>NW_024387250.1:10467964-11067964 GCF_900408965.1 Simochromis diagramma
CACTGTTGACATTTATTATAATAGGCCTCTAAAGGTGATGAAACACAAATGATAAAAAACCAAATGTGACCAAATTTGAAGTATATATAAACCCTCACTGAACTCGCTCCAGACTGTTAGTTGTTTGTTCAGTGTTTTTATCCCATTAGGTGCGAGATGAAGGGGAAGGCAGCTTTGACAAACTGGAAGTAGTGATCATCAAAAATAGGAGAACAATCAAGCATTTAAAGGTGGAAGTGAAGTTTATAACCTTTTTACCAGCCTTTTCACTCTACTACTTCTAAAGAAGGTAAATTAAGTAAATCACTAGATAAAAACACTGACATTTCTTTTCTGCCATGGTTTTGAGTGAGGTTCAGGGACGCGGTGAAGCGTGGAATATTTAAAGCATAAATGAGCAGTTTACGCACATTGTATTATTAGAAAAATGAGTTTGAAATAATGTCTGTACAGCTGCCTTGAGGTATAACATAATCACAGGATCAGAAGAACTCAGCTTGTGAATCGCCTTTGGCACAGGTATCCTATGACCTTGCGCCCACTGATACTGCAACATTTGATGGAAGTGACAATTTTGACAGTAGCTCTAGGGAACTGTTCAGTTTTAATTATTTCAGATATCATTGCAGCCTTGAGCTACTTCATTGGCTGAGTTTTGAGTAAAGGATGAGCATCACCAGCCGTGCTGTTGGCTGGTAGTTCATGTACTTTCAAATGAATCATCCTCTGCAATCACAATCTGGCAAACAATTCTTTGTTCCCTTCTAACTACACCTGCTCCCATGTGTCCAGAAAAAAAACATTCCTTCCACTATACAATACAGGAGTGGGCATCTTGGATCATTATTATCAATTTTGAATAATTATAAACATATTAATGAAGTCCAGACATACAAAATAATCAAAAGCTGGGCAAGTCTACTTTTTGGGTTATGTGTAACCAATCTGCATATGCAAATAAACTTTAAAAATCAAATGAACACACTGCCAAGCTTCTCTTCAGACTGTTTGCTTTTTGTATTTTACCTCTTTAGCTCAAGGCAGCTAAAGCATGTTTTATTCATCAAATGTCTGCTGCTATTAAAAGGCTCCTGCAGAGTTTGTTACACACATATAAATATATAACAAACAGTAGAGTTTTTTAAATCGTTTTTTTTTAATAGTTAGCTAAATGGATATGTTAGGGTCAGACACAGAATGACTTTGACAATCATTTGTGTTACTTGCAAAATACTGAAAGAAAGAAATAAAAGTGAAATGCGGATATTCGGCGTGTTTTATCAATGGAAAATAACTGAAGATGGTTGAAATATTTGAATTGGCTGTGGCTCAAATGGTAAAGTGGATTGCCTACCAACTACAAGGTCTCAATCTCTGGTTCTTCCTGTCCATGTGTCGAGGTACCCTTGGGGAAGATATAAATCCCCTCGATCCATCAGTGATTGTGTGAATGTAGAAAAAAGTGGGAGCAGCATGGTAGTTACCACTGTTGCCTCACAGCAAGAGAGATCTCACCTGATGCCTTTCCGTGGAAGTTTGTGTGTTCTCCCCGTATCTGTGTTGGTTCTCTCTGCTTATTCTGGTTTCCTCCCACCCCCCAAAGACATGCATGGGGTTAGGTTAACTGATGATGCTCAAATTAAGTGCAAATGTGAGTGTTAATGGTTGTTTGTCTCTATGTGTTAGCTGTGCAACATATTGTCAACCTGTCCTGGGTTGAACCCTGTCTCTATGTTTATGACTGCTGGTACAGGTTCCAGTACCCCCCCAACCCTGAACTGGATAATGAGAAGAAAATTGATGGTTGCATGGTTGAACTATTTTAGTGTTTGCATTGATTTAAAAACAGACTGCAGCACAACCTGACAGATAGCTCAAAGTACTTGTAGTTGTATAAAGACATTTGGTAGGAGTTAGGCATATGTCTGTATTGCTTCATATAATTAAATTTGAGTTATTTTTGGAAAATAGCTCATTTATATGCATCCCCTAAATCTAAGTCCTTGAGCTCCACTCTTTTTCACAAAAACAACAACAGTCACCCCTGGGACTATAGATCACATCTGTTCAGAAAAACAACAGAGGCAAACATAGATAGATGAAGAGAGACAGAAAGCGATAATCTGCAGCAATCTGCTAATAATTATGAACAAGCAAGGCTAGTTTCACAGTGCTACACCTATCTTTTGTCCTCCCATCCATTTAGCCATATGCCAGCTGGCTTATTTCTTCTACCTCATCCATAGTTCTCTGTATTCATGTCATCACTGTTTTGTCCATCCATTCCATCACTTCAACCCTCTGCCTTATCGTTCTCAATGGTTCTGTATGGAAGCGGAGCATGTAAAGGATGGAGGTGAGTAAATTCTCTATTTAATGGTAATTGTGTGTGAAGATCACTTAGAGGACACCCAATCTGACTCCGCAGCTGTGAAATACAGTGACAAGCCTTGTACTATTCTGCTGCTTAAAATAAAGCAGTCTGTAAGCTATCATTTAAGTACAACTACGCATCAAAATATACTCCACGTGTAAGGGCATAATTCCCCTGTAATTAAAAGGAACTGAAAGTGTAATATAATTATATTTACATTAAAATAAAGCTAGTACAATAACATAAGGAGGTAATTAAATTAAGTAAAAAGTAAATTAAGTAGTGTGTATATTCCTGGTAACTTAGTGGGAAAACAAATCAAACATGTATAGTGCTATGAAAGGAAAGCATAGTGCTGTGTGATCTGAAATTGTGCAATTGAAGACGCTTACATTATAAATTTATGACTAAAAACCTCTTCTTCCTGTTTTTTCTCAAATTATTAGTTTCAGGGTGACAAACGTGCAGCCTTTGGCACTCGTATCTACCACTGAAATATTGTCTCAGTTATCTGCTGCACTATTAGGGCAACTGTATATTCATGTGTCGTGCTGAACAAATGTTGTGTCACTCTTATTAAGTATTGTATTGCTTGCTATTGTCAATATATACAGATTATGGTTTTGTTATTCCTCAGAGACGAATGTCTATTATTTGAACAATGTCATAAAACTATCACATTTTATTAATGTGAAATTTGGAAGCAACGTCTGTTTACTCCTCACTGCAGAAGCTGCTGACCATCTGTTCTTTTGTAAGTAAGTGAGTGATTCAGTGAGAGACTCGTTCAAGTGTTCGGTACTGACCGCAGTCACATTTTCTGCAGTAGCTATTACTTCTGTACCTTGTGTGTTTTTTATTCAGAGTACTCGTCACGATTCTCCACTTTCCCCGTTTGTTTGTTGTTGTTGTTTTGGCTTCTTTTACTTTAAAATATACCCACAGTTTGATTTTTAATTCTTTTTATGGATTTTTGCCTCTTGTGCGCCTGCCTGAGAGGTTTGTTTACCAAACTCGTTGCCCTGCTGCTATTGATTAATAGCCTACCAATTAATGATTTGGATATTGGACTTGATCTGTCTGCAGTGCATTTGAACGCTCTCCTCCTCTGAACTATAACGCATGATAATTATAGTCGTGTCAACAAAGAGAACACCAGATCAGTTTGCTTTTAAATGTTTATTCAGTGTAATAAAGTTCAAAGAGGCATTCATTATTTTCTAATTTACTATATTGTGCAAATGTTTAACAATGGAAATTGCTTTGGCTGAAGTCAGTGCAATGATTAATTTGGGGTTCAAAAGACAAAGTTTAAAAATATGGCATTTTGTCAGCTCTCATCTCTCAAGCATTTACTGTCTGCATTTCGACCTTGAGCTCTTCTCCCCTCATTCTCTCGGTCTCTCATCATTCACCATGGCTGTGTCATGTCTTTGATGTTGCTCTGGAATTTTCTTGCAACAATGACACCGGTGAGTGAGCTTCAAATGGCCGATCCAGCTTTACTGCGGTTGCACACAAGCTTCCTGCATATATATTAGTATTACGTAACTCATTTTTGAGGACATTAGTGATATAATTGATTTACCCTACCCTTACAGATCCCAAGTAAGCCCTTTCTCAAAGTCCTAGTGCTGAAACAGGAATTTAAGCAACTTTTAAATAGGTATGAGAAATGAGGAAGAAACCAAAATGTCCTCACTTTTAAACAATATCCTCACTTTAATAGTGAAAAAGTGAAAGAGGTCCTTGCTGAAACGGTGGACAAATGCACACACATGCAATATATACAGTGGGGCAAAAAAGTATTTAGTCAGCCACCGATTGTGCAAGTTCCCCCACTTAAAATGATGACAGAGGTCAGTAATTTGCACCAGAGGTACACTTCAACTGTGAGAGACAGAATGTGAAAAAAAAATCCATGAATTCACATGGTAGGATTTGTAAAGAATTTATTCGTAAATTAGGGTGGAAAATAAGTATTTGGTCACCTCAAACAAGGAAAATCTCTGGCTCTCACAGACCTGTAACGTCTTCTGTAAGAAGCTTTTCTGTCCCCCACTCGTTACCTGTATGAATGGCACCTGTTTGAACTCATCATCTGTATAAAAGACACCAGTCCACAGCCTCAAACAGTCAGACTCCAAACTCCGCCATGGCCAAGACCAAAGAGCTTTCGAAGGACACCAGGAAAAGTATTGTAGACCTGCACCAGACTGGGAAGAGTGAATCTACAATAGGCAAGCAGCTTGGTGTGAAAAAATCAACTGTGGGAGCAATCATCAGAAAATGGAAGACATACAAGACCACTGATAATCTCCCTCGATCTGGGGCTCCACGCAAGATCTCATCCCGTGGGGTCAAAATGATCATGAGAACGGTAAGCAAAGATCCCAGAACCACACAGGGGGACCTGGTGAATGACCTGCAGAGAGCTGGGACCAAAGTAACAAAGGTCACCATCAGTAACACACTACAACGGCAGGGAATCAAATCCCGCAGTGCCAGACGTGTTCCGCTGCTGAAGCCAGTGCATGTCCAGGCCCGTCTGAAGTTTGCCAGAGAGCACATGGATGATACAGGAGGATTGGGAGAATGTCATGTGGTCAGATGAAACCAAAGTAGAACTTTTTGGTATAAACTCAACTCGTCGTGTTTGGAGGAAGAAGAATACTGAGTTGCATCCCAAGAACACCATACCTACTGTGAAGCATGGGGGTGGAAACATCATGCTATGGGGCTGTTTTTCTGCCAAGGGGACAGGACGACTGATCCGTGTTAAGGACAGAATGAATGGGGCCATGTATCGTGAGATTTTGAGCCAAAACCTCCTTCCATCAGTGAGAACTTTGAAGATGAAACGAGGCTGGGTCTTCCAACATGACAATGATCCAAAACACACCGCCCGGGCAACAAAGGAGTGGCTCCGTAAGAAGCATTTGAAAGTCCTGGAGTGGCCTAGCCAGTCTCCAGACCTCAACCCCATAGAAAATCTGTGGCGGGAGTTGAAAGTCCGTGTTGCTCGGCGACAGCCCCAAAACATCACTGCTCTCGAGAAGATCTGCATGGAGGAATGGGCCAAAATACCAGCTACTGTGTGTGCAAACCTGGTAAAGACCTATAGTAAACGTTTGACCTCTGTTATTGCCAACAAAGGTTATGTTACAAAGTATTGAGTTGTATTTTTGTTATTGACCAAATACTTATTTTCCACCCTGATTTACGTATAAATTCTTTACAAATCCTACCATGTGGATTCATGGATTTTTTTTTTTCACATTCTGTCTCTCACAGTTGAAGTGTACCTCTGGTGCAAATTACTGACCTCTGTCATCATTTTAGGTGGTGGGACTTGCACAATCGGTGGCTGACTAAATACTTTTTTGCCCCACTGTATACAAATATACAGACCTCCATCCAGTGTGTGTGTTTTATTACTGTTTGTACAGGCATGCTATTATTGTTATTATTATTATTATTATGAATACTGCCAGTTAATTGTTGTTTCAGAATTACTGACATACTTATTTTGTGGCACTTGAAACTTGACCTTCCTTATTACCTTTAACAACTTTTCCTCAATTCCAGGCACGCCCACATCCTTGTAGAAACTCAGCTCCGCTTCCTGTGACTTATCAGTTTTTACAGCCTAATGAGTTTAATTAATAACCTTTAAGAGAGTTTGTCTTTTCTTCCCAGACGTGACGCTCATTGTTAGCAGAAAAGGAAGGACACCGCTAATTAAAATCAGCTTAATATCAACTCTAATCTTTTCATTAATTCACTTTAATGTTTGTGTTGTCATCAGTCACTGGTAGATAGCAACTGCACATTACACAGACACCAGGGGGATTTTATGATTTAGCGCTAGCACTAGTCAGACAAGGCCAAATAGTTTTATAGATGAAAAATACTTTTTAAATTCATAATAACTCCTTTAGCCAACACCTGGTCTGAGCATCCAACCATCCCTCCATCTTCTTCCACTTATCCGGGGCCGGGTCGTGGGTGCAGCAGCCTCAGCGGAAAAGTCCAAACTCCTCACCCTATGGGGAGAGATAAGATGAGCTTGTATCTGTGATCTTGTTCTTCGGTTACTACCCAAAGCGCATGACCACAGGTATCCCAGGCAGTGTGAAGTGTTCCCTAGATCTTTCACTTATATCGTGGCGATCGTGGCTCAAGAGTTGGGAGTTCGCCTTGTGATCGGAAGGTTGCCGGTTCGAACCCCGGCTTGGACGGTCTTGGTCATTGTGTCCTTGGGCAAGACACTTCACCCGTTGCCTACTGGTGGTGGTCAGAGGGCCCGGTGGCACCAGTGTCTGGCAGCCTCGCCTCTGTCAGTGCGCCCCAGGGTGGCTGTGGCTACAATGTAGCTTGCCATCACCAATGTGTGTGAATGTGTGTGTGGATGACTGGGTGTGTAAAGCGCTTTGGGGTCCTTAGGGACTAGAAAAGTGCTATACAAATACAGGCCACTTACCATTTATAGGGGTTTTTGAATTGCTCTTTGTCACCCAGGACCAATTTGCAATGGGAGACCCTATTAGAAGGGAAAAAAGCCCCCCCCCCCCGACAACATAGCCCTGCGATCCCTGGGACACACAAACCTCTCCACCACGATAAGGTAGTAAGTCACAGAGGAGCTGGCCTGAGCAGGCTGTTTATATTCTTAGATATGCACCATCTTTTTCAAAGTAATTGTATATTTCTATAATCGGTTGTATTCCAGATGTGAAAAAGGCATACTTTAACAGTTCACTTAATAAAGCAGAAATAGCAATTTCGAAATACCAAAACATAATTCCAAAGTTTGAGGTAAGGAAAGAAAACTATGTTTCTGTCCATTTATTGTACTACCACTACTACTACCTACTGATATATTTTATCTATTCCAGTAACATAAAGGAGACAAGCAGCTTAGCAGCCAATTCCACAGAGACACTAATCGGTTTATCTTTAACAAAAATCAAGTGTCTGGTGGTGACTTTTAAATAATAAGCTTTCCTCATGAATCCTAAGCAGGCAGCTTTTGCAATCAACAGAAGTGTCGGTCACCAAACAATGTCGTGATTTTACAACTATTTATTATTAAGTTCAGTTACAATATTTTAAGTTTTTAACCATCTTACTTTTCATCATTTGTGCCTGCCAGCAAGACTATTTTAATTGTTAGGGAAAGATTGTGATTTGGAAAAATAAAGACGTGGCTGGGGAGCCATGTTATAGCTAATAAAACCTAACTAATTTCCCTCTTTCAAAAGTAGGGCAGTGACTAAGAAATGTTTAAAAATTAGTTTTTGCAATTTAGCTACTGCACATGTGTCACAGCTGCGAAGCCTTTGTGTTTATGATCCGAACTCAAGTACAGACGTACAGAAGAGACGGAGCTGCACTTTAACTAAAGGTGCGTCGTTTCTTGGCCAAAAAACATAAATACAAAATGAGGCAAAAGTGAACAGAGGCGAAAACTAAAACTAAAACCTAAAATGGGAAAACTAGACTGTGATGACTATGACGAAAGGACATGAACTCCTGAACTCCTGAACATCATTAAGGGCAGGAGCCCCGAATGACGTTCAAGAGTGCGAGAAACTATGAGAAAAACATGAACAGAATCATGAAGTACCTGAAAGTTGGAAAACAGATGCACAGACACTGAACAGAGGACTTAAATACACAGAAGGGTAATGAGGGAGGTAGAAACACCTGGAAACACAGCTGACACAAATGAGCCTGAAAGACACAGGGGAAGCAAAAGTAAACACACTGAACATGGAACGCGAGACTTTTCAAAATAAAACAGGAAACATAATGACGTACTGGGGAGACACGGAACAAGGAGAACCCACATAGACAAGGAGGCATAGAAGAAACGTCAACCAGACTAAAAACTCAACCAAGACAAACTAATAATAATACTAGATTTGTATTATTACTAGATTATATATCGGATGACGATATTAAAACGTCTATCGTTTCATATTAAGCTATCATTTGTTTCGTGGTGTCGCAAAATAAACTGCTTACGGCAAATTTTTTCATCATTTTGATGGTCACTGTAGTGGCTATATTAATTTCTTAAACTTCTCTCTTTCTCTTATATTTAAAATAACTACACTACGGATGGACAAGTGACTATTTTTACACGTTGTTGTAAACCCAGCGTGTGGCTCCGCCGTCTGCTTATTTCCACATAAACCTTTCACAATAAAGCTGAAAATCATGTTGAGATTTTTCAAAATAAACTGAAATGATGACAAAACACATTATTCTCAAACATCAAATTTCAGAATATGTAACAAACAAGTTACATCAAATAAAAACATGAAGTAACTATAAATGGGTGCTTACAGTCACCACGTGGATGCAGGCACAGGGAATACCAGCACGGCCAGCGAGGATGAGGCAGAACGAGGAAGCTCCAAACAGAGAGACCAGTCACAACAAATCGAGGACCTTATTCCTAAACGAGCGAATAGCATGGAAATGGTTTCATTATGAAAAGTCTGACATGGACCAGAAAACTGTACTATGCAAATTATGCAGGAAACCGGTCCCCACCTCAGACTCAAGTTTTATTACTGTTTTACTTGCATCTATTTGAAAGAGTGAGTGTAAACACAAAAAAAAAAAATTTATGTGCTGGAATGTGCAGAAAATATGTTTAAATATTAAACAAATTTCTTCCAGTCAGAGAATGTTGCATATAATTAAATTTTTGCTTGATGCATAAAGTTAAAAGATTAAAACTAATAAAACAAGTTTTAAAAAGGGACCTTTCCATTTGATTACATTTTGTATGATGGATTATGTAGAAAAAGTAGAATTGGGCTGAAAGATCTATCGCTTTATCACCTATTCAGGTTGTAAATCGTGTTTTTAAAAAGTAACTAAGTAACTAAGTAATTAATTACTTTTGAAAATAAGTAATCAGTAAAGTAACGGGATTACTTTTTTGGGGAAGTAATTAGTAATTAGTTACTGATTACTTTTTTCAAGTAACTTGACCAACACTGCTCATAAGTAATAAAAAATACGAAATAACTCAACTACATTCTTAAATTAAGAATAACACATAAATTTGATATTATTTTAACATAGGAAATCAGCAATACAATTTAAGCACAGTATGCTGGGTGACGGATCTAGCCCATGATGACATGATGTCACGGTTCTGGGTCAGTTTGACCCAGTATTTTGAGTTATGTTTCGGTTTATTTTTGAATGATGGATTGTTCTTTATGTTTCTCTGGTGCTTTGTTGGGTTTTATGATGAATCTGCGTTTCAAGTTACTTTGGTGTGTTTGATTGTTTTCTTATTCTCTTAGTGCTTGTGATGATGATGATGATGATGATTATGATGATGTTCTATGTTCCAGCTTATTCTGGTATATTTTTAGTTCTCCCCGTGTTAAGTCTGTGTTTCTTAGTCTGCGCCCTTGTGTCTTATTTCCTGTTTTATTGTGAAAGTCTATGAAAGTCTATGTCTTATGTTAGTGTGTGCAGCTTTGCTCCCCCTGTCTCGTTAGTCCAATTTCTCCCAGCTGTGTCTCCCTCCTGTTGCCTATTCCCTGATTACCACCCTGTGTATATTAGCCCTGTGTTTTCCTGTGCTCAGTGTCGTACCCTCAGAATTATGCCTGTGTGTTCAGTTCTCAGTGTCATTGTTCAGTTCATGTTTTCGTTTATCACCAGCAATAAAGCTAAGGTTCTCAGTTTCAATTCAGTCTCAGAGTCTCGCATTTGGATCCTCCTCTCCATCCGCCTGCACACAGAACCCTGACACATGAACGTTTTGGATTTCCAGCAAACAATGATGGAAGTATTGCATCATTGCAACAAGTTTAAAAAAAGTATTGTATTAACTGTTTTTTATTTAAAGCCATTTTTGCACATTTTCAGAGGCTAAAAAGTTATTTAATAGCTGACTGGTAAACAGTTTTATGGCCAAGAAAGGGCTAATCCATCATTAAAGGGAAATTTTAAAAATCCTTATTTAAGTATTTGTTTATTTAAAGAATGGTATGATGATGCTAATGTCTTTATGCTTTCAGCAAATAGTTGTTATAAATTCCTCAAAATGCATATGTATACCTTTGCAGCAGACAGTGGCAAATATGATTCATCAGCTTTGAGGAAACAATTTAGGGAAACTATATCAGTGTGCACAAGTCCAGAAAGAAATGTTTTCAGGTTGAAACACTAGTGTTGCTTTCAACTTAACCCTCTCCAACACCAGCCTAGGGTTAGGCTGTGACTGTGAGGGGAAATTGGAGTATTCAGGGAAAACCCACACACAAGGAGAGCACGCAAATCCACGGAGAAAGACTGGTGGCAGCTGGTGGAGCTTCCTGCCAATCATTGCACCACTGTGCTGCCCAGTAGATAGCTGTAAACTGTGTTATGTATCATTTACCTGTTTGGAGCCTGCTTGGTTTAAGTGTAATATTATTTTTGTGCTTTTTTTGTTGTGATTCATTTGTACTTTTTGTTTGTTTGTTTGTTTGTTTGGGGTTTTTTGGCTGCGGGAGGGGGGTCGATTTTGATATTATACTTTGTTACCTTCTTTAAAAGCATATCTCCCTGTCAGATTCGAGACTGGAAATTTCATCTTGACGCAAAAATAAATGTTACAGCTAAAAATCTTAAAAGCTGATGTTTTTGTACCACACGGTATTTGAAGTGAAGTGTACTTCTTTCTTTAGCCACTGCATCATTTAACAAACAGCGTAATGTAATATTCTACAAAAAATCAATACAGATCCATTTATACTATAATCACCACTTTAAATGTACCCATTTTATAGAGCTGCATTATACTTCAGTAAACTGCTTGAGTGCAAACTGAATATTTTGTTGATTCATTTCTAATATCATAGAAAAAAAATCTGCAAATGAGACACATTTATCACTGTTGTTTTCTCCATCATCCTTGCAACGTCTATAGTATCTTAATGTCTTCTTGTAAGCACTTTCTTTCCTACTCTGGAAATTCAATTTCCTGTTGAATCTCGCCAATGTTTTTTTTTTTTCTGTCATACCAAGGTTAATGAATGACAATCACTTATCCTTTCCTCTAAAATGGTGTTTCTAAATGTGTCCTGATGTTGATTAATTTGTGTTAAATTACAACAATATCCTCTTTTCCTTGATAGATTAAAAAAGCACACAGTAATCTTTACCAGCAGAAGAGAAAAAAAGTCATCGCCCGAGTGACGTACAGTCAGCGTGACTTCTCTTCACTAGGGATGGGTACCGGTATCCGGTGCCATAATGGCACCGGTTCTTACATAAACGGTAGTAACCAGACAGAAAAGCAGCGCACATTTCGGTGCTTTATTTCGGTGCTTTTTTTCCTGAGATATCATACACTTTGGATTCTAGCCAATCATTTTACCTTTCCGAGGATAGTAGGCGGGCCCAGGTACGTATGTTCTTTTAGAGCAGACGGATGATGATGGCAGCAACAGCCGTTCTTCTCTGCGTGAGTAGCTTAATGTTGTTCGTGTGTAAACTAAGCACGTTTATAATTAACGCATGTAAGGTGAACTAGCAAACACCGTCGTAGTTACATGCGGCTGTCTTCTTGTTTGATGGCAGATACTCCCTTCACCCTGGCCAAAAAGGCTAAAATGACCAAAGAGAAAGTGGAAAACAGCTAAACATGAGAGGTTTTTGGACAAAGTTTGTGTTTTTTCCATTGTTTAAGCACTGCTTCCAGCCAAGAGTGATACCATGAATCCCCTATAGCTGCAGAAAAGACTAACATTGTTATCTTTTTACAAAAAAACAGCTGAACATGAGAGGTTTTTGGACCAATTTTGTGTTCTCCATTCTTTAAGCACCGGTTCGGGCACCGTTTCAAAAGTACCGGTTTGGTCCTGGTATCGGATAAAACCTAAACGATACCCATCCCTACTCTTCACGCCTACAAAGGGAGATAACTATGTTCGCCATTCTGTAGCTTTTACTGAAATAAAATTCTCACATAACGATTCAGAAATGTCACTGAGTTACAAGCATGAACTGCTTATCTGTTAATTTGTGCTTAGCTATGTGAAATTTAAAGTTTGTACTATACAGAGAAGAATCCTTCAATCAGGATACTCCTCACTAAAAAGCATGCTCCTCTGTTTTATATCTCTTCTCATTAATCAAATTAACAATGTCATGTTCACTCCAATGTCAATTTTCTTTTCTTCGCTCTTGTTTCTGGTGTTTTTTCTTTCCGGTTACCACTGAGCTCCCGGTCTGTGTCTGTTTTTTTTCTGTGCTGCACTCTTGTGCCTTTTGTGTTGTCACATTATATTCCTGTAATCACAATCTTGGTTTTGGTTTGTTTACCCTAATGTGTTTTTCCACCCTCTGATTGTCTGCTCTGCCCTAATTTTTTCCATCTGTGGTAGTTTATCCCGTCAGCTCTAAATGCACGTATAGTCCTGCATGTGTCTCCTGTTCTGTCTCCCAACTGTTAACTTTTTTAAACTTCAACCTTTTTTTGAATTATTCTTTGTTGGAGTTTTTTTTTTTTTTTTGCTTGATTGTCCAGCTGTTATTATCTTTGCCACCAGCAAATTTGTATTTGATTTAGTTGTGTTTTTGCTATATCTCTCCCACCCACCGTGAACTGAATGTTAAACCTGAACAGGTGTTCAGCAGACTGTAACAGGAAAGCAGGATAAGGGCAAAGGGAAAATGCCCTTTGCCCTGGAATCAGTGGAGAGTCAGATTTACTTTGTCTCTGGCCGTGTTAATTGTCTTACTAGCTTTAACAAACTATAGAGAAAAAAAATTTGTTATCATAAAAGAGCATGGCATCTATACTTACAGTTGTGGTGTGAGGTCTTCCTGATGGGGTATTGTCATCACCCACTGGGCAGATGGCCGCCCAGGCAGGCAGGCATGACTGTGATTACTCGAGAAGGTGGCGAAGTAGGATTTTCAAATTGATATCATCATAGTTAAAATCTCTGACAAATTCAAATCTCAGTGAGACATCAACCTAAAGGTCAGATATCATAAGTCATGTACTCTGAACTTCTTGTGACTGGATTACCCAAGAAAGAAGTCACCTAGGATTTTCAATTTGATACCATAGCTGTGTCTACTAGGAGGCTGGGGGTAGCACTGGCAGGTGGTAGTGTTTTTTTCTCCCTGCAGGTGGTGATAGGTTTCATCTCCACCCGGTGGCCTTCTGAGGTCCCGCATCTCACCTGCCACAGCTGCTCTCCACCTAGCAAGTAGTGGCCAGCTTTTTAAGGACCAGATAAAACCACAACTTTCCTAGGCAAATTCAAGCTCCTGGGGTTTTTATTGTTTGACTTGTGTTAATATCACACCTTCTCTGTCTTAGAAGCCAAGTTTATCTTTTGTGCAGCTTAATTTTTGTGAGTTCCCTTGCTGAGAACTGAGCTTGCCCACATTCCCGGAGGAGAGAACCGAATACTACCGAGTAATCCACACTTCACCTCTACTATGACTCCAACTTTTCACTCTCTCCTCTTCCAACAGAAACAGTCAGTTGTCCTGCAAATTTTAGTCCCTGTGGGCTTGATACTATCACGTGTTTGCTTTAGATTTTTCAGCTGCACATCCAGGATGACAATGTCTGTTTCACCACATCCCAAAGTTATTGGAGTGAATATGGAAGCCACTTAAGTATGGTGACCCATTGCCATTTTCAAGAAACAAGTCAGAGATGATTTAAGCTTTGTGAAATCCTGCTGGAAGCAGTCACCAGAAGATGGCTGCACTGCAGTCTTAAATGGATGGACCTGGTCTGCAATGATACTTGGATAGGCGCTGACATTTCAGTGATGCTCAGTTGGTAATTAGGGGCCTAAAGTGTGAAAAAATATTCCTCACTCCTTGGATTTGTACAGCCCATCTGAAAAAACAAAAGAAAAGGTAGGCTGAGGCTTGTAGTTCTCATGGAATCACTCATCAGTTTTACATAACAGCATAACTAAGCATAATGTTTAGTTGGTTTTTGTTATAATTATGCTAGAAACTGGCCTCTTTCATTGACAAGTATTTTATGAAACAAACAATCCTTACGCACATCTTTCGTTTCAATTCAGGTTGACATCAGTCTTTCCCAGTAAATGTAAAACAACTTACATATTTAAAATTCAAATTTTACAGATGCTTATGTTTACATTTACAATATGCTTTATTTTGTGCTTTATGTGAATGAGGTGACCGACAAACCCTGTTTTTTGGAGAATTGCAAGTGAGCCACATGAGGTTGGAAAGACTCGAGTTACATGTCCTGAACATAATGTTTTCAGTCTTTTGAGTTTAAATTAATATGTTGATTGGTTGTGTATATAATCTGATGATATTGTGTGGCTTTGTGAATATGACTTAAAACATTGGATGTTGCATTTACAGTTTCCAGAATGTGTCTTAGTAATTATGAAAATTGGTTCAAAGCTTTATTTTTTGAAAAGTCTGTGTTTTTGATGGACTAACTCTAGTCAAACGAGGGAAGCTCTTTTTTTCACACAGTCTTAGCCGTTGCACAGAGCACTTATAAATTAATTCTCCTACCCTTGCAATATAGAAGCTTATTTCCCCTAGCCTGACAGGTCTCTTTTGGAGACTCCTAGGTCTCCTGTGTGCTTCAAATTTAATTTGTTGTTGTCCAGAGAGTTCATAATAAGGCTTATGTCTCTGCCTTCACTTCATAGCCATGAATTGTCACCAATTAAGCCAGAGTCACCCAGAGAGAAATGACTCCCATATGAATTTTATTTTCTGTTCCTGGTGCAGCCTAGTTGTGCCACTAAATGGACAGTGCTGTTGTGCTGGCCTTGCACTTAACTTATTCTGAATATATAGAAAGAATCAGAATGAGTTTATGGCATATATAAGCTGTTCCAGGTGTCATAAAGGCAAAGTGCAGGGTATACCCGGAAGAGACTGACAATCAATCACAGAGCTTTCACAGGGAGACAAACAACCATCCATGCTACATTCACAGCTATCGGCACTTTCAGGGCCCAGACACAGGCAGTCAGCAACCCGCTGGCAATTAGTGGTGGCTAGGATGAAATGTATATTCCTGACTGCATGGCAAGATTTTGCCAGTAGGTGAAGTTTGTCAGAAAGAGGTACGGTATGTGGAGCTACATGAACAATCTCCTTGTGATTGCTCTGGTTACCAGCAGGTTGTCAGAGTCACACATAGTTTACAAAGAAGTGACTTTTGTCACGAAGCAGAAGTTGACACACTATAGTAGGGACATTGTAGCAGTAATTAAAACTTGTTAAAGTCCCTTTAGCTGTTTCAGTACCTAGTATGCTGGCTTAGTGGGACACAGTAATTAAATTAAGGCTATGACTATAACAACAGAACCAAATTTCATTGCATGAAATGATAGTCAAAAAAAAAGTTTGCTTTATACTTCCCACTAAATTGAAGCAAGATTGTAGTTGTATGTATGTTTTCTTGCATCCACCCTTAAAAATCCATGGTGAGAGTCAGAGAGTCAAATTGTTTGTTTGTTTTATCAGGTAACAGCAGCGATGATGGAAGCAACTGATCATGAATTACAGTAAAATAAATACACAGCACCACAACACTGCAAAAAGAGCTATGCAGGAGGGAAAAATACAAGCTGGGAGAACATATATGGAGATACCCAGTATTTGCAAACAGAATAGATATCTCATCTGGCGTGGTGGCACTTTGGGATGCCTAGACAAAACGGAGAGGGGGGAGAAATGGGGAAAGGAATGTCCCTGCTCAGCTTGCTGTTACTATAATCCATGGATAGATGAATGTAACCATGTATGTAGCATGTATGCATAAATGTATATAACCATGCATGTATGTAACTATGTATGTAATCATGTATATATATATATATATATATATATATATATATATATATATATATATATATATATATATAGAGAGAGAGAGAGAGAGAGAGAGAGAGAGAGAGAGAGAGAGAGAGAGAGAGAGAGATATGTAGCCATTAGGGGTGCAACGATACACAAAATTCACAGTTCGGTTCGGTTCGATACTTTGGTGTCACGGTTTTGATATTTTTTCGATACAAAAAAAATGTTCATGCCTTTTTAATTTGTCATTTATTAAAATTATAAATATATATTTTAACTCAAAAGTACAGTTTTTAAATTTAATGTTGCTGAAACAAAAGTAATTTAAAAAATAAATATATCTCAGGGCTCTCAAAATTTCAAAATCCCTGGTAGCCCTTCGGGCAGGGACTCTTCAGTTTTTGGTAGCCCAAAATAAATTTAAGTAGCCCGAATAAAAAAGAGAGCAATTTTTTGATTGATGTTTTGTTTCCTTTACAATATTATACTTTAATGTATAATATTGTAAAGGAAACAAAACATTAATCAAAAAATTGTTGAAAAACAAATTACAACATTGTATAAAAATTACAATCATCAACTCAAATACTTGGTTCTAATTGAACAGAAATTTCTATGAACTTGTAAGAACTGTGTAGGACATGAATCAGTCTGTGTCAGATCCTGAATTTGAAATTTCCACTGAAGTCACGGGTAAGAGACAAGTGGAACCAAGATCTAGGCCATTTGCTTTTTGAAGTTTGCAAAGACTGCTAAATTTTGCCAGTGGTAGTTCACTCTTTGCAACATAGTACGCTGTTCTAAACAGATTTTTCAGGTTTATTTTTAGTATGTTATTTGCAATTGGTGTTTGTTCTGGGAAAGATATTGCAGACTGAGCAATAATGCATTTCTTGCATTTCTCATGGGTTCTAATGGGGGCCTTTCTTAAAATGACTGGTCCCAGTAACAAAGGCGCTTGTCGACTCAGAAATCGAGAGAAAACCAACAACACACCCGGCAGAACATTATGTTATTTGCACATAAGTGGTCCGCATGTGCGCATTCGCTGTCAAAATAAAAGACGCGCACCAGATAAGAAGTTGCAACGCACGTTTGCGTCCAAATAAAAGGCAGTGTTTTTGCCCGCTAGAGTGGGATTTTCACGGCACATTCCGCACCACATCTCTGTGCGTTCATCATTTGTTTGAAGCCAGCTCACCTCCTGAAACCACTTTTCCGAGAATACGCGCTTCTTTTGTGGTTCGGACTCCTTCTGACATTTGTTTGGAGGTGGAGGAACACCAAAGTAATTGCTTAAAGGAGCTTGCTTCTTCGACATCTTTAAGAGTTCTAAACAAATGTCTGTCCTCCTCCAGAAAATCTTATGTATGCAAAAACGCATTGCAACTTCATATCTTGTGCGCTTTTTTTTTTTTTTTTTGACAGCGAATGCGCACCTGCGAACCAGTTATGTGTAGCCCTGGTTATTTAGGGCTGGTTATTCTGGGCTATATTCTCAGCAGCATATTGTAGCGGGTCAGGGCTGTTCGGGGTTCTGTTTGTACAGTTATGTTTTGTTTATGTTGCCATAGTGACGGGTGACGCCCTCTCGCTGCGACGGTGTGTCCTTCCGGGGTCAGAGGGCACCCTGTGTGTTGTTGTTGTGCGGTTGCTGCGCTGAGCAGTTAGCTAGCGGCAGTGTTCTTCTGCAGATGTCAATAAACGGCTGTGCTCCCTGGCTAGCTCACGGGAAGCAAGACCAAACGACACCTCCGTCTCCACCTTGTCTGAGCTCGCCACAATATTAAACATATCAGGTCCCCATAAGGAGAATCATGTGCTAACGGCTGTCTAAATGACTCGGGTAAAGTTTGTAGCATGCATGCTTGTTGTTTTTGTCTGCTTCCACTTGTCTTTGCACTAGGATGATGTCGGCGTAAATGTGCAGTCATATTCGTTGTGTTCCCACTAGTGCTGTCAGCGTTAATCTCGTTAACGCCACAACACGGCAAATCTCCGTTAACGAGCTACCCCTCATCGCCCCATGGGTGGGGCTAGACGGCCAACACGTTAACGAGCTAACTGCGCTAACACACTAATTCCCACCCATGTAATTGAGCATTGCGTGGCACATCCAACATACTGTTTTACTTTAGTCCATGACGCGCTTACCTTCAGGGTCATACATCACATGAAAACCAAATTAATTCCAAACGCCAGGTCTGAATGAGGGTGGGGGAGGTTCAATTTGCCATGTTGCAAGGGGAGCTTAACTTCTGTCTCGCTAGCTTGCCCTGCGCTCTTCCTTCTGATGATGCTGTCTGTGTTGAGCGCTCAGTGGATCTGCGCTCGACAGTGCAGCCTAGGCGGAGTAGTCGAACTCAGATTCACTGAGCGCTCAACACAGACAGCATCGTCAGAAGGAAAGTTGATAAAATAAATTACAAATTTTGTATTGTTCGATACATATGCGTACTGAACCGAAAGCACTGTATGAACGGTTCAATATCGATACGAGTATAGTTGCACCCCTAGTAGCCATGTATGTATTTATGTAACCATGTATGTATGTGACCTTGTATATAAGCATGTAACCATAAGTAATTACATATAACATGCTTTTTTGCCGTTAAATCTAGTTTCAATGTGCCCAGCATTAGATGCTTCTTACAGTATATATTCAGCACAGTTAAATTATCATCTTATATTTATTTTTTCGTTGTGCTCGGAGGTTGGTTAGCCAAGGTGATGCGTCATGAAATGAGCAAAAGATGAGTCTCAGTATCCAGCAGGAGATGCAAAGTAGAATGTGTTGCCACATTGTGGAGACTCAGTAGAATAGTTTATGTTAAATATGTTTTTGGTTTTATTGGACCTTTAAGTTTGGCATTTTGTTATTTTGGATTGACGTAATGTTAAGTTAAACTAGCTGCTTTAAAACCATGCACTGGCACTGAAATTAAGCTGCCCTGTACAGTCGGAAGCTGATTTCAGCCCCCTCTGATGGACACTGTAAGAAAATTAAATATGTAAAAGCAAATGACAGGATGTTTTAACTGTTCAACTAAGACACACTTGTCCGGTGTCTTCTATATACACAGCAAAGATCCAGCATTATGATGAAAAAAAAAAACGGATGTGCTGAGATTGCCCTGCTTCCCTTGTGTAGAAAAGAGCTGTAGTTCTATGTGCATAACCACACTAGTTTAATTTACATGTAAAATTACTGTTCTTGACCTCGCTCTTTCTTGTCTTCCTCCTCTTCATCTCTGTTTCCATCCATTTTCTGTTGTCATATATCAACTCACAATGCTGTGCACTGTGAACTAGCTTATGCAGTTTTCATCATATCAAGTGTGGGTAATTTGGACTTGTGTATAGAAAATGTAATCTATGCATTATGTAGTGGTGTTTATCTTCTGCTTACTTGGGCAAGCATTAAACATCACAAATGAATCACTGTGCAAACTGTGTTTCAGTGAGTGTTTTTAGAATTATTTCAAAGAATAAAAGAAAATAGTAATAAAAATGTGTTTAAAATTATTTAATTTTACCCCAAGTGGGTGAATGAATCAGTAAATTACCTCAGGAAATGCCTACAGAATGTAGGTTCTGTTCATTCAGAACAGAACTAAATTGCAATATATTTGTAGTTTACAATTTGGAGAGTGTAATAATGTCCCATAGTCATACTTTAGTGAGTGCAAGAGAAAACAATCATAGTCTTTCGTAACTGGGCGAGAAAAAAATAAAAAATCAGTTAGGCAAGGTTTGCACCGTGTGACAAGATGTATTGTCACCACTGCACTATGAAGATAGAGTGTGAAGTTGGTGGTTGGCACGACTTTGCTCTACTGCCTAATGACAAAAACATAATTCTTCTGCTATAGCAAACAATAGTTAAAGGGCAATGAACTGTGCATTTATCTCAGCTGTCTTACATTAGAAATACAGTTCACTGACAAACACCGTATTTTCCTATTTTTGATCCAGTTACAGTTCAAACCTGCAGTTTTTCTGCATTAACGCCAGAAAAGCAAGAGAAGACTTTTTTTTTTTTACTTTTTTAGTGCAATGTCATACCGGCAATAAGCTATTCATCTGTGCCAGAATGTGCATCTCTTTAAATTAATCTCATCAGTTGCACTGCAAGAAGCATTCCTGGATAAAGGGCATGCACGGAGCTTAGACAGATCGATACTACAGCAGAATGTGGGAATACAAACCAGAGATGGAAGAAACCAGTTCAAAAACTCTTATGTTTTACACAAATTATGCCTCTATGCAGTGTTAATGAGAGGAAATGCACTTTATATTTAAACTGTACCAGCTGTGCTCAATATTTTTAATCGTGGTAGTAAAACTAACTCTTACTTGACTTATTATTCACCTCAGTGCAGCTCTTCACCCTTCCTCTGCTGCAGAGATTCCGAAAAGAAACTTTAAAACTACTAAATGAAAAACAATTTTTCATTCTTGATCGGAAATGCACAAAAAAGCACATAAATGTCCACAGCACAACAGTATGGAACACGTGACAAGCCACAAGGTCGGGTGGGGGGTGAGGAGTAATCCGAACCAAACACAGCAGCCATCCTTCCCAGCGCTACCATTCCAGCGCGGGCTCAGACCCGCCGTGTTACCAGGAGGGAACAAGCATCGAAGGCGTTTGGAAAGGGAGGGGGGATGAGTGTGTGCATATCAGTGTATATGTATGTGTGTGCGTGTCCAGAGTTCAGCTGAGACAGTGTCCTTCGCCCTGCCAGGCTAAGTAAACAGTCTTCCAGCCAACCCAGGTGGCCTTGCATGGAATGGGAAGGAACAGACTAAACACAGTCGTTATCAGGGTGTTTTTGTTCGGCTCCAGCCTTGCGACCGCAGCTGGCGCCGAAGGGGTATCCGCATGAAGTGATGGTGCTTTTTACTTTAGTGTGAACAGCTCATATGAATTTCAAAGCTGTTCTAACAGTCCAACACTGGTCTCTCAATCTCCCGTTGGAGAGCCGTGAGCTTCTCCATGATGTTATCAAACTTGCGCTCTGTGATGTTGTCATTCTTGTGCTCAAAGAGCCGATTCTGAGACCACAGTGAGCCTCCCTAAAATGTAATCTAATTTGCGCTCAGAGATGTTGTTCCGAGCGAGCCCTTCCGAGATATAATCCAGTCTGCACTCAGAGATCTTATTCGGAGCATTCACGGCAGCCGTAGCCTCTCCAAGATCTTATCCATGCTGCACTCAATGAGCCCATTTTGAGAAACTCACGCCTCTTCCCATCGTTTCAATCCCAGCAGGCAGCCTTGTGGGGGTTTCAACAGCCGGTTCCGCTTCCTTAATTCTTCGATAAGTCAGGGCCAAGCCAGCTCCGATCAGCAAGAACCCTGTTACCATGGTTCCGAATAGGTAGATATCTTCAGCACTCAGGCTCACCCAAGCCCAAACTTCTCGTTGAGAAAAGGGTGTCAATTGCATTTAGGGACCAGTTGATCAAATCCATAAATCCTCTTTTAGGTTTTAGAGAACAGACTGTGAGAGAGTGTTCCAGGGAAAAGTAATACAAAAAAACACGAGACTAGACAAGGACATAAGAGGCTAAGCAGGGAAGCTAAGGGAGAGGAAGAGGAGGAGAGGAGAAAAAGTGCGACCGCCTTCGTCAAGAGAAAGAGCAAAATCTAGATCACAGCATTACCTGTCTAATAATAATGACTTGACTTCAAGCTGGTCGGGGTCTTCTTACTATATTTTCCAGTGTGAACATGTTGTCAAATACAGTGGGGCAAAAAAGTATTTAGTCAGCCACCGATTGTGCAAGTTCCCCCACTTAAAATGATGACAGAGGTCAGTAATTTGCACCAGAGGTACACTTCAACTGTGAGAGACAGAATGTGAAAAAAAAATCCATGAATTCACATGGTAGGATTTGTAAAGAATTTATTCGTAAATTAGGGTGGAAAATAAGTATTTGGTCACCTCAAACAAGGAAAATCTCTGGCTCTCACAGACCTGTAACGTCTTCTGTAAGAAGCTTTTCTGTCCCCCACTCGTTACCTGTATGAATGGCACCTGTTTGAACTCATCATCTGTATAAAAGACACCTGTCCACAGCCTCAAACAGTCAGACTCCAAACTCCGCCATGGCCAAGACCAAAGAGCTTTCGAAGGACACCAGGAAAAGTATTGTAGACCTGCACCAGACTGGGAAGAGTGAATCTACAATAGGCAAGCAGCTTGGTGTGAAAAAATCAACTGTGGGAGCAATCATCAGAAAATGGAAGACATACAAGACCACTGATAATCTCCCTCGATCTGGGGCTCCACGCAAGATCTCATCCCGTGGGGTCAAAATGATCATGAGAACGGTGAGCAAAGATCCCAGAACCACACGGGGGGACCTGGTGAATGACCTGCAGAGAGCTGGGACCAAAGTAACAAAGGTCACCATCAGTAACACACTACAACGGCAGGGAATCAAATCCCGCAGTGCCAGACGTGTTCCGCTGCTGAAGCCAGTGCATGTCCAGGCCCGTCTGAAGTTTGCCAGAGAGCACATGGATGATACAGCAGAGGATTGGGAGAATGTCATGTGGTCAGATGAAACCAAAGTGGAACTTTTTGGTATAAACTCAACTCGTCGTGTTTGGAGGAAGAAGAATACTGAGTTGCATCCCAAGAACACCATACCTACTGTGAAGCATGGGGGTGGAAACATCATGCTATGGGGCTGTTTTTCTGCCAAGGGGACAGGACGACTGATCCGTGTTAAGGACAGAATGAATGGGGCCATGTATCGTGAGATTTTGAGCCAAAACCTCCTTCCATCAGTGAGAACTTTGAAGATGAAACGAGGCTGGGTCTTCCAACATGACAATGATCCAAAACACACCGCCCGGGCAACAAAGGAGTGGCTCCGTAAGAAGCATTTGAAAGTCCTGGAGTGGCCTAGCCAGTCTCCAGACCTCAACCCCATAGAAAATCTGTGGCGGGAGTTGAAAGTCCGTGTTGCTCGGCGACAGCCCCAAAACATCACTGCTCTCGAGAAGATCTGCATGGAGGAATGGGCCAAAATACCAGCTACTGTGTGTGCAAACCTGGTAAAGACCTATAGTAAACGTTAGAGCTCTGTTATTGCCAACAAAGGTTATGTTACAAAGTATTGAGTTGTATTTTTGTTATTGACCAAATACTTATTTTCCACCCTGATTTACGAATAAATTCTTTACAAATCCTACCATGTGGATTCATGGATTTTTTTTTCACATTCTGTCTCTCACAGTTGAAGTGTACCTCTGGTGCAAATTACTGACCTCTGTCATCATTTTGGGTGGGGGAACTTGCACAATCGGTGGCTGACTAAATACTTTTTTGCCCCACTGTAATATTTTAAAGTTTGTTTTTCCTTTTTTGGTCAACTTCTATCACATGTGCACAATATTCCATGACATTACCCTTTTGCTGATGAGATGATCGATGTTCCGGGCGCACCTCATCAGAGCATGGAAAAATAGCTCATTCGTGTTATTTACACTTACCTACCTACATCTTTATGATGATAATTAGAATGCCTGTCACGATAAGCTGAAGCCTTAGCTGTAGCTAACGTCATCAATGTGTTTGCGTCGTGCAACAAAATAATTGACTTATTTGTGTCCAGATTTGATTCTGGGTCAGTTCTTTGAGGAAATCAACAGGATAGCCACACATTAACAAATATGACTACATAAATGACGTGTTTGCCTGCAGACTTGTACACTGAATGCGTCTTTCATTATCATTTACTCAGAAATAATCACTGTCATTTTAGTGGAGTCATTACACCCAATGAGGCAAATTTCATTGGCTGGCTAGGCTCCATTTAGCTTGAATTGGGTCCCATAAACATATAACTCCTCTCTCCTGTTTACAGGGCTTTATTTAATTCTGCATTCCCAGCCCTTCCTGACTGTGGCTCAGTGTCCCTTTGTGATGTCAAATGATAATACTGTTTACTGCTTCGTGAACTGAAAACCCTCTAGATAATGAGACATACCAACATGGGTCATCTGCTGCAACAACATCCCTTTGAATTTTATGCTTGTGTATCCATGGAAACAACACTCCACAGTCTCGTAAGCTCTTTTTGTTTTTTACTTACATGGTACATCGATTTTTGGCCAGCCTTGTGTTAGCCTGGGTGTCAAAGTGTGTGCGGTGTGATAATCATGTGTGACTCTTTTTTTTTTTTAACACATTCCACATACACACACACATTCCCAGATAGTGTTTTCCACAAAGCTTAACGGAAGAGCTCCCAATATCTCATCTTTTTCTGACAGATGTGTCAACATGTCAGTCTGTCCTGTCGTTGATAAGAGCTGTCACTGAGGGGAGATAGGAAACATGGTAGGAAGCCTGGTAAGATTTCCAATAGGTAGAGAAATTAGTTTCTACTCCTCAATGTCCTTTTCTCAATCCCTGGGCATTAAACACTGAAGTATTGGCAAAGCCGATGGCATCTCACAAATACAAGGTGCCCTTTGGGATCAGTGCTAAGATGCCTTAGCTTTATAGCAACAGTGAGATGAGCCTATCACTCTCAACTTATCCATATGGACACTTGTAAACAATCCCTTGGTGTCAAGTTCACAGAGTAAGCATCATTTTTCACTGTCCCGGATTAATGTATTAGATTTAGGACCTCTTTCCTTAAAACAGCCAAGTGTTTTTTTCAAGTCCTTAGATCTATCACTGGTAGTAAAAAGCATGTAAAAGAAAAGGTCAAAAAACAAAGGTTTCAGACTAGACCAGGGGTGGGCAATTCCAGTCCTCGAGGGCCAGTGTCCTGCAGGTTTTAGATCTCACCTTGGGTCAACACACCTGAATCACATGATTAGTTCATTACCAGGCCTCTGGAGAACTTCAGGACATGTTGAGGAGCTAATTTAGCCATTTAAATCAGCTGTGTTGGTTCAAGGACACATCTAAAACCTGCAGGGACACCGGCCCTCGAGGCCTGGAGTTGCCCTCCTAACATTTATACTTGGGGGGGGAAAGTGGTTGGACGCAGAAATTATTGCAACCATGTGCTATGAATTTGCGATGTTGTTGCCTTTGAAATGATTGCGTCAAAGACAGGCACTGAGAACAGAAATTCACATTAACTTCTTCAGACTCCAACCTGAACCTCATAGATTAGAAACAGAACTTCAGAAATTGCTCTGCAAATAGTGACGTAGTTGCTTCAGGATGGTAATTTAAGTGAAAAATGAGATAGTTTTATCTCTGAATATAACCAGAATAGAGCCACTTGGCAGCCAGTTCAGTCAAGTCTCCTCTTCCAAAGAGAGGCATCCCAGACGAGGTCAGCTTATCAGTGCAGACTGACTCAGACTAATTGCAACATGTTGAAAATTTGTCTGTATTTATAAATCAGATATGTTATTGACAGACCTTCATCAGTCTGTCTGAGAGGGATTTTAGTCAGACTGCAAATGAGACAGGTTTGAGACGGGTTGCCTCCCAGCGGACACCCAAAGGCTGAGCGAGCAACACCCTAACCACTGCACAACCAGATCGAGGGTCAGCACTATTTTAACAGTTTACTAAATATTTACAATCACAAAAAAAATCTTTAGTTCAGTCACTGGACCAATTTTTCTTAGTTGCAAGATGTAACTATTTTTACTCCAGTGTGACTGAACCAGAGCCCAGTGACTATATTATATTGATGAATAAAATATCCAATTGTTAGTAATTTCTGTCCCTTCTGTTGCAAATTCTGCATAGGACTTTTTATTTATTTATGAGCTATGAATTTGAAGAAGAACCATTACTGATATTCCTGTATTTGAAATATTTGCAGTTAAAACACAAACATCATTTAATTCCAGCATATTCCACTTACCATACAATTTGAGCAAAAACACTGTGTTTTTATTTCTTTTCCTATTTGTCTTGATATGTTTGAGCTAAATTTTCAGAAATGATGTTCCACCTTTACAAAATGATGCTAGTCTTTTTTCAAGTTTTTCATTTTCAAGTTTCAAGTTTTTACATTAGTGACCCAAAAGGGATCATCAAATTACAGTGATTCATTGGGAGAGGGCATACAAGATACTTTAGATGGAGTTGTGTCTGTGAGCATATTAAAATATATTTATGAAGATTAATAGCTGTGACTTTTTATTATTTCAGTCCACTGTAATTGTCATCCATTTGTTCATCTTATTTTGTTCACAATGTGCGTTAAAAGATAAAGTTATCAAAGATAAACACAAATGCGCTGCACACATTCAATCACTTAAACTTTATTTCTACCGGACCTTTGACGCAGACTGGTGCTGTTCACGGAAGACTGGTAAACTGATAATAAGACAGACTGACTTTAATAAAATCAAACAAACAAACAAAGATACTTTACTTTTAAGAAATTATCTTTATCTAGAGCTAAATGCACACATGCCTGTTCTGGCTCTGGTACAAAATGTGCTGCTGTTTACTATGTGTGATGCTGGCCAAAAAGCTTTTTTCTTTTACTATTTTGTCTTGGATTACAGACCAAAGCCATCAGCTACAATTGTTAGGTGAGCAGTCATTTCATACAAAACAGCCATTACATGTTTTTTTCTCAGGGACAGAAACAAAAAAAAGAAAAGAAAAAGCAGTCAGCGAGCACTCAGAAAACAAAATACAGACCAAAAAAAGACATATTTCTGCAAGGCCTAATAGAGTGTTCCTGTCTTGTACCTCACAGTCATCCCTATATGAACAAACAGCAACCCTTTTCAGTAGATAAACACAGACATACACAGAGACACGCAGACGTACTGTGTTCCAGGAAAACTGCTTCGGGGAATCTCTCCTAATCACCTACACAGCCAAGCCGAAGTGATGAGGGTAATAAACCCCAAAGGATGGTGACTCATTTTATCGATGAGTGTATACACACATACAGACGATAAACATCACTCTTTCTTCCTGCTGATATTTAATCAGAATATTCCAGCTCACTTATCCAAACCAGTTCAGTCGTATGGGTGCCGGGGATTTCCTTTAATGTCCCTGAATGCACGCTTATACTTTCACCAATAAAAAACATCATTATTCCTGAAACAAATGGCAGCATTAATGTCCTGGGAATAAGATGTTTCATAACATCTTATTGGATTTAATAATGTTAAGGTTCAAATCTCTGAAGAGGGAATCAAAATCAAGATCCTGTTGATAGTGAAAGGTTTCTTTGAGTCTCAGCAAAACTCTTAGTCGTATTTTCAAAAAAAACAAAACATGTGAGTCAGACAAAGATAATTTATCAGAAACTTTGCAACTCAAAGATAAGGAGGGGATAAGTCTGTGGTGGAAAAGTGATTGCAGTAGAGGAAACCACCTCTGATAAGAGAGACTTTTTAAGATAAGACAGATCAAAGTAATATAAATCTAATGCACAAAACTGTGAAAAAGCTTTAGAGCCACTGAAATTATACTGAGTGTATTCTGATGTTAACTATTAATCTATTAGGCTGAAAAGTATAGTAAAGAGAATGCTATACCAAAGTTCAGTGTAATCAATTTTACCTTTAGAGCATCACTTATTCTCACTGGCACATTTGTTTGTTTTTTAATATTTTGCAAATTGCCTCAATCTCTCTGCTGATTTTGATCATCTCTTGATTTTCTCATTTTCCACGAGCCCAGACTGACTTCATGATTTGAGATCAAGGCAGCAAGGTTCCTGCTCCCCTTTTGTTCTTCTTTCCACTTAAGACAGGTGAACTGGTGTGTTTGTAATCATTATTTTACTACAACATAAATTTTATGATCAATAAAAGCAGTCTCAAAAACCGAGACCGCTCTTTGTCAGTGACTGCCTGTTAGCAACTTTCCTAGGGGCCTCGCTCATTGTTGAGTTTACTAATATTTACAATTTATACAAGATCATTCAAGTTGGCGGGACTCTTGCTCTTAGTAAAGTCAACACAAATAGTCACAAGCTGTAAAAATTCAAAAAGATATCCAATCATCTGCTTGTAGTTTATTATCTGAAAGTCAGAAATAACAAAAAAAGATGAATAGACACTGAATGGCTGATGTTTTCCAGCATTCGACAACCCAGAAAATCACCCAAAAATTAATTATCTTGCATGGGTCATGCTGACATCTTGGACAATGCATGGACTTAAAGTTTATAAAACAAAGCTATAGGTTATGTAGATCTATATTCTTTACTAGTGACACTGGAACAAAGTGACCCATGTGGTCTATTTTTAAAATTTTGTATTTCCACAAGTTAAACAAGATCTATAACAATTTCATGCCAGTGTTCTGACAAACATCCTACTTTGGCAAAATGTCCTACTGTAAGTAGTTTATGCACATTTCTGTTGTCACAGAGTAATTCCAGCACAAATGTAAGTAGGTATGACGGTTTGCCACGTAACTTTGCCCATCAGAGTATGCTTGTAGGTAACATTCACAAAGGTAGCATGGTTTGGCACGTAATTTTACCCGTCAGAGTATGTTTCTAGCTCTTATTAACAAAGGTAGGATGATTTGCCACTGAATTCTCGCTGTAAAATTATGCTTCTAGCTCATAGTCACAAAGGTAGGATGGTTCGCCACTTAGTTTTAGCTGTTAAGGTATTCTTCTAGCTCATATTAACAAAGGTAGGATGATTTGCCACTTAATTATAGCTGTTAAAGTATGCTTGTACGTCACATTTACAAAGGTAGGACGGTTTGGCACCTAATTTTACCCATCAGAGTATGTTTGTAGCTTGTATTCACAAAGGTAGGACGGTTCGCCACTGAATTTTGTGTTGTGCGCATGTGTAGAAACAACGGGTAGGATGGTTTGTCAGGTAGGATGGATTCCCAGAATCAATCATAGTGAAGCTATAGTGAGTAAACACTTAGTTTAGCTTGAAAAAGCAATGTTCCTGGCTGCTCCATATTTACTATACAAACTAAGTGAAAGGCCTAAGTATATTTCCAAAGTTATCACACTTTTTCCACAAACATATTACTGAGTATCAGTCACAAAAAACATAATCATTTTTAAATCATTTCAATTCCTTTTAAAGAGATTTCTCTTTGATATTTTAATGACATGTTTTCAGCATTTTAGTTTAAATGAATGCTATGATACAGCTCTTTTAACCACACTGAGCCTTTTGATCAGTTAAAGTGGATGATTTGTAAATAAGCCTTTCAACTTGCTGAAGGCACTCAGCAGGAAATTAAAGCCCACTGCTTGTAATTTATTCCTCTTTTGCTCTGAGACTTTCTCGTGACATGTTGAGGTTTTGTATTCATGAGCCCGACTTAAAGTTCTAATCCACATTTCTCATCTCATTTCATGGAGATGAATTCTTAGCTTGTGAGGTCTGCGCTCTTTTACTTAATAACCAAACACTTGTGTTACTAAATGCAGATGGTTGACATGGCCTGGGGTTTCTGATAGAGTTATTTTCCTTTCACTTACCTTTTGTGTTTTTCTTTCTGTTTCTGTGTTTTTTGTCTACTGTGCTCTTCAGTATCTTCCCCGGGCAGTTGTTAATATGCTACATTTGTCCCTTTGTTTGTCTCCCTCTATCCTTGTCCCCCTTTTCTTTTACCTTCTGGATTTGTTTGTGTTTGTTTGCAGCACTTTACCTTTGTTGGGATTATACCTAATTGGATGGTGTTTGTTTTATTCATCTGCCTCTTTGTGTTCTGGGGCTTATCTGTTATCTGTAAGACTGAATAAAACTAAGCCTGTGTTTATTCAAACTTCCTGTTTAACATAATACTGCCCTTCACTTGAACAGAGACAAGTAACAGTTGTCTTAAACTCATCCACAACTCCATACACAACTCAGCTGTTGAAGACTTATTGCACTTTCACTAACTGGGCCCACGTCCTCATTTTAGGTTTGACAGTGTTTTAGTAGGGAAAGGTGAATGGCTTGGACAGGAATTGAGCTGCAGTTTAGGGAAGGCCTCGAATTGGACTGGCGACGACTTCCGGGCCGGGCAGATCCCCATGTACTAAATAGAAGTGAAGAAGTTAAAGAATTGAAAACAAGGAGGGAGAGAGGGTGGGGCACATAAACGAGAATGAAAAGCTTGCAGAACTGGGGGGACCTATATAGATGACAACCGGAAGGAGCGTGTTTGGAGGCGTGGTCCCGCTCCTGAAATTCCGATACATAATCTCCAATTAGAGTCACTTTGCGTGAGTTTTAAATCAAATGAATCCATATTTACCTGCTTATCCACTAAAACAAGCATGCTCGTCTCCCTTTAAACCAGCTTTTTAATATTGGTTACCCTTGGATCACAGGAGTTATTTGCCCATATTTTGCACGCCTCATTATTTTAAAGGTTGGGTATATTTAATTTGAGCTAAGAAAGATTGTCGTATTTTTAAGGAGGTAATTAAAATTAAGTTGCATATTTTACTGGGTAGCCTCGATAGCTGGGGATCAGACTGCCAGTGCCCCCGCCTTTGACCGCCACATGACACAGTGCACCCCACCCTTATGGCATTTCAGGAGAATGCGGTGCATGGCCCGTTGCTACAGATTGCTAATATGTGGGACTCATTCCCAGCACACGTCGGCAGCACAAAGGCACACCCATGACACACTGGAGAGATTACATCGGCTGGCTGGTGTTCCCCTGGATAAGCTGGAGAAGGTGGCTGGGGAGAGGGAGGTCTCGGGTCCAGCTGACGAAAACTGATGAATGGATATAATTAATTGTAATTTGCTGCCTCAGTCATTTTAATGAATACAAAATTAGATTGTGAGATAAAGGTATGGACAAACAGCATGTCAACGTTTAGAATTCTTTATTAGATTTTAAAGCTGAAATTATACATTTCCATCCTTCTATTCAAGTCTGCTTATATGTATGTGACAATAAGCTGAATCAGAGAATCTGCTCCTCCAGATAGGAAAGGTCTCTTTTTTATTTATATTTCCATATGGAAACTGACAATGTGACTTTTCTTCCTTATCTCCTCCAGACTGCATTCAAAGCCTGCCATTATGTGCTGCTCCAACCATTTTATCTTTTTTGGACCACATCACATGTTTGAGTTTCTTCATCTGATTTTTGAATGTTAAAAATACAATTTCTGACATTTCCAAACATCTATCGTTTCAGCTTTACTGATGCTGCAACAGTTCCAGATGGGTTTGTTGGTTAGATAAACTAGTTTGAGCCAAGATGAAATATGTGCATCGTTATCAAAGTTTCCTTTGTCAAGTACAAAGTCAGAAAAAAGCTGTGGATCTACTTAGTGGGTTGGCGTATCATGTGGACTTGAAAACAGTTAAAAGCTATATATTAATAATAATAACATTAATCCATCAGCGCTTGTCACACAGAATAACTCGTCACTTTCTGCTGCTGACGTGTTTTGTTTTTTTTTTCAATTCTGCAATTCTGTTATATTATTCATCTTTTTCTGCTAGTGGAAAACAGGATGGACATTATGTTGTTATACAATTTGAAGAGGATGTTGTTATACTTGTTTGCACAGACAAGAACTTAATTTGATTGATCTTCATCTAATTCTTCGGGAAACCAGAATGAAACCAGCAAAAGCAAAAATCATTTCTATTGCTTATTCATTGGAGATTTCTGTGCAGTGTACAGACGATAAAAAGATGTTTATTGTGAGGGTCTTACACCACCAGCCCACCAGCACTTATAGAGGGATTTTTTTGTGGCTTTACTGCATTATGTACACACTCTTTTGTATGCACACAGTATTCTCATGTTTTGATTATTTCTTCATCACATTTTTTTTGCAAATGATGTGTGTCAATAAATCGGACGCCACACAGCATTCTGATGGCTGTTTATGATTTTTTTTTATTTGTGAAACACACAGAAGCGCTCAGCTTTGGCACCAGTGTCCCGGCACAGTCAGCTTTTCAGCATGCGTCTCTTTCTTCTGGTCTCCGACGTCAGTATAAAGACCAGGAAACCTCGTTACATGGATCACCTGTTCCTTCAACCTCCCTGGTACTGCAGCTTGAGCTCACCGCACCACGCCTCCTCTGCAGCTGAGCCAGGGACCACACCTCCGCCACACTGTGCTAATTGCTACTACTCAAGAAAAAATAAATAAAAATCACACCAACATTCTGGTGGCACTATTTATTTATACCTTGACCAAAAAAAAGCAGCCTCACATCAAGACAATGTTGGGGCTTTTGCTTAAGGAAACACTGATCAACAGTGACAGTCCTGCACCAAAACTTCAGCACCACAGACAGTGCCCTGGATATCAAACACAAAAAAGCAAGGAACTGGCTGCAGTGTGTGAGATGACAGATGTCACTTAATAGCTCAGACATAGAAGGACTTGTTTCTGTAAGCTGAGCAGAAAGGTCCCTTCTTAGTTCAGGTTAACCAAAAACCTCTGATCTGAGGGACACGTGTTGCCCACTCACCACTAAAATACTGTTTTTAACCACTGACAGCAGCTTGTTCGGTTGCGGCTCGTGGTCTATCTTACTAAAGTTGGAAACAGGTATGATTTGTGTTTTCACTGACATGTGATACACAAAGTATGAACTCTGCTCTACATACTTAGTGAATAAACTAGCAGAGCTCTTAAGTGCTTAAGAGGAAAGGCTAGTCTGTTACTGGCTTTCTTTATACCTATATAACCCAATGCACATCAATGCACCTTTTATTCTCTTTTTATTCAAGCAAAAAATGTTTGTAAAACTCATGAAAAAACTGGATGCAACAATGTTCAATACAGGAACATGCAGGAATCAATTCATCCACCTTCTTCCATTTATCCGGGGCCCGGCCGCAGGGGCGGCAGCCTAAGCAGAGAAGCCCAGACCTCCCTTTCCCCAGCCACCTCCTCCAGCTTGTCCGGGGGAACGTGGGACCTGGCCGAGCACAGCCCAAAAAAGGAACATGGCCCCATCTTCCTGCAGGCCCACCACCCACAAGAGGCTCTGTAAGGGTCAGGACAGGAGCAGAGGCCCTGGTGGATATATCCCCGGCTACCAAAACTAGCATGTAGGAATATGTGGCTCTAAAATATTTTTCCTCCTAGGTTTTAGACACACTGTGAGATTTATAGTGACATAGCATGGCCTGACATAACAGTTCTATCAAGAGAACATTCAAACAATATTTTGGTTAGGACAAATCACAATAGCCATAACTGAAATGTCAGTAAAACAACATTATTTTTAAAACTCATAAAGTGAAAAAGTAACAAGTAATAAAAAAAAAAAGTAAAGACAGCTTTTGTTTGTTTCTATGCATGAACCAACAATTAAATTGCTTTGTGGAATTTCTTGAGAAATATATCAAGCAGCACAGTTCAGACAGCTTCTGAATTAATATTTTACACATCATCAACATCTTCAGCAAAACTGACAAGACGGACTCCTGAGGATAGAGTTTAAAGTGCACTTTGATGCCACTGTCTAACCAGTAAGCTATGTAGTAAATCAAATTCCCTAAAAAATAAAGATTTTCTTTGATGCACTTACCCTACAGTCGTGTAAAACATCTCAAATCAAACAAATAATGAGCATTTCCACGTAACATTAAAATTTTATCGTTCTTATTTCAATTTTCCGCTGCCCTTTTCCAGAAGCTGAAATGCTTATCAAATTCAGAATCAGGGAGCTGGAGTCCATTACAGCTGCTATAGGGCAGAACATGTTGTGATTCACGAGTCTAGTGACTATTACTCACAATTCATAAAACCAGTGACATTTTAACACAGAACAGAATGAACTTTTATGGCTTCTTGGTACTCTCAGCTGATATGTATTTGTCCTTGTTTTGCTGGTTTCATCCCAATAAATCAATTCTTCTCACTCCTGGATGAAATGTTATTTGCACAGAACAAGACCACACCATGAGCATTTAAGCCATTTTAATTGTTACTAATAAGGGACGACCATGATTTGTTTATTTCATCCAAACTGTGAGGTGAGAAGAAGACAAACACAGAACTCAGTTTAAGGAGTGTAAGATCTGCAAGCATGGTTTGGACTAACTGGGCCTTTGGGGGCTGCTGTGCTGCAGGGCAGCAGCTGGCTACTGGGCACAATTTACTCATTTCAAACTTCCTTCACAGGAAATGTTTTCCACATAAAGTAGCTGATTAGTTTGTTAGAATATGAAGAGGCTGTTACAGTAGCATTCCCGACGACAACGCTCATCTCAGTGCCGCCTAGCTTAGGCTCCCAGTGGAACGTCAGTCTGTCACACTCCTGACAACCTCACCACGAGAGGTTTCTCATGGCTGCGATTCACTGCCTCTCAACCCTCCCTCTCTCTGTTTTGAGTGGGCAGACGGGACTAAGAGGAAGATCATCCCTCTGGTTTTAATTAGGCTTTTTAATTAGAGAGCTGAGATGCTTTTCACACAGACTTGAACTGACGTAACACATGAGCAGAGGTGATAGCAAAGGGAGGGTGAGTGTGTCACGGCCAGCGCCTCCAAGATCTGCCAAACTGAATTCCCACTAACTTTTTGCTTTGAGCGAAAGTCTGCAAGTGAAAATAGATTTTCAACTTTCCTCAAGGGACATTTAAAAAAACAAAAGACACATGATCTAAAGTTGGGGAAGTAATCATTTGATCCCTGCTGAATTTGTAAATTTGCTCACTTACAAAGAAATGAATTGTTTGATATGTTGATCCAAAGAACACTGTCGTCACACTCAAGCACAGAGGTGGAAACATTATGCTTTGGGGCTGTACATGTACTATAAAATCTTGGACGAGAACCTCCTTCCTGCAGCTACAAGACTGAAAATGGGTCATGGATGGGTCTTCCAGAATGACAGTGAACCAAAGCATAGAAATAGGAAACAAAGGAGTGACTAAAGAAGGAACACATTAAAACAATGGAGTGGTCTAGGCAGTCTCCAAACCTCAATCCTATAGAAAATCCTTATATAGAAGCTGAAACATTGAGTTGCCACATAGGATCCAAAAAGCATAAAGGATTTACAGAGTTTCTTAATAAGAAGTGGGCAAAATGCCCACTGAGATGTGTGCAAACCTGATGACCATCTAACTGCTAAGTCATGTTTTCCTAACTAATTTCAATTAATGACTTGCAAATAAATTTACAACTTGTGTGTCTCAGGCAGCGGGAGCTGACTGTGTGTAGAGTGAATACTGGACCCAAAAAAGTGAAAAGTGACTTGAACAAAAAGCAAGCTGTTTATTGTGGCTGATAACAAGAGTACACAAACAAAGCAAAGTAAAGAGGGGAGATAACTACACTAGACCCTAAACTGGAAAAAACTAGACTATCATCACTGTGACATAAAACATGAGCGTGATTCAGAGCAGGTGCATGCAAGAAACGATGAGGAAAAAACATGAGCATGAGCAAGACCTGAGCTGAACACGTGGGGAAACAGCTGACACAAATGAACATAACAATATCACAGGGGAAGAGTAAAACTAAACACATTGAACAAAGAAACACAAGACTTTCAAAATAAAACAGGAAACCCTAAGAGACATAGACGTGACACAGGCCTGACAACATAAAACACGCAGACAAGAAATACATGACACTAAAACATAAACTAGACTAAACTCAAGGCAAACAAATAATAATCCTATAACTCAGCATTATCCCAGGATATGACATAAGAACTCAACAGATAACCTGAAAATGCTGGTCACAGACCCACCCCTGACAATGGGTTTTTTCTGAATTTCCTTGGTTGTTTGTTCGGTCCAGAAAAATTAGAGATTCACTGAAATAAAAGCCCAAAAATAAGGTACTATCTGAGGCAATGATGTTTTTGAGATATCTCTGTAAACGGACAAGATTGGACCCAGAAAAATCCAGATACTCATCCATTAAATATACTCATAATATCCCAATATTTATTCTGCTAAACATCTTTCTCTGATCTCTTTGCATATTACCATTCTCTTTGACCATTTCTTTGTAAATGAGCAAACTTACAACAAGGATCAAATAATTATTTTCCCCACTGTAGTGGACATCAATAAATTAGTTTAAGGTAAAATCGGCTTAATAACTGTGTTATGTTGTATTTCTAAGCCGCCTGTTGTATAAATGTTCTTTTAAAAGAAAACTTGGTTGCCGTTTAAAATGTAAATGGAATGATTTGCAAAACTTTTAAACCCCATGTTTAATTAGTGAAAAGCGGCACAGCAATGCTGAAAATTAGTTTTGCTTTTTAATATATGCTCATGAGGGAGAGAAGAACCACACTCTTGCGAGCGCTCAACAACCTTTACATGTTTGCAATTGTGGAGACAAAAACAAATGTTTCTGATTAGATTTTTCAGAAGCTTTCTTGAGCCAATGCAGTAATTTCCACTACAGTGCCACCTGAGGGCCTGGAGATTGTTTTCATCTTTATCTATTGTCTACAGAAATTTCTCTGGTAACGCTTGCAATGTTATTATGCACTGCAGGTGATAAAATCCCCAAATTCTTTGGATTAACACTGAGAAATGTTTTTCTCAACTCAACTATTTGTGAACCTGGCTTCAGAGTGATGAACCCCTACCTATCGCTTCTACTAAACACTCGGCTCTCTCTCTTTATGGGCTTTCAGGCACAGTGTGACGTGCTGTGATGGGGTCACTGAGTACAAACCAAATGCATAGCGTTTTCTGAGAATTTCATGGACTAATAAAATAAAACCAATAATAAAATATCCTGTTCGAAAAGCTATACCTTTTTACCTCATTAGCTCAAGAAACTTTAATGTCTCTATAGCTGTTGAGGGTTAATATAAAGTTTAATAAGGTGTGAGTCATCCTTTGACATACACATGTAAGGGGGGGGGGGCAGTAACTGCATCTCAGCAATTGTAGTAATTACATACATTTCACATCATGGATTTCATGGATTACTGACATTTCCACAAATTGCTCCATCTTTAACATGTGATGATTCACTTTTGTGAACTGTAGTTGGTGGAAATTGTGGTCTGAACGTGCTGAATACTCCTCGCCTGTGGCACAGATTAAAAAAAAAAAAAAGTCTGAAGTAAAAAGAGGAAAAAATAGGCAAAAATAGAAAAAATAATGGATTGTTAAAAAGTGTGCGTACGTTCACACCTCAGAACGCAAGAAAATACGTCAAATGTAATCATGAAAGTAAATCAGTTTTCTTGTGCATCATAGTGCTGCAGTGGTTACCACTGTTGCTGCATATCTGTCACGGTTTGCAGGGGCAGACTGTGTGTGGGCGTGTGAGGACCCAGGAGCAGACACAGGCCACAGACCACAACTAACTTGAACAAAAATCAAGCTTTTCATTACGGCTGATAATCAGGTCAACAAAACAAGGCAGCAAGCAAAGAGGCAAAACTAAACTGGAACCTAAACTGGGGAGAACTGAAAACTAAGAAAACTGAGACTTGACTATGGCAACTAGGAAGACAATGACAAGGGGACTGTGATGACTATGAACATGACTTTGTGCAGGAACATGAAGGACTATGAACTTATACATGAACAAGCAACATGAAGATGACCTGCACAGAGTCCTGAAACCTGACATGAGGGGTGATCAGGGGTGATGACACATGGGGTGATCAGGGGAAGTGGAGACACATGAGACACATGAGTACACGGCTGACTAGAATGAAACATAATGACAACAAGGCGGAGTGTAAGACTAAATACGCAGTACAAAGAAACACAAGACCTTTCAATAAAAAACAGGCAACATGGGGACACGAACCAACAGGGAATACTTAACACAGGCGTGACCACATAAAGCAGAGGTGGGCAACTCCAGGCCCCGAGGGCTGTGTCCTGCAGGTTTTAGATATCACCCTGGGTCACCTGAATCACATGATTAGTTCATTACCAAGCCCCTGGAGAACTTCAGGACATGTTGAGGAGGTAATTTAGCCATTTGAATCCGCTGTGTTGGATCAAGGATATATCTAAAACCTGCAGGACACCGACCATTGAGGCCTGGAGTAGCCCACCCCTGACATAAAGGCAGTGGCGGCTCCTGAAAAAAATCTCAGGGGGGGCAATTTTTATGATATCGACTAAAATGACCCATTTAATGAGTACATCAAACAACACAATTTTAATTTGTTGCTAGGTGATTAACTCATACAGTGATACCTCATGCCCACTAGATGGCAACACACAACAGAAAGCTTTCCTCTAGCTACATAAGTTACAGGTAGAAAGCGAAAGAAATTAGCATCCAGTAGCCTTTAAGCAAAAATGAATGTGTCCACTTACTCATTACTTAGGCTACATCAATCCAATGTTGTGTGGTGTAATCAAGCAACAATATAAAGCCGGCTGCATCATATAAATCAATATGCACAGCCTGTCAGCCACGACTTGCGCTGGAACCAACTCCGACAAAAAGTCCTGTTGTATGCTTTTGACTTCTCCTTCGTTGCCTGGGTTAGTTGAATTTCGGGCTTGTCAGGTCCCAACTCTTTAACTTGCAGTTTTTCTGCCATTGTCCTTCTGGCAAAAGGGTAGGTTAGAAGCGATCTAACCGAATTTGGGGGAGGCTGTGCCTCAACCGTTAACAATACCGCTGCCATCGTCTCTCTCTGACCTTATAGCTCACTTAGGCTACTGACTGAGGTAAAATTCTAGAACAGCAAATCTTCGCGCGTTTTCTGCAGGGGCGCAATTTTAAGCGCCCCCAAACCATTTAATTCAGCGACGCTGATAGGTCAAATATTTATTATTTTCCCCTGGCAACCATTTAATGATAGGCTATTTCGCTGCATATCAAGGGCGCTTTGACGAGCGCCCCAGAAGAAGAAAAACACCGTTTGTTGGTTGAACTTTAATGAGTCAGCTGGTGAAAATGTTAAAATACGCCTGGCTGTATATGGGCACACACATAGTAAAACTATCATTGATGAATTTTTTAAAAATATATATTTTTACTCCTCCACATTTGGGGGGGCGGAGCCCGAGCGCCCCCTATGGGCCAGCCGCCACTGCATAAAGGGTTCCAATAAACAAGGAACTAAAGAAACCTAGAAGCTAAAACCAAAAGAATGCAATATACCGTAATGAATATCAAAAAACAAGAAAAACTCAGAACGCTGGGTCACACGACCCAGGACCATGACAACATCAAGAAGTTTGCTGGTCATTGTCACCAGGTTTTTCTCGGTGGAGTTTGCAAGCTCTCCCTGCATCCGTTTCTTCCACATTCTCTGGCTTCCTCCCACAGTTCAGTGGCATCTTAGGTTATCTGAATGCTGAATGCTTGAAGTGCTGTACGAATGAACATTTAAACATGGCTTGTAGCGGTCAGTAAGACTAGAAAAGTGCTGTATACACTCACCAGACACATTATTAGGTACATCATATGAACACAAATATATAATAAGCCAAACATATGGCAGCAATCCAGTGCACTAAAGCATGTAGATGCGCTCAAGATGACCTGTTGAGGAAGAAATGTGATTTAATGGATTCTGAACATTGCAATGTTATTGGTCTTGACAGCTACAAGCTGACAGGAAAGCAGTAACTCAAATAACCACTCATTACAACCAAGGTATGTAAAAGAGCATCTCTGAATGTACAACACATTAAACCTTGAAGTAGACGGGCACCTGCAGAAGACCACACTGGGTGCTGCTCCTGTCAGCTAAGAGCAGGAAACTGAGGCTATAGTTTGCACGGGCTCATCAAAATTCAAGAAAAGAGATATGAAAAGTGTTCCCTTGTCTGATGAACCTAAATCTTTATTGGAACATTTGGCATGGCAGGGTCAGAATTGGATGTAAACAGCATGATAGCTCCATCCTGCCTTGTATCAATAGGTCAGACTGGTTGGGAATGGTGTAATGGAGCAGGGAATATTTTTTTGCGCACTTTGGAACCTTTAGTATCAACTTAGCAGCATTTTAAAGCCACAGCCTACATGAGTATTGCGCCTGATCATGTCCATCCCTTTATTACCACACTACACTCATCTTCTAATGGCTGCTTCTGGAAGCATAACAAGCCATGTTACAAAGCTTCGAATGATCTGAAATTGGTTTGAGTCACATCATGGATGTGATGACAAATCTGTTGCAGATGCATGATGCTGTCATGTCACTTTGACCCCAAATCTCTAAAAAAATGTTTCCAGCATCTCGCTGAATCAGTGCCACATAGAATTAAGGCAAAAGTGGGTCCAACACAGTAAAAGCACTAGTACTAGGCACACCTAATAAAGTGTCCAGTGAGTATAAATGACAGTTCATTTAATAGTAGAATAGGGTATCTGACAATGTTTGACGTTTGAAGAAGCGCTTTATTTTAGGTACAAGGTCATCTTGCTGTCCAGCTGTTTGTAAGTTATTGTTGCATTTCTCTTTTATCTCTGTAAATGTCAAAGTAGTTATTTTTAATTCTGTTTAGCAAACTATTTATTCGTGTTAACACAATTAAAGGGACTGTAAAAGTGTCATTTTCACTTTCTAAAATCCATAAATAATAGTTTTTTGTTTGTTTGTTTGTTTGTTTGTTTGTTTGTTTGTTTGTTTGTTTGTTTGTTTGTTTGTTGAACAATAAATCATTACATTTTCCCATTTCAGTAACACTGAGCCTGATCCATGTGCATTAACTTGAATTACTTCCTCCAGAAGAATAAAGAGTGTTTTGGGATTGATTCCAGAGAAGACCCAGGTTGAGAGGAAACTTTTTCAAAAATATTAGTTAGGTGATGGTTGCCATGGAAATACTGCAAGATGCAAAAAAATAAAAAAGTAAAAAATAGCCATATATAATAAGGCAATGAAGATGGATTTATTATGGATGTTCTTGACATTTCTTACAGCAGGCTTGGTCATCCAGTTCTAAAGTTAAGCCTTCTGCAGAGTTTTTTCCATCCCCTTGTATTTGTACTCTGCCATGAACTTAGTTTCATTTCCTATTATCTCCAAAATGAGATGATAAAATAAGAACTCAAGAGCCAATCTGAAAACCTGGAAGGTCCTTGAAAAGCTTTAAAGTAAGACATGCACAAAGACCTTCCCAAAATAATAAGACCTCATCAAACAGAGGAACCTAGACTAAAAAAACATTCCCAGTGTTATGTTAGATGAAATAGAGTACAAAAGATGGAAAGATGGTGGGACAGGGTTTTAAGATAAAAATGGAACTCATCCTAAGGAGTGAAAAGGAGACGAGAGCCTAATAATATACTGTCGATGATGAAAATGATTGTTGGTTCCAGGGAAACGAGGCTGTAAAATGCTTCTCTGATGAAAGCAATTCTGAAGCTGAGGGATGAAATTTTGAAAAAAAAAAAAAAAAAAGATCATCACAGACACAAGTGGAGAAAATGGAAAAAACGGTTTAGTGAAGCCAAAGGCAAGAAATGTAAGCAACAGTGCAGTGGGCAGAAGTTATAGCATCAGCAAATGCAGACTGGCCTAAAAGAATTGTGTATATAAATACACACCCCTGAGGTTTTGCATTTATTAAGGACCTGATTAAAAATACTGCAGTCATTGTTGTTGATAAATGTCAAATTTATACTCAGATCAGAGCACTTAATGCATTTAATTGAAGTATGACTGGAATTCAGACGATATTAATCTTGGTTGGTTTGGTAACACCTGTTGGTTGTTTTGGTTTTTTGGCCGGTGTGCGGGGTCTGAAGTGCTGGGAAGGGGATCTCAAGACTGCATTGTAGGTGATTGACAGCTGGTGTTGTAAGCCAACACCGCTGTTCATCCGACATAGATGGCCTCCAGTTTTCCACATTCCACTTTGAAATCAAACCATTTCTGTGTTCTCAATCCAAAATGTGAACACTGGTATCCTTAAAAGAGTGTCCTTTCTCCTTTCCTAAGTGCTTCAACCCCACTCACACTTTTGTCTCAGTTAACCTGAATGGGTCACATGATAAACTGGGCAATCTCACACTGCTTTCACTTTTAACCTCAAAACCTTGACTTATATGATCTGCAGGAAATCTATGTCCCAACTTACGATGTAATCGGGAACCCCTCTCAACTCTACACACGACCATTCAGGTCAGTGCAGGCTGCATCGACCCGACTTGTAGTGACATTTCTCCGGAGGTGCACATCAGGTTTTGTGGAAGGTTACGATGTAGGTTTAAAAGGAGTTTCTGGTTACATTGCATAAGGGTTATATACCATTTGTTTTCAGAACTGAAGAAGCCTAAAAGGTGAGAGGTGACACATCTTCACAACATCAAGCTTTCAAGACTACCCTGATATGGATGACTGAATGCCTACACAGACGTCACTATGATGAACAGAGCAACAATAGGACTCTGGTCTTGCCGAGGAGTTGGAGGTGTGCATCCTGCCACTTGTGACTGCTCCTCTTTGATTTGTTACACTTGTTTTTTAATTATCAACTTGAAAAACTGTTTTTTGTGTTTTTGCTTCTTTCTTTTTTTATTCTTTTGGAGATTTTGTGATACCCTCAGGTTGTGAGTATCAAATTAAAGAGAGGGGGATGGTGGGGATGGTGCACTCTGCCACAAATAATGAAAACTGATATGAAGGAGAAAAAACTCCTGATTTAATTTGACCTTATTCATATCACTGAGCACAAGCATCAGAGTTTTCATGTGAGGTTGAGAGAGGAAGATTTTGCAAAGTGTGGGGCTCAAGAACATCAGGACCCTGTGGACGAGTTGGGAGTGAAGAGTTGTTTGGAAGACATGAAAGAAGGAACTGAAGACCAGAGTATCAGAGGAGCTGAAGCGGTAATGGGCAGGAAGAGAGGATGCAGAGGAGGATGCAATTATTATTTATTGATGTGATGTACCCTTGGTCAGATAGACATGGGAGTAACCATGGAAACTAAAAAGGGTATGAGTCACAGGTAGCAACATTCGGGTGGGGAGAGGGGATTGAATGAGGTTTAATCTGCTATCAAAGGCTACATAAAAAAAAAAAAAGCCAAAGAAAATTTGTTGTTATCTGAATTACTAGTAAAGAATTTATTCTCCAAATACTCAGGTGTTTTCATTCTGGTATCAAATATATTAGATTTATTTGACACATAAATGTGTTTTCGTCAAAAGTTGATGTAAGTAAATTCAATCCTACCGATACAACACAGCTGCTACTCTTTCCCACTTTCAGCCCAGCTGAGTTGATGATTTCTAGTTTACAAAAAAGTAATTTGATTATATTAACGCTGGACTTCAGACTTCAACTTGAATGTGAAACAAAACAAATTTAAGTAAATATTGATCCTGGAAAACTCAGAAATATTTCATTAAAATAAATTTTTATGAGTTGTCTGGTATTTATAGGTGGCTTTACCTCATAAGAAGCCATTTATTACTCATTAGGGATATAACACAAATTTCCAGATAGAGCTTATAACCTATAAAATGTACAACAGAGATGACTCTGAAGAATTTGAAAGTGCATGCTGATAATCTGCCAACAGGAAAATCTTTTATTCCCGTTTTTCTGAAGTTCATTCAAACAACAGTTCAAGAGTTCAAGGAGGCAGAAGTCATGTTTATAATTCTGAAATATTAACCCTTTCACACATAGTGGTCACTACAGTGGACAAATATTCAAAGGCTGGTTTTCTTGTATTTGTGTCAGTGTTGATGTTATGCTTGCACATAAACCACTACATTAGACACTGATGTGTATTCATTTGTCAAATTCACAAGTCAAAATGTATGTTGTCCACCTAAGTGGACATGTAAAAAAAACTCTTTGAAAAGTACATGTTTAAAAAAAATTGAGTTCAAAAATCTTTTTTTCATTCATAAGGATGAATAAAAATACTTAAGTCATAATTCATGCATGAAAGGGTTTAATGAAAATATTATATTCCCCAAAGAAAGATTTCATATGCTTCAAAATTAACAAATTATTTTTTTAAGTATTACAATTAGTGCTAGTGTTAGAAAAAGCCAGTCATGTTTATGATGCACTGAAATTCATTTGTAAGCACGCACCTGCAACTGCTTGACATGTGTCAGTGCTGATGTCACTCTGACATCACTTTTATAATGTGCATGGTCACACAACACGTGCAGATATACACTATAGGAACAAAACCACTGGGCCACCTACAGTTACACCTACATGAGCTGCTCAGAACTAAAGAATCACCAAAGCAATTACTTTTATGCTCTATGCACTACTGGTGGTTCCAGTCTGTAGCTTTACACTCTGCAATAATACCACTTTCACTCAATATAGAAAAATATCTAGGAAACGTCTAAGAAGTATCACGCCAATGTGATAGGCAAGTGCAAGTAATGACTATGAGGCAAAAGCTCAGTCTACAAACTGCTCGAAGTCTGCTGTTTCACACAGTTTATTACACATAGACAGTGTAAAAGATGGACGGTAATTCCAGATTGAAAACTGAAGCTAATGTGAAGCGCTTTAAACCTGCATTCTATCTGAAAGCCACCAGATGGTGATAGCTCTGGTTGGAAAAAGACTGGTCGTAAAGTCCCTGGGAAAAAGCGCCTTTGTTTCACCTCTGTAAACACTGTCCTGCTGAGTTTATTACTTTAGCCACTCGTTTGGGGTAACACAACAAATTAAGACTGTTTGATAAATCTTGGTCTTACCGTGTTTATTAATGGAGAGTTATGTTTGAGATGAAACCACATGATCATTTACTCACAACATGGCAACCTGCAGTCATTAGCCAATGAGCGTATGGTTTTACAGTAAGCTCAGTCTCACTGTCGTCTTGCTTTTTTACAACCAACATGCCAGAAATGCTGATTTTAAGGCTTCAAACTAGAACTTCCGAAACCAGTGGATCGTGTCCATCTTTTATAGTCTTATGTCAACTCTTGTCTCTGTTCGATGTCACCGAGAGTGGATCTTCTTTTTATGGTCATACCAGGCACACAGGCGTCGACTGTGACCACAGACGTCCCATCCATCTGCTGTTCGCAGCTTTTGTTTATAAAGGGTAGCAAATCAAAGGAAGGTTTCCCTCAAAAGCTAAAATAATCTTTTTTAGGCAGTATATAAAAAGTGCATATGACATAAACAGGGATTTTTTGTTTGTTTGTTAAATTTCTCAATCATCTAGTAAAGTCCAAGCATAGAATTAAGTATTTTCTTAAGTATTTTAATGAATATAATAAGTTACCTTTAAAGAATAGTAATATACAGACTCAACAACAATCTTGTGTTACCTTTTATTTCTTTATATTTTGCAAGGAAAATTGGACATAAAGTGTAGTGATTTATTGAAACATCTGCAAACATAATTGGAAATACAGTTTATAAGACAAAAGCATGATGAGATTGTATTGTATTGTAATATTTGGTTTGACCACATTAATTCTTCAACACTGTCTGATCTCTTTTACATATTTCATGTATGCTTTTACAAGCTTTCTTTTAATTCCCTTAAGCTATTCTCAGTAATAGGACATTCAGAGTTATGCTTTGACTGCCTTTTGTTCTTGTTAGTGATTCCACACAATAATGTTGAGGTCGGGGCTCTGAGGAAGCCAGTCTATTACTGATAGTGTTTTTCTATCAATGCTTTTTTGCTGTTGTTGTTGTTTTCACTGAAAAATGAAGATGTTGCAGATGAGAATTTTTCCAGATGTTGCATGATGGATCTAAATCTGGCTGTGCTTTTCTGTGTTCATAATTTAGTCAACTTTGGCAAGATCTCCAACACAACTGGGGATGCAGACCCAAACCATGACAGAGCCTCCGTCATGTTTTACAGTTGGCTGTATATAGTAATTGTTCCACCTCTCTCCTGACCTGCACCACACATACTGTCATCCTTCCACTTAGACCATTTCCTTTGGACAGTTTTTGTTAAGTCTTCTTCTTCTTCTTCTTCTTCTTCTTTTTTTTCCTTAAACTGTTGAAGGACACATAAGCTAAGATTTGCAAACCTTTCAGCTAATAACTCTTTGGGAATCACCTTGCAAAAATGCTGTCTGTCAAAACTGTGTTATCTTTTTTCATAGATTCACCAAAGAAACGGGAACAATTTATTTTTAAAGTGTTTTTGCAACAGGCTTCTAGTAACAAGTGCCTAAAGATACAATATAAAAATGTGGTATTTTATAAGTAGTCTGTTATGTGCGGACACAACACTGGTTAATCCCTCTGATTAAGTGCCCTTTTACATAGGAATGATGTGACTTGACAAACAAACAAAAAATTTCTGAAAAAAGGAATGAACATCAGTGAAAAAGCTGCTGATGTCCAAAGAAAACTAAGAAACAAAAGCATTTCTCAAAAGCACTTTAACCCTCTCAGGCCCGAATTAAGTTTTGTGTTGCTAATGCACAACCAAGTCCTGCAGTGGTACTTCTGAGTAAAAAAAAATCATAAAACATGTATGTGGGGTAATCAGGTTGTTAGATAGTAAATGGTAAATGGCCTGTATTTGTATAGCGCTTTACTAGTCCCTAAGGACCCCAAAGCGCTTTACACATCCAGTCATCCACCCATTCACACACTGGTGATGGTAAGCTACATTGTAGCCACAGCCAGTTAGGTCTTAACTGTTGCAAATCTGCAATGTCTTCCTGGAGAGGGTTAAAAAACTGAGATGAACATCTAACTCCACATGAAGCAAAATACAAAGAAATGAGTGACAGCTCAAGACGTTTGGACAGTACGGTAGAAAATATATAAAATCTCAATTTATAAAACAGTGTAGATCGTATTCTGTGGGTTTTCTGTCTCATTGCATGCCTATGTTCCATCTAGTTCACAGCAGTGGATGTAAAGTATTGCTATTAAATCTATAAACACACAAGATAGTTTACATAAGGTGTAGCATTTCAGCAATAAAGCAGCTCTTTTTTTTCATTATGTCTGGTTCTTACTACAGGACGTAACACACACTACATCTAAGCAATGTCACACAAGCAACAGACCATCTGCAGTTTAATATTTGTTTAAATGTAGCATAAATATATATATATATATGTACTATATACATAGAGTGTCACATAAAGTTTACGTCTCCATGTGATTCATGCTTTTCATTTTGTTAGCACACCTACAGCGGCATTTCTACCCCCATCTGAATTTGCTTACATAACACCTATAGGGCGACATTTTTTTCCCAGTAATTTCTGGTGACAAGAAATTCTAAATATTTGCCCTGTTCTTTCTGCCAAAAATCACTCACGCTTCCACTTTGTAATGCACATTCTCGGCTGGTCTTTCAAAGATATGTCACTTACCTTCTCAGCTGAATTTATGGGGGGGAAAAATCGAAGAGCTGGCCCACAGCTAACCTTCACTGCTTTATAGATGAATGGGTAGTCACAGTGCAAAGGGAGGTGTGCTCTGTATATAGAAGAGGTGAGTAAAGAGGACAAGAACAAAGAGAGGAAGAAGAAAGAGCACAAACACCAACAAACTGAAAGAATCCAGATCATTTATAAATAGAGATCTCTGTTAAGTGTCTGAGAAGACCTGTGGTTGGTTGACTTTTTCCAAGGAAATGTATCTTTGAAAGGCAGACATTTGGAAAATATCCTCAACAAGCAGAGATGACATTCCTCGTCCTGAACAAGAGCTGATTTAACAGACAGCCCAGGGGGGGGAAAAAGCAATTTATTGCTTGTATGTGTTGTTTTTTTTGCGTGGTGTTCAGCATTAGTGTGGAGACAGTCAGTCTTTGAGCAAATAACAAGAAAGATCGCATACCAGACTTAAAGAGGCCGTAACATTTATGAAAGGTGAAAACAGGCCAGCGAGATGACTTTATTGAGCTACAATTTAGGAAAGAAGTCACAGGAGACTGCTGGTTTTTGTTTGGCTGTTTTTAACCCCGGTTCAGACTCATACTCTGTTTCCTACGACTGTGATGTTTAGTCAGGTATATATTACTTTAACCATGATGATAGACATTTTGTAAACTTAATGGATCACTGAATTTGACGCAAACCTTGATTTTTCTGTTCATCTAAACTTTGTGTGGTATATCCTTAGTCCTCTAGTAGTGCTAGTCTTGTATTAGGAGTGTGTTTTCATTCAGCAGGAGGTATAACGTGTTGATGTTTCTGCCAGATTGTCTTCTCACCTATCAGCCATTAGTTTGCACTGGCTCACTGTGGAGTGTAGTGTACCCAGTATATTCTCTGATGCTCCTGCCTTGGCTTCCCATTATGGATGCCTACCGCTGTCCCTCGCCTAGCTGCTTGCCCATTCCCAGTATGTCTGAATAGTTACTAACTTTTCCCATGACACTGTTCCAAGTGCTCAGGTCTGAGCATTCACTTAGGATCAAAGGATTCCCAGCATACCTGCTCACATTTCAAATTCCACTCACCTGGTTCCTGTTTTTGTTTTTTTGTTTTTCTGTGCAGCATTAATTTAAACATTTTTTCTCCTGCTACCAGTACTTATACAGATGATCTGTGTGACATCTCTGTGATCTATGACATCTAGTACACACTGCACAGTCTGTGCTGGTTCCCAGATTCCAGGTGAATTTCCACTTCAGTGTGAAATATATAGTGTGATTAATTCAGGGAGAAGTGCTGCAGGAGAGGACAAGCTGAATGACCCAATCCAAATTTGCAGTGTGACAAAATTAGTCTCCGTCTTGCATCAGGAAAGTGTAATCAAGGAAACTCAGACCTTTATCTCGATTATTATCTTCCAAATTTGGTAATCAGCCATGAGCAGATGGGAAGCCTCATTGACATGGAAAACTGCTGGCAAATACTTTCGAGGGCCTCTTGGCAGTCTCGGTGTAGATGAATTTCAAGTACAGCTTTGCAGTAAAGAAGATCAATTATTTAATGTGGTTTTAAACAATTTTGACAGATAGACCCATATTTTATTCACAATAGTATATAGAAAACATATGAAGTGTTTAAACTGGGGAAAATACACCGTTTTAAGAAAAACTGTAGCTAATTTTGACAGAAAGAAAGAAAGTCACATAAAACAATGGATGCCTGTGCCATGTGAGGTGAAGAAAGCTTCTGGTTTGCTGTTGGGTATTGGCTAAGCCTGCCTCTGTGTCTAGAAGAAACATAGTTCTGAATATTTCATGAAGCTACAATGATTTATACGCTACTGTCGTCCCTACACGTCCCTTTTGAGGTGTGAGTTCTGCTGCACTATTCAATCTTGAAGAGCCATGGTCAGACTAATTCAGAGACATAGTACTGTTGTTGTAAGCCATAAGGTCTGTAATAATTAAAGTACTCTGCATAAACATAAACTCCATAAAATGAATAAATTCCAAAGTCCAGCTGATTCAAGAACAAAAATCAGTTTCTAGTCAGGATGTTTTGCATTCTGCAGCCCTTTATGTGGATCTGAATATGTTATCAATGGTTCACATACCTGGTTGTTAAAAGGTTATGTGAGCTGAAAGCAGCTCTTAATTTCAGGCTGGCTGAGCACAACCAGCAGTCTCTCTTAATGGCTGTGCAGACTGAGAGCACGAACCTTTTAAGAAATGTGTCCAATTAAATGAAGAAGAATCGCTGTGCACAGGCGAGGGTTTATTTCCCAAAAAATCGGTACAATCGAGCGGCAACTTGAAAACGACTGCGGTACATTTCCACAGAAACTTGTTTGAAATTCAAACGACGCCGTCCTTCTGTTCCTTTTTCTTTAGAAACAAGTTGAGTTGAAAACATTCATTCATTTTCTTTCAAAGTAAAACCAATTTTCTTATCTGGGCTAGACTGTGACTGTGTGCCTGCTAGTTGTTTGCATCTTCATGTACTTGAAGTCAACTTTGCATGCTGAAGAAACTGCGAGATTTAAACGTGATGATAATCTTCTATACCACACGTTTCCTCGTGGTGTGTGTCAGCATGAGAAGCTCTTTCTCTTTTGTAACTTCACACACTCTGAGGTTCTCTGCTAATTATGTCAGTTAATCATCCTGTTCTTCTCTCATTTTTGGATGTCAGAATGAACATTTTTTCCCACATAACAAAGTGCTGCTCGTGTTTCCTCCGATGAAGAGATTTTTGTGCATATCTCAAACCAGACATTTTTCTGAGCGGATGATTTATATTTCACACCTTGAGCTCTTATGATTACAATAAGCTAAAAGGGTATTTTTAGAGAGAAAAAAATCACTGGTGACAGACTAGTTGAATGGTATTCTGTTATGATTTGAAAAAAGAACCCAGAGCTGAAAATTATAATTTTTTTAAGCACAAAACTCTAATTTTACCTCCATCTGATTTTTTGTATTTTAAGAAAACATATTGTAACTTTACTGTATCATACAAAATAAGACAGATTATTCTGTATGATAAAGTGGCAGAATAAAGATTTGCCTGTGCTTTTTTATGCTGATCCTTTCATACCCTCTCTTTGCTTTTAAGGGTTTGCACAGCAGTGGTGCTGCTGTGCTTCCCCTTGAATCTTACTTAGTATAATAATAGCTGCCTTAGGCCCTTCTTTTTAAAACACAAGAAATGGATGTGTTCAAAGCTGAGCTGTGTCAAGAGCACTTTGATTTCTCATTAAGATCTAAAACAATACTATGTCGCATCCATTTAATTTCACACAAGAAATGTAATATTTCAGTAAAACTGCACCAATAGGCTGATTTAGCTACAGGTGCCTGACAGTCAGGACTGCAGTGTAGAAAGTCTCGATAGGAGGCAAAGAAATCGTGTTAAAAGGGCATTTTCAGAGGTGTCACGTTGACTCTCTAAGATAAGATCCCTACCAGGTAACAGAAATAGGTCTGAGTTTGAATTCAGCCCTCCTGAAACCATTGATGCTTTTGCTCAAAAACTGTTTTCTGGTGTTGAAGAGAGAAGATGTAGTGTAAAATTAATCTTTGAAAAGACTTTTTTTTTTTCCATTTCACTTTGAAAGCGAGCTTGCTAAACTGAAAGTGTAAGTGATATGAATGGAACAAATCGTACCTGAGATTTTTTAACACATTGCTTATCGATTTGTGGCGGCTTTGGGATAGTAAATAATGTAGGAACAACCTACATTAACTGATCTGAGGCATAGGGTCACTGCTACTGTGACTGTTTTTGCAAATGCGTTTTATTCTCTGTTTATCAAGCAGACACCGTACACTAGAGTCGCAATTTGCATGTAATTTGCCAAATGTTTGTTGCATATGAATGTAAGAGAAGACCCTGTGGATAATTGGAAGAGGTTAGCATGGAGATTTTATTTTCAAGTGCGGTAACAATTTGCAACAGTAAACTTTGAATGCATTGCATACCATATAATCTAATTAGAGTCTTCAATGATGCAGTGAAAGACTCTCAGAGTGATACATAATCTTATCTCAGGAGGAGAAAATAGTCACAGATCCTGTGGGTTAACCCTAACAGCATAGGGGTATTACTCAAAAAAATGTTACATTTTATAACATATACTACAAGATGTATATAATATAGATTCAGCATTTTACACATTTTCTCCTTATGCTACAGCAATCATTATATTACACTTTCAACTCATTTCAAGTGTCTTATAACTGCCACAAGAACATCAAACTTTACATACACTCAACAGCCACTTTGCTCGGCACTCCACTTGCTCATTTATGCAAATGTCTAATAAACCATTCACATGGCAGCAACTCAGTGCATTAAGGAATGCACACGTGGTCAAGATGACCTGCTGAAGTTCAAAGCGTCAGAATTGCAGAGAAAGGAGTTCGAATGGCTTTGATGTCAGATGGATTGGTTTGAGTATTTCAGAAACTAATGATCTACTGGGATTTTCATGCACGGCTATCTCTAAGCTGAGAAAATGAGCTAAAAAATAAATAAATAAATGAATATCCAGTGAACTGCAGTTCTTTTGGTGAAAATACTTTTTTGTTGCCAGAGGTCAGAGGAGAATGGCCAGACTGCTTTGAGCTGAAAGGAATACAGCAGTAACTCACCACCTCATGTTGGTCCTTTAGCTAAATTCAAAGTAATCGACAGCCCTCCAGGGCTGCAGAGCGATCTGCTGCTTTTTTCCAGTCTCCCACAAAAACTGCGATCGGGCAGTTGTTGCACAGTTGCTGGACATGATTGAAGGTGGGCAAATGCATTGACAGAACATGGATTGTTGAGATAGAACAGACTGGATCCAAGGATTATAAACCATGTACACACATTTCAACCGTTACAGTGAACAGTAATCCATTTATCCATCCATCCTCTTCCACTTATTTATCAGGGTTGAAGGGTGGCTGGAGCATACAATGAACAGTAATGTTCTTGCTAAGTTTTTTAAAGTAAAAATCCAGGTTTTCAATGTGGAAGAGACTAGAAATAGAAAAGTAACAGAGGGAATTGATGACAAGTTTAAAAATTCAAGGGAACACTCACATGTTATGAAGCATGAGCATATTCAGGCTTCAGATCCATCAGTGAGGAAAAGAGCTTTAAGTGAGCGCTGAATGCATAAGTGAACAGGAGCCTTCGGATGTGACGGACTTGGTGAGAGGCTGCTCTCATCTTTAATGGCCATCTAATATAGTTTTCAAGATGTTTTTTTTATGCCATGTTAAAAGTCAGAATTTAGAACATACTAATATCCTTATGCTAAACTGATGAAGGGGAGTAAGGCAGATGAACAGTAAATGAAGTGTTTCATCTACTCTTGAGTGGCTCTTAGGAATTAAAAAAAAATATTAAGTTCTTATATTTAGTGTATGTTTTGATTTCTTTGCTATAGACTGGAATCATTTTTTCTTTAATTTTGTGTATGGTTGAGTGAAACCATTATTTTTCCCAGTGGACTCAGACATAGAAGAAACCAGACACATGCTGTTGTTATTCAGGTCTTATCATTTCTTTGGGTAGAGAAAGTGTGACTGCAGGCTCTATATGTCCATCTTTCTTCCTCTCCCTTTCTGTATCTCTCCGTATCTCTCATACATGTGGTACACAAACAACAGTCAAACAAATTAACTCCAGAAAACCCCAGAAGGCCGTCTGGGCTCAGCTTGACAAATCCCACAAACACAATGACCACAGGGTGAAAGATAACTGTAGGCATGTTGAAATAGTATGGAAGGGTCTAACTGAAGGAATCCATATACTTTTTCTCAGCCTTGCTGGTGGCTTTGACGGCCACCAGCAAGGCTGAACCAGGGAGAGGTTCAGGTTATGGGACTCTACTTGCTGACTCCTTTCCACCACTTAAAGGATCTACAATCCGCATGTGAGCATCAGAACTAGATCAATGAGAAATTGTTCATCCATCCATCTTCATCCACTTTATCCGAGGCCGGGTCGCGGGGGTAGCAGCCTAAGCAAAGAGGCCCAGACCTCCCTCTCCCCAGCCACCTCCTCTAGCTTATCCGGGGGAACACCAAGGCGTTCCCAGGCCAGCCAAGAGATATAATCTCTCCAGCGTGTCCTGGGTCTGCCCCGGGGCCTCCTCCCGGTGGGACATGCCTGGAACACCTCACCCAGGAGGCGCCCAGGGGGCATCCTTGTCAGATGCCCGAACCACCTCAGCTGGCTCCTTTCGATGTGGAGCAGCAGCGGCTCTACTCTGAGCCCCTCCCAGATGGCTGAACTTCTCACCCTATCTCTAATGGAGAGGCCAGCCACTCTTCGGAGGAAGCTCATTTCTGCCGCTTGTATCCGCGATCTCGTTCTTTCGGTCACTACCCACAGCTCGTGGCCATAGGTGAGGGTAGGGACGTAGATCGACCGGTAAATTGAGAGCTTCGCTTTTACACTCAGCTCCCTCTTCACCACGACGGACCGGTGCAGCGTCTGCATTACTGCAGCTGCAGCCCCAATCCGTCTGTCGATCTCCGGCTCCCTTCTCCCATCACTCGCGAACAAGACCCCAAGATACTTGAACTCCTCCACTTGGGGCAGGAACTCATCCCCAACCCGGAGTGGGCACTCCACCCTTTTCCGGCTGAGAACCATGGCCTCAGATTTGGAGGTGCTGATCCTCATTCCTGCTGCTTCACACTCAGCTGCGAACCGTTCCAGTGCGAGCTGGAGGCCCTCACCCGATGAAGCCAACAGAACCACATCATCCGCAAAAATCAGAGATGAGATTCTGAGGCCACCAAAGCGAAAGCCCTCCGCCACTTGGCTGCGCCTAGAAATCCTGTCCATAAAAATTATGAACAGAACCGGAGACAAAGGGCAGCCCTGGCGGAGCCCATCACCCACCGGGAACGAGTCCGACTTATTGCCGGCAATGCGAACCAAGCTCTTGCAACGGTTGTATAGGGATCGAATGGCCCGTAGCAATGGGCCAGACACCCCATACTCCCGCAACACCTCCGACAGGACACCCCGAGGGACACGGTCGAATGCCTTCTCCAAGTCCACAAAACACATGTAGACTGGTTGGGCAAACTCCCATGCACCCTCAAGTATCCTCGAGAGGATAAAGAGCTGGTCCAGTGTTCCGCGACCAGGACGAAAACCGCATTGTTCCTCCTGTATCTGAGGTTCGACTAGCGGACGAACTCTCCTTTCCAGCACCCTGGCATAGACTTTCCCAGGGAGGCTGAGGAGTGTGATCCCCCTGTAGTTGGAACACATCCTCCGGTCCCCCTTCTTAAAGATGGGGACCACCACCCCCATCTTTAAATGAATTTGTTTTCTCGTTTAAATCTTGTGGGTGGTCAAGCATATGTGCATCTTTTAACTGTGTGCGAGATGGCTGTAGGATGGATTAAAACTAGACAAGGTGGTGAAGACAATGTTCTGTGAAACCTTAACATTCATGGGGATGTTACTTTGACACCAACGACATACCCTAACATTTGCAAACCAAATGCACCCCTTCATCACAAAAGGTGATAGTAACTCACTTACTTAATTGCAAAGAGTTCAAGGTAATGACCTGATTTTAGATTTTCATTCTGATTATCTGTAGAAAGTGCTGAAAGAACAAGTCTAATGCATTAAAGCCCCAGGTGTCTTGGTGGATTAAAAGCACCTTCATATGTGGTGACCAAACTGACAGATCACTCCATATGCCTCTGGATTAAAGAATCTTTGTTTGAGCGCTCCTTGATTCAGACAGCAGGACCCTATGCCTCCTCAACCTTCAACCTCAGCACTGGCTCTCCACTCCAGCAAAAGCATCATCTAATTTGCTATTGACACCGCCATTGTGGGGCTCATCTCAGGGGATGATGAGTTTGTTTATCAGGATGAGGTGGAGCAACTGATTGCATGGTGTAGAGATAACAACCTGATCCTTAACACCATCAAGGCCACAGAGTGGAATATTTGACAACAGGAATAAGAAAATACATGTAAAGCCAATTTTCATCTGCAAGAAATGTGTGGAGAGAATTTCAGATATCCAGTTACTAAGGACACACATAGAGGAGGACCTGAACTGGAGTGCAAAAACCACTGTACTAGTAGAAAAAAACCCCTCATTTTACCAAATATATCCCACTTTAATCTTAGGTGGGCCAGTCCAGTGAAACTCCCCCTTCTGTAAGTGTACAGAAGTTGAACTACATATTTAACTCCAGAGTTATAAGAAAAAGAAGTGTAATGGCCTTCTTTACATCTTCAAAGTAGTGCAATGGGTCAGATTAGAACCTTTGCAGGGGCAATTGTGCCTTACGTTTGACAACCCAACCCAAAAGCTTGTGTTCTTCAATGACTGCTCAGTAGAGAGCATATTGACATGCATCTATGTGTGGCTTGCCATCTGCACTGTGGCAGAGAGTAATGTACTCAAGAAAATCATCGGATGCCTTCTCCCCTCCTTGGAAGCTCTTTGCTGTTCCAGCTGCCTCGAAAAAGCCTTCTGAGCCATCCCACCCTGTACATGTTTTGCTTGAACTGCTGACCTTGAGCAGATGTTTCAAAAATAAGAGATTAATAAATACTTTTCTTTCAAAAGCTAGAATTGCATCAAATGCTGCCGGAACTGTGCAATTTTGTTAAGAGTTTAAATTGTGCAATGAATATATATATATATATACATATATATATATATATATATATATATATATATATATATATATATATATATATATATATATAGTTCCAAAGACCTGTGAATCCCAAACGTAAATAGGAATCATGAAGAGGCTGCTAATCAAGCGTAACCATCAAATACCTGTGGAGGATCAGGCAAGTCCTAAAAATTCAGGAGAATTAGAAAAACAAGATCCAGGCAATCTGCTGGGATAATAAGCTGGCCAAAGGAGAAGATAGAAGGCACCAGTGATGGGAATAACGGCGTTACAAGTAACGGCGTTACTTTTTTCAGTAATGAATAATCTAACTAATTAGTATTCCTATCGTTAATACGGCGTTACAGTTACTAACAAGAAAATGCGGTCCGTTACTATTTTTCAACAAACAGACGGTTGAAGCTGTGTTCAGTTTACTGCATCTTATATCAGTTGCACGGAACTAATTGTAAGTAATCTGGACGCTACAGCTTTAAGCAGCTGCGCGCGCTCCCGCGGACGCTAATCACTATCACTTTCTAGCATAACACGTGGCGCACAGGGGGCAAAACAATCGCATGAGTGCTGCTGTTTGACTGAGGAAGAATAAAGTAGTCGTGGTAAGCCAATCACGTGACCACTTCAAGATGACAAAGCAACAAGGTGATATATACCAGTTTTTAAGTTGTGTTGATAGGCCACGTAAAACCAGAGTCATGATAAACAATATATACGCGGTGTTTTTTCCTCAATAGTTTCGTAACGTTTACTGTCTAAGGACAGAGCTAGCAAGCATTCTCTGCTTATGAGCACCCCCCCCCCGAAACAAAAAACAGGGAAAGTGACGGCGAGAGAGAGAGAGAGAGCAGAAAAAGAGAGAGCTCGAGTTTTGAGATGTGAGAGATTTGTGACGTTTAGCGTGTTTGTGTAGTGTTGCGTGTCAGAACAATGAGGCGACTGCTGTCTCCAGGTAGAAAAAGGAGTGATACACCTGCTGCTGTCAGACCTGCAGGTATCAGGCAGGCATATAGTGGACAGAAATTATTTTTTTGGAGTGGCACAAATAATTTGTGTGGCATCTTATTGAATGCAGAACAGCTGATTGTTCTGTAAATAGTTTGAAATGGTTATTTAAAAGGTAAATGGCTCCAAATAACTTTGTTGTTTGCAAAACTTGTGCATAGGATTTTAATTTTGACAATTTATATTTGCATTTAAAGTTATGAAATATGATTCATTAAACATGTTTGTGGTTGTTACAGTAAAAAAAATATAACTTTTTCTACTCTGATTTTATATATTTTTTTTGTCTGATTTTAGATCAATTGTGTTAATACAGTATATCAAAATGAAAACATAACTGTAAATTCAGACACGTGAGGTTTTGCTGAAAAGAATGATACCAAACAAGGCAAAGTAAATAGCTGATATTGAAAAATCCTACAATGGCTGGACAAAGCTGGACTGAAAGACAGCACAGAGGCACTAAACATGGCAGCACAAGAAAAAGCTCTGAGCACAGGATTGATAGAGGCTGGGGTCTATCAGAACAGGCAAGACCCTGAGTGACCGGCATAATATACTGGAACATCTGTCCCTGAGTATGACCTGGAAGTCCGGAGGTCAAAATGGGATACATTGCCTCAAGGGTGGTTGAGAATGACCAAGCTAAGATCCTTTGGGACCTCCAGATACAGATGGAAAAACTTGTAGGTATACCAAGGGGCAGCAACATCAGGAAGAACATGAGACGCTCAAGAAATACCAAACGCTGAGAGAGGAGTTCGAGAAAATGTGGAGGATAAAGGAAAACAGTGATCTCTGTGGAATTTTTGAACTCCATTTTTAATTTGTACCATCCACTGAATCTTCATGATTTTGCTAATGACCGTACTTTCTTTTAGTCAGGTTGGCATTTGTCAAATGATTAACTAAAAACGGAAGTTGTGGTGAAAAGCCGGACTCCTACAGAATAATGGGGGTAAAGTACAACTCACACTCATGGAGTCACAAAACTAGTTTTGCAAAGAATGAATGATCTTTTTTCAAAGTCACAGAAAATGTTGCACAAAGCATAATTATGATGTTAAAAAGAAGCAGGAAGAGCTCTGCAATAATCCCACACTTTTGTTGAAGTGTATAGCCTCCTTAACAAGTAACCACAGTATTTTAGTGCCAAAAATTAATCCATTATATTTTAATGTCTCTATTTGTGTTTATCGTGCCTACACTGTTTCCTTTATCTTTGATACACATTTAAAAATGTTCTAATCCAAATAACTTGTGCTTTAAAATCATTTTTGCGTCACAGATCCACCAGATATGTGGTGTCATACTCAGCTGAAACAAAGAGGCTATCGTCTGATACCGTATCTCCCTCTAATAGACAACTTCTTTATCCTACCAGGAATATATCATTTGGGTAAATGGGCCACACACATTGTTCAGATATCCCTTAAAGCAGCAAGGTTGTCCATGATGTGCCTGTCTGCTCTGTTCGCTTGGCTTTCAAACCCCATGTACTCCTGGATCTCACTGAAGCTTGTTCTAGGTCTAGTAGCCATGGCAAGCCACAAAACATTGCAATGTAGTGATTAGAAAGCTAAAATAAAATTACAGCCTATGATGTAAAAGAAATAAAATAAAAAAAATAAAACACACAGATACCTCAGATACAGAGATCCCAAATAGCTTTCCCTTGTCTTTGCAACACTGGTGGGCCAAAAAAAAAAAAGTTGACTGTTTCTTTGAAGTATTGTTATGATTTTAAATATCACAGTGGCACATATAAATATACAGCTGGGGTCATAAATGACCCATCCGGGTTACTCAAAGGTTAATCTTCTTTCCCTCTTGTTTATCTCTGAAAAACCAAACAGATGTTTGCAGAGTCACTTTTTGCCTAATTATTCATTGCTCGTGAGGTATATAAATAAAAATGCACAAACACGTCTGTACTTGGATGTTCGTCAGCTAAGGACATGCACGCTTGTCTTCCGACTATCTATGCCAGAAAATTCACTGCTGCATGTTCGAGATTTGCCACGATGAAGCAGAATGGTGCTTTTGTGGCTCTTGACCTTTTCACATGCAAATCAGTGCAATCACTCTCAGCATGTGAAGAAAACAGGAGTTGATCCAGGCCTCTTCAAATCCCTATTAATGAGCAAATGGTGTCAAGGAACATTCCCATGTTCCATCTTAGCCTCCCAGCCATGACCTTTTCGTAATTGTCCCTCTGGAGAACCACAGTTCCTCACAACTAAACACTGAGTGCATCAGATGTATAAAGATGGAGGCCTGCCAGAGAGTAAATGCACAATCCATCAGTCCTGGAACAATTTCCATGCAGAGCTCACTTAAGTGTTTCTTCTTTATGCACAGCGGGTTGTTATTTCGCACACATATAATGAGTTATTTGTCTGCTCAAAGCCTATAATTGTCACTGTAGCAGCAATAATGTTTCCTGCCATTTCCGTTCACACATATAAGGAGGCACATCGCATCAGAACAGGTGTTTGTGTGCATATGTGTGTGTTTGAGAGAAAGAGAGAGAGAAAGACCGAGTGTGTTAGAGAGAGAAAGCAGAGCAGAGCTGTGGTGCCCCCGTGTGGTGGAAGTGGAAAATATATTTACTGCCAAAACTGAGATTTACTAGATTGCGCCTGCATTCTACAGGCTGCACGGTGATGAGGGAAACATCAATTAAAAACAATTAAAATAATCTGTGACACTAAATCAGAAATACAGGAAAAGCTTGCGATTAACAGAATAAAGCCATAAATCGATTCTATATATTTTATATATTATATAAAATATAGTATTTTTTTCATGAATGTATGTTTAGAAAACCTCGCTATGTGTTTATGTAATGCATTTTAAAGATGTCTTTCTTTAAACTCACCTGAGCATTATTTAAGAAGTATTCAAGCTGTATCTTAAAAGTGCGCATTCTAAGCATCTTGTTGTCTGCATATGTATGTAAAGCATAATATGATCATCGTACTGTGTTAACACTGTAAAAGTGCTAAACACATATGCTTCATGAAGTCGGTGTAATATCACTGATAAGCTTTAACAATGCATGGGGCTTTATGCTGAGACGAGAGAAATAATGCAAAACTTTGTTCCCATTTCTGTTTTAGTGCAGCAACTGTTTCTTGCGGAAACTGTTTTAACATCAGGACAGTCTGTATGTGAGATAGTTTATGGTTCATTTTTACGAGTTTATAACCCGGGGACACATTTCCTCTTGTATGAATGGTGGCCTTCTAACTTTATTACCGGCTGACTGGCTTTCCGAAAGTGTGCTCGCTTGTGTTTAGGATACTGACTAAAGCCAATACAGCATTGTTTTTAAAGCAAACTGGACGTCTTCAGTTGTGCAGTAGCACAGCTGTGATAATGATCCTCTGTGACCGGACTGTGTGCAGCCTCGGCAGTGCATCTTCTCACCAACTGCGGGCACAGAGCGGCGGTGGCAGCGCGCCTGCGCAGTGCATCCAGGGGCTCGGCGGCGTTCGGTGCTGAAGTGGGGCGGATGGCAGAAAAACAGCGGCGATGGACTTTACACCGCGGGATTCCAATTTACGATGTCGTTAAATAAGCATCGGGGCGTCGCTTTTTCACACCTATCATCCTAGGACACTGACAGCCCACCGCAAAGGGGTAAGGTGGTGATTATTCTGCGCTAAGGGTCCACACGGGTTGGCTAGCTGACGTTAGCACGGCGCTAGCTGCTGCTCAGCTGCCACCGCCTCCTCTCCCTGCGAGAGATAGCCGATCTCAGGCTGACTGCTAAAGCTAGCGAGAAGAAAGTGGGTGGTGTTTGATTTCTGTAAAATGTCTGTGCGGCTGACAGCGCTGTGCAGCCCCCTCTCTGACTGCGTTAGCCGTCGGTGGTGTCAGCTGCGAGGGGATCCCCTCTGCCGGCCGGCTGGTCGGACCTGCAGCGACTCTGCTCAGATGGTTCTTGCAGCTGCAGGAGACAACCATGCAAAACAAACCAGCCGAGCAGCTAGCCAGCAGAGCTAGTGTACAGAGGGTGAGAGCAAGGTCTGATGAGATTGCCTTCTTCATATCTGAAGATATGCACAGGCCTTCAGGGAGATTCAAAAGATTCCGTTCTGCGACTGTCCTGTTAACTTTCTCACTCGGGAGTGCATTTTGTGTGTTTGTTGTTTATCTAATGTAATACACTGTTAAGAGATCATGCAGTGCACAGCTGTAGCAGCACCATCACTGCAGTTTCCCATGGGTGTGTTGAGTCAGAGGAGCCCAGGTTATGTTGCAACTGCATCCTGAGAGACTTCCTGATTAATCTCATTAGGCCTGTACTCTTCATTCAAAGAGGTTTAACAGAATGCAAGCTGACCTATCAACATCTGATGTTATTTGCTTCTAGGATGGCAACTTTTATTCTTGAAAGCAGTGAAACTCGGTGGCACCAGTATCGACATTTAAATTGATCCCTAAAAGCATTCAGTGATATGTTCTTTCTCATATATATATATATTATATGTGTGTGTGTGTGTGTGTGTGTGTGTGTGTTTGTTAATAATTTAGTCAGGGCTCATTTCTTGTCTCCCTTAATTGATCAGGGACTGTTATTCAGTTTACACTGGTTAAAAGCACGACAGAGCAACAGAATATTCACAGTTAACAAGCCATACATTTTTTTTTAAAGCATTTGAAGATTAACTTAGAAATAAGGTTAGCATATAGTGTCCAAAAGAGCAGCTCTAATGTCATTTTTAGACCGTCTGCTGTCTGCAGCACATGTAGCAGAGCAGCTCTTTTTGTTTGTGATGTTGTCTGACAGGGTTGAAAGCAGATTTTTTTTCAGTTGTTTTTTTTTTTTTTCCAGGGGGTCCGTTGAGTTTTGTGACTGTTTAATTTGAAGGTTGTTTAGGGAGTTTGATAGCCAAGTCAATCCTCTTGCTAAGTGTAGAATACTTATTAATTTCTGCAACCAAAAGCTTCTTTAGTTCCCAATAGCGAATTAGCATTTAGGCACCAGTTGTTGTTGTTGTTGTTTTTGTTGTTGTTGTTGGGTTTTTTTCTTTAAACACTAATAAAGCAATCAATTTATTTCTTCTTCCAGGAAACAATTAAAAATGTTTGCGAGATTGAGTGAATTTAAAATTCAGAAGCAGTTTACATGAATTCTAGATGAAAAGATGAAAAAGAAAGTGCTGGTGAAGTTTCAAAGGGTTGGTGAAATTAGGCTAGTTGTTAGCCTCCCTCCCCAAGGCTGGCTTCAGACCAACTAAGCTGATATAAAAAGAGCAGCGCTGGCAAAGTATTTGGGAGGTTTTATGACTTTGTAGGGCTCTCGTTGACATATCAAACCTGTAGGTGCCCAGTCAGCAGGCACAAATTAATTTAAGGTATAAGGTAACATCATCCACAAAACAAGGTTAGTAATGAGTATTTTGTGGGATTGTTCTAAATTATTCCCTACCAAAATCTCAGCAATGTCTGAATATATCGGTACTGTACAAAACGTAGCTTAAAGGTGTCTTGTATATGAATAGTGCTATTTAAAAAGACAGAAAGCTGTACAGAAGAATAAGGATAATAACCAAACAACTTTTTACAGCTCATGCCAATTCAAAAACATCAAGGGAGGTGTTACTGCAGCATTTCAACACTGACAGCGCTCCCTATGCAGTAGAGGCTTGGACCCGGAAAAAGGCTCGATACGTCATCAGTAACAAAGCGCACAGATTGGGCTCTTTGTTGTGTTTCGAAAGCCATTCCTGTGCAGTTTTATCCCGGGATGATTTAGCCATATTGGAATTTTTTCACTCACTTGGATTATCAGGGGCATCAGTCTCCAAATTCCAAACCGGGCCGAGCTTTGTCGTAAACATTTCCCATAGTCATTTTCTTCATTTCATTCAGGAAGCACATCACTAAAGTTGGTGATCATCTTCGCAACAGGAATAAGCAAACTCACAAGTACAATGAAAAAGCCTGATCTTAACAAGCTGCCGTGCAAAATAATTTGTCATAGATTCTTAATATACAAGGGAAACTATTGTTTTCAAACCAGTTTAAACTGGCATGAACGGATGTTGATGCTCCCCTCACGTTGCTTTTACAGTAGAGCAGTATTGAGACAGCATGTTGTGTCATATGGGAGGGATGGTAGTGACATGTGAACCTCGATTTTTTTTTTTTTTTTTTTTTTTTTTTTTTAATTTTCTTTGTGCTGCTCTTTATCTTGCTAGACATCACTGTGGAGGAAATGAGCCATGTATAGGCAAGGGTGGGTGAGGGACTGTAGATCAGAGCTGATAAGGCTGCTAACCCACTGTAACTGAAGATGTTTAGTTTAGTTTGTTTGCTAAGTCTTTTCAATATTAGATATTATCTTTATCTTCTTTTTTTTGTATATGCTAATTTTACACTCCAAGTTGCAGACTGCTGATAATTTGCAATAGTGTTAAGGTCACCGTGCGAACACCTCTAAGCTGCTGTTATGAGTAAGCACGGTGTTGGAGCACTAATTCCTGCATGAAGAACATGGAGCATGAGGGCTACCTAGGAGACACAGCAGCCTCTCTCAGGGCCAAAATCCAGCATATGGCTTTTGACATTGATTGAGTGTTGGGTTGCAGTGCCAGTGAGCTTAATGCTTTGCACCATAAATGTTTAAGATAAGCATTCGCAGCATCATTTGCCATTTACTGCATTTCCTGGTTGAACTGGTCTTATTCTAACCACATCCTTTAGCTTATCACAAGTAAAGTATTATGGTATCAGCGTCTGTGTTGGTGGCTGAGAAGAGGAAGCTGTTGCACAAAGGCGTCAGAGGAAAAGTACAGCTTCAGCTGATGTCTGTTTTCAATACAGATGAATATGCTAGCTTTTTCACATAGTCGACTTCCTCATTAACCAGTAGATCTTTGTCATCGTTAACCCCTCTCGTTAAGTGGTTGTATATTAAAATACAGTCCATTCCCAAATTAATGTAAATTTTTACATTGTCCTATGGCTGTAGTGCTGCTTATCTATCTAGACTACTTTGGTGTGAGCTGCTCAGTTTGGGAGGTTTTGGCTGAAGAAATGCCTACCTTTGTCTTGAATTTAATGTAAATAATTGGCACCTTCCTCATGGTTCTTCAATGGGCACTACATTAAAAAAAATAAAAACACAATATCTTTTTTTAGAAATCAAAGCCCGGTGACTGAAAAAGTCCCGGTGTTCACAGGTTTATGCAGCAACTGTTTTTCTTTTGAACTACACCTGGCAACGACACAGGATGTGACAGGATATAAACTCAGCTGAGCTGAGCTCAAATGTTAGGCAGTTTCATACCTATTTTGGCCGGTGCGTGTAGATAGTAGAAAGAAAAGAGTTCTACAACAAGAAACATGAATAACCAGATCGTAGTTTCTAGAAAAGGGCATTGCTGCTTAGTTTCTCTGCTGCAATCTTTGCCAATCGAGCACATGTAGACAAGTAAGAGTAGATATCTTTACCACTTATAACTCCAAAACTGGGCAACTGGGCATCTACACCTAATCTAGATGGATGAAAATGAGGTTCTGCTCTGTGTCGCATTTGCTCGTATCTGCTTCTGTCTTCTTGTCGTTGCAGGATATATTTCTCCTGACTGATCATTTTCACTTAAAGTCAACTTCTGTGTTTCATGGTGTTTTCTTTTTGTTCACGTTCTGTGTTTTACAGATGCTGCACTTTGAATGCTCCCTACACCCTCAAGTCCATAAATGACCCTTTCACAGAGTTCTGAGGAAGCTTAGGAGGTGTTGGTGAGAGAAGCAGAAGTAGCGAGTGAAGTAAGGAAACGAGGGGAGGAAGTGGTCGCATTTCATCTCAGCTCTCGTGTCCCTTTCTGTGCCAGTTGGTCAGGGATGGTGATACCAGTAACCTCTCTGCCCTGTGGTGAAAAGAACCTCCTCGCCTTGCCCCAAATCTCCTGCAAGTCAGAAAGACGCTCAGACAGTCCCCCAGTCGGTCACTTCGTCAACCAGCCTGCTAGCATCCAGCAACCTATTACCTCATGCCATGACTGCTCTGTCTGACCTGTGTTTAGGAACTCACTAATTCATGGTAAGTTTCACGCTTGCCCAGTAATTTAATTAATATATTTAGATTGTTTTTTATTTATTTATTTTACAGAAACTGAACTCGTATCTTCAAGTTTACTGTCACAGTGAGGATCCAAATTTGTGTGAAATATAAAGTCAAATGCTTTGATTAAGGGGTCAAAATGAAAAGTCATATGTTCATGTTCATAACCAAAGTTTGCAGTTGTGGTCCTGGAGGTTGACGGACCAAGCAACATCTGCCAGATCGTGTAAGATAATGAGTCGGCAGCAAAGGGTGACTGGCTTTTACTTCTCGATTTTAAAGTTGAAGTTTTGATTTTCATTTGTAATTCTCAGAATGGACATGAATTTAAATGTTGCTTAGTAAAAGTCTTTTCTTCATGGAAGTGAAACAAAGCAACCCACTGGTTATTTGTATATAGTGCTTGATATCAGTCGGTTATTAGCCACGAATGGAAAATGATCTGTCACCTTGAAAGGACGTTCTTTATCTTTGAAAACGAGGTGTTGTTAACTCAGAGTTAGAAATAATTTGTGTTCAGATAACTAATGGTAAGATGCTTTTTCTCACACAGTTTCTCAACAAACGGTTTATTTGGTTTTTTTTGTCTTTTTGTAAAGAAAACGCTATTAACCATTTTCCCTACCACGACAAAGTGAGAATGGAGGCAGGCTGCGACTTACGTGCCACGGTGACGTCATTATTCTGTTCTTTTACTTTTTGCGCTTAGTGCCTCATCAAAGCAAACGCTGCTTGCGCAGATGCGAGGTCAAAGTCTGCACAAGGTGCAAATGTTTCTGGCGTTTTACATGTGGCACTAATTTGTGAAATAGGACGCTAGTTTCATTTGCATCGCTCTCGTGAAAAACTGCCTGATGGTGAAGCAGAGTGGAAGCTTCAACGTCAAGTTGGACTTTTGGATGATGATTGTTTTGGTTAATATGGCGTCCTCTATTTTGGTATTATTTTAGTATTTGCAAAAATGTACTGCATGTATGACAGATCTTGTAGCTATCTTTTTCATCTGTTTTTTTTTCTTTGCCCTTCTGATGTTATTGTGTTAGTATTTCCACCCCATTTGCATGACATGTCAGTGCATCCTCCTTCTTTGGCTTTGGAACAAAGCCATACCCTCTCTGTGGCTTACGTCTAACAGCCTGTTTTTCCACGGTAGCCGCCCAGTTGCTAAATAACCGATGGCTGCTCCGCTGGACGGACGACAGCATTTGCATATCGGGCTTGTCTTTTTAGCCGTACCTTCCATGTTTCTTCATTGAAGCAAATTATCCGTCTGTAGAGTAGAGGGAACAAAAAAGAAGAAAATTAGTTATATTTTTCTTCTTTTTTTTAAATTTGGATTTTCACATTTTTTATGAAAAGATTTTAATTTGAACCATGACATTACAGGTAGGAGTGCTTTTTCAGTCAGTATACTTTTAATTCTCATACTGCATTTGATTAGACCCTCCCAGCTAAGTAAATGCATAAAACTTTAAAGCTAAAGTTTTGACATCCTCGTGGCTGATCTTTCTAGCATTTCTAGTTGTATATGTTTGCAGCTGAGCTTTACGTTACGGTTAAAGCTTATGGCACTGTGAGGTAAGGGTTTTCCCAGTATAATAAGCTCACCAAGTAAACATGATAAATAGCATAAGGGTCATAAGAGTAGGTGAAGTTTTAGATATAATAAGGGAAACTTCTTGTTTCTAAACAAGTTGATTTGGATTTCGTACATGGCGTCAGTCATACCTGGGGTATCACACTAGGGTAGGATGAATTTTTTTTTTCTCACCATATCCAGGTTTTATCTGTGAAACCATTCTCCTCATTTTAGACTGTTTTAAAGAAAGTTATGTGCAATGAATATGAGAAGATGCGAACAAAATGTCAGTCCTCTATCTGCAAAGCTGTGGTTTCTACACACCTCCAGATTCATCATTCTGTGTTAACATGAGCTACACCCCTGAAAGTCTGTGTGTATAGAGCCGTAGTACAAGATATTTACCCAAAGAATTTTGAAGGAATAAGTTTAGGTACTTTTCTAGATAATGGAATTTGAGAATGGCCTTCTCACAAAAGAGTCCTTAAAAACTGTCTAAAAATAAACACCTCTAACCCCAAAATTTGCATAATTCCTATTAAAGAGCTGCAATTTTCCTCTGGAATATCTTACTGGCAAATCAGATATGTTCAGAAGAGACATGGAGGAGCCCACTGACTAGTCTATAGTGTAATTTTGTAGACTCATGGCAATCCCCATGTATTTGTACTTTTTTTATTCATTAATTTTTTCCCCATGTTGTGGCACATTAGTAAAGAAATCATGACTGTAAGAATAACTGCTAACATTTTTCCAGTATTCGCATGCTTTCGTTTGCCTATGCAAAACTGATGAGACACACCAGATAAATTTCCGTCGCTGCTACTGGTAAAAGTGATTTTATTCCTCCAATTCTGCATCCACAGAAATTTAAATTCAAAACCTCACAGATTTGAAACAGAAACTTCTGCCAATCTTTCTAAGAATGATTGCAGTCAGTCCAAGTTGGACAGGAATTCTTTGGAGACCTGTGCATGAGGTGAAGTTGACAGTATTGCACTGGTCACTGCAACTACTTGCAGTCAGTCTTCCACAGCAGAAGAATTCAGTGCAATCTCTGAGCAACCACCGATTTATTTATTTTATTTCATTATTAATATTTCTTTTTCATTCAGTCACAGAGAGGTAGCCACCATATTTTTATTCCGCTGTTACTGAGAGGAAAGCACTCTCCAAGATGGCTTTAATTAAAGGAGAACAGAGTGTGACTACAAAATTGCTAGCTGCACATTTTTGTTTCTCATGGCTATTTTTAGGCATCGCTTAAAGTAGCTGTAGCTGTAGCTGTAGCTGCAGCGGCAAAGAAATAGCCCACAAAACCCTTGCAAAAGTTTCCAATTCAATCAGTGAACACTGCGCTGTGCTTACTGAATATCCAATTATAGTGATTTTTGAAGTGGCTGACGGATGTTTTACAAAATTATGACAACTGATTTCTCCCTGTGCACCTTTAGAGCAATATTGGACTTGGTTTCTCAGTTTCCTTCTGGTGTTAGACAGTTTGATAAAACAAACACAGAATACCTCTAAGATTTTTTTCATTGACTCCTGATTCATCACATCGATTGAGGCAATGATTGATCAGCAATTTCATTACTGCAAGGTGTTTTTCCCCAGTGAGATACAATAACACCAAATGTTATTTATGTTAGACTATGCTAATAATACAATGGGCGTAGCTTTGCTTTACACTTTGAATGACCTTTTGTCTGAATATCCAAGACCTGACAGAGGGGGTTTTGCTTTTTAGTCTTCAGAATCTTTAATAGTGAGTGAAAATCAGTTTGAAGCAACAAGGAGAGTGCAGGCAAACACTACACGTGTTGTTGTTCTAGGATATCGTTGGTTTGTTGCACAGCAAATGGCATCATCGAATCATCTGGACATTTATGTTCCTGATACGATAACGTCTTTAAATGGCGTTGGTGCTCCCAGGATACTTGAGCACCAGTGTGAGTGTTTTAGGCTGGAGCCTGTCAAACTGTAGCTGTCGTGGATCAAGAAGTTTTTGGTCCAGCATGTGCGAGGAATCAAACATGAAGGAATTAGCAGGAGAGAAACCTGTAACGGTATCGTACATTATTGTCATTTCAAAGCAAAAGATCGCAATAACTCTTTAGGTTGACGTCATGCATCATGCATCATTGCACATAACGGATGTACAAAACCTGAGTGAGTTGGTATGAATTCTCATGAATTTGTGCCTGCTTGTCTGTGTTTGTGACACGCAGATCCTGTTTTTCTGTGTTGGTTAAAATTAATTTGTAATTTCTGTCAAAGGTGAGTGAAAGACTTGGCTCAGTGCCAGAAACTCTCGCAACCTACGAAGAAGGGAAGTTCCTGTACTGTCCTGCCTGAGTGCTCTTCCTCTCTCCCCTGCACATAAATTCACCTGTCGCACAGTTTCTGTTTTGTTTCCTCATCTACTGTAACATCTGAAGGTATAAGATGTTTAACTGCACGTTCTCGTCCTCTTTACAATGAAGCCCCAAAGTGTGAGTGGAGTGGAGATGAGAAAAAGGCAGGCGGCTCATATTGAGGCCCCACCCCAGGCCCCTGGACAGCCCCGACCCAACACCTGCTGCCTCTGCTGGTGTGGCTGCTGCAAGTGTCTCTGGTAAGAAAATGCAAAGCTGTACTAACAAAACTAGTCCGTGCTAATATTATGCTATACTTTATTAGTTTTTAAGCAGCACCAGTGTTGTATTCTGTTTGTTTGTCCATCCTTCACGTGAGTGCAGTATCTCAGGGGTGCCTTGAGAGAATATTTTTCACGTTTTTGCACAAAAGTTTCCTGCGCACCATGTGCTTTTTAGCAACCTTATCAGTTAATTGCAAACCACAGTGCGTGACATGGGCCTGGTAAACTTGAATCAGCCATCAAGTTTGATGCATGTAAACGGTGCAAAGACGATGCCCGCAGAAACAGCCCACACGGCTGTTTGTTTCTACTGCTCGGCCGTGATGACCGCCAGAGGGTAGAGTTTGTAAACATGTTTGTTTTGCACATTTTACTTCCATTATTTGGTTTTGTTTTTTCCCCCACTGTTGAAACAATTGGCATGGCAACTCACGCTGGACTCCCATTGGTTCATCGGCGCACGCGGTTCATTGTGGCTGTAATGTTGCAGGATATCTTTAGCCACAACAGCTAACTTTGAACCTATGTCATTGTGTATAATAAAACCAGGGCTGTGCAGCCACAACCAAAACTAGGCCAAAGACCTGAGGATGAACTGGTTACATTTTTGCGATCAAAGGTCAAGGATGTTGAGGTTTCACTTCAGAAACACCCAGTAAAGGTCGCTCACACAACATGTTTTTGGAAAATAAGTCATAATCTCATGCTAACCATAACTACTCACACAGCTGTTTGTTGGTTGTTGTTTTTTTAGCAGTTTATTAAATTGAACTGTGAAAACAAAGCAAAATGTGTCACTTGCAGTGATTGAGCACCTATACTTCCTGACTAACACCAAAAAGCAAGTTAGGTACTAGCTGGTAGCATTTATTAGCTAAAATGGCAGGTGGAGACCAACATAGAACTGAAACAAAGAACGTTATTCATTAAGTAGCTCTAAATAAATGATTAGAATAAACACCTTTGTGCTGACAATGTCATGCTGTCTGGTGGTTATGTCATTGTTGTTCCTCTGCAGCCCTGAAGAGGCCAAAAAATCCGTTATTGCCAGTTAAAGTTGCATAGCAATAAGTTGGCAGCACAGACAAGCAGAATAAATAACTGCAGTCTGTTTTGCTTTAGATTAGCAGTATCTGATTTTATCCTTTGCAAAAGAGGCCCAAAGGAACCACTGAACAAAACCAGTGTCTGAATTGATCATACAATAATGCAAACAGCATTTTAGCATCGTGTGATTAGGCAGCTAGTTGACAAATTATTTATTTTTCTTAATGGTTTCTTCATTTTTGTGTTGTGCTGTTATTTTGAACAGTGTAGACATTTTTAATAGTGTGAGCCTTAAGAGATTAAAATGCAGCCCTGGTACCTGAAATAATAAACAGTTGTCCTGCCCTTAATCCCGTTGCCCAATCTGTGATGTTGCACTGATACTGAGTTTTACCTCAGCTGAATGAATTATGATTTTTAATGGCAACACAAAACCGGGGACTGACCAGCAAAAACGGAAAATAAATGTACATTTATTCCTTGAATTTTCTTTCTTTTTAGTTATTTTATTTTTTTAGTTTATTTATTTTTTTATTTATTTTTTAATGTCTCATTATTGTGTCTCACCAGTGCTGACATGGTGTAAATTGTCCATCATTGGTTACCTAAGCCCTCGGGAATAAAGATTAGCAGGTTTAGACAAGCATGCAAACCAAGCTTTTGGAATTTAATGCATTTCAGTGTCTTTAGTTGCAGACAGGCTGTCCACTTAATTCATCACCAGGCAGCCACCCCTAAACTATCTTTGGCTTTGCTGAGTTATTTTGAGCTCCAGAGTTGTAATCAGCTGCAACAGGCTGTTTCTGATTCACTACACAACATTGTCATGCAAAATCACCATATGCACAACTTAAAGATAACAGTGGTGCTACATATAGATATACGAGGATTACTGGAAGCAGATTGCTTTTTAGTTTTTTCTTTTCTCTTATACCGTGTACGGCTGCAGACTGACTGCGGCAGCTTGCTACTCTGTCACTCAGTGAACAGAGTCCTCCCTGTGCTGGGAGACCGCAGAGCAATGCTGTCCATGAATCTTTTTTCCTAAAAAAAATGATGATTTTAATCAGCTAATCACCTTTCAAAAGCACAGTGCATTTAGACATGGTCTGGATGACCTGCTGAAGTTCAAACAGAGCATCAGAATGGGGAAGAAAGGTGATTTAAGGGGCTTTGAACAGTCATGGTTGCTGACAGACAGGCTGGTCTGAGTATTTCATAAACTGCTGATTTACTGATCCCACAGAACTCATTTCTCTGGGTGAAAATACTAGAGGTTAGAGAATAATGGGCAGACCACATTGAGCTGATAGGCGGTAAAAAACTAAATCCAATAGCCACTTTTTACAACCAAAATATGCAGAAGAGCATCTCTTAACGCACAACATGTTAAACATTGAAGCAAATGAGCTGCAGCAGCAGAAGATCAGGCTACCGCTGAGAAAAAGAAATTGAGACTACAAAATTGGAAGAAAAATGCTCCGTCTTGATTTCTGCTGTAACGTTCAGATGGCAAGGTCAGAATTTGGCATAAATGAAGGCATGCAACCATCCGATCTTGTATCACGGATTCACAGGGAGGCTGCTGCTGGTGGTTCTATGGTGGGGACATCTTAATGTATTTTGTTCCTCTTGTTACCAACTGAACACAGTGAACCCATCATGGCTGTTTCCAGCAGGATAACGCACCGTTCTACAAAACTCAAAGTTCACTTTTCTCAAATGGCCTCCACAGTCACTAGATCTTAATCGAAAAGAGGTTCTTAGTGATTTGATGGAATGGGAGATTTGCATCCTGGACGTGCACCTGTCTATTGGCCCCTCAATGCGATGAGGTCATTCTGTACCCTTGGCACACAAACAGCCCCTAATCCAAATGTTTCCGCCTCCGTGCTCGACTGTAGAGATGATGTTGTTTACTCAGAATTTTTGTTCCTCCAAACAAGTTGATGCCAAAAAGCTCAATTTTGGTTTTATATGACTACAACACTTTCCCCCAAGCCTGTTCTGAATCATTTCATTCACTGGCCACCTTAAGATGGGCCTGTATATGTGCCTTCTCGAGCAGGGAGACCTTACAGGCACTGCGAGATTTCAGTCCATTACGGCATAGTGTGTTATCAGTGGTGTTGCTTACTGCCTTCAGATCATTAACAAGCTACTCCCATGTAGTTTTGGGCTGATCTACTTCCTCATGATCATCCATACCCATAAGGCAAGATCTTACATGAAGGATAAGATAAGATACCTTTATTAATCCCACGAGTGGGAAATTTAATAATAATAATGACACAAGCAGTTGACCCCTTCTCGCCAAGTTTCTTTCTGATAGTCTTGTAGATCATTCCAGCCGTGTTCTGGTCTGTAATCTTGTCCCTGAGGTCCGTTGACAGCTCCTTGGTCTTGCCCACGATGGTGGGTTGTAGAGGATCATATATTCAATGATATGCAAATCGGTTCAGAGCTTTTATGAAATGTGTTTGGTTTTCTGGGTTTCTGGTTGACATTCTGTCTCGCCGTTAAAAGGAGATGAGTCATAAACGAAACTCATTTGTATTATTTTTAACAAAGCAGTGCAGATGTTACACACAAGGATAGCCAGGACACTGACACAGTTTTCACTGTTTTAGCTTCAGGGGAATGAAGGAAAGCTGTGACTGCTACGTCAAAGTGCACGATGAACTCTGAAGAAACACCTCAAGATTTGGGGATTTGTGTGTTTGTTTTCTTGTTGAGAGTAGAAGAGTAGAGTAGAACTATTATTTTGACTTTACATAAATGCTAGAGAGCATTTTTTTAAAGCTCGGACCTGTCATCTGTCACCATTTCTAAATTGTCTATGTCTTACACCAAAATCTGAGCACAAACAGACAGGTTAAAAATATGTTTTGATATTTCGGGGAACCAGCAGAGTTTCCCGGGCGTCGCTGAGTTCAGCCGAGTATCAGTTTCAAAAGTTCAGGTCAATTGTGGCTCAGCTATAATTAATATTAGAGCTGGAAGTATTAGTCAGTGGCTTGACAAAAAAAAAAAAATGCAAAAAGGCTAAAAATCTCTCTCCCAAAATGTGAAATTTTTAGTGTTGTGTGATTGTAAAATTAAAAAAAGGTCAACTTTGGTAAAGGTTGGTGATTTTTTTTTTTTCTTTATTATTATTTATTTATTTTAAACATTAAGTTTAAAAAACAGTGATGATGTGCATTTGTCCCAGATTGAAGGATCAGAATCCAACACAACCAAAAAGAAAATAGTCCGTATCCTGTCACATACAGATTTCACCTTAGAGAATAAAACCTCCTGTACCATGTTGCCCACGAGCAAGGCACCAAAGCCAGGTGCTGGTACGCAGCTCCTATAGCTGCTTTGCTGTGGCTCCAGTCTTGCTGCGAGAGGAGAGTGAATGAAACATTGTTTTCAGGCAGTGAATGGTGAATGTGCTGCTTTTTTCACACCACTTCATCTGAAGTGGTGGCAGCCTGTGGACTGTGACTCTACTGTGTGTTTTTCAGTCAGACGCTCATATCAGATCTCCAGAATGAGCCTGGAAATTTGTCCTCAGAACCCTATATGTTTATTTATTTTAGTGTCGAGGCCGGCGGGGATCGTTAGTCCAGCCTGTGTGACACTGCTGAGAGTTGTATACGAGCTGCTTGTAAAGCACATATTGCTCTCTGTGTCACTTTTTTTGCAGTCGTGCCAAGTCGAGAAGTAGAGGCGTGTGTGAGTTTGTGAAGTCTCTTGTGCCGTTTTAGAGGATCGGGGTGTATGAAAGTATTAATCTTCTTTTTATTTTCTCCCAACCTCTTACCCTTTAACCCCTCCTCATCCACCCTCACACAAGGCCCTATTCTGGTAGGGGTGCCTTCTATTTCCAACCACACATCACATGCAAAACAGCTGTGAGGAACAGTCTGTATATTTAGCAGTATTGTGAGGGCGCCAGGGGGCTGAGGCTAGCTTAGCCCATTACTTCTGCACAATGGGGACTTTGACAAGAGACTGCAAGAGGAAGGAAAGATCCTCCATGGTGTGGACAAAAATAGACAGCTCAGTGTGTGTTGCATTGTGGACTCAGCAAGTGTGACTGAGCTACGATAGACACAGAGGCTACCGTGAGTGTTTGCATAAAGACCTTAACTGATGCTTTATTGTTTTAACAGAGTACAAATTAACAGCTGAGAGAGCAGAGCTGCTTTCATTTTATCAGGTTTTATCAAGGTGGTGTCTTAGTGAGAAGCAGGAAGTAGAAAATGTCTGCCAAGCCACTGTTATGCATTTGCGACTTCATGGTATAAAACTGGAAAGCAGAAATTTCAGTTGACACACGAGATATCTTTAAATGTGTTACTGCCTTTTTGTCCATGAGTCCTGACCGGTGGGGTAATCTTTTTTTTTTTTTTTTTTTTTTTTATTTATTTAATTTTTTATCTGCTATTACTAAGTCCTGCTCCTAAATTTATACCACATATCTCTCTTATCTACACTCCTCTGCACAGTGCTACTGCACAGTGCAAATTTACTTAAATGTAGGCCTGCAGGAAAGTCTACCCAACCGCTGAACAGTAAGGCATACAGTAAGCACAGCCCACATAACCGTTTCCTTTTTAATAGTTTCAGACTCATGCAGATACACTTTTCATACAGCACTGTTTGTAGCTCTTTGCTATTTTAAACGATATGTGTAGAGAGTGAAGGTTGGGGCTGTACTGAGAAGGACGGTTTAGACAGTGTGAGATGCTGGGACACGAAAATATATCAAGTGTTTATTAACCCAAAGCGGCTGTGCTTGCTGACAGTTACTGGAGCATGCTGTCAGTTTAGATATAATTGATATAAGCCTCTAGCTGCCATTTATTTGCCTCCTGATGCTGTGCATTATGAAGCAATTCCCAGGTTTAGCACTGCGCTTTGGTTTATTTGACAGCTGGTGTACCCATGGAACAATAGACAGAGGATTACAAATAAATCTGGCTCTATGTAGCTGATCGAGTAAATTTGACTCCAGCGTCTCCTACACTTATGTCGTTGGCTAGCTCTTAAGATCCTTTATGAGAGGAGAAATCAAGTTGGTTGGATGTAAAGAAGAGAATGCGGAAGAAGTGAAGCAGTGCTTTAGTTAGGTGGATAGACTGAACAAAGGATTTTGAAGATGGAGTTTCTTGGTTGGAGGAGCACTACAGAAAAGATTCATGGATGTAGTGAAGGAGGTGCTGGTGGGACAGAGGAAGATGGAGGCAGATGATCTGCTATGGTGACCCCTAAAGGGAAAAGCCAAAAAAGGAGGAGAAAGGCTCACAACCTGAGCCTTTCCTTCCTGCAGTCTCAGTTTAGTTTTGTTGTTGTTCTGTAGCATGCTGGTGAAAGTGAAATCATTTTTTAAGCATAATGATCCCTATGAACACTTTTAATTATAATATTAGAGAAGTTTGACCTGAATAAACAATGTTATCATTTTTTTTTTTTTTTTTGCTATTGTAAGACTAGCTTCCCGGCTATCAGGAGCAGATGATTAGTTCCTATTGGGAAGCTTTTATTACAGTAACAGTAATCTAATAACTTGCAGTCAACTTAGGTAATGTTGTGTTAGCTTCACGTGTCTCCTCTGCTCCATTAAAGGGCACATAAATTATGTAAATGACAAATTATTCATGAATTATTGATTTTCCCTTCTCCAATCCATCCAGGAGTAGAGAAACACTGACATGTTTATCACAGTCAATTTAATGTTACAACTCTAAGTGTATACATAAATATTAAAGAAACATGCCCATTTTAATAGACATATATTGAGGCTTTTATTTTGGCAAGTATAATACTTTCTTCCTTTGATCCAGGAATGAAGACAGAATGGAGAGGAGTGAACGGCAGACCTGCACCAAGATGGACAGTATTGAAGCTACTGAAGAACAGTGAGTTCAACTATCTATTCTCCCGTTTGTGTGCCTCCATCAATCTAACACAAGTGTGTCTTTTTTCTCTTTTTTTCTTACTGTAGACGCCCTAGCCTAGAGGAGGTGTTGTCGTGGGCACGGAGCTTTGAGATGATGCTGCGCTCGCTGGAGGGCCGGGAGGTTTTCAGGCAGTTCCTGCGTTCTGAGTACAGCGAGGACAACCTGCTTTTCTGGTTGGCCTGTGAAGAGCTGAAAAAGGAGACGGATCCCACAGCGGTTGATGAGAAGGCCAGGATCATATATGAAGATTATGTGTCCATATTATCACCCAAAGAGGTGAGCCACCACAGGAACGCAACCGAAACACTTTAAATCAAGACTTTGCACTAAACGGCAAACAGGTTTCCTCAGGGTCATCTTTAGTCCTGATTTATGAAACTCATGTATGGATTGCTTTGGTAGTCTCCAGTAATTAATCCTAATGAAACTGCCGATGCTTTCCTTTTCTTCTCGTTCCACTAGTTGTGTTAGGGCAATTTCCAAGGAATGCATGTCGCTATCAGGAATAAGTGTGACCACTTTACTATTCCCAAGATAAATTTTCCATTTAGCTACTACTTTATTTCCCATCAGCCATAGCTAGACTTCGTGTAGGGTTCATCACTAATTTGAAAATGTGGCCATGAGAAGTCACTGAACTAAAACTGTAAACAGTTTCACATTACTAAAATTTTAAACTGGGCACCAGTACCCTGAAAGATACTATTTCTGATGCCAGTTAGGAAAAAATGACAAAAATAACCATTTTTTTATTTAAAAAAAAAAAAAAAAAAAAAGGATTAGATCATTACTGGTTCGTGCAAATGTACTCATCTGTTTATTTCCTGTGGTTTCTGGTGACTTGGCACCATATTTCCTTGGTGATCAGAGTTGGTAAGGTAGGGTGCCACAGCTTCTAGTTGCAGACTTTTGTCTGCTTCATTTCCTGTCTGCTTCATAGCTTAACAGACAACTAATGTTACCAGTTACGCTGATGACAACAGAAAATTCTTCATAAAGACTGGGGTGTTAGTCTTTAAGGTGCCTTGTCACATTTGTTGTGCTGCTGTTCATCTGTTCAGCTGCTAGTGAGGGGCGGGGCTGTGTACTACCCTGTCTGCAGCAGTGCTGTGTGGGGGGCGAAAAGAAACAAAAACAAAAAACGAGACTATTGCAGATGAGTAACTAATCCATGTCATGGCTACGGTACTGATGGTACCAAAAAACAAAACAAGTACCATCACATTTTTTAGAGTTGTGGTATTAAAATGTACTGAATCCATTCTGGTGACGTCCGTATCTATCATTGGATTTGATGTTCTGCTTAATCAGGTTATTTGTGCTTATTTGCTTACTGACTTTACGTTTACTCAAATTGGTAGGTTTGTAATGCCTCAGAAAGGCCCTTTGTGGTATGACTACACTCAGAAGCATGATTGGTCTTTATACAGTAACTTTATTTAACAGGGGTCTTTGCATTTTCTTAATCTTGAGTGAAAAAACTGAACTTTAATCGTTGTCATTTAAAAACCTGCTAGCAGCATGCTGGTTGTTGTGTTTGTATCTCTACTTCATTTTTGTTTGATGTAAATGCTACAATTTAACACGACTCTGTATGTTGTTTATGTTATTTCTACCAACCAGACTGATTGTAGTGGTTGCAGTCTGTCGCAACATTATGGTTACCTTTCTGGGGTGGTGCATGATTCAATGCAGAAGTTGAAGTCCTTAGCACATTTCCTGTCCCAACAAACTACAGATCATCACTTCTACTTAATTTTGTTCTCCTTACCCGAGGTGAGTCTGGACTCACGGGTCAGAGAAGGAATAAACCAGAGCCTGGCGGAGCCGAGCAACCTGATGTACGAGGAGGCCCAACTCCAGATCTACACCCTGATGCACCGGGACTCCTTCCCCCGTTTCCTCAACTCCTCTGTTTACAGAGACCTCCTGGCCAGCAGGAGGCGCACCTGCCTCGACACCTAGTCCCCTCCAGCCTCCATCATCGCCATCAAACGCCAACAAGACTACTACTTAAACTTCAAATACTACTATGGTGCCAGAAGTCGGGTTTGGAAAAATCTCTCCCTCTTTTTTGGTTGAAATGGCCGAGTGACATCCAAGATAGCTGGTTGTTAGTTTTTTTTTTATTTATATTTTTTAAGCAATTTATATCCAGTTCTCCGCTGAAGGTGGGTCAGCCTTTGCTGGTGGTTATTGGTCAGTTTTAGACCATTAATGCTGGCCAGTGATTGTTTTGCTAGCAATTTGTGCTTTTCGTTATGGTTGACTGGCCAACCCACGTATCAGCTATCAGTTGAGATGGCCAACCTAGTGGCCCGCTGTTGGTTAACTGTGGACAAAGACTCCTTAGGAGGTGGGAACAGAGTGCGAGAGAGAGAGACAAAAAGGACAAGCCCACTGTTCCTGTACTGTAATATTTTAGACCTCATGCTTTTTACCCTTACTTAGTGATATTCTCTGTCTTTACTCATTATTTTTTAACAACTTTTTAGTTTTTCCAAGTCTGTCCCATTCCTCAGATGTCTTTCATTTAATTTTGCTCTTCATTCCTTCACTGTCCAAACATGACATCTATCTGTCGGTGGGATTTAGGGCATTTCTTGCCCTTTTAACCAGTAGACACACTGGCTCTGCATGCAACTCTCTCTCACTATGATCGCTTGATGATATAAGCCGCGGACTGCAACTGTTTTTGAATATTAAGAGGTATTTAAGGGGGGCGGGGAGGACTGTATCTCTGTTTGGCTGTCTGTGTCCAGTGATGGGAAAAAGTAAACTTCTGACATCTTTAGGCTTACTGCAGTATTTTTATTGAGGAGATTTGAAGGTGTCTGCAGCACGTGCAGCACCTACCATTTATCCACCTGTCCATCCAATCCATCCGTCCATCCAAGCACTTTTCTTCTTTAGGATTCGTTAACTGGGAGAAGTAAGGGCTAGAATTGTGGTTGGGCAGCTACATCTATTATTATTACTCATGAACTTTAGACAAAAAAATCTCTCCACTGAGAAAATCACAATGCCTTTACATGCAGGAAAAGGCAGCACAAGTGCTGCTGCAGGTTTTCTGGAAAGCAACCACAGTTTGTCCACCAATCCCTACCTCCCTTTTTTTTTTTTTTTTTTACCCTCGTTTCCCTCCCTCCTCCTCCTCCCTCCAGTTCAGACCATCAAGGCCTGACAAGCACAGGTGCCCAGTCTAGGGGAAAAAACACAGCTGGAGAAAAACAAACAGACGAAAAAGTACATTGAATCCAAATAAATAATCATCTACATTTTTTAATTCTTGAGCAGAAAAAGAGGGCTTACCTTGTAGTGTTTTACAGTGAATTTTTGAGCATTATGGAAAGCCGCTTCTGCTTTAAGAACAGTAGCAGAAATTGCGGGTGTAATGTAAAAGGTTATCAAACCCTGGCTTTTGTCTGTGAGGGTTTAGTTGTGGCTAAAAACCGGAGATTGGATGCCTGTTATAAGCAGTTACGCCGAACCAGGTCCCAAACACGATGTCAGAGATGCCGTGATGACGTCAGTACTGGTCGCTAGGCTGTGGAGCCTTGGTCCTTCTGCCGTGTGGTGGTCCTTCAGTTAGCTACTGCCTGTTCAAGACGCTTGTTTCTTCATACCACAGCTAGTGAAGAGGGTTGGTAATAACAACGCTTGCACACGGGGCTAGTAAAAGAAGCTTGCATAGTCATGCTACACACTCGCCTTTTCAACTAGCCGTCTAGGTTTCAGCATGCTGTAGTCAAGCAGTTAGCATGCTTGTGCTAGCCATGCTAATTTTCTACTCCACTGCCAGCCCTCGCGCACACTCTGGTTTGTTTTTCTAATCAGACTTTGACAGCATGCTACAGTAACGGCCGTGTGTTTATGGTACAGCGACACATTTACCAGAGAAAAAGAGGAGAGTTTAAGCGGTTGTGCCAAACGTCCCATTAACATTTTTAATATATGATATGATTTTTTTTTAATGATGTAAACATTTGAACATGAACATGTGCATCTACATGAACATGTGGATGTACAATAGACAGTGCATGAGTGCTGTGTATGCTTTTTCTTTTTTTTTTTTTTTTTTTTTTTTTTTTGTAATTAACTGAGCCTCTGAGTGTATTCAGCACTGGATAGGTAGCTGACCTCCTGGCTTGGTTGGGTGAGTAGTGCCACATCTTAGAGTGTCAATGAAACGGTGCCACTCCTCACTGATTAATGTCGGCATCCATGTTTCTGGCTCCTTTAACTACCTAACATTCATGTGCCAAGCTTGGTCTAGATTAATTATAAGAGCGGATGGTGCACGACGCCTAGCAGGCCTTTGAAATGCAATTGGATGTCAATTTGAGGCTCTGTCTCACTTGTCGGAAAGTTAATTAATAAACACCTTTCAGGATATAAAGTTTTTGTTTGTTGCCACTGTTTCTAAACTGCAACTTCAGGTTTTGTTGGAGAAACTAAATAAGGAAATGAATGAATACAAAAAAAAATCCTTTGCAGGAGCCTGGGATTTTGATGTTTCCTCCAGACTTATTTCAACAAAAGAAACAGACAGGATGTCACAGTAGTACAAAAGCTGTCTGCTGTGAATAATGGTCAGGAAGACAGGTTGAAACTAATAACCACGCCACAGTTTTTCAGTGTTCCTTATTAAAAATATACTCTTGTTTAACCTTTGGCAATATAGTACTCACATTCAGGCTATGTGAATATCCATAAGGGCTTGAACTGATATTGCTTGGCTGCTTTAATGAAGAGTTCTGCATGCATGCGCCCAGTTGATCAGAAACAGAGGAATACAGAGTAATTTACAAATTCTGATACCGCAGGATCAGCTTTCACTCTCACTCCTTGGAACAGTTTTACCTTTTCACAAAGTGGAAGCATTTTAGACATTTGTATTTGGACAACTCTGGAACTTTTTAACTCACTCATAAAGCTCTCATGCAGACACATCCCTCTCCTGCACACTATAAGTACATTTCCTTGTTTTTTTTGCAGGTTTTTTTCAGAGTCTATATAAGTAACATGAGAATGTTTCACCAACAACCAGATATTGAAATCATGGTGCAATCAAAACAAGTTTACATTTATAAATTGTGAGATGTGTGTACCTTATTAAATACTCGTAACTGTGGGAAGCTAACAGCCAGCAGGTTTGAAGCTGGCGCGAGTCTCTGCCCAGGGCTAACGGGCAAGCTGGAGTTTAAAACTGGGAGCGTTTTACAAGGAGGACAGACACGGTAGAAACCCAGGTTTTCTGCTCGCGTCCATTCCTCGTAATTTATTGTGACTTTTACACAGCGGGGAGAAGTACACAGTTGTTTATTTTTAATACCTGCGTTTTAAATGTGGATTTTGCAAGCAATGACGATGATGTGAAGTGATATAGTTGTCATCGCTAAGTTTAGATTTTTGTCTTTAAATTTCCATGGATTCCAAGTGAGAGGGTCTTTAAAATGTGGCTGTGGTTTTATTGACTAAAAAATATATAAAGAAAAATATTAAAGGTTGCGAGCTAGAGCTGAAGTGTCCTAACGGGATGGAGGAGGTTTGCGAAGCTTTGGCCTTACTGACATGTTTTTTTTTTTTTCTTTGTATAAAAAAGAAAACAAACGTCTCTGTAGGCTTTTCACTACCTCTCATGTTGGTTAATTTATTTCACATCTAGTTGTCAATGTAAAAGTTGTTTTTAGATCTACTTGAAGCCTAACACTGTAAACAAAAATGTGCACAGAAAATGACTATGTATATGACCAGAGGGGTTAAAGAGAGTTTGGCCTAGTCAACATATTTCTGTTTGTTTGTTTGTATGTGTGTTTGTTTTGAACTTGTGTTGAGCTGAACTAGATTTTGCATCTCTATAAAGAATTCAGGAATCCACTGTCTAAGGGCTAATCCCATTTTTGCCTATGCAAATCTGTTACTGTGGGTGAGTTGGGAAAGGGTGAGCTAATGCACCTTTCACCTGTTTTAGATGGACCATGGTTTACATTGCCCTTTGCTGATATTCTTCTTATTCAGCAAAAATGTACACTTATTTTTGTTTATACATATACATACATACAAAACAAGTAATATACAGAGTAAATAGTATATGCCTTCGTGATGATAAAAAACAAAACAAAACAAGAAACCTTGATGAAAACAAATAAATGTGTTGTCTGACATTATGTGGCTGTGTGCTGGAGTCTTGGTAAACTAGATGACTGGAATTCAACTTGACTGTCATAAAACTGTCATTACTCAGGCTACAAGACTTGTAGCTGACCCTGTGCAGTATTACCTGACTGAAGGAATAAATTTTATTTATTTAAAGATCAACCAAATCATGACTTTCTGTGACAAACATGTTACCCTGACAGTAGCATGTTATTAGACAGTGGGGTAAACAGGGGACCACCAAGGATTTGTCCTTATCATTTTTAAAGCCTAAGACTATGTAACTTTTGGTAGGAAAAGCCTTTTGTTGCCAAAGTAGGGGTAGGCAGGTGTTTAAACAGCAGTAAGTGTTTAAAGAGAAAAATATATCCATAGTTTTTATGATCTGAGAAGGAACTTCACTCCTGCATCTCCTCTGGGCTTGTGATGCCTGTGATAAAGAATTTTGATCAACTACAGGTCCTTACAGACCAAATCACACACGGGAGAGCTTTCCTTTAGTGCTTTAACTAAACTCTAATGAATTAAAATCTACTCGACTACTCAACTAAACAGCAACCGGAAACTATATCAAAGTGCTACTACAAAAAGACTTAAAGGCAAACTTCTCCCACTTCTGACCAGATTGGGTGAGTAGTACAAGACGAGGATGAAGAACAGCGGATAAGGTGGTACAATGGGCTAAGCCAGAGACTAACGTTGGGGAATGTGAAACCAGAAGGGGAGTGACATACAACCATATTCCTATGCTCGACCTGTTAGTGGGGCTTGAAAGAGAGAGGGGAGAGTGGCAGGAGGAGGGATGATTTTTCTTTTTTTCTTTTTTTCTTTTTTTTATTCTGTAATTGTTTTGTCCCCCCCCCCCCCCCCCCTTTTTTTTTTTTTTTTTTTTTTTAAATCCATATTTCTGCCTACTACAACTTCAGGGTTAAAACAAAATATTGTTTAGAAGTAGCACAAGTCATAGAGTTAGCAAACACACTCAGTAATGTCAGTCGCACAGCAAGTTCGTTAGCAATAGCTAACATTAGCCACTTTGTCACAGAGGCCTAAAGACTGCTCGGTGAACGCTTGGCAAACTGATCGCTGTAGAAAAAAAAACTCTGATCAATTGGTTAGCAGTTGCTGGAGAACTACTGTAGTACTAAAACTTGAAAAAGTGTGAGGCAAACTGAAGACTGTTCGCCTTAAAAAAAACCTTACTGCTGAAATAGACCTTATTTAAAAAATTGGACGTAGTTACCATGACATCACCCATAGTTTTCTGAAGTCCTCTTTGAAGCTTTGAGATTTTTACCATTGCTGTCATGGTTTAAAAAAATGTGGCTATGATTAATGACCAGCGACTTGTGATTGTACAAGTCCTCAGCCAGTAAGTATACCATGGATAATCATCCTTTTTTTTTTTTTTTTTTTTTTTTTTTAAGCATAGTACAAGATTTACAAAAAATTCTTATTTCTTATTCAAACTAAATTAAAATGAGCGACTGAACCCATAAACTCATCACGAAAGTGTTCACCTAGGTCAGGAAAGAAATGTTTGCTCCTGTAGACTTCTATAGGCCTGTATGTCTTTCAAGACTCTTTTGCATTGGGTTAATTTTTGGCTTTGGGAGCTACATCTGTGTTGTATACGGTCTATGGCTGAAGCAACACGTTTCAAAAGGTGCAGCTTTTACTATGAAGGTGTTGCACTCTTTACAGTTTTAAAACCTCCTGGCGAGTAGTCGGCAAATGCAGACAAGTCAGTGTCATGCAAACTTAGGGCAACTGTAGCAATCTACTCATCGTATACTACTTTGCTATCAGTTTCAGAGATGGCAAGCAACATCCAGAATCCTCTCACACCTGGTTTGAAACTGCTCCTTTTTCCACTGTGACTGATGGTTGCCAAGTGGTCTCCAACTGGTCTCTACGCCTGTGTGACAGGAGTCTTAGTTACATCCAAACTTTGAGTATACTGAGTGGAAAGAGTTTGTTTTACTGCTTATGAATATAATTGTTTTATCTCTAAGAGTGAGACCGTGTTATTGACTCAATCAAAAGTTACATAGTCTCACTTTATAAGGGCTTTGGAGCTGGCGCAAACATGGAAACAAGCTAGCCGAGTCAATGACAGTATCTGCCTTTGAAGTGTGCACTGTCCACACGCAAGTCGCAGTAATTCACTCTAACCATTCAAATAAAACCCGCTCACCATGAAGTATTCCATATTTTATTGTGATTATCTTTGTTGTTTGTCAGTAGACTCTCCACGAATGTTGTGAATTATATGATGAAATGAGTGCAGCACTGTGGCAACAGCAACTTATTTTTCTATTCTTCAACTTACTGTTCTTTTTGTAGCCACATCCAGTCAGACTATCACTGTGTTTATACAGTAGCATCGATGTGGAGCAGAAGTGGGCTTTGTGTTTGTTAAACACTCCACTAAGGCAAAACGATAGACTAGTCAGTTATAAGTTACTTACGGGACCATTTATTCAGCTCTAATGAGCCACTTTTAATGTTCAGTTGAGGTTTGATTCAGATCTAAATTTTTCTTTTAATTTTTTTTTTTTTTTCGTCAGGAAAATTTAGCTCCTGAACTGAAATGGAAGTGACAGTAGGATGGTTGATGGTGTTTGTGTGTGCGTGTGTGTGTGTGTGTTTTCCTTCTTTCCACAGTGCATCATGGCTAAAGAAAGGTTTATCAATTGATGTCGGTTTTGTGTGTTCCCTCAGTTGGATTTGGTGCCTCTTTATGCTTCACAACAGACCTCAAGATCTTGTTTTCTTGTCTGTCTCACTCTCCCCCTGTCAGGCTTACGCTTTCTCTCTTTGTGACATCACATATACAACTCTGTTATTAGCCGTTAGTGGAGAGACGGGCCAATTTTACAGCAAAAAATTGCACTGATGTTTAATTCCTCCTTCATATTGTCTGTTTTGTACCTCTTCCGGAGGTGTTTGTGCTACTCTCGGAAAGAGATTTTGTCCGTGCGGGTACTGCTCGAAGTTGGTTCTCAACAGTTTTAGGCAATCACTTCTCTCTTTATTGATTTAGATGCCTAAGCCTCTTGCTTTATGTCATGCCTTTGTAGATAGATCACGGTCATCGAGAAATTATCTGCAGGTGAAAATGAAAAAAAGAATTTTACCGTCACTTTAGGCGATCAGAAAAGTGACATTTTTTTCTATTCAGCATGCTTTGTGCTAAATAAATGAAATAATTCAGTTATTTGCTATAAACGATACTGTATGAGTATGTATTCAAGTACTGCAGTATGCAGACAATTAAAAATATGAGAAACTCTTTTGAGAGGTTCATATTTTTCTTCTAGTATGTTTGACTATAATATTGATGGTTATGGGTACTTAATTCTTGTTTTGAGTGTCTCATGAATTACCCGAATGATTAAATGAACATCTTTGTATTAACAGATATGGTCAGTTATTTCCACATGCATGATTTGAAGAGAGATTTACCAGGACGGTGCTTTTTAATCCAGAGTCAGGCTCAACTTTTCGCTGTTTTTCACTGGTTGCTTGACACGTCTCTTGAGCGAGATCCTGATTGCTTTATTTTGACAGGTGAAATTTAATCTTTGTGGTCACTAATGGTCCAGAAGGTGGTCTGGGGTGAGATGTATATTTAATTTGGAGCCTCATCCTGCCGCACTAAACAGATGTGACCTCCCTTTTCAGAATTGAAATGCAGAGATGAGAATAGTAGCCAGTTTAAGGGTGAAGTCTTAAGACAATAGAAAGCATCTCACTGTCTCCAGTCTTCAAGATGACTGCTTGTATGTATGACTTTGAAATTTATCAGAGGAAACTGATTGTCAGTTCTTAACTGTAGCATGTAAAGACTTTTATATCTTCTAGTTTAAACCCAACCTCATGTTGTAAAATAGCACTGGAGGGACTCAAGTCGTGTGTCACACAGTGATTTAAATCTGTAGTCCAAGAAAGAGAGAAAATTAAAACGTATTAGGGAGTTTAGACTTTGTGAGAGATATTCAGTCATGCTTGTACTGGCATTTTTTTTGCATGATAGAACAAGACAGACAAAATATTTGCATCCAGTTTAAAAACAAACAAACTAGGTTTAAAGAAAATTGCAGGGAGGAGTGTCAAAAGGAAAACGGATGATATATACTTGTGTACTTTTTTTGGTGAGATTTATTTGGGAAGATGGGAAGAAACTGCAAGCCTGACCTGAGGTTATTAATGCTGCAGTCACACTAGGGAAAAACGGGGTTGGAGACTGAGGCATGACCAAAATTATTGCAACTGTGTGCCGTTTTGGTACCGTCTGCGTGTATTTATAAATTAGATGCCAATTTATTTGCAAACCAGAGTGACTCTAGTCAGCCTGAGTTGACTGCTGGTATTTCTTTATTTTCAATGCCCTCGCGTCTTGCTTTATGCCATGTTTTCTGCAGGTGAAATGGGTTGCCTGGTGGATGAGAGGCCGCTCCCCAATAGGCAACCTGTAAAATTGCCTCATACTTGAAAGTGGGTGCTGCAACCACTTGCAATCAGTCTCCAACCAATTGCAAAATATTCAGTGTATTCACCAGGAGACCATTGGTTTCGTTTTATTTTTGCCATGTTAATTTTTCCTCTAGAGTGACTGAACCATAAGCTAGAAATAAACCTCACATAAAACCATTCTTTTCTTCTTTTGTAATAGCAGCAGGCTCCAGTTTCATACTTGCAGTCCCTGTTTTACTCTCATCAAGAAAAGAAAATAAGCATATTTGCTGAACGTCACACAGTTTCTTTACGAATAAACAGCCTAAGAAAATATAGAGCTTTGTGGAATTCAATTAAATAAATAAAAAGAGGGAAACTCGAACTGCAAATGTCCAACTAAGTACAGAATGAGTATGTCTCTGTGGTGGATGAAATGTGCCAAAATAATAATCTACCTTCCACTTTAGTGGAACGGGGTGAAAAGAATTGTTGGAATATAAAAAGATCCTGATGAAACACATTTCATGAGCTTTCTTTTCATGTTGCTGTTGTGGGTTTGTGTCACTTCTGAATCATTCACATGTAATCCAGCTACCCAACATGTAACCAACAAAACCATAATATAACGGGCACTGAACCTTTTGAGATGTGACTGATGTGAACTGCAAGCAACCAGGTCAGCTCCCAGTAAAATTGTACAACTCACTCACAAAAGAAGCTTGCTATTATTTTTAATTTTATCTTTACTGTTGCTGTTAATTTATTCCAGTCAGAAGTTTTTTCTGTCATTGTTTTTCTTTTTAATCTGAAAAGACACAAAAAAATGTTGTTCATCAGCCTTTAAGCATCATGTTTACACGGTGCTCAGTCTTGGTACACTTTGATCTACGGTTCTGTCTCTGTCTTTGTTTACACAATGACATCTTGCATTAAAAGAAAACTCCAACTTATGGTAACTGCCCTTGAATATCTGTAATTTAAATCGTGCTGCTAGAGAAAGAAATCTAAATGTAACAACTTACAATAAATACTTAATAGATTTTTGCCAAATGTGACTGTGTTTTTCTTTGAAGGTGTGGGAAATGGTGACTCTGATTTAAGGGACTCCAAATTGATTGTGTGAGAGACAAGGTCTGAAACAAAAGAAATATCCAGTGAGCAGCATTTGTGTGGACCAGAGGTCAGGGTGATGATAGGAAGGCGGCTGTAACTCAAATAGACTCTCCTTCCAACCAAGGTATGCACAAAAGCATCTCGTTGAACCTTCAAGCAGATGGGCTGCAGCAGAAGTCCGCAGTGGGCACCGCTGACGAGTGATCTGAGGCTACGATTGAGTTATCAAAACTGGACAATAGAAGATTGGATAAAAGTTCCCTGGTCTGTGCCTTGATTTCTGCTGTGACATTTGGATGGTAGGATCAGGGTACAAGATGAAGTGAGCGGCAAGTCGATGCATTTTTATTGTAATTTCCCTTTTATTAATTATGGCAGCAGGGTGTGGTTTCCCGACTCAGCTGTAGGAGGGAGAGAGGTGGGGCATTTACGGGGTGGCAAGGACTAAATTCAGTCTCTTATTTCATCAATTTATCATTTTAATCCAGAGTTAAATATCTTAAGTAACTATCAAGCAGGTGTACAGCCAATTTTGTGTAGGGATTCATGGATGAACTCCCTTTTGTAGATTTTTTTTAAGCCTGTTCCTTCATCTTTATACCTGAAGCTGGCCAGTTTTCACTTGTCTGGTACAACAATACAAATAGTTTTCCAGGATCAATCAGGAAAAAAGGAACAATTTTAAAATCCAGACTGTAATCTGTCCACATAGGAAATTGTGCAAAAGTTTTAGGCCACCACTTATTTCTTTATATTTTTCTGGGGAAATGGGTGAAACATTGTTTGTTGAAACATGCAACGTATATGGAAATGCACGATATAAGGCAAAAACACAGTTTGTGCAATCCTAATGAGTTTGAAAGTCTATAATGGGTTTGACTACTTTTATTGTTTAACACAGCGTGAACTCTCTCAGGTCATCTGTCTCGTAATTTCTTCAAGTGGTCTTCAGGAATAGTTCTTAAGGCCTCTTGAAGAACATTCAAAGCTTTTCTTTGGATGTTGGCTACCTTTTGTTACATCCTCTGTAAGAAATTATTGCAAATTGCTTCAATAATGTTGAGGTCTGGGTTCTGAGGAGACCAATCTATGACTGATATTGTTCCACTGTGTTTTTTCTGTCCAGGTATGATTTTAAGCCAGATGGATCAGCTAAAAGGCCAGATTCACCTCTCAGATCCTCTGCCAAGTCTTTGCTAGATTTCTTGTATTTTGCTTAAGGACACGGCTTTCAGATACTGGTCATTTTCTTGCATTTTTTTTTTTTCTTTTTAGGTCTGATACTTCTTCTTTTATCCCCCACTTGGACAGCTTCCTCAGTTTCTTTCAAGGACACGCTGCACACCCTGCAAAGGCTTTTCAGCTAATAGCTCTTAGTCAATCACCTTGTTGGTTCACAAGTACTAAATTATGTCCATAAAATTGACCATAATTTAAAAAAAAAAATTTATTCAACAAAAGAAATGGGAACAAATTACATGCTTTTGCAGTGGTTGCTGGTAACAAAGTGGCTACACAGAAATTAAAATTAGTTCTTTGCTAAGATGTCACTGATTCAGCTCTTGAAGTAGATTACTTTTTTGTGCTTGAATGACTCATAGGTCAGTATTAGGTGGTGCAGCAGAAAAAACCCCCAAAAAACCAAAAAAAAACATTCATCTGAAAATGATCAGGTAAAAGGACAGAACTGAAAAACAGTGAAAAAGCAGCCAATGACCAAAGAAAGACCTCCAGAAAGCTTGGAGAACCTGCTGGTCAGCACTTTTACATGGTGCTGTACATTTTAAAACCTTAATAAATAAAAATGGCCAAATAAGTCTTTTATTCAGATTTAAGGGCTGTTTAATCCTATGTTGTGTTATGTTTCTTTGCAGGCTACTCTTAACTTAAAAACCAACCATTCAGCTGAGAACTGGAAAGTCCTTTTCAGGTTTCAAATCCATACCCCGCTCAAAACGAGGCATACATTATTTTTTAAATGGATTACGCATGAAGTCAAATAGTGTTTAACAGAGTTTTCGGGGAGATCATCTGACTAAAGGCCAAAAGGCTAGTAATCACATGTTGGACTCAGACATAATGTAGTTGCTTTTTTGAAACAATTCATGATCATTTAAAGTAAAATGTTTAAACAACCTAATACACGGGGGAGTTTTGGCATCTCTGAGTAAGACTATATAATTAACCTGTGGCATTTTGATAAACTATACTTCCAAAAATAAATATTTCCTTCTGACACCCAGATTTAAATGAGACCTGTTAACCACAGAAAGAGGCCACGTCGTTTAAAAATGTCTTTATTTTTATCCTCTGCATCAAAGACTGTGTTTTCAGACTTTACATTCAGACAACAGGGTGAGACCACATGCTGAGGACAGAGGAGGCAGGTTTGTGTGCATGGGTGCTCTCTCATACAATCTTCTTTATTTATGTGTGTATAACTCTTCATACAGTCCTGTCTGTATGTGGGCATGAGTATGGGCACTGTCACAGATGTGTTTTCTCTCTCAGACAGTCTTTTGATCAGTTGGGTCTGGAACTGTTGAGGCAGATGTTGAATCCTCCTGGGTCTTGTCTAATCCCTGGCTGCAGCCCTGCTCGCTTAACTGTGTGTCGTCTTTCACCGTGACTGCAGCGTTGGAATTGCTCGCGTCTATACTCTCATATGGCTCTGATGTCCACTGAGGAAGAAAGGAAGAGAGAGGAGGCCGGTTTCAGGCACAGGAGAGCATTCGCTGTTTGTATAAAGCAACTAGCATGTTCGAACACAACAAGAATATCAGACGGCAACTCTGATCGTCAAATGATGCATGAGAATAAAAATCTGATTTTCACTTTGTGTTTTTTCCTCTATTTTAATTCTGGACTTCACAATTTGGGCTCCAGGAGTACAAAACAACCGAAATGAGTCTCACTTTTTCAGCTTTCTTCAACTTTTTTCAAAACTTCAAACAGTAAAAATATGGGACTCTCTCCACTGGAAAAAAAAAAACCCCACACAAACATTTTTTGCCATGCACAAATTTTGGGGTTATGTTAAAATTTAGACTTAATAACTCAAAATTTAAAATTCTTTTCTCTGAAGTTTCAGTTGGCAAGTCTAAATTTGGAGATAATACTTCTGAAATTGTTTTTCCAGCTGCTGAAACAGGCTTCCACAGATTGATCTGTAGGTTCAGCCTGAAGCCTGAACATTTGGCTCACAGAGACTCCTTGTAAATCCACTGACATCCTTATTTGAAACCCTGGTTATCTTTAATATGAGCATCCACCTTAATAACAGTGAATACATGGCAGAAAATAAGGAAAAGTAGAATACGGGACTGTGAATAAGTATATGCCGCCCCCCTTCCTGATGCATTAGTTTTGTGCATATTTTCACACTGTTGTTTCAGACCATCAAACTAATTTTACTATTAGACAAAGTCATACAAAATGCAATTTTTAAATAATGATTTCATTATCAATCAACCATTTTTTTAAAAGATACCCCCCCCCTGAGTGGAAGCTGAGTTCAACAAAGTCATGAGAAACAAAGTCATTGACATCTATAAATCTGAAAAGCTTAGAATAGCATTTCTAAGGCTTTGGGACTTCAGCAAACCACAGTTAGAACCATTTTCCACAAATGGTGAAAACATGGAACAATGGTGAACATTCCCAGGAGTGGCCGGCCTACCATAATTATTCTATATTCTATTCTAGAAGTTCACAAAAAAACTCAGACCAACATCTAAAGAACTCCAGGCCTCACTTACTACAGTTAAGGTCAGTGTTTGTGATTCAACAAAAAAAGCAAGAGACTGGCCTTGGAAATGTCCAAGGAGAAAACCACTGCTGACCAAAAAGGCTCATCTCACATTTGCCCTAAAACATCCTTAAAAAGAGAAACTATTCTGTGGACAGACGCAACAAAAAATGTAGTTTTTTGGAAGGTTTGAGTCCCTTTACGTCTGGAATAAAACCAACAACATTTTATAAAATTAACATGATACCAACAGTCAAACATGGTGACAGTTCTGTGAGGGTATGGGGCTGCTTCAGGACTGGGACTATTTACTGTGATTGATACAACCATGAATTTTGCTCAGGTTGTCCTTGAATCTCAAATATATTTGGATTATGCAGCAGCAAGTTCACCTCTGAATGGCTCAAAAAATCAATTACTTTTTCACACAGGGCCAGGTAGGGTTTTCTTTCCCTTTACTACATGAAATCATCATTCAAAAACTGCATGTCGTATTTACTCTGATTTTTCTTTGTCTAATATTAAAATTGTAAATCCAATTGAATCTTCTCAAACAATAAAAATGAGCTGTGCTTTTAGACAGACCCTGGATGTAAGAGAAATATCTGTCTCTTATCTATTGGCAAAAACTGCAAACAAGCTTCTCAAGATGTTGAACTTTTCCCTTAGTATTTAAAACCTCTACAAAAGCAAGACAAGCAAGTCAAACTAGGAAAAAGTGTGCACTTGTTTTTCTGTATATGTGTACATCTAACTGCTGCCTACCTAGTCTAAGCTGTGTTGTGGAAACAGTCTTAAGTGGGTGCAGAATTCAGACAGTGCTCTTTTCCCCACCCACCTGTGTGGCTCTGCTGCTGGACCTATGTGAGGGCCCGATGGCGATGTTGACACTGGAGGATGACTGTGTATCGGTGGTGTTTCCCCCTTCAGCAGCGGACAACCCGGAGATAACCAGGCCGCTGGAGAAACTACGCTTCCCAAACAGCAAGCTGAGTGTGGATGAAGATGAGGAGACCTGGCACCACAAGGAACAGAGATATTGCAGTTCTGTTATAATGTCGTACAGTAAACACTAAGGTGATTTATAGGAACATCAAGAATCTGTTTTCAGATCTTCCATCTGTCGACCATGTGTTTAGGCATGCTGCATTAGGAGTGTACAGTTCCTACCTGACTGGAGCGCTGCTGATGCTGCGCTGCCTGAAGCTGCGCGCTGATGCCACCTGCTCCTGAGAGACGAGGGACCTGGAGACAGACAAAAATCCTCTTTACACTCTTAGTAAGGGAGCACAAAAGCAGCTGCAGCCCAGAAAAGTAAGCTTTTTACAATGTGTGCGTATACCTGGGAGAATATAGAAGCTATGGAGGTGTTAAAGGACAGCTGACTGTTAGACAGACGCTGGACAATCCCGTTGTTGGAGCCCGAGTCCAGGATTGGGCCAGACTGGCTGCTGACAGGGGGGCGCTGACTCTGAGGCTGCACTGATCGACTGCGGTACTCTCTCCTGGCTGTAGAATTAAAAACGTGAACATTTGTAATGAAACGCAAGATTTAATAACCTAATGTACAATTTAAAAAGCACGTTATATTTGACTTCAGGATTTTAGTTTAGCTATGTGGCTCTCTGTGGTCTCTTAAAAAATAAAAACACTGGGACATCTACGTATTTGGACACCACCATAAAAAAAACAAACAAGATGTTAAATGAAGAGTTCGTTTCATTTTTCATTTTCAAAGAGTTTAGCAAAAGCATTGCAGTAACCGTTTGGATTTTTATACACAGTCTTCCAAAAGTTATTGGACTAACATTTCCTTCCTAAAGTGGTGATCAAAGTTGTTATAATGTTAACATAAGTAAACTGGGTAAATAACTTTCAGAGTTGAACTAAAACCATCTAAAACTATAGCCAGTGAAAATTTCAACTCAAACACATGTTTTGGGTTGTTGGAAGACAAAGCGACGACACAGAGCAGTTTTGCTGCTCACTGGTTGAGATTTTGTTCCAAAGAAAATTGTATTTTTTCACGATTCCTTCCAGGTTGATGAGAGTCCCAGCTCCAGATGCACTGAAGCATCTCTACAGCATAATACTCCCACCATGTTTCACTGTGGGGATGTTATTTGTTGGATTGTACGCCTCTTCCTTCCAAACATGTTTTCCAAACATGAGCAGCATCTCTGTGGCCAAAGACCTCTAGTTTTGTCTCATCTGACCAAAGGGCGCACTTCCAAAATGCTTGATCTTTGTCCAGGTTGTTCTTAGTGTACTTCAGTGTGACTTGAAGGCGTCTCTTCTGAAGAAATCAAGATTTTCTTGTACTGAGTACATACCCGTGCAGGTCTCCATCGAGACTACAATTCCCAACCGGTCTAAGTCATTTACTAATGTCTTGGCAGTTGTTCTGGCGTCTTTACACACATCTCTCAGTAGTTTTATTTCCAGAGAATTTAAAATCTTTTGCCTCCTATCTCTGCCAGGCTTGTTCTGTACTGTGTGGCTCTCTTTGTGTTTCTTGATGATACTTTTCAATCCTCTTCTTTACACTTGGAAAAAAGTGACAACTTTGTATATCCATCTCCTGCTTTGTGAGTATCGAAAATTATTTTTCTCAAGTTGAAACTGATTTCCTTTGTATATGGCACTATGACACTTTCTCAAGTGACAGCTCAAACCCTTACTGAAGTTTTTTTTTTTATATACTGTGTGTAAATTGTGCTTTAGAGTTCAAAAGCTGACCTTATTTTTACCTCATAAGTAAGCAGCCTGGTCATTAGTTACATGCGAAAAACTGAGTTAATCCCATGCTTGTAGAAACACCTTCTGCTGCACGAGTGACTTTATCGGTTTCTCACATAATTGTGGAACAGTTTTGTCCCACTCTTCTTTACAACATTGCCTCGGGTTATTGAGGTTTCCAGAGATTCATTTTTGTCCCACCACAGCATTTCAGTTGGGTTGTAGTCTGGACTTTGTCCCATTTTCCTTAATTCTTTTCTTTTTCGGGCATTCTGTTGGAGTTTTGCTGCTGTGCTTAGGATCGTTGTTTTGTGGAAAAACCTAATTTCTTTCAAGTCATAGCTATTGGACAAAAAGCCTCATATTTGATTCCAGAGTACTTTGACACACAAAAGAATTCATAATGGACTCAAAAACCGCAAGGTTCCCAGGCGCTGTGGCTACAAAACACACCCAAATCATTACCTCTTTGCCACCGTGGTTAACAGTTGTTAAGAGGTGTACGTTCTAATATGCTGTGTTTAGTTTTTGCAAAACATGGTGGTTTCGATTATGACCAAACATCTCCACTTTGTCCTTGTCTCTCTACAGGACATTGTTCTGGAAGTCTTGTGGTTTGTTCAGATGCAACTTTGCAAACTTAAGCTGTGCTGCCAGTCTTTTTCTAATCATACTGTCATTAACCTTAACATTTAACATGGTAAGTGGGGCCTGTAGAGTCTGAGATGTTCACTCGTCATTCACTCCTCGAAGATCGTGGCGTTGTGTTAACACACACCTGAAGGCTCCAGACCATCAAACTGCCAAAACATCTGCTTTCATAGAGGCAGCCACACTTGTTGATGATCAATTAATCAAATGCATTTGATTAACAGCACCTGGATCTACTCAGTACGACCTTAATGCTACTGGAAGCAGTGCAGGTGTACTTAGTTTTTCATGTGATTGCACAGAGTAGTCTTTCCTGCAGCGGGAAAACCTCCCCCAGTGAAAAATTAGTCTGATTGTATAGAACTATAGGAAAATGACCCTATTGCTTAATTCATCTTTGATGCTAGTAAACACTTTTCTGATAGGTTTATATTCCCTTTGCTTGTTTCAAATATAATATAAAACTACATATTATTTTATAAAGCAGGGTCAGAGGGTAGGCAATGTAACAGACTATAATTTAGGGTGGGGCTTAGATTTGAAAAGTTACATAGCTTGACTTTGGTTCGTGTGATTAAAAACAAACAAAACCCAAGCATTATTAGGTTTACATCGAGATTGTAGTAGAAGAATTTGTACCAGCATTGCGGTGTCTGTGGCTGTGTGCCGTCCTGGCTCTGTGCTGGCTCAGGCTGTTGGATGTGACAGAGGATGGGCGGTTGTGGCTCAACGATGACGACCCACCGGCACCGCAGTCCACATCCTCCATATTCATGCCGCTGTTACAGCTGGTCAGGTTGTCCTTACGCACCCTGCAGAACACAAGCACACAGCTCTGATTTATTTATTCATGTCCACATCAGTGCAAGGGATGCACACAGGCAAGGGGACGTTCAAAAATTTACAGAGCCTTAACTATCAGCACTGCTTAAACCACACACACACACACACACACACTCAGAGATGTTACGTAACTGTGCTAACATATGTGGTGGTGGTGGTGTTCCTCTTAAATTAGTTAAATGTGTTCTGGCTGGGGAGGCTTGATCCATCTCCTTATCTCCTTTTCTACTTAGTCGAATTAAGACAACACCTTTCAGTCAAGGCGGATGAAACAGGCTTAACAAACTAATCTAATCTGAAAGCAAAACTCTGCCCCAAGAAGCTTAAGGGCGAACTGCGCAGTTACAAAGACACACACCATTAGCTGACCTGCAGAGGTTAATGCAGCGCCTGTACGATAAGCTCTACCGAAGGTATTGTGTAAATGATGGAGAGAGAAACAAAAGGCAGGATGAAACTGGGGCTGAAGGAAGAGAGAGCCAAGAGAAGGAGGTTTCTGCATAGCAAAGCAGAGAGTTAAAGCTTTCAGCTTCCCGCTTACTCTGTAATCCAGCTGTCTATTTCTCTCAAACATGCACTCGCACTGTCCCTGTACATGTATTTAAAACTACATCAAGTTGGCAGAGAAGCCTCTTCGCAGCACTGACTACCTCCAAGTCAATATCTGTAAATCCACAGAGCAGGCAAGGCTCCCACTAAGCAGGCAGCCAGAGCATTACACTGCAGTTTGCATCTTATCCAGAGTGATTTATACTAAATGCAACCAGCTGAATAAGAGCATTAGGAAGCTGGCATAAACTGCTTTATCCCAACTTTTTCCTCTTTTGTCCCGGAGACATAAGGCCTTCTGTAACAGCTCAGAAATATATATAGATATATATCAGATTTCTGATATGTAATCTTTGTGACTTACAAAATGCTATTAAGTAGATGATGCATTTTAGAAATTGCCTGAAGAAAAACAGAGAATATATACTTATTAGGAGTAACCACAATACTTTTGTACTCATCTCTGTTCTTATTCACCTCTTTGAAAGGCAGGCAGCTTCTGTGGCAAACTAAAGGGTTATCAAGGCAAATAAAAATACAGTCTTTGAAAACACAGAATAAGGAGATGATTTCAAACAACGAGTAAGTAAACAGTGCATCAAAACAATGGTCAAACTAAAGCAAAAGACAAAATGATGGTAAAAAGAGCTGCTGACACTTAGAGGCATTTGTCAGTGAATTTCAATGCATACTATATCAAGAGGAAAATCCATAACATCTGCAACTGATGCACATGAAGCAATTGCACCGTCACAAACTGCAACTGTCCACTGGGCATGTGATGGGCCACAGTGACCATGCACCGTGTGCCGGAAAACTACTACGACTTACTTTCTGCGGTCTTTGCAGCAGATAATTAGCTAGTCCAGAGATTCAAATCTTCTCTCCTGAAATTATTTTGTCCCAGTTTCAGAGATGAAATCAACTAGATGATTAGAAGAAATATGAAAGTTTTTGTCCTCCAAATATTCCAAATAAAGAGTGTGTTATTCAAGACTCCTCAGAGGCTCATGTTCAACCAGACTGAACCCATGACCTTCAACTTACAGCATCATCTTCTTACCCATCAGAGAGAACTAAATAAAGTCTGTTTTCTGTTTATCTTTAGCATGTGAAAAAAAAACCCTAATTTTGAAGCACAGTCACAGGAAGAGATTTGGAAAAGGCTGAGCCTGGAAGGCAAGGATGAAAAAAGAATAACAAACTGCACTTTCTACTTAAGTGGGACAAAATGTACTGACCGCAGCCATTTAGAGCAGAGCCAGGAACGAATGGCATCCAGGCTTAAAGCCCCTCCTCCAATGCCGCGTAGCGTACCGTGTGTTCCTGCGTATGAAGTTGTCAGAGGTGACACGTACCTAAAAAACAGATAAAGAAAGAAAAGGAAACAGAGAAAACGTCTATGTGAGTGGGCTAAATACTTCTATTGAAGCAAATTAAGATTTTTCTGTGTAGTAATTTGGCACGCACATGGGGTAGCCGAGTGGCTGGTCACAAGAAGAGTTGACCATGTTCCTCAGTGCTTGCTTTGAGTTTTGGATGCTGCCTCGCTCCGGGTTTCGGTTCCTTAAAAATATCAACTCCTGCTGCTGTCCTGCCCAGAGGCCTCGCACACACTCCTTATTGATCTGAAGAGGTATGGAAAAAATAGAAACAATCATACAGGAGTACAAAGTCCAAACACGAGAGAAGATCCAGAGAACATCTTGTTTGTTTTATACAAAAAGCAATGTGTGAATATGACAATGCTGTGGCCTGATAATTAGCATGTTTCAAGGTGCTTGTGTGAGGATTTTGTAACATTTGGGCAGCCTTGGGCCTTAGGGTCATGGGAATGAGCTGTTCCTTTGTAATCATCATCTTATTTTAAGTGGTGTAAACTTTAAAATTGACCTATTATACTGATTTCTAACTCCATGTCAACCAGGTGCTTTTGGCAGACATCAATAAGCCTCTGGAATAATTCTGGATATGTGACCACTCTTCTTGGCAGAATTTGTAGACTTCATTTACATTGGTTAGTTTCTTGGCACAGGACCTTCTTTGAAGTGTAGTCCACAATTTTTTAATACGGTTGAGGGCAGGGCTGTGGGAAGATTAATGTTAGCCTGTTTTATCAGTTCCAAAATGAGTTTTGATTTGCATTTGGGATATTTGTCCTGTTGGGACAACAAATTGTGTCCAAGTTTCAGTCATCCAGCTGTTGACATGAGATGATATAAAAATTGCAACAAAACAGCCCTAGACCGTGATGCTACCACCACCATGCTTGGCAGCTGGTACAGTGTTCTTGGGTTTGAAAGCTTCCCCTTTACTCCTCCAAACGTATCCCTTGTCGTTGTGGCCAAATAGCAGAATTTCTCTCTAACCATAAAACATTTTGTCAGAACATATTTGGCTTGTCCATGTGGACAGCTGTAAATTTCAGTTAATCATGAAAGTGCTGATTTTGGAGCAGGAGTTGGTCGGTGCCCTCAATTTACATGCAGTTTAGTGACAAGTTTGAGCCTCGGTGGTTCTTAGGATTTGCCTGAAATTCACGTTTTCTCTCATCTGAGGGTGACAGATTGGGTCTTCTTCAAGATCTTGGTAAAATAGTGATACCTGTACTTGTACAGTCTTGGAATCTGGAGACCTTCCCAACTTGTGTAAATCTACAATTCTCCTTCTTCACGGAGTTCCTTGGACTTCCCATTTTTTCTGAGTATTGGTCAATCCAATGAGTGTTGTTGAACAAATCCTTTTTATGCTGGCAAAGAGAAACTAAGATATGTAGTCAACCATGATCACCAACGTGAAGTTAATAAGCTTTGGCCTTGTCGAGTTAAACGACGCTGAAGAACTTTTAACGCCACTGATTAAAATATTTAACTGAGTGTTTGCATATATTTGAGCCTTTATATATACTTTTGACCCTGTGTGGATTAGAGAAAATCCAAAATAAATTCATACTTCCAAATCTTGTTTTTTTTTAAGTCATTAAAGAAGTATGCTGTACAATCATTCCACCCTGGGAAAAAAAACAGCTCAAAGAAATCATTAAAAGCCCAGAAATACCATGAGATGATGAGTGTATGTTATCCAGATGTGTGCATTTTCAAAAGTCCGTTTGACATCCTGAAGGGAAAGCAGCAACTCCAGAATCAAAAGTAGTTTGAACAGAAGAAATTCAAATTTGCGTGATTTATTTACACTAAGATTAAAAAGCAAAAAAAGCCACGATTATGTTCTATCATACAGATGGAAAAGTGATGGTGTTGGTTTGTTTATTGTCAAACCTTTGAGACCAACCTTCTCCTCATAGATAGGCAGGAGGCTGTCACACTGTGCACACAGCATTTAGCTGTTTAGCCATTCAGCCAGAAAATTAAACGTATTTTACCTTGATGACCTTGAAGCTGAGGTGGCGTTTGTACAGCATGATGATCTTGTACTCGTCCGTGCCATCATCAATCATGTGTCTCAGAGTGAGCAGCGTGTCACGGCTTGACAGCACAGCCTTACGCCAAGCGGGATCGCTCTCGTGGCAGATTACGAGGTTGCTGCGGTAGTTTGTGATGGCTTCGTACAGGATAGACGCCTCCTCGGTCTCTTCCAGACAGGTAAAGTGATCCTGCAAAAGCAGGAAGGTCATCATGAAGCGTTGAAGGAAATGTTTTCTCTATAATGTGTATTTCCAGTACAGTTTGAGACTAAAGGTTGAAAAGCTACATCCTCTCGCTTTACCTGATGCAATTTGAGGCTCATTCTGACTGCAGGAGCCACCACCTTCTGGAGGAGGTCGAGGTCAGTGAAAACCCACTCATCCTTAGTGGCGATGCGGAAGTCGCCTTTAAACAGGGTGTTGAAACCGTACAGAAATGATTCAAGACTTTAAAGAGGAAGGGAGGGATTTGAGGGGGGGGATAAAGGAAACACAAAGATAGAGAAATAAAGGATGGATTATAATAACATATTTCAGATTAGATTACAAGACATAATAACACTGCAGAGTCAGAGGTATGTTTAAATGACAGGATGTTTAAAGATTTATCCACTGGCTCCCCCTTCTGGCGTTTCTGTTTAGCACCAGGTAATATGTACAACATGAGACAGACGTTCCAATAATTTGTGCATGTAATCTCAAATGCAACAGAAACATTTTTACTGTGTTTTAAGATCAATTTAGCGTAAGCATTTAATTTCATTGGTTTCCATTCATTTTATTTTAATGGAATAAGTTTATCTACTGCCAAAGTGCACAAAGGAGAGGAAGCAGACTGAAGAGGTCGACACTCTAACAACACACAGGGTTTTAAATTTAGATTCAGTTTCAGATAACTTTATCAGTCCCAAAAGGCAACTTGTTCGCAACTTACCCACAAAACCTACATATATGGTCAAACACACAATCTATAGTATATACACATTGTCAAGGTAGAGATCAGCAAAGAATGAGGTCAAAGCAAAACAGATTCTTAAAGAATAAATAAATGTATTAAAAATAAATAAATAGACAAAGAAGAACAAATGCCTAAAAATGAACAGTCACGGAAAAAACTCATCTAAATGATCCCTGTAAGTAATCTAATAGCTGAGGGAATGAATGATTTCACCTCCTAAGACCCGAACTCTTTCATGGCATGCATTTTATATTTTTCTTTGCTATTTGGGTTGATTAGGACCTGATGAATGTGAAAGCAAAGAATTACCAGATTGTTTTTTTACCTAATTTTTGTTTTTGAGAAACATGAGATCCACATATGAGGACATTTGTTTCAAATTTTGATAGAACAGTGGCAGTATAATGTCCTCGTAAGTGGATATCAGGCCCTTGTAGAGAAAAAAATAAGTATTGTGGTCTAGACATCCCAAAATGTGATGTCCACATATGTGGACACCAGGTCCTAGGAGGTTAAAGTATTTGTTAACAATTACCACAACATCACTGTTGACGGTGCTTTTCCTGCGTCCTAAAACACCCTTCAGCTAAAGAAATGACACATAGTAGCAAATAAACCAACTAAAAATTCATAATATTCCCATAGAAAAGTCACATCTGAATAGATTTTAAACACAGTCAAACATTTCTACATGTTTACAACTGAAGCACATTAAGCAGTTGTAACCGTCTTACTGTTACATGACGGCACCTCTGCCTTTCTTGTGTAACTTCAGCTAATGGAGGCACAAATAAACACTTTGCTCACACCGAGTTCTATGAAAGACTAATGGGCTACCAAATATTTGCTCAAAGTGATGAGCATAAGCCTATGCTGTATAAAGACCTTAATAATATTTCCACACAGCTCACTTCACAGAGGGATTGCAGGCCAGCCAAAACCAGTCACGCACTCTAATATTTCACTGGACTGCCTTCAGCTTTGATAGCCTATAACTGTCACAGCATTTATTTCTGACCACAGTTGGATTTATTTATTTATTTATTTAGTCAAGTTCTTTCATTGATGATGGGAGAGTCAGACTGCTGCATGAGAGTCAGACTGCCAGCTGAAACATATTGATTAATGCAGTAATTATGCAACAGAGGGCTTTTATGTGTTCGCTTTTGTTAAATCCAGGTGGTGATCATTTTTGTGGCCAGGCAGTGTATGTGTGCTGTTTTTGAGTCAGACAGGCTTACCTGTTGGACATGTTGTGTGACGCAGTGCCAAGGGATCTCCTCCCCAGGACGGAGAGAGCATAAGACAGAGTGACCAGAGGAGAGTCTTCATCGCTGTCCACAGGCTGGATATAAGCACAAACACACGGATGAAGGCAATGGCATATGGGCCGGAGATAAAAGTAAGTACAGATTCAAGCATTATGAGTGCTGTATGGCAATTTGCGGCCGTTTATTTTCACTGTGCAGCTCTTGCTTTCTTTCTTACTCATGTCAGATTTCTAAACAAGTAAAAGCAGAATGACAATAAACAAAATTCCTTAAAGGAGACGTAAAACATTACTGTTTCCAGCTCCTCAAATCTGAAATATATTCTAGTTTTTCTTCTTCTTTCAGCATTTTAAGCGTTTGGGCTCGTGACTATAACCACATTAAGTTGCAGCAGAGTGTAAACTGAAACTCGCAAGACGATGTTTAGAACAGTGTTAAAGGGACGTACCGTCTCCATTTTCCCAGCACAGTGCTGGATCCACTCCAGGTAAACGTTGCAGAAGCTGGCGCGTGTCACCCCCTGCAGGCAATGCACATAGTCCTCATCGATCTTTACGCTAAAGACCTGAGGGTCGCGCTCAATGTGGTGCCACTTGGTGTAGGACTGCAGCGCCTCCTGAATGGTGGCATCCTTGAGCCATGTAGACAGTTTGGGAGAGTGGACCAAGTAGTAGATGATACTCTGAAAAGGAGATTGAGAAAGAACGGGTCAGTAAGTAAAAACTTAATAATCACTCAAAAGGAAGACGTGCTCTTGTACGTACTGCATTGCTCACAATATCTAGAGTCCCTTATTGCCATGCTGCTATTTGTAATGGTGATTAATGCATAAGATGCTAATTAATTTGTCATTTAAACTGCTTAACCTTTGTGCAGGCAACTCTTTAAGAGCCTTTTGAGACGAGCTGAATGTTCAATTTTCAGCCTGCCTCTGAAGTGAGGCTGACTGAATGCATCAGGGGTGAATGCATTATTAAACCGTGCAGGGTTCCCTTTAATAGCAGAGATTCATTTGAATTTATTTGACATGACAAAATCTGATCTTAAGTGGAAAGCAAATTCCCACGTAAGAACAGTGACTGCAGGTTTCTCTGGAGTCAGTCACATGTTGCTGTCAGCGAGCAGAGCCTTTTTGTCCATCATCAGTGTCTAAACTCACAAATATGCTTCTGGAAGAATGTTCAAAAATTCCCATAAACACACTCCGAAATCTTGAGGAAAGCCTTCTCAGAAGAGTTGAAGCTGTTTCAGCTGCAAAGAGCGGGCCAACACCATATTAAACCCTTCGGATTAAGAACAGGATGTCATTCAAGTTCATGTGCGTGTGAATGCAGGCGAGAAAACATTTTTTTAGCAATATAGCTTGAAATGTTTTGATGCCCTGTAAACACACATACTCTGTGAATCTGGAAGCTTCAGGTTGGAGTGTAAATGTACCTTCAGGTAGTAGGTGATGAGCAGCTTTCGAAGATCGTACACTTGCAGCATGGTGGCAGCATTGTTCTCACTGATGCTGTAACCCTCCAGCAGGTACTTGGTGGCCATCACTTCCCAAGCCAGCCAGCGCAGGTTGAAAGCAGCGTTGCATGACAGCATGTGAGGCAAGCGGCCCGGCTCACAGCAGCAGCATGCGTCATCTTCCTCCACGCCCTCTGTGATGGCCTCCACCTCGCGCTGCTGACAGTACGTCCCTGGGATAGAGACATGGAGTCATAAGTAAAGCAATAAGATACCTTTGCCATGGACGCGATGGGATGGCTGTACTTTACCTCTGAACTCTAAACCCCTCAGCTGGAAGGTGACCAAACCATTGCCAATCTCTATGAGGTGGACCAGGGCGTTGAGGTAGTCAGAAGCCAGGATGAAACAGTCCCCAGCGCTATAGTTGCCCCATCGGCCCAGCATGAGGTCACCACAAAGCGAATGCTGCAGTGATCGAGTCAGGTACTCATAAAAGATGGAGTTTAGGTTGTTATCGTCGCAACCTGCAAAAGAAGAGCCAGAAAAACAGATCAAATGTGCTTGCTGCCTTATCTGATACTAAAATACAAGATGTTCTTTGTGTTGGGGGAATGAAATAAATTAAACTGATTTGATAGTCCAGTTAAAGCTCACCTGTCTCCTTGTCCACCTGGGACACCAGCCTGCTGTTGGAGTTATCAATACGTTTTGTGCTGCAAGGAACACACAAAGAAGCATATCTGTGCAACACTGACCAAATGTTTTTCCTGTATGTGCTTATACATCAGGTTAAAAGCTGATAAAATATATCATGCAATCCCGTATGAAGTGTCTCACTATAAAACTACTGTATGCTTTTATTTCACTTTATTCCTGCTCTGCTGTGACTGTTCTGCTATACTTTCTGTGTCATGTTGCATTGCTGCTCATCTGAGCTTCACAGTGACAACTTGAGCAAACACTTCCTATTTCAACTGACTCCAGCTGAGGTGATGCTGTCAGGGATTTCAAGGTTTCAGGTCTAACACTGACAGTGTCACCTAAATATAGTTGTGGGGTAAGCTTGCACATGAAAGCTCTGGGAGTATTTCTGGCGTGCTCTCAGGGTGCTGAATGCGTGCAGTCTCTCACATCAATAAGTAAGAGGGAACAAAGACACTTTATTGTGTAAGCAGCTAAGTGTGAGACAGAAGGGGAGCTCAGTTCAAAAGACAAAGATTGATTGCTTCTTCAGTAAATAAAAAAAAACAGATGTGCAAATTACAAACTGGAGAAGGAAGTCACGACTCAGTATTTATCCTACCACGTAAGCCCATTTAACCATGTGAAAGCCTAATCAAAGACAACTTCTAAATGAGCTATAGGGCCTGGACACCTTGTAGTCACTGAGTTGATCATGTGCTCCTCTATATATCAAAGTATTGTGGAGTCAAATGTGAGGCCATGTGCTGTAGCGTTCCAAAGTGAAATGCTGTGGGGGCACTTTAACAGAGTGGGCCAAAATTCCACCACAGCAACGTGAAAGACTGACAAAGTCATACAGAAAATACCTCAAGTTATTGCTGCTAAAGGTGGTACTATAAGCTACTGAACCCTGAGGTTCAAATCATTTTTTTAACACAGCTGGGTATTGTAGTTTTTAATTAAAATTACTCTAACTGATGAGGACTATTTTTAGCCACATTTGCAGCTGGACTGTGCAATTCAAACTTGTAAAAAAAGGACCATGCAACAGAATAAAAGTCTACCTCATTAGTTTGTTTTAATTAGAAACGACAGCTCTGCAGCACAGAGGAAAAAAAGGCTATTTTAGTAAAAGCTAAACATATTATTTATTTTCATGAGCTATACTGATAATGACCTGTTCTTTAATTTTCAAGAATTCCTTAATCTGGACCATTTGAGAGACTGACGGCACATTCACTTAATTTCCTCATCAGGCCCTTACTTGTAGTTTCTCTCCCAGAACTTAATGGGCCTCGGATAAGAGGAAATGAAGATGGCACTGCCCAGGAAGGGGGCGAGTGGAGTGTAGAAAACTGTGGTGAGCAGAGTCTGGAGCAGCAGCATGGCTGAGTCTAGACGCACACACACGCCAGTCAAGGAAAGAAAAAACAGGCACTGATACACTTTCACACACTTGCAGGTCTTAGAGAAAGGATACGAGGCACAGCAAACGGCTGAGCAAAGGCATGAAAAGCGCTGCCCCAGGCGATCTGCCAGGGAGCGATGTAAACCAGGATGAAATGGAGTTTCAGCAGCAGCTCGCGCATCTGGACGGAAAGGGAAGCACACAGTCGATCCTCTGAGAGCCGCACAGTAGCGACAGCCTTATTTAACTGCCTAGCTTCAATTCAGGCACATATTAACAGAACACAAAAGGGAAGTCTGTTGAAGGTTTCATATTTCAGTCACACTTTCTTTGGTTTCTGTCAATGGCTGCACATAAAACACACAAAAACACACCTTTCAATCGCAAATAAAAACATGTTTTTGTTGCTCTCAATCAGCTTGAAGTTACTATTTTTATTATATTTTTAAGAATCACTTTCAAAAGGTTTGTCAGCAGATTTAATTTTGATTATTGTATTTTCTCAGACTTTACCAGAGCATGACTAGCACTCTCTGTTATGAGTAACTACCCTTTGCAAACTTGATGAGTAAATTAGCAGTTAGCATTCAAGTCTCAGCTGTTGTGTATAACAGTTTCTTTGTGACCTTGTTTCTGCTTATCACAAATATCTGCTTATTTCTATTATTATTATAAATTATTATTTATTATTATTATTTATTTCTAGTATTGTATACGTGTAAGATAACTGTGTTTCAACCTCCTGCATTCTCTCATGTGGTCCTCCAGAAATCATCAGTGGCTCTTTTACCTTGTGAAACACAATGGACATGATGAAGAAGTCCAGCAGGAAGCTCTCAGAGGCACGTGGACAGTCGAAGTGAAAGAAAATGAGTGTAAAGAGCAGAGTGAGGAACTGGAAGCTGGGGTTGCAGAAGGATGAGCGCAGGAGTTTCAGTCCAGCGACTGTCGTCAGGAGAACATCACAGCTGAAGAAAGCACAAACAAGGGCACAAAAAAACGATCAAATCCCCCTCCTTAATGGGTTCTGTACTATCTTTTCATTATCTAAGTGGATAAGCAGTCGCACCAAGCTGACTGGAAATTTTACCAGTTAACCCAGGACGTCACATAAAAGGATTGATGTTGGCAGAATCTGATCAATCAAAGATCTACTGTATAAATAAAGTAAATGCTGAACCTTGGCCATCTTTGCTCCAAGGATAGGGTTAACCCTTTGTATACTCCTTCGTCAAGTGTCAAGATGCAAGTGCATCTTCTTAAAAATGTTTGCTTTTACCTTCAGTGAGATATTGTGTGGCGATGGCTATCGTTTACGAACACTATTTAAGGCTGTGATGAATTGTGAAGAAAAATAACTTCTGTAGGTCTCATAGTGGACATCATGTTCAAAGAGTGCCGTGGTCCTTAGTAACTCTTAAAACCACAGAAAGCAGAAGCTCCATCATCAGTGCTTGTAGTCAGGGACTGGGTGGTGTTGGTGTGATGCTGTTGTTCCATGATGAGTGTGTCTCAGAAAAATGTGATGCTTGAAAACAGAATGGAGGAAACCTGATCAATGCATTTCAGCATGTTGACCCGGATGAAGGGCACAGGCCAAAATGCTGTTCTTTATACAAGTGACGCTGGAGACGTGACTTCTTTAGGCATTTGTTTTTCTCTATGCACCTTGGAATTAGGTGAAGTTAAGCTAGAAGCCTCCATTCTGTTCACAAGCCAAAATGGTGAATGTGTAAGTTAACAGAGTTTTCACTGTTACAGCTATATCGTTAAGATGTTGTTTTGACCTTGTCCTTTCAATTTGGACTGTAAATTAATTCTCATACAGCAATAAAATTCCTATAAAACTGTTTGCAGCCAACAGGGGAAAAAAATCAAGTTCCATCTAAGAATCTAGATTTATAATTGCAGCTCATCACGGAAACATAAAGGCATCAGACACTAAAACTTTAGACCCGCCTACTCTCCCGAGGGGTCTCCCACGAAAGTTGATGTGATTTTTCAGAGAATTAATTGGTCAGTAGGTGGTGATTTCATACCTGTAGATCTCTCATCGTGAAATTAACCTTCTCCGGAACAGGTTAGGTTCGGAGCATAAGTTACCATGGCAATATACCATGGTCAGTAAGAAGTGAACCACCACCTTTGTAGTTCAGCAAACCCAGGGTTAACCCTGAAGTACCTGTACCAGTGCATACTTCTGGATCCGGTCTATAATTGTAATAAAAACACATTTGGCATATCCACTGAACAAACCAACTACTACTACTGCGAGTATCATCACATTTTGTAGAGTCACAATTGAGAATTATTAGATTAGCTTCAATAACATCAGTGTCAGTCATTCATTGTTTTATGGCTGCTACTTGGTCTCCTATCTGCAATTTTAATTAGGTGGAATTGTCGAACAAATATTATTTGTTGCCATTTTTCAAATTCCACTGGACTTTTAATAAGCAAAAGGCAAATTATTATTATATTATATTATTATATTATTATTATTATATTTGAAAAATCTGCAGCCGACTGTCTGCCTGTTCTGCAAAGCCATGTTTTGAACCGGTCACAATAATACACATGCATTCAGTGACTCCTAAAAGCTGTGCTTTTCTAAACAGCAACTTGGTGAATGCCTGCGTGTGACCTCTGTAAACTGTAGCTACAAAAACATAGGTTACACTAGAAAATAATGATAATTAAAATCCAGAATGTGGAATCTTAAATGTGATGCTGTATGTTTTCTGTGGTCCACTTACTGGATTCCCAGCTTCTTGCGGTGACTGAGAGCAAAGCCATCATTAGTGAGCGCGCTCAGCACAATGGCGGGGTACACCACGTATTTCTCAAAGCACAGCAGTCCCACGTACAGGCGCTCAAACCACATAAGCACCGCGTCCTCTGCAACACATGACAAAATTTAAAAACCCATGAACGGAGCAGAATCATAAGATTCCAGAGCACAGTTAGCGGGACACATTTTAAGTTTAGAGTCTGACCCGCTGGTGGCGCTACAGCAAAATCCATCCAGCCCGACTCATTTCACAAAAACATAACGGCAAAGCAATACAGCAGTTATGTAGATGTTTCAGTGTGGGCTAACCAACAGACACAGCCATACTTTAGGTTTCACCACCATCGTGAAAAATCCGCGTGACTGTGTATAAGCAGGCAGGGTGTAGCAGTGCAGACCATTTCATTTATTCCCTCCATAAAATCATCCATCCATTCGCTTCCGCTTCTCCTTTTCAGGGTCGCGGGGGGTGCTGGAGCCTATCCCAGCTGTCATAGGGCGAGAGGCGGGGTACACCCTGGACAGGTCGCCAGTCTGTCGCAGGGCCAACACACAGGGACAGACAACCATTCGCACTCACTTTCATTCGCACATTCACACCTAGTGACAATTTGGATTATCCAATTAACCTATCCCCACAAGCTGCATGTCTTTGGACGGTGGGAGGAAGCCGGAGTACCCGGAGGGAACCCACGCAAACACGGGGAGAACATGCAAACTCCACACAGAAAGACCCCGGCCTGATCCATAAATTCAATTCAATTAATTCATATAGTGCCAAATCATAACAACAGTTGCCTCAAGGAGCCATCATTTAAAACCCATGTATAGCAAACGATATGACATAGTACTGGTTCTGTTATTTCTCTTGTAAACACAAACTGCTGACTGAAAATAAAGAATAAAAAACACGAAACAATACCAAAAAGCTACCTTTGTCTGCTTTCTTATTCAGCAGAGGTCATCACAGCGAGTAGCTCCATGTTTGATATGGCAGTTTTTTTACACCCGTCTCAAAAATATTCTAAAAAGTGTCATCCGCTTTTGAATTTTAAACAAAGTTTCCTTTTTTTCCCTTTCCTTTTGGCCTGCTCAAGCCATGCCTGGACTTGCACCACCTTACTTATCTGAGCTAATTGTGTATAGACCAGCAGGCCCTCTTCACTCTCCCAATGCTGATATACTTCCCTAAAGTGCTCTTATCTCCAGAGTGGCTTCCCATTACATGATTAAGAAGCAAGTTCAGTAGAAATCTTTGAAGAGACTGAAAACCTGCCTTTATTTAATTCATTACAAGCCTTTACTCTTGGGCCCATCAGATTTCCACTTAGCCGATGTTTTTTAATGTGGTTGTGATATTATTTTAGCGGTATATTTATCCCATGTACTTGCATTAATTATGTAGTGGGACCATGCTGCACACAGTGATTGTGCACTTTTATAACTGAGAGACTGATTGCTGTTACGCTAACTGTATGGTTTTGCTGTTTGCACGCACATACTTCATTATTAACTACATGCAGTAGGGACACTGACCTCTGGGTTCAAACTGGTAGTACTCCTTGGTCTTGAGGACTGGGTGGGAGATCCATAACCAAGGGTGATGCTTCCTAAGCTGGGGGATCAGGTAGTGGGTTACAAACCCCACAGTCCCCGCCAGAGCATACAGCACTATGGTCACAAAGGGCTGCACACATGGGTATATAATAAAAGAGACATAAGATGAAATTATTGTGCCAGAAGTAAAGATCAAATGTAGAAGGCAGTGTAAAAAGCAGAAAACAAGTTGAGCCACCTTGAGAGACAGAAACACGGTACTCGCGGTGATGGCGAAGGTTAGGATGTAGGCAACGGAGCACACAATGATGTCCGACAGCAGAATTTCTTTCTGCAGAGCACAAAAGTGAGGGACAGCTGCAGTCATTCATAATCCACATGAAAACGCATATCCAGCTCATTTAGGTGTGCGATTATTCCTGACTATCTGCGCTGAGCCGCCAGTTTTTGGAGATCAAAGGCACAGGAGCGCGGGAAGAGTTAAGCTTTAGAATCTCCATTAATGCTGTAAAAGGCGACGGGAGGTTTGCGTTCTCTGATGCATAATTCCCTTTAATCACACACAGTGATCGCCAGCAAACACTGATTCATCATCTCACCTTTATGCAGTTTATGCCTGCTCACGCTGTATAAATTCAGAGATGCACAGAGATAATGAGGATTGATTTTCTGATAATTTTTATCCCAGATTAACCTGAGCTAACAGGGACAGGCCTGTAATCCTGGGGCTGATAATAACCTGAACCTCACCATCTTCCACTAATATGAAGATAAATATTGTTACCATGGAATTCTGCAGTTTCTCAGGTAGAGGATCTTTGATGTTTGTATCATCCTCTTCCTCTTCGTCACTCTCCACAAGCGCAGGCATTATCTTTGACTTGATTAGAGATCTGAGAATAAGTATTTTACACGTTTAGATTAGTAATGACCGATGATAATAGGCAGCTAATAACAGAATTTATTTATGAAGCTTTTTAACAGCTTCAAATAAAACTTCTGAAGAATACAAATAAAGTGAGTCAGTGACAGTTTTTTAAATAGTATAAGTAGTATCAGCATGTTTCATCGGAGTTATCAACCATCTGCTTCCAGTTCCTTGTGTCAATGATTTCAGCTTTTTCAGCTTTTTTTAAATAAAGAACAAGAGGCTGCTCGCAAGCAAACACACACACGCACACACATCGCGTGATACTTACAGAAGTACAGAAGGGTCACTGCTTTGTCGGCTGAGGTGATAGGAAAGCACCACTAAAAGGCCACAAAAACCAGAGAACAGGGCTGGGGTGTGCTGCTCATCCCATGGTTCCTATAAACACCAACAAACACACACACACAGCAATGTGAATTGTGAGTGTGTGTGACATGTGCTTGACTAGCAACACTTTCTGTGTGTCACAGTCTTGGGTCATGCAACCCAGTGTTTTGAGTTTCACTGTATTTTGTTATTCATTTATGTTCTAGCTTAGCTTATCCAGTTATTTCTATTTTGCCTAGATTGCTGTTATAGTTCATTGTTTTGTAGATTCCCCTTGTGTTTTCACTCTGTGTTTTGGTCTCACTTACCATTCATATTGTCATGTCTGTCTCATCATTTTTCCTGTTTTATTTTGAGAGAGTCTGGTGTTCTCTGTTCATTGTATTTAGTTTCACCTCCGCTGTCCCGTCATCAGGTTCATGTGTGTCAGCTGTGTCCTCATGTGTCTCCACTTCTCATGATCACCTCATGTGTGTATTTAAGTCCTCGTTCATTGTCGCGTCGTCTGTGTATCTAGTCAGCTTCTAGTTTATTTCTGCGTCTGTGCTTTCTGCTTTGTTTGCCACCTTTAATCCAGCAAAAATAAAGGCTCGCTTTTCGTTTCAAGTTCAGTGCTGCACCTGGGTCCTCACACTTCCACACACAGTCTGCCCTCCCTCGCAGACTGTGACACTTTGTTTAACTGAAGATTATTTAAAAAATTCCTGTACCTGTACTACATGCTTCCCTCTACTCCTTTAACCATTTAGGTGAACACAGCATTAGTTCAACAGGAAAGGAAAAAAGTACGAAAGAAGAAGATAAGTAATGTTACATCCTCTAAGTGCTCTTCCTCTGTTTCCTACCTTGAGAGCGCCGAAGCAGAAACCGTAAAGCAGAGACAGAGCAACCAGACTACGCAAGATGCTGTACACTGCAGAGATGAGACTGGTGGCAGCTGAGACACACAAGTTAGAAAGGTTAAAAATACATACAGTGGTTTAAAATGGCAACAAACTAACTCAGAAGATACTTTTTACTCGATGGCCCTGAAAATCTGTTCTGTCTTTGTATGTATGTTTATGAATAAACAACCAAAAGTTACAGTTTATAGTGAAAATAGGAACTAGGATCTGAATTAGCTAACACGAGCAATGCTAAAATCAAGAGATTAGAAACCTGTTCCTCCAAAAAAGTGCATGTCAATCTGCTCCAGCAGGTAGATGGTAAAGGTGTTGATCTGAGGGAAAAGGCCCACCAGGAAGGTGATTGGGAAGCAGTAGGTAAAACCTGTTTAATGCATAAAACAAAAGACATTTTTATGTATTTATCAAAGGAAAGAAATACTGTTAGCAACTACATCTGCATGTTTTCTCCTGTTGCATTTATCCCTACCCACTAGGAGGTCTCGTAAGAAGCGCAGAACATCATAGCAGACGATGGTGACTCCATAAAGGCTGGAGACCGGCAGATCCTTCCTCCTCAGCAGCTGCTCCAGCACCCAGATCAGAGCACAGAAAATGCAGAAGTAGGCCGCTCGGCTGTAGGCCACCAGTTGGTTGTGACCCTGGAGACATAGAGGGATGCCACCTGTAGGGGTTTACCCTGATTTCCATCACAGTAAGATAACACCTACACCTAAACACCTTCCTGTGTTTTCACAGTAATATGACACAACTACCATAGCGTCAAATAAGGCAGATCCTCTGTAGCCACTCTGCATGTTCACCAGTCAAAATTATTCACATGGAAAAAAGGAAGTGTTTTGAAATTCATAACATCATATATCAAAAACTGCCACACTGAAGAGGAAGAGCAGTCACACGCACACACAACAAGGATGCACGTGTTTCCAAATTATTAGTGATTATTATACAATCTTTTCAGTATTTTTTTCAGTAACAAAGAAACAAACTTACATGGGTTGGTGAAGCTGCATCTGGTTGAACACTCTGCAAAACAAACCCATGAAAGCCAGTTTGAAAACAGCAGCGATAATACCAACTTTAGTCTGATAACATCCATCCACCAAACCTTTCATCTACCCATTCATCCATTTTCTGCTGCTCATCTGCGTCATTGGGTTATCTGTGTAAGTATCCACTGTAAAAGCTACGATTTAGAACCTCGACTTCACTTCAGATCAATCCTTGACTGCTGTTGAACTGGAGATGGCTGTTCATGTCTTCATCTCCTCCTACTTAAATTATTGTAATTCACTATTTTCTTATCTGTCTAAAGCATTTACCAATTTCCTTCAATCTTTCCAAAATGCGGCTGCAAAGCTTTTAACTCACACGCACAAATTTTGATCATATCAGCCCATTGTTAAAGCACCTGCAGTGGCTTTCAGTCAGGCTTAGGTTTCAGTTACAAACCTTGGTTCTTACTTGTATGGCCTTGGGTGAAGCCCCCAACTATATCATCAAATTACTCCACCCCTATTCACAATGCTGGATCCTTAGGTCCTCGGATAGAGGTTTTCTTGTGATCCCACATACTAGTCTGAAAACTAAGGAGGATTATGCATTTCAAATCTTAGCACCAAAACTGTGGAATAGCTTAACACTCTCTCTTCATGTTAGGGTCATGTTTTTGTGTTCTCTGTTGTTTTATTTGGTACATGTGTGCTCATTTTGACCTCACATTAGCTGTCTTTTTTACCGATAGTCTGAAAGGCACTTTATGACTGCTTTCTTGCCTCAATAAATACATTTTACTTTTACTTTACTTTTACCCCCAGATCTTCCTCTCACTAACCAACTCCTCTAGCTTTTCTGGGGGGACAGCAAGGAATTCCAAAGCCAGCTTGGAGATGTAATCTCTCCAGCGTGTCCTGTGTTTGCCCCGAAATCTCCTGCAGGGGGGGACATGCCTGGAACATCTCACTTAGACTGTATCCATGTCAGATGCCTGAGCCACCTCAACTGGCTCCTTTTGATGTTGAGAAGTAGTGGCTCTACTCCTAGCCCCTTTCCAAATAACCAAACTCCTTACCCTGTCTCTAAGGCTGAGCCCAGCCACTCTTTGGTGGAAGCACATTAATTCAGTCACCAAGCAGCAGAACACCAAAGCCTCTGCTTTTGACTACCACCTGACCAACAGGAGGGCTGGACCATAGGCCAGAATGAGCCACCTGGGTAAGCCCTGGCCACCAGACACTCACTGATGAGCTCCTCCAGCAGACCTGGTTCCTAGTATCCCCAATCCAGGAAAATTAACATAGCCCAGTGTTGTTTTTTTCTATAGAGATCCTATGAATCACAGTTAATCTGGCCCTTCACTCAGGGCCTGTTTGCCTTTGGAGATCCTATATAGCACATAACTCCAGGGATCACCAGGACATACAAATCTCTCCACCATAATGAGAGGGCGATTCATGGACGAGAAAATATGCAGCATAACATAGTGGGAGTTTAGTGTCTGAGGTAGGTCATCATTTCCTTGTTTCTGTATATATCATATTTCGTTATATTTGGCTAAATATTCTCTCTGGAGGCTGGAGGGTCTATAAAGCAGTGACTGACTAAATTAGCGTGCAGGCTTTGCTGCATTTCAGCAGAGAGGAAGTGAGTGGGAGCAAACAGGAACTGGCAAGTCTGAGGTCAGTTTTACTTTTTGTCTATATTTAGTGCCCATGGCTAATATTTTGACCTCACACTTTATTCCTTAAACGCAGCACAAGCTGTACCTATTAATGTGGCAATTACATCATGTTGGATTTTGTTCTCAGTTTGATATACAGCATCTTTACCCTGGACTGAAGACTTTTTTACCTTCAGTAATGAATAGTGGCAGCTGGCAATGACCAGACAGAACTGGAAGATCCAGAAGTCTTTGAAGCACCCATGGTTGAGAAGCACAAAACCCAGAAAGGAAACCAGGAAGGCCATGAAGACTGCAACTAGATTCTCCAGAACATCCTGGTTTCTATTATAAAAAAAAAGCAGCACATGCAAAAGGCAGAGACAGGTCACAGCAGAGCCTCTAATACCTTATTAGGAAGGAAGAGTGCAAAGAAAAGAAGTGACTCAAAGAGAGACCTGCTGCTGAACAATGTTCTTCACCACACAGTGAAGGATACAGGAGATATAAATACTAACGTGACATACAAAAACTCATCTCTAAAATTTTGTATGTAAACTAGATTTTATTTTCAAAGTGTGAACAGCTGGAAGATCTTACAGCAGGTTTTGTGTGTTACCTGTCCAAAAGGGCGAGCAGTGTGAGTCGGTCATATAAAATGTTGATCCACTTCCCAGGAAACAGTTTGAGTTTGTAATAAATTTTCCTGGCCGGCTTCTCCTGAGTGGACGTCTCTGATGAGTCATCCAAAGAATCCTCTTCCTGACACATACACACACACATGCACACAGACATAAGCAGCTTACACCGACTGGAATTTCAGTGCAATAATACAGAAAACAAAAACAGTCTGCTGTTTGAAACCTACATGATCCCGCATAATTCAAAATGCAGTCTTTTTATAACCAGATCTCTGAAAATGAGGTGCAGTACCGATTCATTCGCAAATCGTAATTTGATGTTTCAGCTTCAATAACTGATCCAGACAGCTTATGTCACTCTTGCTCGTCTGGGTCCAGATGCAATAAAGACTGATTCAGGATTGACCTTCTTGCTACTACAACAGCCTGACAGAGACAAGACATTAATTGGATTTAGCTAAGTTAAGTGGGCCATTCTAATGTGCATATAGAATATATATATTTTAAAATATACCGGTATGCTGTTTTATATGCGATCTTAGCCCTGTGACAGCCTAGCAACCTGTCCAGGGTGTAACCGCTGCTCACTCTATTACAGCTGACAGGCTCCTCCTAAGTTGAGCATGGCACGAGCAATCCTACCTGAATAAACAGTTAAGAAAATGGATGGATGAATTGCTATTACTAGTAACCACACTGAGAAAAGTGTAACAACAGTAGAGACAAATAGCATATAAATATGGGACTGTTTATGTTTATGTACAACAAACTTAATTTAGATGTATGTATGATTAAGGGATCACGTCAACCATCCATTTTCTAAAAATGAGTGTACGCATGAAGTGTAATGAAAAACTGGTGTGTTTGTTCAATTGTATATACACCCGTGGAGTAACAGGGGACTTCATAACTTTCATAATGGTTGCACATTTACATCTATTATGGGTTATCTATGCATGTAAATAACGTACGTGACAAGAAGGCATACAATTACATGCTGGAAAAAAGCTACTCATCCAACATTAAACTTTTGATGTAGTCCGTAAATACACGACACTTGACTTCATAAGTTAAAATGTCTAATGTGGTAATAAAAATCTGAATTTGGAGACATCAAAACTGGTTGCATATTCAATTCAATATCTGCTAAATTAGATGCTATTCTCATGTAATTACAATTATGCTTTTATATGTGCATAAATGTTACAAATGGGTCATTTTAGCCTGCTGGTAGGTGGTTGCTAAGCAACGTGATGACATCCCAATAGTTAACATAAATACGAAGGATTTAAGTTGTGACTGTGCGCTAACTGTGGCTGCTCGACTGCTATGGTATAGGAGGAGTTTATGGAGAAACAGGCAGACAGATATGGTGTGTTATATTAAGAGTTACTGTAAATTAAGTACTTGGATACAAAAAAACCCTGATAAATTTATCAATGGATTCATTTCTTCACCTGGTTAAAGTACCTCAGGAGTTTTTTTTAAAGAAGGAAGCAGATGTGTTGTCAATCTCACATCATTTGGGTTCCTTATAAAACATTTACAAACCCCTTTTGTAACCTTGTTTATTCTCAGGCTTCTTGTTGACTCCCTTTACAACATTTCTTGAGATTATTTTCATATCAGATTTATTATAAATTTGATGCTACTGGGTTGCAAAGCAAATATATATATATATATATATATATATATATATATATATATATATATATATATACACATACACATTAGGGGTGCAACGATACTCGTATCGATATTGAACCGTTCGATACAGTGCTTTCGGTTCAGTACGCATATGTATCGAACAATACAAAATTTGCAATTTATTTTATCAACTTTCCTTCTGACGATGCTGTCTGTGTTGAGCGCTCAGTGAATCTGCGTTCGACTACTCCGCCTAGGCTGCACTGTCTAGCGCAGATCCACTGAGCGCTCAACACAGACAGCATCATCAGAAGGAAGAGAGCAGGGCAAGCTAGCAGACAGAAGTTAAGCTCTCCTTGCAACATGGCAAATTGAACCTCCCCCACCCTCATTCAGATCTGGCGTTTGGAATTATTTTGGTCATGGACTAAAGTAAAACAGTATGTTGGATGTGCCACGCAATGCTCAATTACATGGGTGGGAACTAGTGTGTCAGCGCACAGTTAGCTCGTTAACATGTTAGCCGTCTAGCCCCACGCAGGGGTAGCTCCTTAACGGAGATTTGCCGTGTTGTGGCGTTAACGTCATTTCAACGAGATTAACGCTGACAGCACTAGTGGGAACACAACGAATATGACTGCACATTTACGCCGACATCATCCTAGTGCAAAGACAAGTGGAAGCAGACAAAAACAACAAGCATGCATGCTACAAACTTTACCCGGGTCATTTAGACAGCCGTTAGCACATGATTCTCCTTATGGGGACCTGATATGTTTAATATTGTGGCGAGCTCAGACAAGGAGGAGATGGAGGTATCGTTTGGTCTTGCTTCCCGTGAGCTAGCCAGGGAGCACAGCCGTTTATTGACATCTGCAGAAGAACACTGCCGCTAGCTAACTGCTCAGCGCGGCAACCGCACAGCAACAACAAAACACAGAGCGCCCTCTGACCCCGGAAGGACACACCGTTGCAGCGAGAAGGCGTCACCCGTCACTATGGCAACATAAGCAAAACATAACTGTACAAACAGAACCCCAAACAGCCCTGACCCGCTACATAGCCCCCACCTAAGGGGTCAGTCGTCCCCGACGACCCCATTGCCCCACACAAAGTCCTGCAAATGTCCAGGTGCCTTCTTTTGGCGCACCGGCCGGTCACGACCGGCAGGGGAAAAGTCACTCGGGTCAGAACATGGGGTGCCACCATCATCCCACTTCTGACACCAATGTGGCTAGCTCAGACAACGAGGAGACGGAGGTGTCGTTTGGTCTTGCTTCCGTGAGCTAGCCAGGGAGCACAGCCGTTTATTGACATCTGCAGAAGAACACTGCCGCTAACTGCTTAGCGCGGCAACCGCACAGCAACAACAACAACACACAGGGCGCCCTCTGACCCCGGAAGGACACACCGTCGCAGCGAGAGGGTGTCACCCGTCACTATGGCAACATAAACAAAACATAACTGTACAAACAGAACCCCGAACAGCCCTGTCCCGCTACAATATGCTGCTGAGAATATAGCCCAGAAGAAGCGTATAGTATAGCTTTTATTTTGGAAAGAGCCATTTCTCTGTAATAAACTCTCTTTTCCAAAGATGAGTGATTCCTCAATCAGATACAGGTGTTACCGCGCCAGATCCGCGGCCCCGAACCGTAGTAAGGAAACCTCTGGCAGTTACTTGAAGGTTCCGTAACTGACTCGTAGCCGGCAACAGCTTACTATACAGGTCAACTCAGCTAGCAAAAAGATCGAAGGAGGCGTAGGAAACTGCTTCACCGAACTTTATTTCTTCTCTAAGGCACGAACACCGCGTACAGTGGGCTGAAACAGTTTACTCACAGCGAGCATCGCCGACACAACTCTGGCTGTCGAGGGAGTTATTATATTCCTTTTATTTATTTTCTTTCTGTCTCTTCTGTAGCTAACCGTTACTTTTCCCCCTTCTCCGCTCTCTCTCTTCACACACACACCAGGCAGTCCCGCTAACACACATCCCGAATACATTTCCCATCAGGCTTCATCCTTAAAGGGCCATGCCTGTAACACAGGGCTTGCAAAATCGCTAGCCCGACATCCCGGGGCTAGCGATTTTTCCAGTCGAGCTACCAAAATCTATCTCTGCCCTGCCCTTCGGGCTATTGTAGGAAGGAAAAATATATGTCAATGCTTTTGCATTCTTTCGGAAATGTAGCTGGGTAATTATGTCATTGGCATCGTGAGCCACTGTCAATATGTGACATATTGAAATCGCGTTTGAATTTGCGCTTGTTTTTTGCTTTCACTTTGCAAATGTCCAGGTGCCTTCTTTTGGCGCACCGGCCGGTCACGACCGGCGGGGGAAAAGTCACTCGGGTCAGAACATGGGGTGCCACCATCATCCCACTTCTGACACCAATGTGGCGAGCTCAGACAACGAGGAGACGGGGGTGTTGTTTGGTCTTGCTTCCCGTGAGCTAGCCAGGGAGCACAGCCGTTTATTGACATCTGCAGAAGAACACTGCCGCTAGCTAACTGCTCAGCGTGGCAACCGCACAGCAACAACAACAACACACAGGGCGCCCTCTGACCCCGGAAGGACACACCGTCGCAGCGAGAGGGCGTCACCCGTCACTATGGCAACATAAACAAAACATAACTATACAAACAGAACCCCGAACAGCCCTGACCCGCTACAATATGCTGCTGAGAATATAGCCCAGAAGAAGCGTATAGTATAACTTTTATTTTGGAAAGAGCCATTTCTCTGTAATAAACTCTCTTTTCCAAAGATGAGTGATTCCTCAATCACAGTGATATATTTATTTTTTTAATTACTTTTGTTTCAGCAACATTAAATTTAAAAACTGTACTTTTGAGTTAAAATATATATTTATAATTTTAATAAATGACAAATTAAAAAGGCATGAACATTTTTTTTGTATTGAAAAAATATCGAACCGTGACACCAAAGTATCGAACCGAACCGAACCGTGAATTTTGTGTATCGTTGCACCCCTAATATATATATATATATATATATATATATATATATAGACATACAAAAAGGAGACAGACACCTGGAAGATCTCGGGGTGCGTTCTTCGTGGCCGAAGCCTGTGTGCAGGGATGATGCGTCGCTGGAAAGGGCAGTCACTGTGACCGCCCGCAAGGCCGTCCTGACACTCTGAGTTGGAGGAAGTCGACAGCAGGTCACTGAAGACACACACAGTGGAAGTTGATGTGAGTATGTGGAATATACTTGATTATACAGGCAGAGATTACGGTTTAGCAGAGGATGGAAACAGGCATTGACATAAGATGATGTTTAGAAAAGCTCATGGGAGCAGTTACAGACAGCATGCAGGTAGAGAAAGAAGGGAAAAAACAACAGAAAAATAAAAATTATTTATAATAGACAACTTGTTGCAGACAGATGAAGAGGGGGACGGGTGGAGCGTGGAATGAAGATATAACAGCAGTACCACATGTTGCCGGTAATGAGCTCTGCTCCTAGCGGCAGATTGAGAGCTCTCTCTGCATACAGCTTACGAGGCCTGTCTCCTGGTGACACAAACAGACACACTGAACTAGTCAGACACGCTCTATTTTGATAATAATAGCTTGGATTTGTTTAGCATTGCAGCCATCTGAGACTGAAGGGCTGAAAATCTTGGAGCCATTCCAGGAAATTGTCATATAATCTACAAGCTGCTATCATTGTGTGTGTGGGAAGCTGCTGGCAATGCTTCCCACACACACAATGTATTTGCACAGAAGATCATAATATTATTAGACCCCCCCAGATACTGACTGAGGATATTAACAGCACATGGTTGTTGATTGTGACTACAGGCAATTCAATTGTCTCCTGCATGAAACACATGAAATTTCTAAGAACTAACAAAAAGATAAGGCAGTCTAAACGCTGGACAAGACTAGCTACTTACGGTGTACAGTATGAAAGGTGTAGGCCTCTTCTTTGTTGGTAGCCTCTGGTCTGCAGATGACCTGCAGCATGGAGCTCTCAGATTGAGACGTTTGCGAAGGAAGGGAATCGTAATCCGGATCCTTTTCTCTGTCTGTCTGTGGACTGCAGACAAGAAACAGAATCAGCCAGAGATCCTGGATGCTAATAGATTATATAAGTGCTGTAAACATGTGCTTATATCTGTGTGTGTGAAATCAGCTGAAACATGTGAGAAGTTAATGGAACGCTTACCTGTCAGGAGAGACTATTGGGATCTGTGTAGGTGGTATAGCCTGTAGTGTGTTGGTAGGCAGACTGGTGGGTGGTTTGGGTCTCTCTGGTTTGTTGTCAGTGTTGCTATCGGTTACTGTTTCATCTTGTTTCGAAGTTGCACTTTGATTTTCTGTACATGGATTAAAGGAGATCATTTTAATCAAATGCACCTTTCCAACCTTTTTCTTCTATCTATCTTTCTTTACCTTCATCTGTAGCTTCAACTTCCTCCTTGCGCTCTGGCTTCTCCTCTTCTTGTGTACTGCCACCTCCCCCTCTGGTACTCAGGGATCCCAACAAGGAAACAAACTCCAAGAAGTTTGATTCATTGGGAATCTGGCCCTCCTTTGCCTCCAGGTCTGATTTGGAACTGGTCATGGTAGCCTGACAGACAATGAGAAATATTTGTGAGTTTTATGGGTGGTCATTTCCCAAATGGACACAGAAATACAAAGGGGCAAATATATCAACATACCGTGTTGTGTGAGCGGCCTGAAAGCAGAACTGCATCTTTCCCGCTGTCCATGCTCAGCCCTCGGATGTGAGTCCTCCCACCAGGTCCGTAGCGACCCAGAGTTTGGGGCAGGCGCAGGAACCCTTGTGAGTCCACGTTTGCTTCCAGAGGGTCCGTGTCATCTGGGTGGGAGTGGACGTCGATACCCGACGAGCTGTTATCATTTGTCAGCTGTGGACTAGGTGTGCTGTCAGCGGTGATTTGCAGACTAAGACGTTTCTGCTCTGGATCTGCGCACTCGAGCATGGTGGACTCAGAGCTGGTGGTTTCTCTGCATAAGTGGAACTCTTCACTTTGGCTTGTAGTCATGTGCTGTTTCGGGGTGAGGTCGTCCTCTGAGCAGATCACTTCCTCTCCCTCTTCCGAGTCCTGCTTCTCCTCCTCGGGGGAGTCGAAGGTGATGACGGGGATTTTGATGTGACTTTCTCCTGCATCCTTCTGAGCCTTGCAGGGTACACAGAGACATGTCACTTGTACTTTCCCTCGAACGTAACAACACCTCTGACATAAATCAACCGGCATTAAACAGCCGACAAACTGAACACCATAACACACACAGAATACAAAATCTGATCTTCTGCATATATTTGGAGACTTAGAAATATGTCTACCTAACAAACACTGTCAAATTCTTTTGCACTTTGAGTTTCATACACCAGCTAAGAACCAAACAAATGTATGAGAAAATAGTAAAGGTACACAATTTCAAAGTAGATAAAATAATAAAGAAATACAATGAAAACACAAAAAGACATTTAGATGCTGAATCAAATTTGAATAAAGGTCTGATTTCGCTGGGAAAAAATGAGCTTTTATACTGTTTACTGCTATCTTTGGTCATCTACAGCATGAACCTGAGAGCACTGAAGGAGATTGGTTTAAAACAAACCACTAAGGAAATTACTTAGACTACTAAAACTGGGTTAAGAACTGTCCAACACATTATTAAAACCTGGGAGCAAAGCAGTGAACCACGATCTTCTGGAAAGAAATATGTTGGAAAAACATCTTCAATGATGAACAGAGATCACTTCAAAGTTTAGTGAAATCACATTGTGAAAAAAATCAACAGCAGCACTCATGGTTAGTTTAATCGTGAAAGTAAGAGCATTTCCACACAAAGATAACTCTTTGTGGAGCATTAAAGAAACCACTTATCAGAGAGGCTAGTCAGAAAGAAAGGTTTCAGTTTGCAAGGGAGCATAAAAATGTGACCCTGACTGGGTGCATCAGGGTAAGAAGAGGTGGATGAAGTGATGATGGGGGCTGTGTTATGATCTAGGGTTGGTCAAATCCAGGTTCAGCAATGATATTTCCCCTAAAAATGTTGTCAACTGACTACCTGAAAGACCAGGATTTTCCATTAATGGATTTTTTTTCTTCTTTAAAGGCACGGGAATATTTCAAGATGACAATGCCAGCATTTATCTTTCAAATTGGTAAATGACCTGCATTTGTATAGCGTTTTACTTAGTCCCTAAGGACCCCAATGCATTCAGTCATTCACACATTCACACACTGGTGATGGCAACCTACATTGTAGCCACAGCTGCCCTGGGGCACACTGACAGAGGCGAGGCTGCCGGACACTGGCGCCACCAGGCCCTCTGACCACCACCAGTAGGCAAACATGGGGTTAGTATCTTGCCCATGCAGCCAGGAGGCAGCCTGGGATCGAACCACCGACCTTCTGCTCTGCCACCTGAGCTACAGCCAATTGTGAAAGAGTGGTTCAAGGCGCATGAGACATCATTTTCACGTATATCTGAAAATCTTTTTCAGAGGCGAACACTTAATCTCTACATCTGACCTCAGTTCAGCTCTAGTGACATCTGTTATTACAGTTCTCTTCAGCTGACCAAAAATGTATTTTAACACTTGCCAAGAGATGCCAAGGTTTCTACAGGTCAAAATTATTACTGGTGTTCAATGACCTGTGTGCCTGTGACATTTAAAATGATGAAGTCACCGTGATGCAACTACAGTTGGGTAGTGGAATGAGATCATTTTAACATTTTAAAAGCTATGTAAATAGGGACAACTCCAAGAAACAAACATTATGTGTTTAAAAGTAACTGAGTAATTGATTCTGACCTGTGCATTCTCCAAAAGGCTCTGCTTGACGCTCTCTTCCAACTGAGCAGCAGTCTGAGGATCACAGCTCATAGTGATGATGATCTTGACTGTGTCGCTGTCGTCCAAGTGAGCTGGCACAGGTCCGGGGCCAGAGTTGTCTACCAGAACCACTTCAATCTCATCAGAACAGTATGTCTCCTCCATAGCCTACTCATAAAGAAAAATACTCGTAATAAACCCGGCCCTTCAAATTCAAATTGATCAAACATGTCGTCCTACTCTTTTATGAGGTCTACCTGTGTAGGAGGTTCTGGGATTTCAATGACATGCTCCTGGTCCTCATGGGGAGTCTCCAGTGAGTTGTTGTTGGCATCTGAGGCCTGTTTATGCCCCTCACTCTCCTCCTCACTCTCCTCCTCACTCTCATCTTCACTTCCCTTGGAAGAAGGCAAACCTTCATCGGCTATTTCTCTGTCTGCAGTCTCTTTATCCTCAGAGTCTTTTTCCTCTATTCTGTCTTGCTCTGACTCTTTCTCTGCTGTCCTTTCCTGCTCCGACTGCTCTTTGTTAATCCCTGTCAAAGATCCCTTAATGTCTATCCCTTCTTTCACAGGTTCAGTTTCAATTGTTTCTGTATCAGTTTTCTCTATCCCACCCGCACATTCAGACTGGAGCTCCTCTTTTTCAGCTTGGGATGGGGGCCTCTGCTGGGCCTGCAGCAGGGGGGCAGCCTGATCAGGATTGGGGCTAGAGAGATCATCAGGAGATGGCTCTGGGCTTGGCTGCAAGCCTCCCTCCACAGGCCTCTCCTCTGCAGCAGTTCTGTCTTTCTCTGGAATGAAATGCAAATTCAATTTGTTGATTTTAAAGCGTAATATTAATAAAAGCCACAATAAAGCTTTAAATCCTACAGTGGAAATAGTATAATACCCATATTAGTTGGCTGCAGCAATAACACACACAATTCAAACTATTACAGTAGATATCTTCCCATTGGGGAGGAAGCTATAGATTCATCCTTCTACTATTAAAAACAAATGGCACCACTTTTGCACAATAATCTGGTGCATTGCACCCGAGGATTTGGATTTCTTTTTTTTTTCTTCCTTTTTCAATCAGCTGACTGGGCTCTTACTAATCACCAGTCCATTAGGTCATAACTTTACTGAAAGCAGTCAGCTGCTCATATTTGGCCGGCTGCTAACTCTGTGATGTTTCCTTGGGAGGAAGTTGTTGGCCTGGATCGTGTAAGAAGCCATCCAATACAGTAGGGAAGAGGAACAGCTTTCTTTCAGCACAGACTGATTTTGACAACACGCTAAACAGGAAACAGGTCTGTTACAATGAACCTTTCATGAGGGTTAAATGTGGAACTGCAGTTTTAAACTGCTGCATCCTGTCTTCACAGTTTTTGCATGCTTATCTCTTAGTCATATTGTTTGTGCCATTTTTAACATCCCAAATAACCACAAGGTAGTCTATTGGCATTGCTTCATACTTCATACTTAGTGTCAGTCTGGCCAAAGTTTCACTAGGTTAAAAAAAAATGAAACACTACAATTTGAGATGACTCGATCATTCCAAAACACAAAATCAATCTGCAGTTTACAAATAGTCACCATGGGGATGAATACAGTGCTATATAAGAACCAGTCCATTTGTCATGTTTTTTTCCTTTATTAGTTAACTATCTGTATCTTAGATTAGCATTACCTTCCACGGTCTTCACCTCATCTGACTTTGAGCAGTCCTGTATGGAGGACAATTCAAAAGGTTGGGATTACAATTTAGACATAACACAGTATCCTCACACTGCCAGGTGTTAATATTTAAACCTTCTCTCACCACCCCAATCAGTCCCGGGTCAGTTTCAGTCTGTTTCACCGTCACCTGGATCACTGAACTGGGACGCTTCCGAGCCAACGTAGTCATGGCAACACTGTCAGGGACTGTGCTGCTCTTCCTAACGGCCAAAGACATGAGATGAAAACAGACACAGTTAAGTAAGAATGTGAATAATGTAGCACATTTTTTTAAATACAGTGATGTACAGGTTAGAGATACAGATGAATAAAGAACACACAAATATACTGCTTTATACATGGAAATGAATTAAAACTCAATTTTAGTCCCAATGCAGTTAAAGGAAAACTCTAAAAACTGATGTAAAGACATTTTTTTGTTTATTTTTTAAAGCTGTTTACAGACTAACCCTAATGGTAAACACATAATCACCTGCTGATTTACTGCGATTGTATGAGCTGGGTCACCAAGAGGTGGAGCAGGATTCAAAAGTGCAGAGACATAAGAAACGGCAACACTTTGAAGTGCTATATTTGTGATAAGCAATACTTTAAAATTTGAGAAAAGGAACCTTTGAAGAGCGTCTCAGGATTTCCGCCACAGAGAGGCCTAAGAGGTTTAAATTAAGTTCTAATAGAAATATATTACCCTCAAAAAGTCCCTTCTCAGCGGTCAGGGCTTTATGAAAGTTCAAAAACTTGAGCTTGTGGAGCTCAAAGTGCCAAACAGTTCTAAAGGTCATACGTACAATTGCTAGAAAAATATGCTTGATTATTTTAGAGGAGGTGTTGCAAACATTTTGTGCCCAAAGTCTACCAAAGGGCAAATCAAAATTTCAGCATGCATCGTATCTGCCTTAAACAGTATCTCTATCATCTAAATTCTTCTGTCTCTTTTGGACTGTACTGTACGACTAAGGAAATCCTGGAAGCCCATTTGAAGCATCTAGACTTAGCATAAAACCCCTTTGCAAGAGTGTTGCCTTTAAGTTTTTTTTGCTTTGCAATAAGCTCGACAAGCGTATGTCTTTCACACAATCAAGTATCCTTTGCTGCCCCCAATTCAGGTCCAGAGTTGTTTTGATCTTTCTCTAAGAAGGGATGTTTTTCTGCCTCACAGCAGACTGTTTGGGAACTGCTTTAAAGTGTACTGCAGAAATGGCTGATTACATTTTTAAACACAACATCACACTTTTCCCTCTCATTCCCAGTTCAACAAACCAGACAGAGAGAGAGAGACGGAGAGGCTGGAGAGTGGTAGTCGAGTGAAATAAAAGGTGAATGAACAGAGGGAGCAGCATTAATGGAAAATCAGAAGTAAAGCAGAAGTAAAATATGGTTATTTTTTTATACTGGGTATGTTCTGAAATACAAATAAATATGCTCACACCTCCACTCAACCCTGCAGGAAGGTGCCAAATTGAGTGTGTGTGTGTGTGTGTGTGTGTGTGCATGCTGCTTGTCAAACAAACAGCCAAGATGTAACCTGGTCGCTACGATTTTATATAAAGTTTCACATGTAAAAGCCATAAAACAGCAATTGATACATCAGCGGACAGAGAAAAAATTAACAGTGTGAAGAAATCCTACAAGTTCCTTGGGAGGGAAATTTCGAGGAACAAGTACCTACTAAAACGTTGCAAGATGTCAACTGATTTGGAGTCTATAGTTGACATAAGTTAGCAGAGACAGAGACAGTCTATGGAACTCATTACATCAGTGCACCATTTTTAAAGGTGTATTTTAAATTCTATTTTAAATTCTAAAACACACTGACTCTTACAGATGAAAAAGTAGAAAGAAATACTTTCGTTTGTATTTCCTTTTTCATCTCAACTCAATTAAATGTAACACATTCACACAGAGAACAAGATTTTTTTGGTCTCTGTGCAGATCAAGTGTCTCAGTGAAGGGGCTGACTGAAGATCACTGACCTCTCCTCATTAGCTCGCTCACTCACCGAAACTGTACTTTGAGTCTTTGAAATGAAGTAGAGAGAGTGCATCCCACTTTGAGACACTTGATCATGAAAGTAATCCCATCTCAGACAGAGGGAGAAAAGCACAGAGACACATAAAGAGAAAGAAAGGCGGGACTAAAATGGAGAGTGATGCTTGGCTATGTTTAGTATTGGTGGTATTATTTTAAAATTGGGTCTCAGGCCTAAATGTATAATTTCATGTTAATAATTAAGCTGTGTCATTAGGGATTTATACCTCTGGCCTAGATCTTGTGTTGGTTATCCGAGTAGGGGAGCAGCTCAAGGCACAAGGAAAATTATTTCTTGGTAGTTATATATTTACAGCTATTTCATATTTATCCCACTCACTGTGTTTTTGGTTTTTACCTGATGCTGGGGGGCAGGCAAGAATCTGAGGCATTACTTTTCTTCTCCTGAGCTTTGCTGAGGTCAGAAAGGCTGCTGCGGACCACTGCCTCGCCCTCGTCGAACATCAAGTGCAGCCGATAGTTGGCGAGCTTGATAAGGACGAAGAAAACAGTGATGGAGGAGCAGTAGATGCTCAGAGCCATTGTAGTGGGAGGCAAAGCCTGTGGAGAAGAAAGGAAGAGCTTAGTCATATTGAAATCAGCATTTCCTGAATCTCCTGACTCCACCAGGACAGAGTTTGATTTAATTCTTCAAGCTTTAGCACCACCAATTTCTTTTGATTTATATTGCAACACAGCCTCAGCACACTGCAAGATCTGATTTTGATATATTGGTAGATTAATAAAGTTTACTAGTCCACTGGGGAGAAATTGCCCGTAGCAAAGAACAGGAATATCAAAGGCAAAGTATCATGCCAATCATGAGTCATAATGTCCCAGAGAGAGTTCTTGCTGTTTTGAATGTTTGCTATTGTCCCTCAACTTCCTTCCATCATTTATCCTGCGCTGAATACGACCTTCACAAAAAACGCTAAAAAACTTGAAATTTGAAACACCTTCCCTCGGAAAGCTTGTCTTGTTTCTGCAGGGGAAGCAGTGGATGTTTTCACACAGTCTAGAAACTGTCAGCAACAACAATTTAATATAGAATCAGTGCCAAAGTGTTTACCATCTGAGGTGTCAGTCACACATCACCATCTGCCTTAATAGCTAAAATATGTGACTGGCTAATTTCGGGATCACCAAAACAGATATAATCAGCAATTATCTTTGATAAACTGCTTACAAAAATGTACTCTGTGTACAATAAGCTGCCATTGCACTGTTTGCACAATCAAGTCACATTACCCTTTCAGTATTTGTACTGTTTTTCCATAATGTCTCGTATTAATTGCCTATTCACAAAGCAGGTGGAGTCAGCATCATCACAGCTAAGGTTAATGTGTTTGACCTATAGGTAAGCTGTATGGCAGAACACAGAGGTCACTGAAGATGTCCCTTCAAAGAAGAAGGGGTCAAATTTGGTTGTATTGTATTGTATTGTAGTGGAGGTTGGGCAGTAAAAGTCGAGACTATATATAACTAGGCTTTCTGCCTCTATCAATCACCATATAGCATGAAGCATCATCAGCCCGTGTATTGTCACTGGGAGTAATGCAGCCAGTGTCGCACCTTTATCAAAGCCCATGGCAGGAAAATATTAGTGAACCACATTTCACGCTTTCTGGCTCCACCACTGTCACATCCAGGAGCAGCCATGCTTTCACTTACTGCATGCGGGAGAAAAATACTGCGACAGTGCCCTTTTTCCTGGCCTTGTGTTTCCATCAGCTGCAACATTGCGTGATATTCCATTCTCCTACAGCTTGTGGTTGTTGTTTTTTTCTCCCAAGGATAAACAGGGGCATTATTACAATTTTACCTAGGTAGTGTGGGCACCTTACACCCCACGCACGGCCTTGAACGTCACGTTCCTCAATAAAAACTCACCAGATGGAGAGACAAGGGCAACATCAGGAGAAATATCCACAGATAGAGGTGACATGAGTTGTTGAATTTATTCTGGTCCGGGTCGTGGTACCAGCCCCCGGTCAGGGATGCCCAGACCCCCTGACGGAGGGTTTGCACAACCTGTGAGCCCATCTCCCCTCCTCTCCCCTCCTCTCCGCTCAGGTTGGACTGGCTGATGGTGATGATGATGATGATGCTGGTGCTGCTAGGCTACAATGAAATGATCTCCTCTATCTAATCATGCATGCTACTGTCGCTACGCCTCCATGTTGGCGCGACGCAGCTTGACTCTTGAGTCTTTCCTTTCATGGCTCGGTCTTCCTCAGCGTTGTCCTCTCGTCTGCCGTTTCCCATCCCAGTGTCGATGCGTGCATTGCTGCTGCTGTTGCTGCCGCCGCGGTCCTCATCATGTTCGTCTCTATCCTTCCTCTCTCTCCTCTCAGGCTTGCCTGTACAGATGCGCAGCTCTGACCACCCCCTCCCTTCTGTCTTTTTCACTCCTCCTCTCTCCATATCCATCCATGTCCATTATGCGAGTTCCACCTTCAGTCAAACACTTTGCGACATGCAATCAAGCCACGTTGTGCATTACATACAATGTATTTGTATCCTATGTACAGACCATGAATTGCGCACAGTATTTAAAGGTTTTAGAGCTTACGTTTAAAAATAATGTACAGCGGTGCAAACATGCAAAACATATTATATTATATTATATTATATTATGCATGTGTCTTTTTGTGGTCCACTATCGTTATAATTTCCCTGAAGGCGCGCTCTCTTCATGCATTCCTACAGTGACTCCTCCCCCTCCCCCCTGCTGCTGCTGCTTTGGTCACGTGTCAGGTGTCCACCAATGAGAGCGCAGCGCAGCTTGCAACGGGAGCACCAGCCGTGTCCCCTGATCTTGTGTCCAGCCACTGCTGGGTCCGACTCCGTCTGGCGAGAACGTTAGCGGGGTCTTGTTTTGATTAAAGTTGACGGATCTTTTTCAGTTTCATATTTTATACCCTGTATTGTTGTGTGGAAGTACAGGATATATACTGTGGTTCCCGAGTACTTATCCGTTGGCTGTTTTTTCCCCGCACATCACCGAAAGAGAAATAAACTTTGGAATTAACCGATCTCAAAGTGGAGAGGAGCAACTTTTCCAACAGGCTGACCTATGCTAAGCTAATCAGCTAAGCCAGAAGTCTGGAATGCAGTTGAAATTCCAGTTAAAAGTCCACAAAGGAGCGCACGAACCGTCCGTTTCGCTATTCGGTGACTATATGAGATTTACTAGAGACTCTCACAGTGAAAGCTACTCCGCGGAGCCTCTCCGTATTTGGTCGGAATGGACGCTGCAGGTGCACCTCTTGAGGCACCTGCGAAAACTTGGTAACTTGAGAGCTAACTTTAGCCTTTTCACGTTAGCATTCAGTAGAACCAGACCGTGTTTTGTGATAGCTTTAAATTAATTTGGCTTGGCAGTTAATTGTTATTTTTCGCTTTACTGGCATTAACCGGGAGCTTTAAAAAGCGTCGTTAGCTAACCCGTATTTCGGCTAACTTAGCCAGCAACCTCGCTAGCTAGTTATTGACCCTCACACTTGTACCGGAGTGGCGACGTGGATACAGACGCGCTCTCCCACGGGACTTTGGACACAGTTTGACCACAGCGTGGAGTGCACAAGGATACCCCCTCCTCTGTTTTCATCGGATAGTGTCTTATATGTGACAGCATGAGGATTTCAAAAAGTTACAAGTTACCTTTTTAAAGTTTTCATTTTGTCCAAAAAGCGCTGCACCCTATGGTGTCGCTACGGCCACCGAGAAATGGATGTCTCGCAGGCCGCTTTCCCAAACGGTGAAGGGCGGCCGGGCGGCGGTGGGACCGGGGAACATGCTTGGGCAGAGTCCCCCTCAGTTCGGGCTTGGGCTCACTCTGCCCCGCTGTGCCCAACTCGATCCCTGTGGACCGCTGCTTATGACTACGAGGCGAGCGGCGAGGACGAACTCAGCCTCAGGCGAGGTGATGTAGTAGAAGTCCTGTCCAAGGACGCTGCGATCTCCGGGGACGAGGGATGGTGGACGGGGAAAATCAACCACAGGGTAGGGATTTTCCCTTCCAATTATGTCACCTATCAGCCCGCTATATACCGTCTCCCAGCTACAAGTGTGTCGACGGGGGTACCAGAGCGAGTCCCGAGCTCGCCCGTCCAGATCCCTTTTAGTGAACTGGTATTAGAGGAGATCATAGGCGTGGGTGGATTTGGTAAGGTTTACCGGGGCACATGGAAAGATCAGGAGGTCGCTGTGAAGGCGGCTCGGCAGGACCCAGATGAAGACATAACGGCAACCGCCGCCAGTGTTAAACAAGAAGCTAAACTTTTCTCGATGCTTCAGCACCCCAATATTATTAAACTGGAAGGGGTGTGTTTGGAGGAGCCTAACCTGTGCCTGGTCATGGAGTATGCTCGAGGCGGGACACTGAACCGGGCGCTGACCGGAAGGCGGATCCCTCCACACATCCTGGTCAACTGGGCTGTGCAGATTGCACGCGGGATGCACTATCTACACGAGGAGGCCGTGGTACCCATTATCCATCGTGACCTGAAATCTAGCAACAGTAAGCAAAGATCGATGTGTGTGATGTTTGTGATTAAGACAGATAAATTGAGGTAACATAACTTGCAGAAGGATATTTTGCACTTCATCTTTTAGTCATTTATGTTATGTTAGTTATGCTTTGGTTTCATTCTGCTCTGTCACTCTTTAGGTGTTAACTAACTCTTTTAAATCACTTGTTTCATGTTTCTATCATCCCAGAATATGTGTCAGCGCTGTTTTGCAACTCCACATGTACCAACCTGTCACACAAATAATGATAGTTTACCATTTCCTTAGTCACATGACACATTTGGAAAGGTTCAGTGTATGTTTATTAGTTATTTGGAAGCACAGCATTGTGACTGCAATATGAGGTTGCCTATTTCTCACGTTTCACCACAGCTGCCATAGTACTGCTCTGCACTCATGACATCTTACAGTTTAAGAAGTTTGTGGTTTATGAAGTGGTGGGGGATGCTATTAAGAGGATGTGAAATGAAGTCAGTTTGCTCAGCTGGGCTGCTCCCTCTTGACTCATTCCTTATCCTTTGACTAACACACACACACACACACACACACACACTTGCTTTCCAGACCCCTCTCCACCAGCAGGTGAAATGCTGTTCAAATAAATTCGGAGATTTAACAAACATATTAGGTAGACACAATCTGTTAACACTATCGGGCCATGTCCTTCATCACCACCTGGCAGTAGCAAAGTTCATAGGTGGAAAAAGAAATCATATGGAAGTTTGGTTTAGGCTTTTTAAGAAATATAACCTTTACGTAATGGATTTTCAACAGAACTACAACTGCTATAAACATTTGGTTTAGGAACAAAAATTCTTGAGTAGGTCTCACTTTTGAGCCTTTAAAAAAATAACAGTTCATTTAGCTGCACTTGGTACAGTGTATTGGGCCAACTGTGCCGGTTCCACCATGGACTGGTAATTGACAACAGGCCAGAGAACTTTCCCAGGACTGAATAATGAATGGACAGGTCTTGATGAGAAAAAGGTTCTGACTCGCATACCCACTGACACAGGCTGCTCACTTCAACTCAGGTGTGTTTATGTGTGTAATTTGACTCCAAACACTTTTTCTCCCTTTTGTGACCGGAGACGCTTATCAACCCTGGGCCATGTGGGGAACAGCTCCAGTGCACTGATCCCTTATCTCCAGCTCTGGGAAGCAGTGTGTGAACACAGGGGCGAAACCTGTGAAATGTACACATACCAGACCCTCCGTAATCATAGGTCAGGACGTGTGATTGGATTTTAAAAAGAACTGTGATGCACAAAGTCCCATGTATGCATGTATATGTTGTTATTGCTTCTGCTTCCAAATTTTTTCAGTTATTGGTATTATTAATTTTTAACAGCTTTATGATAAACTACTTAATATAAAATGTGCTGATTTGGGTCTCTCTGTGGTTCGAAGTTAGCAGATACCACTAAAGTTGTGATAAACGTCACACTCTTCTCCGCTGATGTGACAACCACACAATCTTGTGATCTACTTCATTGGTCACAGGCATGGAGAGTCTCCTAGTCACAGAAATGCTTGAGCAATGTGGTATGTTGCGGTGGCATGCTGTAAAGGCTAAGACTATGGCAAATGTAAAGGGAAGTGGCAAAAGTAAGAAAATTTGTACTAAAGTGCTCTAACTGAGGCATTTTTTTGCTATGGCAATAAAAAAAACAAAAAAACCTTTTAAAAAGTCATAAAAGCACAGCTCTGGCTTCCTCTAACAGTCCAGTCCAGAGACATGTTAACTTAAATTAACTTGTGATTCTGTATTGCCCGTACCCGCCTCCTGGCCTATGGTAGCTGCGATGCCTCCTTCTCCCCCCTCCCTGCTCTGATAAGGGCAAGCGGAAAGACGATGGATGGATGGATAAAAGCACATAAGCACTGTGAAATGCTACAATAATAACATACCAATGTGTAAGAGCGCTTCCCTACAAATACATATTTTCAATATATGCAATTTCAATAATTCATGCTGTTTTGGGTGTTTCTATTGATAATCAATGTTGCCTATGGATACTGTTAACTTATTAATAATAATTTGGACTATAGCTATAAGTTACTAGCTTTTGTAGCCATCAGTAAAACATAATCATCACATTATTTTGAAATGCGTTTCATGTTGATGTGTTTTTGTGCGTGTGACACACTTGATTAAATGTTATGAACAGTGTAGAAGAGCCCCACCCTTCAAGCAGTCTTATTTAGGATGAAGCTTTGTGTTAATTATAGGGCAGATGGAGAGAAAGGATTTAACTGCTGTTTAGACTGTTTGAGCTAATCGGATGTTTGGTGAACATACACAAACAGACTCCTCCAAACAGGCACAGTGCTGCTAACGCAACTCTTTATGTTTGTCCTGCCACTTCACTGTGACCTAGATATAGCATAGGCTTTTATTAAAGGATGACCGTTTAAACTAAAATTAGGAGACTTTGATTAGTGTGTTTCTGCAAAGTTGAGGTATAATGAAATTCTGAACTCAGATCTCTATCACATAGCTGAATGAAGAGCACAATAATAAGCAATGCCTACAGAAAGAGGACAGAAAATTATGCCAATAGTCGATTTTTCAGAAGTCTGAAAATCTGAAGTCAATATAAAGTACACTCTAAATAAACTGAGAATGGATGGCACTGTATGTGTTTGTGTAGAACTAGGGTAGCAAGTTCACAAAAGACTCTCTCCTAAACACAAATAGAAAAATGGCACCCTGGGGCGTGTTGGGTTGTTTTCCCAGTTACAAAAAAAGAGGGGGAGATCCAGCTTAGGAAAGTTGTTGCATCTGCTAAAGTTCCCAGTTGTCTGTTTGCTTTGGCATTATGTGTGCTTAGGTCAATCAGAAAAGCATCTAAACATTTGTACCGATCCACATTAATGGCATTTGATATCTGTTGTGCAGTTTTTGTCATTTTTAATTCTGTTGTGTTTTGAGTTGTTGATTTTGAGACATTTTGTTCTGTCAGACTGTTTCATTGTCTTCTCTCAGTTTAAACCAGGACTTGTACAAGTATACACTAAACCTTTCAGGCTTTACTCAACTCTCTGTCTGTCATTTATCAACTTGGAGTGTACACATGCTCCACACAGGCAAACATACAGCTATTTGATCAATGATTAGCCTGTAAAGTAATATGTTGGAAGTCAGCAAGATTTGCCCAATCTCCTTTGTGTTTTTCAACCTAATCTGTAAAATCCCAGCCTGCAGGGAGGAATGTTGCTAATGAGGATAAAAGCTTAACATACGTTTACACAATGGACTGGTCAAGCAGCGGTTGCTAGGCTACTGTGGCCAGAAGAATGGCTAGGACTCGGAGGGTCTCAAAGCCCTCGTTTTGTTTTGTTCCGTTCATATTTAATCTCCCAGAGAGCAGCGGTACTCTTTTATTGCCACAAACTAAGGGGGTTTCCCTTGTTACTTCGTTATTTTCCTCCTTGCTCCATCCTGCTCCCACTTGCCACTTCTTATTTTTTGTGGCTGCATTTGAGCCAACATTTGTTTTTGTTTCTTTTTTAATCTTTAAAACATTAGCGTTATAATTTAAGCAGAGAGTTCTTCTTTAGCTTCTTCTTTAGAAAATGGGGTTTGTTGTGGTGACATTTATGGAGTTTACTATGAAACAACCCTGCGGCTTGTTATGTGCACTGGAAATTTTCCAGAGTAGCTCTGTGTTGGGCATGCAACTTGCATGTTTAGGGTTTCTAAATGTAATTTGTACTGTATGTCCACTAAACAGACAGGGACTTTTCCTGGCTAAAACAGGGCCTCTGATGGTTTAGCATATATCTATTCAATTCTGGTCAAGAATGCCAAAGTTTTATGAGGATAAGTTTATGGCTAATTTTGGTTGGAATATTTTGCCATTTTCACCCTTATTGTGCTTACTTTGTTTAGTATTATTCATTAGATTCATCCAGGTCCTCCCTTTTTGTGTTCTAGTCCACTATGACTTGCATAATTTTCCTAAAGTTTGAGCAGGTGGATTCCATAAAGCAGCAAATATGAGCAGGAAGTCACACTGAAACCTGGCCCTGAGCCAGCACGCATAATCATTGGAGTTTCACACATATTTTGGTGCAAGCAGTAGTATGCCAGGAATGCATGCTTGAATGCCATTGAAACTGATAGAGTTCATTTGGAGCGTGTGCAACTGCATCCTCCCATCAGTCTCTGCCTTTTGTTAGACTTCAACACACTGTCTCTGTGTTCCCCTCCCTCTCCTTGTTTCTCCACACACTCATCTTCTGTAGATTAGTGAAGACCTGACAGATGCCACAGAAGCGCTGGAGGGATTTCCTTTCAGACCTGTACACTGAAAGTGGCACAGATGTAGCAGGCAGTGAAAAATTTAGAATAGCCAACACCACTGAAGGATAATATTGTGACAGCCACCAGATTTCAGTGCTTAGCCTTGTGCATAACAAGTGACCCTGTTATGTCCAGTGCTGTATGTTGCACACATAAATTATGGGCTTCTCAGCCAGGTTATAACTGGCTGGAAAATGCCTCAACATACATGGATTCAAGTAGAAAATGCAAGTTTTCCAGGCTTAAGAAAGGCAGTAAATAGGCCCTGTAATCATATTGTGAATAATAAATGTATCTGCCATGAATGTGTTTTTGCTGGAGCTAAAAATAGATTTGGAAGAAATTACTGAAGTAGAAAGCAGTGATTCACCTATCAAATATTTTGTACCTAGACTAAGAGGAATGGCTTACCAGCTTGGTGCACTGTTAGCTTTGTTAACTTTGAATAGCCTTTGCTATCATCCCTCGAAACCATCTTACTTCTGTAGGAACAACTTTTTAGACAAAACTTCTTTAAACTCTGTTTTTCTTTACTAGGTCACAATGCAAAGCGAAAACAGGCTTGAAGTAGCTCAGAAACAGTGTCCCTGAAGATAATCTTTTTTTTCTTCACTGTATTTTGTGTTATCTTAGTCTACAATTGAATAAGAAGAATATAAGCGAAAAGTTACCAAAGCTTGACTATGTGTTGCAGGGCAACTTTTCTCTGGCTTCCCACAATTACCCCTGGTGACACACAGACAGTTACTGCCTGTATTTTCTCTGACAAGAGAATGGGCAGAGGGGAGAGAGGAGGAGTTGAGATGCTTTCACTGTGTTTTTTATGACCTCTCCCTGACTGCACCTATTGTTGCAGGGCCGGGTGAAAAGGAAAAGGGCCCACAGCTGAGAAGAGCTGCCTTCCAAATCAACCAATCCCCTCCATTTGCCTCTGTAGCTCACTAGCACATTGATAGATGCTAGTGTAGACAAAAAAAAAAACTAGCTGCATACTTCAAACATTTGATATGTTTAAATTGGCCTATTTAAAGGTTAATTCAAGCTTTTACAGACCCAAAGGAGGAGAGGAAGAGGATAGACAAAGAGCAAGTGGCCCAGGGAGATGTGACCATGATAGATGGATTTAACCAGCCATTAGCCCTGATCCTTTTCCCATCGACCAGAATGCCTGGGGGCACTCTCCTTTCCACCAGTATAGACAGACCAGTCACTGAATATTTAGCAGCCTTGTTTCTGCTTACTACAGGAAACTCCCTTGCGCTCATGCTTAGTCAGTTGGCACGGTTACGAAAATACTGCCACATCAAGTTAGGAGACCACGCTTTAAACTCTGTAAATATTTTTACTGGCGCATCGGTATATGGTTTCTGTTTAATAGCACCTCTAAATAGTAATATGTTACTGAATAACATGAGTTAACTTTAGAATGATCATGCATCTACGGCTTTTTGTAGTGTTTTTTTGGGGTTTTTTTTTAAATCTAGGTTTTGATTGTATTTTTTTTCTGGAATTTAAAGAGTGCTTTTCTACTTTACTATGTGTTCATATATAGGACTTTTTATAGCCATGGATGACACTAAGTCTCATTATTCAGATAAATGCCATAGAAATATTCCCTTAAATGCATTAAAAGCACTAAGCTGCACCATCTCCCAAAACTGTTTATTTTCATGTATAACAAATTTGTTGCCATTGCAAGTGTTTTAGGGGTTTTTCAGTTCATTAGAGGTCCGAAAAGTGTACAGTTTTGTTTTTTTTACCTTGAGGGGGAGAAAGCAATGAGAAGAAGCGTGGGACCTGCTTTGAACATAGGAGCTCTGCTTCTGATCTTCCCACTGTTCCAGTATGAAAGATGGGTCTGCCTCAAGATCCACTGTTGGGAAGGGAAATTAAATGGGGGGCTGGACTGAGGGTGGGGTCTGCCTTGGAGGCATATTCATCTCCAGTTGCGCTGAGGTGTTGTCTGTTTCAAAACATTTTCTTTTCAAAAGAGTGAGAGAAAAAGCCACAGACGAAGCAAACATACATTCTGAAATATAACCTTTGAAAAAGACGTCTTTAGCACAGACTACAAACTATTACAGGGCCCTTGCAATGCTGATAACAGGTTCATATTATAAAATTGTATACACTGCCAATTGTTGTTCAGGGAAATAAAAAGGACAGTATCTAATCAATTGTTTTTATTACACTGTGGCCAGTTGCTTGTGACACCCAACTGTAATGATGATATGATTACAGATTACACACAGCAGCATTTCCAGATTTCTCTAATACTTTGTTACCTTTGTGGAAAGAGGTACCGTAATAATATTTGAAAAGTGCACACCCCCTGTTAAATAGGTCCACCTTTCTACATTTTCATTAAGCGATGTTTACAGGCTTGATTTAAATCAGAAAATTCAAATGATACATTTTTAGTGCTGTTTATATTTCTGAAATAAAACAGACAAGTGAACAGAACAAGTTAGGATATTTTGTTTAAAGAAATCACCCTAGTATGCTTGTAAAGGCTTCTATTTCTCCTGGCATCTACGTCTTTGAGCATGTGCAGTTTAGCGTTTCCACTGAACTGACCTGTGAACTGTGAACAATGCAGTTTAATAATTTGGTTTCCATTACTGCTGTTTAAAAAAATATCTTTTCAGAATAGGCCTTAGTTGGTCTGTAGGTACTAAATTGACCAATTTTTTTTTTAATTTTTATTTTTAATTTTTTTTGTATTAGAGCAGATGTAATGGCTTTACATGTATTAACATTACACTTGCATCCAAAAAATATGTTTCAAGTAAAAGGCTGGTTTGGCCTGGGGTTTGACTTTAAGTGGGATCCTTACAAGAAATCTACTTGAGTAGCTTTTTATTCCTTTGAATTGCATGTCCTCAACGTTGTTTAAAAATAAATTTAGCATCAAAGTCTCAAACCAATGCAGTGTTTTCAGTAGGGCTGTGCTATACCACATCATCTGCAATAATAATTTCAATGTTTTCAAAAAGTAGAGCAGATTTTGTTGAAATATTGTTATATATTTTTACTTTAGAATATGGTGAAGAGATCATAAGAGGTGGACTTCAATCAAAGATTGGTGATATGTGTTGCAGGTGAGCCATTAGTCATACAAAGTCATGTAGGCTTGTCCTTACCCATTTATCTCACCATTACTAATTTTACTAACAAATAAAGTGTCATCTCATGACTTCACAGGATAAGTTAGTACTATCCACATACCATAAGGCACACTGTGTGGCCCAAACACAGTAGTTTCACTGCTGTTCAGGGTAGTGTATTTCTCACTTCCAGCACGAAGTGAAAGAATGTAGACCAATACAGGGATGGGCATTTCAAGCGAAAATTCTATACGACTTTCTTGGAAGAGAATCCCAAACGAGAACCTCTCTCAAGTGACAATGTGTAGTTGTTTCAGACTTGAGTCATACTAGCTGGTGCAGTTTTTTTTACGTTTGTTTTTGAAGGAATTCCACACGAAACTTTGACAGCTGTCACACATGCTTTACCCGTCTAACACCTGAAAGTGAGCAACATGTTCAGCACAATCCTATTACAGAACAGAAGAAGACAAGTATAGCTGTAGTCTAATCGGGTGTCACAAAGTGCACAAATATACATCTTGCTTCAATAATTAGTTTAAAGACACATTTCACTTTTCACATACATGTGTGCAGACTAATGCATGTCCCACATATTATTTTGCTTCAGTAATAAAGAGATGCCCCAAAATATGTTTATATGAAAATATACCTTTGCTTCATAAGGACATACGAGCATCAGTTTTTAATTACTCCTTGGGTAAAGCAGCTAAGGTTTACATAACGTATGTTGAACATTAGTAGAGCTTTAAAAATTTCCTATAAAGATGTTTGAGTTAACAGAGTGCCTGCAAATGTGTGCTACTGTAACATGGTAATGATTAATAAATTGAGATAAAATATTGTGTATACTGCCAGTTCTTCACGAACTTTACTCAAGTTCTTCAAAAAAGTTGAAATGAAACAAAATAATAGGAAAATTGTAATAGAAGGTTTCCTGAAGTTGAATTCGCAGTATTGCATTTGTGTAGATCAGGGGTGTCAAACTCCAGGCCTCAAGGGCTGGTGTCCTGCAGGTTTCGATATCACCCTGGGTCACCTTAATCAAATGATTAGTAATTACCAGGCCTCTGGAGAACTTCAAGACATGTTGAGGAGGTAATTTAGCCATTTAAATCAGCTGTGTTGGATCAGGGACACATCTAAAACTTGCAGGACACCGGCCCCTGAGGCCTGGAGTTGGACCCTCCTGGTGTAGATCATAATTTCCCTTCACTACAAAGTAGCTTCTTATTTATTATTGGTTCTGTGGTTTCCAGGAAAGGGGCTAAGCTAAAGAACCTAGAACAGCACCAACACAATTAAGGATAGCCCACAGAGCAGTTGTTGTTTAACAGCTACAACATGTAGCTCTGCAAAGCACCAACGCACAGTTATTCTGGTCCCATGCTTTCCAGGGCTGTTATATTCAAACCTTTTGTTCAAATGTGTAGCCAAAATTCTATAAATTTGTCTTCATTTTTATTGATTCCACTTTATGCTTGGTTAGAAGTATACATTAGAATAATGGTTCACTTATAGTAGTGCTTTACATCTGCGCACTGTACCATGTGCCTCCTCAGACCTGATGCAGACCTGATGTAAAACTGGTACTAAAATGTCACATAAGCACAAGGTTAATAAAACAAACTATAACTAGCATGTTTATTTTGCTAATGAAATGGCTTGTATTCTTTCAGTGTAATGAGCAGTTTAAGTAATTTTTATAGTCTGTACATCTACATACAGGCTATGATTTTCAGATCTTTCTCCCTTTTAGTAAAAGCAGTTGGTAAACATTTATTAGTTCCAAGTCTAACATCAATAGTTCAGTTGGACTCAAGATTGCTGAACAATTCATACACACAAGACCCAACTAAAAATGAATACATAATCACCCACTATGATGGGTGCATAAATTACACCAGGTTAGCTACAATTTGTGTTTCTGATAGTAGCTGAGCTGCTAATAGGCTGACTGGCTGGGGGGTTTTACCATAACGTCAGCATGGAGTCATGTAGACAGGAGTTAGGTCTTTTATCAGATATTTCTAGAGGGCTGACACTGAAGGATCATGGAGCTACAAAGAAAGTATTTGGCGTGATATTCTATAGTCCAATCAGAGTAGAAGGTTTTATCCCAAAGCCACTGCTTTCCCAGGCTGTGTAACTAACCCACCATAAGTCATTATAAACCTACAGAGTCTGCTGGGAGGAATCTATGGAATCACTCAGAGAGGAGTTGACAACAGGAAGTAGTAGTAGTATCATTGGTGTTGTGAAACCCGTTTGTAATGGAATTCCCATTGTTGTAGCCTGGGTAGAGGATCCCCTCTGTGCCTCAGGCTAGTAATGGTACCAATACACTATTAGTGGGAACCCAATGAGTCTCGTTACAGTTAAATTGCTGCAAAATCATTTATGCTGACTGAAAATACTTGTGCATGCCAAAAATATTTTAACCATATCTCTGTAACTGCCTTCAATGAATTTAAAGAAAATAGATCCTAACCATTTGTTTTTGATAGGAAGTATTCTACAAGTAGGAATTGGCCCATTTGTTCCTTAAGTTAAACAGTGAATTGATTTCTTTCCCCTGAGTCCTACTTTAAGTGTTTGTGTAAACTGTTAGGGGAATAGCAACTCTAAAACCAATATTTGAAACTGAGCTGCAAACTATGCATGGCCATTTGAAGCAAAGATACTATTTGGCTATTCTTCAAAGGTTTCACTCCTAAAAGACTCTCAAATGACAGTGCATACTCGAAGCAGACATGTGACATGCTGGACCTTATTTTCTTTCTTTGTTGTTTGTTTGTTTGTTTGTTTTATGTTGAAGGTGTTCCACAAAAGACTTTGATGGCTGACCAATCCAGTTTGTACTATATGAAGGGCAACAAAAGAAATTCATTTATAGTTCAATCCAAGTTCTTCTTTTTTTTCTTTTCTTTTTTTTTTTTAACAGTGCATTTGCATGCAGCGTGCATCCAGTTAGGTGGACTGATGCAAATTTCACCAAGGTAACGTGAATAGAGGCAAGTTTTTGTTTATGTAAGTTAAAATATTTAAACTGGGATGAAAAATTTGCTTCATTCTACATCACAAAAACCCTGGCATTTTCCCATAGATTGGATTGCTGCTGATGCCAGCAATAATCAGAAGTGGAGGTTAAGCCTATTGACATCATTTGAGGGCAGGTGGAGCTGTCTGGTTGAACTTATCTTTTATACAGAGATTTAAAAAAAGAAAGGGGAAAAAAAAAAGAGGAAAGTTTTAGAAAAAATTAATCACACCTTCATGTTAAATTTTTAAAATGTCTTATTGTATCGATTTCCATCGTGCATGCATAAACGCAAGCATTGTTAAGTGTACCTTAGCGTCTTGTTTGGTGTGAACAGACCATAATAAGGAAATTATGCTTCATTTATTTATTTATTTTTAACCAAGTGTACAGTTGGTTAACCCCAGAATGACCTTATTTGTATACGTGACTTTGTTCATACTATTAATTAATTAATTAATTAATTTATTTATTTATTTATTTATTTTTTTGTCTGGTATCATTCGTGACCTTGGAAACAGCTTTTTCTTTTTATATGCTTTGATTTTATTTTTATTTGTTGGTAAACATTCTTTAATATGACATCTAATTTGTTGCAATTTTCAGGTTTTTCAGTAGTATAAATATTGAAAATATTGTTTCCACAAAAAATACGAATGTAACATATTTACCAGTTTGTTTAGGTTTCCTTTTAAGCACAACTGTGGTAATAACAGGCACGGCTTTGTAACAGGCCATTGTCACCATGGAAACGGGAGCAGGATGATGACGCTGGCACAGTTAACGTGAAGCTGTTTGTTTACACACTGCGACGAGCAAAGAGGCGGAGCTGTTCTCGAGATGCTGAGCTCAGGTTTATTGAAAGAAAACATGTTTCTAGTTTCCAAAACAGCATTGCTGTTCCTGTGATTGCCATTAAAACCTTTACTGGGAATAAGCAAGTGGGAGGTCTTTATCAAAGCACCTGATCAACAAACTCTGTAGCTGCTCTGATCACCACCATTTGTTTTATGTGAAACAGTGAAAAGTCTGAAGTAAGCCTCTAGAAGTTTTATTAAAATATGCAGATTGACTGTTCACTTAGTCCGCTTCCATGTTTAAATTATACTGCTTGCTGAAAGCTAACGGCAGCTGTCCTCTTTTACATGGAAGCAAACAGGGGTGAGTCTAAAGAGGAGAAGTGTGTACTAGACCATATTTATTTCAAGGTTTTCATAACATTTTTCAGATTCAAAGTGAAATAATATATTACTGTGTCAATGAAATTGCATTAACATTTAAAAATATATATTAAAAAAATTTTTTCACAAGCTAATAACAACGTGCATGGGCCAGTAAAACTCTGACCCTCTGACCTGAGGGATTTGAGGTTGGATATTGAATTATTGTTAATATTAATTAACATCTACTGTTACGTCCCGGTCTAGGGGTACAGGAGTGCAACAAAAGGGTTAAAAGGAAGGTGACCCTGTGACCCTGGTCCCCAAAGCCATACCTAGAAGCCAATTTACAAGTTAAGGTGTTACCAAACTGAACGCTTAAACTCCGGGGTGAACAAAGGCTGAAATAACAAACAAAACAAGTTATTCCAAAAAGGGAGGTGCTACCTAAACCCTGGGTGAAACAAATATCAAACAAAAGATAAGTGCTACCCCCAACTCCCTAATTCAATTCAATTTTATTTAATTTACAGCAACAGTCACCTCAAGGCACTTTATATTGTAAGGTAGACCCTTTGAATAAACGAGAAAAAAGTACAGAAAATAACAAGGCAGTTCACCCCTCTACCTCAGTGCCTATTTACAAGTGAAAAGTATCTACACACTATATACAAGGCTCAGCAATTCTTGATCATGGAACCAATCAGCAGCTGCCAGCTCTGCAATTAGGAACGATCTGCAGAGACTCTTATATATCATCATAACAGCTTGTTTTAATGCATCACAAAAATTTTGCATCACCAGCCAAACTTCAGATACTTCTGATATGCTCACTTCTCTTCATTGCAGCCACCACATTCTTCTTTAAAGACTTACAGACACAAACTGACTTACAGACACAAACTCACTCACTCGCACATTTTAACACACAGAAAAACATGTACAAAAACGTATAAAGCCTTCCAAGAAGACAGAGTAAAGAATACTTTTTCATTACAGTTTAAAGCAAAAAAATTGCATTTTCTAAAATGGAAACCAATGAGCAATTCATTTTAAACGACTTGTATTTGTTCCCCTTTAAATATTTGTTATTATTATATAACAAAGAAAATGTGTTACATATTATCTAAATGTGTTCTGTAATGTACTCCTCTGCATAAAAATGCTTAAACTGAATTTTTTGGGGGTTTGTTTATTCATTTATTTTACATATGAATATTTTAAAATATCACTCAGAGAAAAAGGAAATAGTCTAGGTGTTTACAAAAAGAGAGCTGTAGAGCTATAAAAAAGGACATTGTATCTTTTACCAACTAAAATTGTATGGTCACTTGAGTTTTCCCGAGGTCTCTAAACTTGTTTCTATTATCTGTTCTCCATCTAGTCCTTTCCACTGCTCCTACATCTTTCAGCAAATCTGCTCCAAGTTTGACACATTTACTGTGTCAAACTGAATATCTGTGTACTTTATCAGTTAACTGTGCTACTTGTATTACTTGAGCCTGAGATGGTAATAAAATTTGATTAGTAGTGTAATATAGGCATGCAGAAAGGATTTATGTATAGGTTTGTGTGCATGTGTGTTTGTGTTGACTTGTTTAAACATCTTTATGAGGACCAAAAATTAGAAGCCCACTGTACTTGCAGGGACCAGCAGTCAGTTGTGGGGACTAAATGCTAGTCCTCATGAATTTGAAGGCATTTTTGAGGCTAAGAATTTGGTTTTAGAGTTAAGGTTACAATTAGGTTGTGGTTAGGTTTAGGGTAAGGGTTAGAGTATGCACTGATTCCTAGTGGTTAAGGTTAGGATAAGGTTAAGCATTATGTCAATTTGATGTCCTCACTAAGGTGTGAAAGCGAGTGTGTGTGTGTGTGTGTGTGTGTGTGTGTTTATTGGCAAGTCTTGGTTGTGTAGTTGTGTGGGAGTAAGTCCAAGGTCATCGAGTGATAACAGCACAATGGTGCAACTGAGTGCCGACAAACATTACAAAGCCTTGGTTTAAAAAAAAATGCTGTTAACAAAGAGTCTTTAGACTAAATAACGTTTTTAAGTTTACATTTAGTTACAGTCCGTCAAGGCACACAAATGCCTTATTACCTTGAACACTTCCACTATCTATCTTTATCATGACGTTGTTTCTCCCTTGGAAATATTCCCACAGAGTGTAAGTGGCAGCAACATTCCATCCATCCACGGAGATATCAGGCTGTTTTTCTTAACAATAAACTCTCAACACTGATTGCCTCTGTCAAACCAACCAAAGGGGCATTTAGACTCTCGAGTTATTGCTAGCCTTTTGTTTGTTCTGTAGAATCAACACAGCTGATAGGACATGTTCAAATTGACCTGTAGTGTAAATAATGAAATCAGGCAGCTTTTAATGTGAGGAGATTTTGGCAAAAACACATTTTGTACATGATACAAAGAGAATCAAAGGATCAAAGACTTCATTTTGGCTACACCAGTTTATGGAAAAAGAGGCTTCTTGTTATCAGAGGTATAATATTAGTTTTATTCTTGTTGAAATGAAACATTTAACATTAGAAGAAATGTGACACAGGTTGAGAAAGCCCAAATGCTGGTTTGGTCTGCACATACACATTTGTTTTGGAAATCAAAGCTTTTTATGTGCACCGTTGCATTTTGTCCACATGTAAACAACTTTATGCTAAAAATCAAGCTTTGAAAAAGTACTCTCAATGTGATCATTTTCAAAAACTGCATGTGCATTCATGTTTGGACAGGGATTACAGAGATTATGCGTTGCAACATCAGAGGTGTGTGTCTTTATCTCCATTGTTAACGTCAGACTGGACTACGTGTTATTGTTCATAGGCTTCTGACATTTTTGTATGGTTAGGGTTACGTTGCTTTGACATGCTCAAAGCAACAATGGTTTTTACGTTTTCACATGGACGATGGTGTTCATTAAAACGGTGCTTGTGAGGGAAAGGATTAAAAAACAAAAGCAGAATATTCTTGTTTTGAAAAATACCGTGTAAAAGTGCGTTTTCACATCTATATTTCATTTACTTCAGTCCATATCAGTTGATGAGCCTGATAGCTGAAACTTATAGTTGTTCCTTTTACACACAGAAAAAAAACACATTCTTGCAATGTGTCACTAGAAACCATGTGAGAACTTTTTGTCTACCGATTAGGCAAATGTGTCTGGGTGGGAGCAACAAAAGTAACTAAAGGAAGAAGGTGCTGTGTTCTGGCATGTTGGAAAAAAAAACAAGGGATTTACATTACATTTAAGGGCTAGTTGCTAGCCTGTACTGACAATTTGTGTACACTGAACATCTGTGGTACCCTGCCACATTCCAAACTGCAAAACTTACTTGACTACGGAAAAGCATTTCGCTCAAATTTGCAGCATACACCAAGTAGTTGGTTCATATTATGTTTACACCATAAACAAACAGCTCTGGAGTTTGGAAGTGGACCAAGACCACCTCCTCCAAAGGGTCTCAGGGCAGTTGTTTTTGTTCGCACCCAAGCAAAATTACAGTGTTCACCCCTGCATCCCTGATTGTGTAGTTTTAAAGTGATTTAAATGGACTAAACACCAGAGACCCTAAGTTGTTTTCATAAGCTCTGTGCTCCCTTTTTCATTTAGTTGTTATTTACGGTTTGTTTATTATTCTGGTTTGTTTATTTATTCATATGCTTTTCATCATGTTATTTCACCCTGAGTGTCTATTAAGTTTTAGTAAACAAGACATTTGAAGATGAGGCTGCAATTTTAAGTATTTTCTGTAGGTATTTGTAAAGATGTGATGAAGAATATCCAGTTGTGCCCCAGATTGCAAAAAAAAAAAATCCTAAATCCAGATCTATATCTGGATGTGATTTCTTGTAAGATGGGCAAAGCCCCATCTTTGGTAACAATTTAATGCAAATGCAAATCAAACCAATCTGCCTTTGGTGGTAACTATTAGCAAATTATAGTCTATGAATACTGCAGCCCTTCATTTTACACCCACTTTCTTAGTGAACCACAGGTAACTGATATCATGAAGTGCATGCAATTTGACAGCTAAGCAACCAGAGGAGGCGGACAGGCTATGGAAAAACCTGCTGCTTTCAAGAATATTTAGGCCGTGTTTTTAGTCCATTTGCCCAGTACTGTATTCCTGATGCACACACAACACGTTCAGTGTGTGTGTAAACTGTATGTGTGTTTGTGTACGTCTTCAACTTGTGAATTTATTTATTTTATCCAGATCATGATGAACACTAAGGGTTTTGACTTCACACATTTTAGTTTGTGACTTCACTGTGGCAGCGCTCTCAGACCTGGTGTAGTGTTACCAGCAGATTTGAGGGGTTCTTGCTCTCTTTAATGTGTTGAGCAGTTTTAGGACCCGAGGACAGGTGCTTTGTGGCACTGTCAGCCTTCTGTTTCTACAGTAATGAATGACCAGCATACTGCTGTTGGCCCTTTTTAAATATCTGCTATCATCTCCTCACCTGGACGGTCGCCCTTTTCTCTGTCGCTCACTCTTTGTATATCCCCCTTTCTTACATTTCACCTTTATTCTCCATCCCCTTCACATCTGTCACTTTCATCCCAGTCCTGTCTTTTCCTTTTTCCTTTTATCTCAGTTACACTGCTTTTTGTTTTCTTGTGCATTTTTTTTATCCTACGGTTTTTGTGTATTGATCTACCTAAAGTAAATTATTTTTCCTTTTCAGTTTTATTACTTGAAAAAATTGAGAATGATGACATTGGGAGAAAGACCTTGAAGATCACAGATTTTGGCTTAGCCAGGGAATGGCACAAAACCACAAAAATGTCAGCAGCAGGCACCTACTCCTGGATGGCACCAGAGGTCATTAAGTCATCTCTCTTCTCCAAAGGCAGTGACGTCTGGAGGTATAATGGATGATAATGACACATGAGGCCTTGACATTAGATTTAAATACTTACCTTTTTTCATTTGTCTGTCATTGTTCTTTAAATTTATTTATCATTAGTTTACTTTGTTTTGTTTTTTGTTTTTTTTGTTTGTTTGTTTTTTCAGCTATGGTGTCTTGCTGTGGGAGCTGTTAACAGGGGAGGTGCCGTACCGTGGAATAGACGGCCTCGCTGTTGCTTACGGCGTGGCAGTTAATAAGTTAACCCTACCAATCCCTTCCACTTGCCCCGAACCCTTCGCTAAGCTCATGGAAGGTAAGTATGAGCAAATATCAGTGGAGCTGAAGCTGAGCTGAAGCTTTGTTTTTCCACAGAAAATGTATGTGAGACTGGCATCTTATTCCAAGAGAGGCACAAGAAGCGACGCCACCTGTTCCACAAATAGGCCATATGGCACCAAATATTAGACTTTAAGTTTAATTTAATTTTATGTGTAGATTTGTACATGCATACATATTTCTAGTGGAAAATGCGTGCATGGTAATAGTAAATGTACTCTTAAAATGACTAATGGCAAGTTTGCTGGTTTTCCCCAACTTTGTGAATTTTTGCTGATCCAGCTGACTCCCTTTTTTTTTTTTTTTTTTTTTGTCAGAGCAGTTCACTAGGCCCACAAATACAGTACGATGTAGATGCCCTGGTCACAGTGGTTATGAGTCCATCTTTTCACTGCATTGTATTTGTCCAGATTGCTGGGACCAGGACCCCCATGTGCGTCCCTCATTCTCCTGCATCCTGGAGCAGCTTTCAGCCATCGAAGAGGCGGTGATGGCCACCATGCCTCAGGACTCCTTCCACAGCATGCAGGACGACTGGCGTGTGGAGATCCAGGAGATGTTTGATGAGCTCAGGACCAAAGAGAAGGTAGAGCAGAAGGAGGAGATTCTTTCATACACTAACATCAATATGTTGAAGCCACTGAACACGGAACTATCCTGGCAGCTGGTTAAACACATGAAAGTAAACTTAATTTCCAGCATCCTCTCGTCTGTGTCGCACAGTGTGGGAAGTTGGACCCTGACGCCAAGTATGAAAAAAGACCAGTTTTTCATCTTGCTTCACTCTTTGAGTTTTAGTAATGATACACGCAGGCTAATCTATCATTACGTCTAACCCCGATGTATCGCCCTGGACTGGTTTCATGGGATAAAAATGTTTAATTGGTTACTTTCAGTGGATAAGGCTAAATCGCACGTTTAACAATCAAGTCATTAATGCCGAAGTGCTTTAGTGGACTTCCCCTTGTTAAAACCTTAATCTGCTTCCTGTATAAGTCTGCTGTTTCTGGCTTAAAGTGGGGAGAGAGGAGTTAATTAGTGTTTAGAGAAACAGCAGGATCAGCACACAGAGCTGAGTTAATGAATGGTGAACGGAGTTTTACACAAAATACAAAAGTGCACAGGTGGTGTTTTTATTGAGAGTTTTAATTTGTGCCTATTTTTGTATTGTGGATTTATGCTGTCTGCTTTGTTCTAGTTTTTCCAGTTCTGCTAATCCACCGTTTGAGCATGAGGTTTACTTTTTTTAAATCTTACAATCCCCAAATTAAACGTTTATCTGCACAGCTGGTAATTTCTGTTGCTTCACCATGCTATATTAAATTCAACCACTATGCAAAGCTCAAAGAATAAGGCTAATTTAGCTTTGAGCTTTCCCATCATAAATTTTACAAGATTAGGGAATTAGTCCCTTCATTTAAACAGATTTCCTGTAAAAAATCTCACCATAATCTGTGTCTAGGTGGGTGGCTGAAGTGGTTTGACTGTAAAGCTGCTTTATGGAAGTCATCCAGTAAGGATTATTATTACTCAACTGAGAGCAATTCAAGAGAAAATGGAGGGAGTGAAGAATGAGTAAGCAGTGGTGGGAGAGCATAACACTGCCTCAAAAAGAAGGCTCCCGAACCAGCTTATTATTGGTGAATTATGTAACATACCTACTCCTGCCTATTTTAAAGATTTCAGTGCTCAAAAAACATGTCTAAAACCGCACACGGAACAAATGTGACACAGAGGCACAACTTAAGAGTAGTTCTAAATATTGATCTAGCGAGGATGACATACATCCTTTCTGGATCTCTAAGGCACTTTTACTCATCCTAGTGTTTTCCTTTAAATGTTGACTGTTCACTAAAAGAGTAGTTTATATAATTTACTTACTGTAAACTGCTTACTGTAGACTTGACTAGCTCTGCACTTGAAATTGTGCTTGCTCATGTTTTAGCTCATACAGTGTTGGCAAACAATGCCAACTTAGCTCACTATTGTTAGAGCAGCTATTGAGGTCTATGGAAGGTGCCTTAACCTCCTAGGACCTGGCGTCCACATGTGAGGACATCACATTTTGGGTTATTTAGACCAAAAATACTCAATTTTGCTCTACAAGGGCCTGATATCCACTCACGAGGACATTATACTGCTACTGTTCTATCGAAATTTTAAACGAATATCCTCATATGTGGCTCTCATTTTTCTTAGAAACAAAAATTAGGTTAAAAAAAAAAAAAAAAAATCTGGTAATTCTTTGTTTTTACATTCATCAGGTCCCAATCAGCCCAAATATCAAAGACAAATTAAAAATGCATGCCGTGGAAGAGTTCACGCCTTAGGAGGTGTCACCATCTGAAATCTTTCAGCCAGTTCTATAAATGCACTTACCTCTTAATACCTGCTTCTTCCAGGAGCTACGTTCCAGAGAAGAGGAGCTGACGCGAGCCGCCCTGCAGCAGAAGTCTCAGGAGGAGTTGCTGAAGCGTCGGGAGCAGCAGCTGGCAGAGCGCGAGATCAACGTGCTGGAGAGAGAGCTCAACATCCTCATTTTCCAGCTCAACAAAGACAAGCCCAACGTGAAGAAGAGAAAAGGCAAATTTAAACGTTCCCGCCTTAAACTGAAGGATGGGAACCGCATCAGCCTACCCTCAGGTGAGCTTGCAGACTGAACTAAGCTAAAATATTCCCACATCCAAACCTCACGATACAAATGAGCCTTCCTTTTTTCCCCGTAATAGCACTTAAAAAAAAATTGGATTGCAGTGCTTTAAAACTGGAGTTCTCGCTCTGGATGGATCCTCTCTGTCCCTTTGTGCCATCACTCAGTGGTACAAACAGAGTGAGATTTGCCCTGCCCACTGCCTGTCAAAGCTTTGAAGTTAATTTGGTATTTGAATTTCTTGGAATCTCCTGTCAAAAACAACTCCAGAGCTTGACAAATCATGTTTTCCCAGTATATAGTTCTTGTATGAGAATGGTGTATTTGCCACATCATTCCCATACATCTGTAGCAAAATAAAAAAGTTAAACCATATTGTATTTTCCAAGCTTTTAGCCTACACTATTCAGAAAAAATAAGCAAACTAACACGTCCAGATTAAATAATCACTCTGATGTTGTTGTGTTTGCAACATTTGAACTGGTTGGAAAATCTAACTATACATATCAAACTGTAATCACTCAAACAGTAACTCCTCTGGGTTTATAATAACTGTTTTACTTGTCCGGCATATTGCAGACTTCCAGCATAAGATCACCGTGCAGGCTTCGCCCTCCATGGACAAAAGGCGGAGCCTTCACAGTACCAGCTCCTCTCCTCCCAGCAGTCCCACACTTATCCCTCGTCTACGAGCCATTCAGCGTAAGTTCAGTTTGTGTTTTTGCATATTAAAGAGTCCCTCAGGTTTTCTTAGTCGTGCTTACTGTCCTACCTTGAGTCCAGCCTGCTCAAGTGTAAAAGAACCAAAGAAATCACATCAGCTCTGAGAATTTCACAGGAACTGGGAACATGGGAACAGTATCATGCACAATGACTAGAGCCATGTGAACAAAAGCTCCAGAGGCAGAGCCAGTTGTTTGAACAGTTTTAAAAAGGTGTTAGTCACACACCAACGCCCCTGCAATAACTGGGACAAATTCCTCTTGTGCATTTATGGTAGGCGATAATACAGATAGGGGTCTTCTCTGTAACATAGGAGGCACTGAAAAATCAGAGTACTAGAAAAAAGACGTACATTTGTATACAGATCCATGTGTTTAAACTTAGTCTTAATTGATGCTTTGAGCTACAAGATTAGACAGGTCTGTGCTATCCAAGGAGGAGGTGTGTTTTAGAAGCCTGTATTTAGTGCACACAGGATTGTACACTTGATGAGGAATCATGTATTTGCAGTTGTGTACACTGATTTACCTCAGCATTTTATTAAATCTTTATGCATAGCCATATGATACATAGCAATTGAATAACAGCCCTGTTGACATGGACACCTATTTCTTGCACATTTTAAAGTCAGTTTTATTTGCACCAGCCATAAATTTCATTCATACATATAAGTGTAAATGTTTATTCCAACAGATAAACATTTAGACTTATTTATGGCAGCACTGGCTGAAGTACTCCACCTTCTGTTTTGTAGCATTAAATGCTCTGTTTCACAGTGCTCAGGCTGTAACATGTGCATTTCCCTCCTCAGTGACATCCCACAGGCCGAGGGACAGTTTGTATGTTTACCAACAGGATGTTGATTTGACCAGCGAGGTGTCAGCCTACTCTGGGTTCAGGAGGAAAGGCAAGGAGACTGGCTTCGCTCATGCAGCGTGAGGCGTTGCCAGTAGCACTGAGTGCTGTGTGTTACGTGTGGCTAACTTAAAGTGTTGAAAGTGGTTAAAGTTTCCCGTCAGTGATTTTTCTCTTGCAGATTGACAGCATTTATCTGATGTGTGGATCATAACAAGACTTTGGTGTTTTCTACTTGTAAAAATGTTTTCATCAACCTTAAAATCAAATAAATTAGCTACACAGTTTATGCTGCAGACATGGGCCACGGAGCTGTTTATCTTTTTTTTAGTTGTCTTTGAATTCTACAAATGAATTTGGTGGCAGCTTTCTTTGGCTCTTGTCTGATGCTGTGACATAATTGGTGGATGCTGCTTTTGCTGAAGTTCATGACAACTAACCAATACCAGTAAGCGGATCTTAAAACAACACTGGTATTGGTTGCTGTTGTTTTTCTTTTTGAATTGTTCTATGCAAAATTAATATACACCTGATTATCACTGTCATGATTATGATATTCACTCTGAGTCTTCCTGAATCAGACATTAAATTAAAAGACTCGAAAGCCATCTAGTGTATAACTTTTGAACAACAGTACTCCAGGGGTTCGGTGTTTACCTAATGTTTTTTAAGTACAGTGGTCCCTCGCTATAACGCGGTTCACCTTTCGCAGCCTCGCCGTTTTCCTGATTTTTTTTTTTTTTTTTTTTTTTTGGGTGCAATTTTGCATGGTTTTGTTTGTTTTTTTTCTTACAACGCATTGTGTTCTGCGTCCTGATTGGCTGTATAAAGTGTGTAGCGAGCCTTAAAACATCTATAATAATTGTAAAAATAAAGTTGGCTACTTCGTGGATTTCAACTATCGCAGTTTATTTTTGGAACGTAACCCCCGCGATAAACGAGGGACCACTGTACTTCATAATGCTTCTATGGATTGATTAATACCAGGATTGTACAGACGGCAGAAAACATTTAATAATCCTACTAACATGTCTAGTCCATATTTCGTGTGAGGACTGTCTTTTGGTCAACAGCAGCTTGCAGGAGTTGATTGATTGGTTTGTTTATTTGTAAAACTTAACAATCTCTGCATTTACAGTTACTCAAGATGAGAGCAACCGTACGTGGGGCCGCAGCTCCCCCTTCAGGCCAGAGGAGTTTGATGACGTGAAAAAGGGAATCAAGAAGAAAGGAAGAACCTGGGGACCCAGTTCAGTACAGAGCAAAGAGAGGCCTGCTGCCGCTCAGAGGTGAAGTGTGTTTACACACAGGAAAAAAAGCAGGACAGTCACGTTTTACTCGCGCTGTGTAGTTGAAGACTTCAAAACAAGCTTGTCTAAGTCCAATTTTCAAAGTGATGAAATAGTTTTTGACTCTTCTTTGTGTATCTGATTCCTGCTACATTTGCAGAGTCCAAAAAAAAGTAAAGAAGTCATCATTTGTATGCTTCTCTAAAGGACTGCAGTGCAGATGGTCAAACATCTCAAAGTCTCATACAATTTAAAAAGAACAAAAAACGTTCTGTTAGAAAATGTAACATTGCATTCGCACAGGGATGGTGAAGTGAACATAATATATACAAAAATCTAAACAATTGTAATTTATAATCAATCCTTTTATAAAAATATTTAGATGTTAATAATCTCTGTACGTGTGATAAAGTTTGTGCAAAGTTTCGCTCAGATTGGCCAACCTGTTAAAGAGGCGATGAGGTATATACAGACAGATGATCATATGCTACGATCATTATAGTAAGAGGATGGAAAGTTTCATGCACTGTGCTGCACTCTGAAACTCATCCGTCCAATAATGGTTGGATCGCATGGGCACAGTGTGACACACATATGTGTCACAAATAGAAAAGTAGAATGACAGGAAGCCGATGCATATAGCACACACGAAGACACTTTCTTTAGATATGTAACTAATTCTGCAGTGTACCTCACTAATAATTCTTTTTATAGAGTGCGTCCTCTGTCAGATGGCAGTAACCCGTGGTCCACCAGCCTGGTGAAGTCCCAGAAGTCTGTCCCTCTTGCTGCCCTGTTTGCCGAACAAGGTGAGCTAAAACTGTGCTGACATTAAATTTGTTTAAATGGTGCTTGGATTTATAAGGAGCAGGTATTTATTGATATTTCCACTCCTGTGTTTTTAGCAGGGAACAGTAAAGATGAGACTTTCTCCCAGGAATGTTCTGACAGCAGCTCCAAACCAAAGCAGCTCAAGTTCCCCAACCAGGTGTACATCGATCTACCTCTGTGGAGGGACGAGCAGCAGACTCAGATTTGCCCTGGTGGAAACTGCGTGACAGGAGATGCTGGAGTGGGATTAGCAGGTCAGAGCGGCCAACCAGAGACTCCAGACGACCCTTATACCACCACATCCACTTCATCCACCTCAACTACCCCACAGCTTACACCCACCAACAGCCTGAAAAGGACATCAGGTCGCCGCAAGACCGACGCTGTGCTGTATGGCTGCGGTTCGCTGCTGGCTTCGGTTGTGCTCGGTTATGACATCAGGGAAGCCCTGAAAAACTCAGCTGCTGGCGAAGACTGCGAGCCCCCGAAAGAGGAGAAAGAGAAGAAAAAGAAAGAGGGCCTGTTTCAACGCGCAACCCGTTTCCGCCGCAGCACCTCACCACCAAGCGGTCGCTCCCGTAAAGACGAGGGAACGTCAAACCACAACTCCCCCCAACCTGTCAATCTTATTTCCATGTCAGCCATCATGGAGTACAACTCCACCAAGTGTCTCTTACAGTCTGAAGCGGAGATGTCGGAGTCTAACCCTGTGAAGGCTGAGCATGTGGCTGTCAATCATCACACAGAGCCATCCAGATGCAGCCCAGCAGCAGTTCCAGAAGGCCAGAGTAACAAGACTGCAGCTAAAACGCAGACAGCGGTGCAAACCCAAAGCCAGCCGCCAGAGCAGACCAACCACAACCCAGCAGCACGTCTACGCAGAAAGAAATACACCACCAACCACAACAGTGAGTAACTAACAAAAAGTGAGAAAACTTGTATATACAGGTTTAAAAAGGATTCCCACTCCAAAAATGCATCTCCCTGTTTGTTCACAGCCAATGGCCTGCCCGCTCTGCCTCCTCCAGTCACACAAAAGAAGCAGGAGAAACAAGAGAAGGATGGAGGGCCAGAAAAGCCCTCTGGTGGAGAGGCCTTCACAAGACCGCGGCCAGTGTCACTCAGGGCCAAACCCCACACCTGGGCTCTGCTGCGAGGACGCAACAAAAGCTACTCCCTGGGTCACTATTCCGGAGAAAAGACGGCGCAGAACCTAAACGTGATGCTGTCCTCTGAGGTAGGGATGGGCTGCTCCCTGCTGGACATGGACACCGAGGGCCAGAAACGAGACTGCACCGTGCCGCTCTGCCGCATTCAAAGCTCTCCTGCACGGCCCTCTGTCTTTGAGCTGGACAAAGAGTTCCTCTCTTAGAAGTCTCGAGAAGCGAGCTGCTTGCTGGTGGTTGTAGCTTGTTGCTCACAGCCTAGAATGTTCAGAACTTACACACACAGAACTCCTGGAGGGTTTAGAAGCAGGCTGCCTTTGTTTCTATTTGATGAAGTTCTATACAGAGCGATAGAAACGGCTTTGTCGCAGTTCTAGCACATATTCTATGTTCTAGACTGCAGCAGAGTCTGAGGCTTTTAGAAAATTCCTGAGTCACAGGTGTTCCAGTGTGTTTCTTTCTAGTACACACACACACGGGGTTCTGAAACCAAGGCAGAACTTTCCAGAGATGGATCAGCAGCTCTTCCTGTGATCATCTCGGTGCTTGACTGCCGCCTTTGTTTCCCCATCCTTTCCTCGCTCTTGTCACCCCCCCACCCTTTTCCTTTCTCGTTCTATCGGTGCAGCTAAACGTTGACCGCTGCTGCAGCTTTCTCAACACAATACCCTCACCTTTTTATTTATATATATATTTTTATAGGTAATTTAATATGAAGAGACTTGACCTTACCTTAGAAACCAACAGGACACACATTCCATGTCAGTTTCAAAAAAGTGTGATCACGCTTTTAGATTTTTTAAATTTTTTTTTTTTTTGACTTAAAAATCATGCATGCATGTACCCTTAAAACATTGAACAAAAATATACTATGCCTTGTTTGTAAATATTTCTTTTAATCCTTTATCGGCCTAATGCTGGCAGTTTTGTTTTCTTTTATATGGCATTAATGCTGTTTCATGACTGAGGCAGCAATGCTGCAGTACAGTTTGTTCTTGGGCAATAGATTGGGGTTTTCGAAGAGTCCGTGGAGTAGTCGAGAAATGTGTCTGTTAATTTGTGTTCATGAAGAAAAATGTTTTCTTTTTTGTTTGTTTGTTTGTTTGTTTGTTTGTATGCACAAAAACATCTGTCACACAGTCTGAGGAGAGTTTATGATGAGGTTCATGATTACAAATTGTAGCGTAGTCCACCCTAGGAAGGGGAAGATGGTGGCATTCACTTAAGAGACACGATTCATGTTTGTATGGTTAAGATTCAGACCAAAATCTTAGGTTTAGGTTTAAACACAGATTGTGGTTTAGGTTCAAATAAAACAGCTGAGCCATGTTTTAAAGCTCTGTTACACTTCCTTTTGAAACACTTGAGTTTTGCAGTCGGGGTTACTGTCACATATTTAATTGCTGTCCATGAGTACACAGGAACAGATCACATTTCTGGACTACGTCACGTGTTACCATGAGGCCACGCTGTCTCGAGGTAGATTACATACTGGACCCGGGTAGAGATGCATGTGTGTTTCCACCCAGAATTCCCTGAATGCGGGTAGAAAACTGGAAGTCCTACAAAGCAGACCTGGAATCTTCTCGTTTAGGAGTTGTGGTCATGTGTTGATAATATGGAATATGGAGTATTTATAGATGTTTTTTTCTTTGTTAAAATTGTCTTTATTTGGCACACTGCAGCAGAGCGGGAGGAACGCATCAGCCGTGAATGTTCATGTGAGGGAAAACCCAAATAAACTGCTTGGATGTTTAGGATTTCTACAAAGCCCATAAATGTGCACACAGGAGAGTGTTTACTTACCGTTTAGAGCATCAACTGCACAAAACTGCAATACTTGTACTGTAAACCTGATAAATGTGTGCCTTTCAGCTTTGTCGTTTAAAAGCTCGGTCACTCAGTCATAGAAATCAGCCCCAGTTTGGTTGGTTTGATTCTGTGATAGCGCTGTTACATGTAACTGGTTTTAACGTTTAGTTGAGTCAGGTTGTCGGTTGTATTTGTTTCTCTTTGTACACTTTTTATACAATGTTAAGCAAAAGGTTTTTGCATTTAGAAAATATTCCGAGTCAAGACACCGTTTGCCTTTCATGATCATGCTAGTTTTCCTCAGTATTCACAAAGGGCTTTGGACGTTGATTTGTCAACATGTGTCTTCCAGACTTGTGTGAACTTGACAGTATGCAGAGCTGATAATGAAGGATATATGCTGGACCCAATGCCACCTGTAATTGTTTAGTGAGTAAATTGAATATAAAAGTGGCCCACTCAAGTATTCGTTTACTAAAAGATATGAATTTCCAAATGGTGTAAATATAACTGATTGCTCATGTGTATCTCACTGTGGCATTTTATCATTTCCTGTGTTGCTGTGTTTTATGACCACTGAATTCAGAGCAGCTCTAAACACTGTAAAGGGCCTTACTGATCATAGGGCTGTTAAAAGTGAAATAAATTAAGGGCATCTATAAACACCAGCATGCACTGCTGCTATAACACTGCAGACCTGAAACATTCCCAGACACACATGCCAATATATTTTACAAACTGCAGCAATAATATTCGTGAATCCAGACACTGCACATTCAGGCTGTGTGGCTACAGGACCAAAATTCAGCTCTATCAGCACTAAGGCCTCTCAGTCCTCAGGACCAAAACTACTAAATGAACTAGCTGCTAGTGAGGAGTTCCTACAAAGAAGGCGACTCCACATGAAAACGCCACAAAGATCCTCAGTGTGAAGCACTGTAGCTGAAAGACCCACCGCCCTCCCAATCAAATGAGAACTTCCTGTTAAATGCAGTGCTTCCTTTAAATCACTGAACACGTGTCACGCTGACTGTGTCACATTGAGCTTAGAGTACGTCTGTTTCAGTGAGCGCTGTTTGATATCATTACAGTATTTGTCATTTCATGCCTGATTGATGAAGAGTATCCAGTTTATCAATGTTTTCAATAAAGTCTAAGTCGAGACTAATGTCATTGGTCTTGTTTTTCTTTTTTTTTTCCAAACACAGTTTAAAATATAATTTCAGTTTTTTGTGTCATCTGAAGATGATTTATGGGGATTCGATTCAACTAGTAGTTCTGCATGATGTTCAAAAGTTCCCGAAGATGCTGTGAAACCCTCAAAAAGCTGAAAGCTGCCTCTGCCTACAGAAGCAAACCCACCAAAGCGTGGCACAAAGACTGGATGGTTAAAGGACAGGGCCCAGATTCAAAGACAAGACAGTAAAGTTCATGAGATGGTCTTTTTTTCACAGCTATGAATGGGAAAGTAGCAACAACACAAGACTAAATTAATTTCTGACGCAGTGAGGTGAAGCTACTGTTGGTGAAGACCCAAAGCCCAGACCTACACCATCAGAACATGGATTTTTATTATTATTATTTTCCAAAGTCCTGCCATTCAGGGTAAAAGAAAAAGTAATCATTCTTAGACAACCATCAAAAACACATGGTTTGAAGCTCAACTGCAAGTCAGTCACCCCTGATGACCTCAGAGGGTTCAGTCGCTACTTTTAAATCTTCCTTAACAAGCAAGCTAAGTGCACAGATTATATTATTATACGACACATAAGTATAAAAAATATCGTAGGTTTTTTTCTCCCCTATATTTCAAAGTATTATGTAGACTCCTAGCCACAGTTAAAAAGTCTGACTCTTGAAATCTGAAGGCACCACTATGGTGACTCTGTCCTTTAAGTTTGTATTCACTGTCGTCTTGGAATAAATCTAAACTACCACAACAGAGTAACACCAGAAAAAAAAAAACACTAGAATCAAAGTTGCTGTTTCTGCATATTACTGAGCTTTAATTTAAAAAAACTATATATTCATGGCTGCACAAATAGGCGTAACACTATACCTTTGTAGGCAATAAAATACAAAGAGGAGAAGACGATGAGAAAACTGCGAAAACACCACCAGCTTTACTGTTTGTACAAAAAGGGTCCAACTTACAGGACGGAGGTCAATTTCAACAGTGGATTTTATTTGTAGTGTGATACATTTGGCACAGTACATTCTCATACAGTTTTCTTTTAGCAGAGTTTTTTTCTTTACAAAAAGCTCTCTTAAAGACGTTAAAGCAGCATTCGCCGATCCTCACTGCTGGACTGCGTGCGAGAGGAATGAGGAAACAGACATAAGTTGAAAATATATCTTGACCATGTGTGAACGAGCACACCAGATTGTAATAATATTTTTATGATTTATGGAGAGGAAAAGCTGCCTGTCACCACTTTTGACTGCCCGTTAGACAGAAAACTCCAAAACAGGAGCTCTGGCTGCGATCAGTAGATGAATCTACCGGGTGGCTCATGAGTTCAGAATATTTTGCCATGAATAGAAAAAATTTAAAAAAAATACTCTTTAAGTTTAAAAAAACAAAAGCAATCCTCTTCCGGTGAACGTGAAAGTTTGCCTTCATATGAGGCTTTTAATGCTTTGTACAATAAAGTGCATCACTTTTACTTGCACGGATGTGTGTGGCTGTGGCCGTCGAGGTAGCGATGGATACATAAAGCTGAAGGGATGGCCGACGCTGTGTCTGCAGAAAAGAGAATAGAATTCAACTTTATTGTCATTGCACATGTCACAAGTACAAGGCAACGAAATGCAGAGAAGGAAATCAGCAAACGGAGCAGTTCTGTTTTGTCTCTCTAAAAGATCTAAATATGGTGAAAAGGGTGGGGTGAGCTGGGGTAATTACTGTCATCATGTACAGACTCATGATAGGATTACTCCTCCAGGGTGTTTCTTTCCCCTCCCTCCCTCTATCTCAAAGCCTCGGGCGATTGTGATGTGACAAATGATACTAGACGTCTCATCCGGGTGATCTTTTGTTGCAGCAGTATTGTTGGTCATCAACAATACTCTCCAACGGGTCGGTGTGCAGGCAACTAAAACGCACACCTGCAACAGTTTCTCACAGATATGGCGGCTTTGCGCTGTGGCAGGAATTTGCATCTGTGGTAATGATCTACAGGAGCTAGATACATCTCTACCCTGCAGCCGGCACGACATGATACGATGCAATGATGTGATATGAGGGAATGTGTTTTCATACCTGTGTTGTCAGAGGGTAGTGACGCATTTCAGAGAGCTGCGGGCGCTGTGCTTGCCCTGCAGAGGGAGGACGATCTGAGCTTGGAGGCAGTATTCTTCTCTGTGATTCAGGCCCTTCAGAGTCAGCTTGTGAGAACAGCACTTCATGTCAAACACCTCCTAAAGGAGAGAGAGATAAAGAGAGAGACAGTGAGTGTCCACCAGCCCTCAGCGGTAACGGGCGGCTGGAAGCAACAGGTGGTGCAGTTTGACAGAAAATTTCAAGAACTACAGGGGGGAAAAAATGCAAGTTGTTTTGTTCTTCTTTTTGTTGTTGTTCTTGTTTTGTCAATCATCTTTTGCTGCTCTTCCTCTTCTTCCTTCTCTATTTTGGAACTGTGCACCGATTCCACTGTAACCTTTCAATTTTATTTGTTCTAAGCTCCGGGAAAAAAAACAAATAAATTTTTGCATACTGCTGTGACGGCAACTGTTTGTGTTTGTGGAAAAAAAAACTGCACGCCACCTTCCATTTGAGTGTCACAAACAGCGAGAAATGAATTGACAATGAATAATTTACTAATGTTTACAGTGAAACCTGGAGAAAAAAAGATGCTTATCATAGAGAAAATGCAGCGATTATTGATTATTATTTCATTCTTAAATGTTGAAACGTGTGCTAAAATTGGGGAAATGTAGAGATTTCAGCATGTTCAGCTGTTCTGACTTAAATTAATCCCACTTAAGTGTGATTAATTTATCACAAGTGCACAAATCAAACACAGTTTTCCCATGGAATTACATTCAGGATGTAATGAGTCTAAAATAAACCCGGCCTAATCAGTGTGGAGATGGATGCGCAGCAGGGTGTTTGGTGTGAGTGTGTGTGCGTACTTCTTCTCCACTGGGGTGTGTTAAGTAGATCTTGTAGTACAAATTGCTGTGCAGCTTCCGGACCAGGTCTCGGGGGGGCTTCACTCGGACCACAATGGCTGGTTGTTCGGTTACATTCAGTCTCAGCACAGGGGGGCTGATTTTGGCTGCATGGGAAACAAATTTCTTTGAGCTTATCCGCAGAGCGATGAACACACAGTTGTGAGAGCGTGAAGCAACGCAGAGGAAAAGAGAGGAAGCAGCGGAGAGTATGCTGCTGTTGTTTTTAACTTAAAGAGGGAAGTCTAAAGAAGTCATGTGACTGTGATTGGATTGCAAGACAATGCAACCTGAACTTTGGAGCTTTTTTTTATCTGACATTAGTTATATATAGTTTGGAGAGAGCATTTTTTAACTTAACTTAGATCTTTGTTATGCTCTATTTAAATAGCTGAACCAGCTCATGAGTGTCTGTGCACCTGGCTTCAGGCTGTGCTTGCTGCCATATGTTCCTGCATCAGTTTGGGGAAGTGAGAACGAACGGAAAGAGGATGCAGACAATGATGCGAGAAGTTGTGTAAACACTCACTGTCCCAACGCGGGCTGAATCTGGGGGAGAGGGCCCAGGCTGATTTGCTGCTGGTGGCCACAGACACAGCACCAACTCTGGCGTAGTACCACTCTCTGGGCTCAGAGGTCACGTCGCTGAGGTCACAGTGGTGCTTCCGGATCTTTTGACAGCCTGGCACATCGATCCACTCGGGCTCGCCATAACTGAGGGAGAAGACATAAACACAGAGGATGGTTATTTCATCCTGTGCAACCTACCCAGCATCCTACTGATGGTGCTGCAATAATATTAACACAGATACTCTGACTCTGATACTCAGATTAGAAATATTCTACACTCCAATTGGATTCATGTTAAACATTCACATCTTTTCTAGAGTTCTGCTGCTGACATCTCACAGATTCAGAAGCTGCAGGTTTCGTCACTCTCCAACCGAAATTCATTGAACCAACAGCAAGAAGATCAAAACTACATTTCACGTTTGAAAAACGTCGTCATGAATTCCCTCTTACTTTTGCAGTTTTGCTTCCACCACCATAAAATCACACTTCCTCCACAGCTCTCTCTCTCGGTGTACTTCGAGACCAGTTTCCGATCTCAAATCTCAGTTTTCTGCATTATTCTCCGGCTTATTCGCACCAATCTACCGCTGTGTTCAGCGCTGTCGGCCGCTGTTTTGTTTAGTCTTTTTCAAAAATGACCGCTGACAAGAAAGCCTCATTTCTGCTGTTCAATACCGAAGAAATGTAAACTTTTACAAATTATGCCAAACTGCAAAGGCTTAGTTGTGTCTCTAATAAAACCTCCATAACTTTGCTCTGCTTCACTTCAGCAGCATCAGGTAATGTTCATATATTGATTCATGATTTTCTTCTGTTTTTGATCTGCTGCAGATTATTTTAAGGCGGTTATCTGCTATAAAAAGCCAGGACTCGAAAATCTCCTTCATGTTTTTCTTTGGTTTATCCTCCGTTACAAAGGTGTCTGCTGTGACGCTTACACCTCCGATGAAGTCTGACAAGTGTCAGCTTTGTTTTTATACCTAGATATTAAAAAAATATGGATATGTACTGACAAATGATCAGAATTATGTTTCTGACTGTCCCAGTGAAATTGAATCGAATCAAATCGAATCGAGACCTTGTGAATCGAAATTGAATCTGTTATAGAAATCAAAATTGATACCCAGCCCTACTCCAAAACTCAGCAAAAAAAACTGTATGTCAGGAGCTTCGTGGCACGAGTCAGTACTTTACTCCATGTAGTCTAACTCAGTAAGTTCCACCTTAACTGCAAAACACTTCATTTGCTGATACATCAGCAATAATGATACAATGATCAGATGTAATGCAGAAGAGGCAATGTTTCGCTGCTGAATGAATGCTTTTATTTTGATATTTTCAATATCATGCAGGACTGTTACTTGTAAAAGAGTCTTGCTTCCTTTTTTGTAGTTGAAACTATGCTCCTGCACGTGTGTATGTGTGTGTGTGTGTGTGTGTCCTCTCACATCTTCCACTGGACGTTGTACTGCAGAGAAGAGTTCGTGGTGGGTGGAATCCAGTTCAGGATGTTTTTATAGTCCACTGAGTCAAACCTCACCTGGCTGGGTCGAGGCAGTATCACTGGAAGTGTGAAAACATAATGAAGAACAGTCTGGGTTTATGCAAAGAGAATGTCCATACTAATGTGTATTATTCAGAAACATAGTAAAGATAATGATCACATACACAGAATAATAGTATAGTAAATACAGTAAAGGTAAATGACAACATATAATATCTGTTAATTTTACACTCTGAAAGGCACTGAACCCCAGAATTTAGTAAGAGTTTTCTAAGCTTTTCACATTACGCTGCATGGATTTTATAGAGGGCAACTTGCAAAGAAGAAGATGCTTTTAACATTTCTAAAAGATCAACAGCAGCTCCTGTCCAAACTTATCACACTGCAGTTAAATTATTAGTAAAAAAAACAAACAAACAAACAAAAAACCCCAAACACACAAAACAATACAAATAATTCTCATGGCAAAAATCATCTTTTTCTCACACCTTTGTCTGTTGTTCTTTCTGAACAAACACAGCAGCGTCGGACCAACTTTGTTTTCATTCCCAACAATAACATTACACTTCATTCTTTATTTCAACAAGTCTAGACTTTGATAATCACTCAGAAAGTGTGTTTCAGTTGTTCAGGATTTACTAATGAATTTTAGACTAGGGAAAAGGTAATGAAAAAGTAGATTTCTAGCAGAAGATGCTGTAAGTTCTCCTATTGGTTGGTTTGGTTTTCTGTGGCACCAGTAAAGTTATACTTCTTGGTTTCATTATGGGAGCAGTGAGGTGAGGCAGATGTAAATCAGCCTAACTTTAGACCAAGAACAGCCCTAAACCACATGTTTTACATGGAAATTAAAAATACAGAGAAATAAATTCTAAGAAATTACCTTGTGCTGTGACAGAGATGCCCAAGTTGCCCAGCAGCGCTGCCCCAAGCAGGAGAGATGTCATGGTGTTTATGTGGTTTGTGGACGACCAACGTGCAAATGTTCACAACGAGCCACACTGGACTGGTGCTGTTGGAAACACCCTTGCCTTTAACATGCCATCAACTTCCCCTAGCGTTCCTTATATGGCATTTTGGAACAGATATAGGATATAGTGTTACTTATTTGATGTAATAAGATGTTTTTTTTTTTCCTGTGTTTTTTTACAAATCGTACAAAAGGATCCAAAACAAAAAAGCGTCAGATCACGTTACTCGTGTGCCACCCTAATGTGTGCTAAAGTATTGAATATCATGACTTTGCTGGGTCATTCCTGCCAAAGTCAATTTTAAAACACAAAAGACACAAAGCTCTTACAATAGCAGTAAACCTGAGGATACTTGAGTCCCCCCTCATTCTTTGTATTCTGCTAGGAAAATGGGTTTACTGAAACTCCTTCTAAACTGCTTTTACTGCATTAGCAGTGTGTTTGGGATTTCGGTCATGCTTAAAAATTAAGCTGTTGCCAATCTGATGCTTGCGATGTATTGTTGGTACCACAATCTGATGGCACCTTTCTGTGTTCATTATTCCATTTTTTAGCAGTGCAACTTCTTTTTCAGCACTTATCCAGTTTCCTCAATTTTTTTAGGGACAGAAGTTTTCACCTTATAGCTCTTTACAAATCACTTTGTTGGCAGAAAATACCACTTTATGCCTGCCAAACTGTTATCTTTGGCATCTTTGTATATTCACTAAAGAAATCAGATTGTATGCCTTTGTGATAGGCTGCCAATAACAAAGTGTAGAAGGCTCTGATTTAAAACTGGCTATTTGCTAAGTGTGGGCAGGTTCAAGGACTGGACTAAAATTTGAAAATAAAAAAAAAATTGGGTGAAAAAACATCAACACAACTTAAAATTACAATATTTTGTTTGGCAAAATTGTGTCAATACAAGGACACCAAATATTGATATTTTATTAAATAAATTAAAATACTCTGGGAATACTACTCCTCCTGAGATAACATTAGCTAAGGAAACTTATTCGAAGCTAATGGCTTAGACACCCCAGCAAAAATAGGACAGCAACTTCATTGCATCTAGAATAAGTGGCTGCGTGGTGACTGTGTTGAATTTCTTCACATTCTGTGACAGATTGTGGCGACTAAATAGTTGTCCAAAGCCATTCAACGGGTTACCTGATAAGAGGTGAACTTTCCAAAAGAAGTCGCTGTCTGCCTTGGATTGACTAAAATCACTTTCAGGGAGATTGTTGAAGGTTTGCAAATAAATATGGTCTATTTTCTAAATGCAGACAGTTTTCTAACATGTTGCCATCTTTGTCAATGAGCACAACGTGAGGGAACTCAACTGGCTGGCTGTTGGTTGCATTCTGGTTACATTACTGTATAACAGGAAACTTGGTCAGCATATTGGAAAATGTTAAAAGTCACATTAATTTCATATTGTGAGTGAAATATTGTGCTAATAATAATAATAATAATAATAATAATAATAATGTGGGTGTCTGGTGATTCCCACCTCATCTAAAAATGAATGAAAAACCAGCCAATATTGAAGCAAAAACACAGACATGGTCATTTAGAAAGACTGGAGAATTTAAGTAATCTATTGCTCAAGATCACTTTGTTTGTTTGTTTGTTTTTTTAAAATACAAGAAACTCTGGCTCTTTAGAAGAATTGGGTTAACTCACTACTTTTGCACAGTTCTGTATAATGCAGTGCATTGTGCGAAATGGTGCATTTCCCATTAATCTCAGTGTCAACATGGAAACACCTTTAGTAACTCAGATGTAGGTTACTCCTGCTAAGGCCTTTGTTGGTTCCCTGTCGTTCAGGAGGATTACCACACTGCCCCATTTCTGGTCTACCCAGTTATAAGCAATGCTAATCCTTGTGTAAGAGTTTACTGGAAATCTGTTACATAATGATTTCCTATGCATGACCTGCCCCTTTTCATCACACTTCATATTTCCACTCTGTGTTCATTATCAGGTATACTGCCACCAGTGAGTATTTATAGCAGCTGTTATTAGGTAATGCAGAACATGAACCTATGCAAATTACTTTATTATTTTATTTGACATTATTGCAGCTAAACTTCATCTTTTCTTTTTCTTCATAATTTAGCACAGGGGCAAACCCTTCAGCAGCCTTTCAGGATTTGAAAAATATTAATTTAATTTAAAACAAAACAAAATGTAAAACGTTTTTTTATACGAATTAACTGGTATACCGATAACTGGTTACACTCTACTACATATTAAAGTAGTTGTGAAAAACGTAAGTCGAAATTAACATTTGAAATAGTTAAAAGTAATTGAAAAAAAATCAAACATACTGTTTAACAACAAATTTAAAGTTGAAAGCTACAATTTGTGGATATGCAGATAAAAGTTTGAAAAAAAGTAACAAATACATATTAAGCAGCTACATGGTATGTGTAAATGTTAAGCTCATTTAATTTGTTAGCTATTAATATTGAATGTGGTAAAAGTGTCATGGACAATATGTTCCTGGAAGTAATAAATAAGCAACAAATTAACTAAGTATGTAAATAAATGGCAAAATTTAAACATAGCAGTAAAATGTGTAAGCTTATATCTATTGAATCAAATAGTGTTTCAATAAACAAAGTATATGCAACACATGAGATAGCATCTAAAAGTAAAAACAAATAACAAAATAAAATAAGAAGTTGAATAAAGTAAAGGATAAATTCTGGATACTAGTAATAGATCAATGGAGAAAAGATGAAATGCATTTGGTAAAATATTAAAGCAGGTAAAACAGACAAACATACGCGCTTCAAAAGCTAATATTAGATGTCAGCAAAGTAGCCTAATAAGTAGCAAACAGTAAAAACTTAAATGCTGTGGGTGAAAGGTTAAAGTAGCTGAGAGCAAGAAATATACAAATGTAAATTACATTCATTGAATTTTGAAGTTAAAAGAAAATCGAACACACCAACTCTAAAATCGTGATTAAAAAAACAAAACAAAACAAAAAAAACCTCTTAAAGTATCTGAATTTATAAGTTTTAGTCATTCAGGCCTTTTTGTCTTTAACACATTCTTGCAGTCGAATTGGTGTGTCACTGGGCTTTATAGATATCTGCAGCTGGGTATCATTGCATATCAGTGAAGATGTACAACACTGCCTAAAACATGTATAATGCAAATACACTGGGCCTGGTACAAAACCGTGTGGAACTCCTTAATTAACCTTAGGGTGTTAAAAGCTCCATTTATTTGAACAAGTCTAATGGAGTCTAATAGCTTTTTAAAGCTCTTAAGAATAAAGGCTATGAGTACTTGCTTCTAAAAGTAATGGTTAAATGGTGACACTATAAGGTAGCAACAAGGGCCTAAAAGTAATGTGTGAAAAGTGCAGCAGGCAAATGGTTAAATGGGTGAAATTAATAGAGAATAAAAAGGCAACAGTAGTATTTAAATAAATGGATAAATGGTAAAGAGAGTTAAAAGTTACGATTAAAAGATCTGGTTATAATTGGTGATAGTGGCATTTTGTTTTAAGAAGAAGGATGAATACAAACAGGCTGTAATTGACATAAAATACATTTTGGCTATATCAACTTTGTTAAAACTAAATTTCAACTGAAATTGATTTCAGCACATTAAACACGTTTTTTAACTCTGATTTGGTTTTGCAGGAATTCATCTGATAAGCCTGTGAAGACACAGATAATGAAATCTGTTACCGGCAGAATAAAAAGAAGGTGTCTATTTTACCCACACAAAGCAAAGAGGAAGGAAACACAACAGACACACAAACACAAAGGAGGTCCCCCGCCTGTTACTGGTGTTACTGGATGCCGAGGAACAGCTTGGGCAGCTTAAATGTCAAAATACCACAGGCATGAGCATTTCTTCCCTTACATGGTGACAAAACTGATAAAGTGATTTATACTACTACTGTAAGCCCCACTACAATAAACAATCAACATAATGACACTGCAAATGTCAACTTCCCTTCCTTAATGCATAATATCCACGTACAGTAACAGCATAAAATTGTTGCATGATGTTTGACATTAACGTCAGTTAATCTGTCACATAGATTAACTGCCTTTATAAGAACAGGACAGATGCAAATTCACAGTTCCACAATTTATTGAAATTGCACAACGGAGACCAGACAAGTGCATTAAACGGCATTAGTAAATTGGACATAATGACATAACCACATTGTATTACTTTTTATATATGAAGTATGTTATTACAAGGGATAATCAGATAAAAAGCACAGCATTATTGGGTATAGAGCATGTCACTGTAATGAGTTCTAGGTTTGATTGTAGCTGGGCCTTCACAGCATGCCATTTTCACTATTCTCCATTGTCTGTTTAAGAAATGCACATTAAAAAAATAATCTAGTGCAAGGGTTGAATTGTTTGGCAAGTTAAAATAAACAAACAAAAAACAAAAACATCACATAAAAACAAACTGCAATCATACAGTCCCTTTAAACTGGTAATTAGACCCAACCTTTGTCATGTGAAATTTAAGGATAATACAATGTTGCACAAAAAAAAAAAAAAAAAAAAAAAAAAAAAAAAAAAAAGAAGAATAAACAAGAAAAAGCACATTCTTCCTGAAAATTGAAAAACCAAAGCGAAAAGTGTTGTAAGTGCTTTTGTTTATTAGATCACCTAATGTAAGGTTCCACAGCTGTTCTGGTAGTAACTAAAAAACTTTTTCTATAACTGTTAGTCTACCAGTGTGTGGATGAGTAAAACGGCGAATTACAGTAACTGACTTAATTCTTTTCAGTATTTGATTGTTATGCCTGATTAAGTTCCAACTTTTCAAAGATGCCCAGTGTGCTGGCCCAAAGTTGGGTATAAGAACATGAGTTCAGTTTGTTATTTGCCTAATAAATAACAATATGATTTTTAGTTTTACACAAGTGTAACAAATTTATAAAAATGTGTGACTTCTAGTTTTTAATGACATGTGGTCTAACAAATTTGTTAAGCACCATTACATTTTTTGTTGTGCAACAAAAAGCATTTTACATTTGAATTTTTGTTGTTTTTAAAGAAAAAAAAAACAAATCACACATTTCCCATATATTCCCTTCAACCACATCTTCCATGAAGAAAAGCTAAAGCACACGCCTCATTTAATGTACAAATGTCATAATATACAAACTGATTTCTAACTAATATAACACAAGCATAAAAGGGAAAGAAATGAATCAGATAGAAAAAGAAAGTGCAAGTAATCAAGAGTCTCCAGAGCAAATCCAGTATTCTGACTACCTGGCTCAGCAACTGCCAAATATGCTTGTATATGAGATGCCCACAGATATATTGACTGTATTACAGAAATATTTACAGTGCGTGTTATTGTATAGCAGCCACTGTTCATTTTTGGATGCGTCTGATTATTGGATGGTTTCTGTCACCCTGATGATCTATGATGTAAGGCGGGAATGTAAACAGGATTTCAATTTCCTCTTTACGTCTTTTAAGCCCAAAGTTCCCTGTAACATTTCAAGTGCTTCCACTACTGAGGCCTCATCATGAGGAAAAAGATGAAATTAATAGTTTTACTTTACAATTCTTTTAAATGGGATTTAGCCTGTGCAGAAACATAACATAATGCGTTCAGCTTTTCTATTAACCCTGACTAAGATATTTTAACCCTTACAGGTAAACAGGTAGATTTCCAGCATAAGAAGCTCCTCAGTCTAATCGCACATATGGGCACTCATACTGATCAGGCATTTACACGTGTCACCAAGTCTTTTCACATTTTCAAAATGTGAGATCCTGTGAACAACATCTGGTGCTAACTTATATGTAGCCTTACATTTACTCAGATGTGACTGGGCCTCGGTAGCCCTTAGCCAATTCATCTGGACCCAGCGCCACCACCACTGTATCACGCCTCTCATAACCAGAACCAGGATCCTCATCACCAGAACCAGGATCCTCATCACCTAAATCGATTTTGCCTACCATGTAACCAGGACCCTCCCCATTTGGTTGCCCCTCCTCTATGACATTAGACATATCTCCATTGTCCGACACCCCGATGGGCAAGCGGAAGTCATAATCGGTAATTCCGGTCCTGTCCTCCTCTTCTGTCTGTGGGAGTAAAGGTGTGGGCGAGGAAGGCTCCACTTCATCACACCTCTCTAAACACTCCACAGGGTCAACAGTCACCGGTTCGGGTGTACTCATGTTCCAGATAGAGGGTTTAGGGATGACCTAGACACAAAGAACAACTACTCAGTATGTGCTGAAATTTAAATCCCCCTCCAGCTTCAGTGGGGATACATTATTTTAACAACTACAAACTTTAAATAACTCCTGTGTAATGTAATTAGAGCTGGTAGATTGAGATTACCCATTTGATGACAGAAATTTCAGGCTTGGTAATTTTTTGGTATGCCATGAACAGGATCACCCCGAATGTAGTCACAGCCAGTATAACACTCACGACGTAGACGGCGGTAAAATCTGGACAAGACAGAGAATTTTTTTTTTTTTTTTTTTTTTACAGTAAAACAGCTGTACATAAATACACACACCCACTCCTGTGGTAGCTCCATAAAACGTATAAAATATGGATGTAGCTTTTGCATCTATAAAGTAAAGCCGGCGCCAAAGTGCCTTAAATCTGTGGTTGATACCTGTGGTTGTAAAAAGACTTCTGGTCCTACAGAAGACTTTTCACTTATTTCCTGTTGACATACTGAATAAAAGTCCAATTTATAAATCCTGGTCGCACTATGAAACAAGCTTTATCCACAGAATTCCAACAGGCTGACAACTCAGGCCTCAAATGCCTGAATTGCTCAACTGACATCATGGTGCTGATTACATCTGATTATTCAAATAAAACGAGAAACTTGTGACTGATGACTGTTCATTCTCATTCTGACAGGATGAGCCCACGATGCTAACAAGCTCCCGCTTCCTCTGAAACACCTCCTCCTCCTCCTTAAACTCCAGTGTTGATTACATCTTTTAAACTGTCTATAGGTAGCTCAGATTTATTGTGCTCTCCTAAACTTTTCTTTTTAGTTAAATAACAGAAAAGAATGTCATTAATCAAAGGAAGTCACTGCCTGAGGGATATAACCCCCCCCCCCCCAAAAAAACCAAAAAAACCCAAAAACCTTTGGTTCCCATTTTGTTAGTTTTAAATGTCTTTATTTTAATGACTATCACCTGATAAAGGTAATTTTCCTTGCTTGTTTTTTGCAAGCTCATTTTTGTTAAACCAGCTTTTTTCAAATCTACTCAGGAATTTTTTTTCCTAATATTTTGATGAGCTGTTTAAAACCCAGACAGAATATCATGGGTGCAGTGTTTCATGGAAATGTTGTTGCACTCACACTACAAACAACGTGCAGTCACATGAAAAACAGCGTGATTGGAATTGAAGCCATGTTGTTAGAGGCTGTGTTCAGTTCTTCTTACCATCTCTTATTTTACACAAAAGAAAAGGTAGGCGTAAGAAATGTCAACTGTGCTCCCCACAATGGCAGTTTGAGTAAATCATAAATTGTTTACTGCTCTTAAGAAAAACGACGAGAAAACCTTAAGAAACAAGAAAGAAAGAAAAGATTTTACTCAACTGCTTTGTAATGGTTTGTGGAATGGCTCGGCACAGTAGAGTTGTGTAGATTTAACCAATATTCCTTGTGATGTTAGTCCGGTGATGTTCACACAGTGTTCCTGTTGTGCTGCATCCACTGGCAGTGTCTTCTCACACACTCTTTCTTCACAGTTAAATGAGTAGGTCTGCACACACAAGAATTTTGAATAAAATATAACACCGACACAAACATTTTTACACGAGGCCAGGAAATGTTATGTGTATGGCTGACTATGAGAGCATGGGATAGCAAAGTATCGTATAATATGTATTTACTCTCCTTTTCAAATCCACCCAAAAAAACTAAAAGAAACAAAAAAACAAAACAATGGGATGTCTAATGGGATGTCATACCAACAGGCTAAGAAACAAAGACGTATTTATGAATTTGAGATCCAAAATTGAGCTTTTCAGCAGAAAAATATTTTGTTACAAGCAGGAAGAAGAAGAAATAAATCAAACATAAAAATGTCTATTTTATGCCACTATATTTCTGAGTTTAGCTGTGTTATAGTAAAGACATGACCAGTATTATGTTTTCAAAGGGCCTTAACAAAAAACAAAAAAACAAACCAAAATGCAGGAGCTTGCTTAGTGTTCTTCCTACAAAAAAAATTTGGTGTGCAACAAAAAGCACTTTGCTTTTTAACGCGTTCGTTATAAGTGAGATTTAATTGACTCTAGTTTAAAATACACTTTATGAATTATGCTTATGCTACCTCCCCAAAGGCGCATTTCAAAACTGTTGCTAACATATTTCTAGCAGCTAACGAGACAAAACGATTTCCTGACTTTGGTGAAATCCAAAGTTTCTGTATAGCTAGCAACATTTTCTTGGCATTAACTAGTGATGCAGCATCAGTATGTCCTGTTTCTGATGACCACATATGAAATTCTTTTTACTGTTTGTTCAACTTTGTAACAATTCCTTAATATGTTTGCTTTAAAGGAGAAAAGAAAAAGAAAAAAGGAAGACAGAACTGACCTGATTGAGGATCTTGACTTTAAAGAAAGAATCCAGGCTGTCATTGTCTTTAAAACATTTCTTTCTATTTTTTTTCATCTTTTGGCAATGAAAGAAAATGGGATTCTCAAAGCTGATATGGACCTTGTTATCTCGCTGGGCCGTGACGTTAACATGTGGAAGATCAAAATAACCTGGAAACCAACAGGACCAACAAGTTTTAATCAGAAGTCACTTTTGATTACAAGTACGGTCAGAAGTTCAGCATTTGATCAAATGTTACCCATCCCTTCTTGAGCTATGGTGTTTAAAAATGAACCTTACTATATCACAATTAACGTGACCTTTTGAATTTGAGATATTATGTCTGTGTGAAATTCTGTGATAGTGTGTGAACTCTTTAAGCTATGGCCAAAAACAATGCATAGTTGTTTATTTATTTTTATATAAATCTATATTTCTCTCTATTTAGAGATTCTTTATGTAAACACACATATATATGTGACAGATAAAGACAAATAAAAATAAATACATAAATATATATTGTCCTTATACACACACAGACAAACACACACAGACAGACACACACACAGAGACAGACATACACTCACACTTTGTTCCAACTAGATTTTCGTGGAAATAGCTGAAAGTGATTCCATCGTCTGACGGGGCAGGTTCAGACTCACTACCGTTAACCACAGCAGTTACGGTGACATAATAGCTGTCTTTTGGGTGTGAGAGGAACGACAGATCGGTTTGAAGAGCTGGAGTCATCCACGTGCGACTGTCAGGGGGACTGAAGAAACAAATGAGAAAATGTAGTTAAAAACTTTGAAGAGACCTTAACAAGAAAATAACTCTTGAGTGACATTAAAAATACAGTAGACTGCAATTAAAAGATAAAAAGAATTCTTTTTATCTTTATTGCAGCTTGAAACACACTTCTGATTGACAGTGTATATATACACGCTTAGGTTGATAAGTGAATAATGACAGATATTTGCCTCTGTACACCTCCTCAGTAGACTGAAGTGCACAATTTTAGTTTTATATTATGGGCTTTCACAAAAACCGTAACTGTTTTAAATACATTTTTATCCATTTTTTTTTTCTTATACAAAGTTTTTGTATTATCACTGATAGTCTCTGAAGTAGAACCAGAGTATGTAATCCTATGAGGACAACTGTAGTCTACCTTTTTTTAGAGGCTCAAAAAAAAAAAACACTCTCAAAGTTCAAACCTGGTCTACAGCCAATCAGGACACAGAATACAATACACTGTGGAAAAAAAGAAAAAAAAAAAAAAAAAAGCATATAAAGTGTGTAGTGAGGGGCTTTAAGTCTTACAACATCTATAATAATTTCAAAAAATAAAGTTGGCTACTTTGCGGATTTCACCTATCGTGGGTTATTTTTAGAACGTAACTCCTGCGGAGTAAATGAGGGACCACTGTATCCCATAACACAGAAACTGAAAATCTGCTATAGGAAAAAAAGAAAGGTTTTAGATTAAGAGAACTGAAGTGGATTTAAAACTGATTTGATTGTTTTAACATTAAATTTCATGTAGATCACTCCTGTACTTTGAGTGTTCATCTAGGTTCAAACATATATTTCAAATTCCTATGTACGATTCCTATTTACTTTCAGGGCCTATAATTTACATTTTTTTATAGTATGAAGGTAAAATGTTGCCAGGGCTCATAATTAATATACTCTTCAACAGAGAAAGGCCATAGCACAACGCAAGGTATCAGGAGTGCTTATCAGCTGTAATGAGCATACACACAACTTAAGGTTTCTAACCTAACATTCTTGTTGTGACATAATAGTGCACCACAACCGCACCAATCTTTGAAATATTAATTATTTATATTTGAACAATTAAGATCCTCAAAACATGTTTTTCTCCCTCTGTATCCAATAACCAGCAAAACCAGCAAAAGCACTTTGATGATTTGTCTCCATCCGACTTCAATAATTTTCATAGTATGTGTAATTAAACTGTTAATTTTCAGAGTTGTTATTTTAGTTTGTATTAAAGCATCTCAAGACAGACTGGCTGGTAAGCAAAAGACAAATTCATACTTTAGAAATGCGCCAATGTCCAATCTGAATAAGAGCCCAGTTGTGTCTTCAGGGTAGCTCCACTTCAGCACGTTATGGAAATTCCGACACTGAAGGGTTACATTCACTGGTGGCAGCACTGTGGAGAAAAAAAAAGACAAAATCAGCAAATCACTGTTAGAAATGTGTTGTTTTGGGAAGCATTAGCCTATTGATTCAACATTTACACCCCAATTGATGATTTTCGTTTCCCTATACATTAAAGACTTTGTGAACAGTTACTAAACAGTTTCTCTCTCAGCCGTCACACTGCCATTCACTTACACTCACAAACCACTAGAGGGCACAGTGTGAAAACTAGTGCACCTGATACTGCTGATGGAACAATTTCTGTGTGGTTTCCTTTGTTCTAATTTGTGCCTGTTTAGCTCCACTTGTCCTATATCTGCCTGCCTGAGAGATGATTCAATTCTTAAAATAAATCAGGAGGACGAAGGAGAGTGGAGGCCCCAGAGCCTCCTCCCGATGTGCCCAGAACATCTCACTCAGTAGGCTGCCAGGGGGCATCCTAGTCAGATACTCAAACCCCCTCAACTCGAACCTTTCAATGTGGAGGAGGAGCGGAGAGTAGGGCACAGCATAAATGACCAATCCAACACTTGCCATGACTGTAAAACAAGATTATTTTTAAACCGCATTTTAAGATAAGCTTAGTTAGAGGTGTTGAATAACTACACATAACAAATGTTAAGGAAATCTGTTTATATTTTGTGTGGGGAGTGCTAAGAAATAACAAGAGAATGCCAAGATGTAAACTGGGATATGAGAAAGAGCTGAAGGTCACTCTGACACAGTACCCCACTTAACTGTAAAGACTGTCAGAAGCTCAGAAGCATACAGACAGACAAGGCCGTGAGAAAACAATGGTCAAATCTGCAGTGCCTTCTGCTAGTCACTGTGACAGTGCATTCACACACACACACACACACACACACACACACACACACACACACACACACACACACACACACACACACACACACACACACACACACACACACACACACACACACACACACACACACACACACACACAGTTCTGCCACCAGGAGCCTCCAGACAGTTATAAAATCAATAATTAGCTAAGAAAACTGCCAAAACAAAAGTGTATAAAAAAATATTTATGTCAGAGTGACAAATGAAAGTAAGGACGTCTTATGTTCCTGCTGCCTTGTGCCTCCATCTGCTTCTCGGGTGAGAGGGAGGGACTAAGATGGAACAAGAGGATGTGAAGATATAAACTAGGAAATGAGAACGGATGAGTCACTCTGGCACAGTACCCCGCATAACTGTGAAGACTGTCAGAAGCTCAAAAGATTGCGAGCAAAGTGCAGGACCGTACCAATGTTTATAAACAAGACCATCAAAAAAACAGAACAAACACTTCACTGATATAATCTGCAGCACCAAAAAAAGAAAAAAAAAAGAAAAGAAAAAAAAAAGCATACATTTGCAGCATTGCACAAAACTCATTTAAAAGCATGACTAATTAAATCTCAATAGAAATTCTTTACCCAGAGCATGCTTATACAGGCCTGACACTTTACCACACCTACAACAGACATGCTTCATCACACTGCACGGTTAACCACACTTCCCTCCAAACGTCCATGCCAGCTACTAATAAATTAAGTTAGATTTATTTATAAATTATGAAGCATTTTCTGGTTGGAGGCATATGTCAATTAGATGCACATGGCATGACGATGCTTTGAAGTCTGTTAATTTCCCTGACAATACAAATAAAGCTAGATGTGTTCATTCAAACAAGAGTTTGAATAAAAAAAAAAAAAAAAAAAAAAAAAAAAAAGGTCAGTGTTTGTGACTCAGATTCAGAAGCTGAAATTGGATTTTAAATCTCATGGGAATTACTGAACATGCCACGAGAGTTATGAGTCACATTGTACATTTAAGAGGAGGAGGAGAACCCCCCCCCCGAAAAAAAAAAAATATATATATAACACGTACATATCAGTTTCCCTTCCTCTGTGAACAGACATTCAATCACATTCACAAAGTAATACCCGCCCACGAAGGCAAATTTAAACGTTTAGCTGTGATGTTGAGAGTGAAAGAAAAATCACTGGTGGGAGCATACACACTGTAAAGAAGTGACAACCGCAACAGTAAAATTGGCGGCTGAGGGTTGTCACCACAATCTGACACATGCACATACTAAGAAAATGAAATGAAAGTGTTTCTAACAGTTTCAACACCGTTTACAGATCTGACACTGAAAATGCAGAAGGCTTTTAGTATTGAGCACTATAGATAAATACCATAAGACACCAGCAACTTAACAGTTTTCACCAACAAGGCCACATCCCACTGCAACCAACCAAAACAAAACAAAAAACCCAAACCCAAGACATAAATTAAAGTAAAATAAAAAACACTGATTATGCAAACTGCTTTGCAGGCCCTGCTGTAGTCCCCACCTTCCATTTGTTCATTTAAAATTTGGATTTAAAAACTGTAAGACAAAAGACAAAAAAACAAAACAAAACCCTACAGCGGCTTTCCGGATGACTTCAAACCATACTGGGGGAAATTACAAGATTGAGTTAGTGAAGATAACATATAGAACAAACAGTAGCCGGCAGCGCTCACACACTTGTGCTTACAAAGCAAAAAATGTAGCAGAGGCAGGAAGAGAAAGCAGATGGCATTTGAACTGAAAATGAAGTTACTTGTGGTATGGAAAGTACAAAGTGACTGAAAACCTGAAGTGTGCTTTCAAATTTATTCAGAGAACAGTCATTCAAATCACTCAGGTTTACAGATACAGAGACTTCTTCATCTTAATTTTAGTACCCAACAGCATTCTGACTTTGCAAATGCACGTTCATTCTAATGAAAGCAAAGCTCACTTAGCACCTTGCATAACATCCAAATGCAGATTTTTTTTTTTTCAGCCAGAGGCACTGAACAACATCAAAATATTTTACAGGAGGAAAGAACGAAAACAGATAAAGAGATCGACAGGGTGATAGACATACTCTGAAACTGCTTTTTTAAAAAAAAAAAAAAAAAAAAAAAAAAAGTCCCCCCCAACACACACACGTATATATAAAACACATTTTAAACCGTTTATCTAAATTACACAGCCCACATGGCTTTCCTGTCTGCAGAGTATCAGCCATGTTCATTTTGTCAACAAAAAAACAAACAAACACTGCCAGCACTGCTGTAAGGCTTCATTACACCAAGGTGAAGTCAAGAACGAATGCAGTTTATGAAAGTACTCTTATTGTTTTAAAATGTACTTTCCTTGTTTTAACCACCATCAGATACAAGTACATTATCATCTCCAGAAGACAGCAAAAATACAACTACAAAATGTTTGGTGACCATTATTAAACAAGAGAAACAGAAGAACTTACTAACTATTCTGTGTTAGACTGGTTAAGTGTAGGTCAACAAGCAGGAGAAACAAGCTAAGCCAAAAATAACTACAGCCACTAGGAGTCTTGCGTGGAAGTCGGTAATATAGGGAGTGCAGAATTATTAGGCAAATGAGTATTTTGTCCACATCATCCTCTTCATGCATGTTGTCTTACTCCAAGCTGTATAGGCTCGAAAGCCTACTACCAATTAAGCATATTAGGTGATGTGCATCTCTGTAATAAGAAGGGGTGTGGTCTAATGACATCAACACCCTATATCAGGTGTGAATAATTATTAGGCAACATCCTTTCCTTTGACAAAATGGGTCAAAAGAAGGACTTGACAGGCTCAGAAAAGTCAAAAATAGTGAGATATCTTGCAGAGGGATGCAGCAGTCTCAAAATTGCAAAGCTTCTGAAGCGTGATCATCGAACAATCAAGCGTTTCATTCAAAATAGTCAACAGGGTCGCAAGAAGCGTGTGGAAAAACCAAGGCGCAAAATAACTGCCCATGAACTGAGAAAAGTCAAGCGTGCAGCTGCCAAGATGCCACTTGCCACCAGTTTGGCCATATTTCAGAGCTGCAACATCACTGGAGTGCCCAAAAGCACAAGGTGTGCAATACTCAGAGACATGGCCAAGGTAAGAAAGGCTGAAAGACGACCACCACTGAACAAGACATACAAGCTGAAACGTCAAGACTGGGCCAAGAAATATCTCAAGACTGATTTTTCTAAGGTTTTATGGACTGATGAAATGAGAGTGAGTCTTGATGGGCCAGATGGATGGGCCCGTGGCTGGATTGGTAAAGGGCAGAGAGCTCCAGTCCGACTCAGACGCCAGCAAGGTGGAGGTGGAGTACTGGTTTGGGCTGGTATCATCAAAGATGAGCTTGTGGGGCCTTTTCAGGTTGAGGATGGAGTCAAGCTCAACTCCCAGTCCTACTGCCAGTTTCTGGAAGACACCTTCTTCAAGCAGTGGTACAGGAAGAAGTCTGCATCCTTCAAGAGAAACATGATTTTCATGCAGGACAATGCTCCATCACACGCGTCCAAGTACTCCACAGCGTGGCTGGCAAGAAAGGGTATAAAAGAAGAAAAACTAATGACATGGCCACCTTGTTCACCTGCTCTGAACCCCATTGAGAACCTGTGGTCCATCAATGTGAGATTTACAAGGAGGGAAAACAGTACACCTCTCTGAACAGTGTCTGGGAGGCTGTGGTTGCTGCTGCACGCAATGTTGATGGTGAACAGATCAAAACACTGACAGAATCCATGGATGGCAGGCTTTTGAGTGTCCTTGCAAAGAAAGGTGGCTATATTGGTCGCTGATTTGTTTTTGTTTTGTTTTTGAATGTCAGAAATGTATATTTGTGAATGTGGAGATGTTATATTGGTGTCACTGGTAAAAATAAATAATTGAAATGGGTATATATTTGTTTTTTGTTAAGTTGCCTAATAATTATGCACAGTAATAGTCACCTGCACACACAGTTATCCCCCTAAAATAGCTAAAACTAAAAACAAACTAAAAACTACTTCCAAAAACATTCAGCTTTGATATTAATGAGTTTTTTGGGTTCATTGAGAACATGGTTGTTTTATCAATAATAAAATTATTCCTCAAAAATACAACTTGCCTAATAATTCTGCACTCCCTGTACAAGTAAATGAGGTCTAGTCTAAACTCCCTGGTTTTGGGTGGGATGCCATTTCAGAAGAATAGATCAGATTCTAGTGAAAATCAACTCAGTTTGTCATGATGAAATCCAGCTGGCTGCCTACCTCACAGATGTGGGAAGCAGTAATGACTTTTTTCAGGAACAGTGTTGCATCAGAGTAATGTTATTTAGGAAATCAATATAGTTACTGTCTGTTAGCAAATTACTGCTATGACAGTATTTCACAACATTTGACATTCTCCTAATACAAAGTTTTCATACTGGCACGCTTTGGACAAAATATACTCTGTGAATGATAAATGTATTGTTACCTAAATCTGATATCTGATCTATATGTTGGTCAAGCTTGAATAACTTTTCCGGAGAATCAGTTTTTGGTGTACGAAGAAGAAATTCATGACTTAACCATTGCTAAACGTCAGAGACAAAGGATCTGTAATCGGATCTGACTAATTATGATACCACTGTGAGTAATCATGAAATATGCAACAGAACCACAAAACCTACCAAATAACTTCTATACTGCTGCTCAGGTTTAACGCTAAATAAAAATCACGTCAACTGGTCCACCGCAAACATACATGCCTGCATCACTCCGCCAGCGTGACATGTTTACTTTTTGCATATCAACACTTTGGTTATTTACTTTGTTTTTTTTAATCAGTAAATAACAACAGATGCTCAGTATAGACTCGGCATAAGGGTTGTGACTTCTCTTTGTGGGTTTCTAACACAAATATATTCAGTCAAGTAATCCAAATAAAACTGTTTTACTAGCACTAAGCTGGGACTTCACAAGGTTGTATTGCTGCAAATACTCATTAAGCTATGAAAAAACATTTCTGACTACTTTGTGTCTTACAGTAAATCGTTTTCCTTGCTTTAACTGGCACAGTGCAATGCACACCTTCCCCCCAGGACAGACAACATGCATGCACAAGATTGCGCAAGCACGTTGTTTGCCGACCGTCATTAAACACAGAAACAGAAGAATGGACTACTGACTACTCTGCGTTTGACTGATTAAGTGTGGGCTGACAAACAGACTGAAAGTTCATGATTAATACAGGAGACAGTTATTACGGTTGTGCTGATGGATGATGACATTGCATTTGAGACACCAATGCCCTTAACCTCCTCTTCAGTTGTGTGTGTGAGAAAGCATGGTGAAGACAACTGAGACAGATCAAAAAGTTAAGAGTCAAGCTAATTAATAATTATGCCTTTAGGTGTTTTGCTGATATCTGTCCAATTTTGTTACCCACTTACTGCAAATTTAAATAGTTTCCTGCTAGCTTGTAAACCTCATGCTGGAAATGAGAATCAGCTCCCTTTGAGTGTTTATTGTCTTCGCACTCATGTGCTTTTACTCTGTTTGGGGCCCATATTGTGCATAAGAAGACAGGAAAGCACTTTCCTAATGCGTACACATAAAACCTTGTGACCTCTATGGCTCATCATCTGCAGTCACAGAGGGGGTGTCTCACTAACAGTACAGTAACACGACATCCAAGTTTCACATTTGAAACATTTTAACATCCCAGTTTCAGATTTTTTCCCCCCAACACAATCTTTCAATTAAACAAATGTTCAGTTTAAACATGCAACCTTCAAAAAAAACTAGAAAGCAAATTTCTATTTCAATTTAAAACAGGAACCCTCGATCAAGACTGGGTGAGCCTGCCTCAGATCATCTGCGAGTTTATGATGCGCCCATAATATTGGCGGAGGTAACGGAGAAGAAAATCAGTGGATATCTCAGCAGATGGCTTGGGTTGCCATGCAGCCTGAGCAGTACATCATTATGCAACTTCCCTTTAAGTCCCCCTTATTGGAGAAGCACTCAAAGGACCCTTTAGGGAGCTGGAGATGCCAGAAAAAAGGCTGAGGCAAAGGATGTTCTAAGAGCTTTCCAATCCCCCAATACAACAAGTTCCAGGGCAGGAAAGGCGGCTACTTGTCTGAGAAGAGGAGAGAGCAGTAATGGCTGAGGAAAGAACCAGTAGGATGGCAGGCAGCAGGAAGCTTGAATGAGATGGGAGAATACAGTTGAATGAAGCCTCACTTTGATAGATCAGGTGAAGAGAGCATTAAAATTCCTAATCCAAGCTATATATGACTTTATCTTGTCTAACCCGGCAAAGCTCCAAATACCAGGGACCTCCACAGGAAGTAGGCTGCAGAGGCTCTCTACAGAGCCTGTATAATTCAGAGCATGAGTTGGCCTGGTCTAAGATCAGCCATCAGGACTACAATAGAGGCAGCAGGAAGAGCTTCCAGGTGGTTGTGCAGCTGCAGCTTAAAGCTATTGAAACAAGTTGGGTCTTGATCAAACAAATCAAACAAAGCTAGATCACCTGAGTAAAGATCCATGAGCACAAAAGTTTCTTCTTGTTGTATCAAAACAGTCAATAATGTTCTAACAAAAAAGATAAAGAGAAAAGCAGTACATTTTAAAAATTGCAGGAAATAAAAAAATCAAAAGTTAACAGAAACTAACCTGACAGTCACCAAATGTTTGATCTCAGCTCAATAGTTTTATATTCATGATCATTTCCTGTTTTCTACAAATTTTAGCATTTCACACAAAAGTTCTGCAGTTTAATTCCCAGCATTGAGTCTAATTCCTGTAAGCGGTCACCAGACTACAGTGAGTTTTTCTTTCACTGCTTATTATGCCCAGAGCCTGTTAGATCTGTTAGAAAAGAAAAATAAATGATAGAAGCTTAAAGTAAAGGTGTGGTTTGTGTGTGCGTCTGCTTTGTTTGTTTTAGGAAAGTCCCAGGCACAGTCACAGTGACTTATCACTTTAAACCAAGTTTCAGGACAATACCAAGCATTTCAATGAGTCAAATAACTCAGTGGTTGGCAGATCATGTGTCTCCAGAGGTCAAAAGCAGGCTGTCCTTCACAGAAAACTGCCAATAACAGTCTTTACTCCCTAAAGAAATCTGCACTGTGTGAAAGCCACAGTGCCAAATCAAACCCCCAACAGCATGTCAATATATACCTGAGGTTCACACACTCGCCCACAAGACCCCTCTGAAATTGACAACATTCAGGGTGTACAAAGGGTGAACCGCAAAATACAGAACCATTAGTAAACGACAGGATAGCGACGCTGCACACAGTATCTTTTGGTGTTTTAGCGTGCACGGTGGGTTCACAAATAATTCAGCATAAGGCTGGGCGTTATGAGGAAAATCTAATATCGTGATTTTTGGGGGGTTATATCACGACACACGATATATATCACACTATTTTTAAATAACCTCCAAAAACAAATGTTATTTTCTTCCTTATAATGCTTAACATTTCACTGGTATACTCAATCAAATCAACCATTCCTTGTTTAGTTTTTTCTACTTTGAATACAAATTTTTTTATAATTAATTAAAATGTTTTATTTTACAATTTTTTACCATATTTGCCTTCACAGGTTTTCCCCAAATGACAATACTGTCACAGTGTCTCTTTCTGTGGTTAACACTCGACCTTTAACAAATAAAAGATCATAACAATAAAAAAGTACATTGAGCTAGAATTCAAGAGACAAAATTAAACAACTGAAATGAAAAAGGTGCGTTTTTGTGCTTATGACATATACAAATTGTAAAATAAAAAATGTGATGACCTCAAATTACAGAAACAAAAGTCTAGATAGTGAGTATGAAAACGACTGACCACGAACAGTCACAGGTATCGCGGCTGATTTATTTAACATTTTCTTTGGTGTGTTGGAGACGTTGACATGTGAAGTCTAAAGTGTCTTAATTTTGCAGTGGATGACTTCTCAGCTGATGAAAAAAATATCTGGTACTGCTACCCTGCAGCAATAGTTTTATGGCATGTTTTGTAAATTACCACATTTTTTTTTTCAACATCTTCCTTGTGAAATCCAAACGACAGCGAGTCTCTTTCCCCATCTGGTAGGGCTCACCACAGTGTACCAGGTAGAAAATTGTCTGGTCAGGAGGGAGGCATGAATTATGCATTCACAGCATGTGGGAGAAAAAAAAAAAAAACTCAGTGCATTACATGCAGACAGCTTAATATTGCCATGGCAATTTATGCTCGACAGCAGGGTTGGGCGGTATAAACGGTATATGGTAGAAACGATAGAAATTTGGCCAACAGTAGAGATTTTGACTATACCGCTCTACCGCGATAGTGCATGTTGATGGTGTCATCAAACCGCGCCTGTTTTGGTCGAAAGCATTGCAGCAGCTGCAAACAACATCATCTGCAAATTATGCCGGGCGACAGTAATAGCAAAGAGACGAAGCACTTTTGGAATATTGGGAAAGCCAAAAACTGCGCTTCCTCCACTTCCATACCATTGAATCATCATGCTCTAGTCCCATGTTGTTGCAGTATATTAATGACTAACCTCGTATTGTGGATGGATTATCTCAGGTGTTCTCCTGACTGAAGTTTGGCCCGTTTACAGCATCCTGCCATGCAATTGCGTCCGACTTTAGTAACCCTACAAAAATCTCTGCCGTTTAGTTTTCTGTCTTCATTTATGTTGGAAGTGATAGCAGAGCTGTACGTTTTACTTTTTTCAGAAATCTCTCAGTCAGAACATGTTATATCATGTTTAGTTGGAAACCAGCGAGCTAACTTCCTGCTAACTTCTAACTCCATTGAATTTAATAAATTGTTTTCATGGATGTCTGGATGTTAAACTTAATTGTTATACCTGGTAAAGCAGCAACGCTGATCATTTTATTAAAGATGAAAGACTTTAGACAGTTTTTAACTCTCAGTGATGCTGCTGTGTTCATTTGACTTTGGGACCTGAAGCAGACGGAGTTTTGGACCCAGATTACTCTGCAAGGCTCCTGACTAAGGCAGCTGTAATGCTCCGGCAATCCATCAAGCAGTACGGCTTCATAGCTTACCAAAGTCGCACTAAAACATTTTTGACAGATTTCTGCGTGCTGTGTAAAATTGGTTCAAGGTCAGTAAGCACAACCAGAATTCATACATAAGGTACACTGTTGATTTTTGAGAAAATGTAAGGATTTTAAGTGTGCCTTATAGTGTGTAAAATACGTTATACAGAAGAAAAGAATATATCACGATATATATCGTTACCGCATATGCTTCAAATTATACCATGATATGGATTTTAGGCCATTTCGTCCAGCCCTACTCGATGGTTACGATAAAGCCGTTTGATACGTGGAAAAACTCGCGATACACTGAGTATATTCGATATATCACCAACCCCTAATTCAGCACTCTTCACAGCTTCCACTATTTATTTTAAATGCCAAAGACTGCCATTTGATATAATCCATCAGTCTACACAGATGATGTCACAGAGGACTGAAGAAGTATGCCAGAGGTTGTTGTCAGGCCCCTTTCTTAAGAAATGTCCAAAAAAAAAAAAAGAAAAAAAAAAAAAACAAGAAAAAGAAGAAAAGGGCATACATATTTCTGCCTTTTGCAACAGGAAGCATTGTGTTGCAAGTCTTAAAATATGATTCAGGTCACGAGTTGTTTTCATCAGAACCATGTTTCTGAATTGCCGTCAAAGGCATTCGTGACTTCCTGCCTCTACACAACCAGAAAAGTTACTTTTTTTTCCTTTTTTTTTTTAATCAATGGTGTATTGGATGAGAAAAAAAAAAGACATTTTCTGTGCATTAACAAAAATATTTCTGGTTTTAGAGGGCCTGGTGGCGCCAGTGTCCGGCAGCCTTGCAAACATTTTTATACCCTTGACTCTGACCTCTGAATAAATTTAGCTGGAGACCACTTGATGTCCAAAACAACATTTATTATTTATAATGACTGAACCTTAAATTATAGACGAGCCATCTATTGAAGCTTACTTCATTATCATTGGTGCTTCCTTCCCTGCATTGTCTATGCAAACATAATTTCTACTTTCATTAACTTCACAGAAGTCAAAAGATGGATGTTAAGTTAGGATTTTTCTTCCTCTGCAGCCAAGGCTGAAAAGATTTCAATTCCTGTCACGATTTTCACTTCATGTGTGAAAAAAAACAGTGTATAACCAAGGAAGACACAATGCTCAATTAGGGTAATGCGGTTACGTCTGTCACATTTCTCTGTGATGTGTCTACTTCTGGGAAATTAGCTTCCTTTGTTAGAACTGTCACACAGGTAGCAAAAAATCTGAGCTTGATTTATACAAAACAGATCCATACTCACAAAAATAACCGTTTATATTCTGTCCTCAATTTCAGTGATAACAGGGCTGCAACAATACATTATTTTTAATGAATGATAAGAGCGGGACAAATTTATACGAGGCCCTTTAAAACAGTAAAATTTAATTAAATTAATTGTTTAATGGGTCTTATTTTCTTTCAGCAGCAACATAGCTGGGTTTTATTCCTAACCCAAAGCAGGCAGGAAGGCATTTAACAAAAGACCAGGACATGGTCATGCTGACTCTTTGACAAAAGATTAAATCCTTGAGTATTTATAGCAGCACACATACAACAAACATCACGCACTCATATAAATGAGGTGTAGATGTCTACAATTAATGTCTGTGTGTGTGCGCGTTTTATCGTCTTTGCAGACTGCACAGGATCAATACTCATTTGGTTGGTGCCTTTGCGATCTGCCATTACCTCACCTCTATGATTTGAAGCAAACAAAGTTAGATCTTGACGTAACCTAAAATTTAATGTGGTGAGATCGTTTAAAACCAGAGTCTCCAACTCCAGTCCTCGAGATCCACTGTCCTGCAGCTTTTAGATGCACATCTACTCCAACACAGCTGAATGGTCACAAACACTGCAGAATACATAATGGGCTTCATTATCGCTTCCTGCCAAGAATTTTGGACAACTGTGTTGAAACACACTGCACAATGAAAGGACTGGGCAACACCTAAAACTACAAAGAGGAAATAAAGAAAAACCCCAGAAAGCTGAAGGGAATCCATTCAATGTCAGTGTCTGTTTTAGTTTGTGCAGTTTATACCCAGACTCATATTAATACCCACAATGAGGCCTAACAGCTAGTTTTAAGTATACCTAATAAGACTGGTGGCCACATATGGAAAAAGCAAGAGAGATATTCAAAGATATATAGGCAAAAATAAACAGCTCATCGTGCTTTAAATTCACTTTTTTGTTTCCAGCAACAGCTTCACAACACCGTCAATACACGACTACATGAAATAACTTGTAAAACGTAAAATCCAAATATTTTTAACCAGCTCAGGTCTTTTCCTGGCCCTCTGGTGTGGAGGCAACGTTGGACCTTGTTGGACACTTGAATGTTAGACGTCTAAGGTAAACTCTGTAGCCACAAGAACGAACCTCCTTTTTCCTGTAATCTTTCCCTGACAGTGTTAGCCGTTAGCCATGTACCGTGTTTTCCCTGATAACACAGACAGACAGAGAGAAAAAACAAACGGCGAAAATATCTCCTGACAAATCATTTTGATTCACACGCTCCAATATCGACGTGTTTACAGTCTCACACGAACCATTTTAGTACATACTGTAGTTAGCAACTATCATAGCTACTCACCGCTGGAAGCTACCACCGTCATCCAGGAAAAATGCAGAAAAACGGCGTGGAATGACTCCATTAGCCCGATTAAAACGTCTTCAGTGTTCCAACTTAGCACTCACAGTTCAGCCTACAGTCATACATATAGCTCGTCTAACGCTTTAACCAACAACAGCTTTACTGTGGAATAAGTGGGAGGAAAACCAGGACTACTGCGCTTGTCTGCGGCTCCGGTGTCATGGTCCCTTCACGGACTGTCGTTTCTTGTGAGAGAGGAAGCAACTTAGCGTAGCGAGAAACCCACAAAAACGCGTGACTAAGACTGGCTAAGTAGCTCATCTGTTTCCACTTTCATTTCACGTTGCTTTGTTTTTTTATCTGTTGTTTTAAGGAACTTATTTAAATGTATTTTCATCTCGAGAAGGGTTTTTTTTTTCAGGATTTTTTTTAAACTCCCAAATTGTGTTTTTCTTTCAGTCCAGCAGTGGGTGGAAATTACAGTGGTTGTGATGACGTCTAGGCCACACCTTTTCACTGAAAACAAGTAAACGTAAATATATTGAATGTAATTATTAAGTAATATTGCATGCAGTAAAAGCTGATGTTTTGGACTGCTTTTTCGTGCATTTTCAGTCTAGTCCTTGTACATGACCAATTTTACAGGAATTTTGTTTTTGTGTTAAGCCACTAAACACCGGCATATAAATCCCTCGAGCATAAAAAAGACAAGGGATGAACTTGAGTGTGACTATGCATAGCAAACGATTTAGCAAAAAGCCATTTAAAATCATATCTTTTGGGACTTTGTTACTAGCAGCCTTCCACAAAAAGATACAATTTGTTGAATATAATTTGAAAAACATAAAATAGTTATTTTTGCACTAACAAGGCAACTCACAAATAGCTCTTAGTGAAAAAATTGGTATATGTGTGGCATGCAGTCTTCTTGGCGAGTGAGGGGATTTCTAAACCATCAATTCACACCTTCAGCTGATATTGTGATAATAGTTGACAACATTTGCAGGAAATCCCATGTTAAATATACTCCTAACAAACTGCCTAAATACATCTCAGTCTTGTCTAAAGCAAAGCATGTGATAAATCAGAAATCACTTCTCATTCTTTACTTTTCTGAGGTGTTACTATATTTAAACTGGAGGTCTGGAAAAAATACATATGACAGTTAATCAAAACCCCTGCATCTTCTGGGGGGGCAATCTGTTGCCAAAGGTAGTCAGAAAGGTTTCTTTGAAGATACACAGTGTTTAAAAACTGGGGAAAGTTTTAAAGTTATTCATATTTGGAGTAAAATTGTAGAATAAACTAAGCTTTGCATTAAAGCCCAAAATGGTACAGGTCAAAAGCAACGTTTTTCTTGTTTACAGTGTACTTTCATTTTATTTACATGTTTGAAATCAATCAGTCTTCTTCTTCTTCTGTCCACCACTCTCTATTATTGTCTGCTTTCTTGTCAGTGCGGTGTATAGTCTTTTCCTCTCCCACCATCACTTGTCCTCTGGATATTGTTTGGACCTGACCTTACAGATATGATTGTTTTTAATAACACTACTGCTTCTTGTGGGTACACACATATGCAGAAAGGTGCATCTTTAGATAGGCCAATTTCGACTAACCCTATGTCTTGACTTGTCACAGTGGCCCATAACATGATCAAAAGTTACATATTAATCCTAATTATTAAATCTCAAAACAAGCGGTGTGGATCAACAGGTGCTCATACAACTAGTGGTGCAGACTTATCATTTAAATGTGGATAATACTTGACTCAAATATATGGCTCTTATAGTTTGAATATGTAGGTTAAATGCTTAACATGGTGATTCCATTATATAAACACATTGTTGGTATATAGTGTATACGAGTATATATGATTATGTAGTACATTTGTCGAGTGTAGGTATATATATATATATATATATATATATATATATATATATATATATATATATATATATATATATATATATATATATCCAATCCAATTTTATTTATAGAGCACTTTAAAATACCCAGCACAGGACCAAAGTGCTGTACAGAAAATACGTTAAAAACAATAGAATAACAGAAAACAGCAAAATAAATAAATAAAACACATAATACATAAAAATTAAAACAGCCCTATATTACAGTTTTTTCTGATTGCTTACAGTTTTTTCTGAATGCTTAAACCCTAACTGTGATTCCTGTAGCACAATTTCTAAAACTATTCAGACTTATAGCAAAACCACTCACTGAGTTTGCAAAACTAAAGCACAAAAACTGCTTTGCACTCAGTTTGCAATTTTGTAACACACACTTTGCAAAACTGTAGGCACAATTCACTGCACAACACTCAATTACCAAATTTCCAACACACTCCTAGCAAAAGTATACACAGGTATGGCTATCATTAACACTAATTTGCCAACTGTCTGGCACACTTTCACATGTGGAAACTTTTCTAGATAATTAGTTCACTTTGCAATCAGCCTAAGCACTATAATACAGGTAAGCTGTGTGTGCGGAGTACAATGGAGGGAGCAGAAAGAGTGAGAAGTAGAGGAGGCCGAGGAAGAGGACGTGGAGGTGAAGAAGTAGGATGAAGAGGACGAAAAGGACAAGGAGGAGCAAGAGGAAGACGAGGAGGGGGGAGAGGAAGATGAGGAGGGGGGAGAGGAAGGGTAAGAAGAGTAAGAAATAGAATTGCTGATGACATCAGAGCTACAATAGTGCACCATGTAATCAACCGTGGAATGACCCTGAGGGGAGCTGGCCAACGGGTCCAGCCTAACTCGAGCCGCTACACTGTAGCAAGTACCATAAGGACATTTTGAAATGAGAATCGGTTAGTACAGTCACTTTGCACAAAGATTTGTAGCACTGCCATATGCCAATGAGAAACACACCAATACCATTGATGTAAAAATACTGAAATTGTTACTTTACAGAATTGCTAGATGACCAGATGCTGGGGGCAGAGGAAGCATGTTCACTGCAGACCAAGTAACCCATATAGTCATTATGGCGATTGCAAATAATCCTATACTTGGAAATAAACACTTGAGTTTGTTTTGATGTGTTTGAATAAACACCAGTACTTGAAGTTTGGATCCCTCTATGCTTATGGATCTATGACAAAAGTATGAGCTCAAACTGACATAGCCTACCTTGTGCACAGAAAAAGCAAAAGCCAGATGTGTTTTGTATTCATACCATCAGTGTGCAGTTGGCGCATTGTGTGCTTAGTAGATGATGGCTTGTGTGTACTGTTTGACACGGAAACACCATTTTTACGAAGGTGTGAAAAGTTTATCTAGCTGTGTTTGCTTTTGCAAGAGAACTACAATGTTTTGATGATTGGGTGACAGGTTTTCTTATTTGTGTGAAGAGTTTTGCAAAATTAGCCAATAGTTACAAAAAATGTGCTTAACTCTAAACACAATTAGCACAGCATCGGTCTGTTGTGGCCATACCATTCACACATTTCATGTCGTGTTCACCCAATATGCAGTCAGTGAACACATTTCCACAATGCTTACATTTTCTTAACAGACAAGCTATACCTCCCAACAAAATTATGGACTGTTTTTGTAGTATCTACGAATGTTAACACACAACATCCCACAATAGCAAAAACAATATTCCAAACCTTAGATACAGCATAAAAACCTCTGCCTCTGCAATGATATCAGTACAAAAACAATATCAATATCAAAAATATATCTCAGCTGATAATAAACAAACAATTGAATAATTGACACACAGCTGATTTATGTTGGGTAAATTGGGCCAACCACAGCTTCTTCCATTCTGGCTTAGACTCAGTGGGGTTTATAAGGCAAGACCTTGAGGAGTGATGTTTTTGGAAACAAAAAAAAAAAGACAAACACTGTAATGTCTGGTCGAGGAAGAGTAAGAGCAAGGGGCCCAGGGAGAAGAGCAGGCCCAAGGAGAGGGCAAGGTAGAGGTGTAAGAATGCGTGGTGGTGGCATTCCAAGGGCTGCAAGAACAGTAGTCAGTGATGAAATTCATGCCACTATCATTGACCATGTAATCAACCATGGTCTTTCACTAAGAGAGGCTGGTGAAAGAGTGCAGCCCAATTTGAGGCGGTCAACGGTTGCCTCCATTATACGCATCTTTCAACAAACCAACAGGTAAGTATTGCATTTTACATGGATTGTTTCTATTCTCACTTGACATGTCAATATGGTCATACAGTAATGCATATGTTGAATTTCTTGTCTTTCTAAAGAATGCAACGTCTTCCACCCTCTGGGGGAAGAGGAAAGCTCCTCAGTAATGATCAGGAGCTTGCCATTGTAGAAATGGTTACTGCAAATAATGCAATAAAACTGCATAAAATTCAAACTAGAATTGTGGCGGACCATGAGATATTTGACAATATCGATAGGATCAGCCTCACAACCATTACGCGGACATTGTCCAAACACAGAGTGCGGATGAAGCAGCTCTACACTGTTCCCTTTGAGAGGAACAGTGAGAGGGTCAAGGAGCTACGACGACAATATGTCCAGGTATAGTGTATATTCAATCCAATGTCCAGTTCTATAAGCTTTGCACTTTGCAAGTAGGTAACCTACACAATACTAGGTTACAGTACAGTATGGTATACAGTACTAACATGACTTACAGAAACTTTGTTTCAGAGAGTTATGGAATTGGAGGCCAACCAGGCCCCTCATGAATTCATATACATCGATGAGGCAGGATTCAATCTGGCCAAAAGGCGTTGACGTGGACGAAATGTCATTGGAAAAAGGGCCACAGTTGATGTGCCAGGACAGAGAGGGGCAAACATTACCATGTGTGCAGCAATTGCAAATGCAGGATTACTCCTTCACAGATGTCAGGTTGGACCCTATAATACAGAGCGCTTGCTTGCCTTTCTCAATGATCTCCACCAGCGCCTGGTTCCAGAGCAGGGTCAGGAGGGTGAAAACATGAGGACCTTTGTAATTACCTGGGACAATGTGGCTTTCCATCACTCGCAAGCAATAACAACATGGTTTGAAGTCCACCCAAGACTGGTAAGTCTCTTCCTTCCACCCTATTCACCTTTCCTCAACCCCATAGAGGAGTTCTTTTCTGCATGGAGGTGGAAGGTTTATGACCATCAGCCACATGACCAGATGTCCCTCCTTGAAGCCATGGATGCTGGCTCCAGGGACATCACAGTTGACCATTGCCAAGGGTGGATCCGACATACCAGGTGGTTTTATCCCAGGTGCATCGACTTGGATAACATCAGATGTGATGTTGATGAAAACATGTGGCCTAACCCTGAAGATCGCAGAGATTAGATGCAAATTTTTTGCCTTTTTTTGCCCCCCTCCCCCTCCCCCCCTTTTTATCTTGGCTTTTTGCTGTTGTTTTTTTTGTTCAGAATGCTCTTGTGTGTTTCATGGATATTTTGTTCACTGTAAGCAATACTGTAACACTTTCTCTGTCCTATCATACCGTGTTTCTACTGTACCTCCTGTAGTAAACAGTAAAGGAACAAAAACTTGTTTGCTTTTTACTGGAATGCTTTTGAATGTGAACATTACTGTACATGTGGACATACAGTTACCAACCAAGACATTTCTGGTGTCAAAATGGTGGATTGCATGTTTCGCATGCAAATACCTGTAAAACTGAAACATAAAAGTCTATGCAGTTTTTGTAATGTCAATAATAGCCAGTATTTTGAAACCTGGTGTACTTTGATTGACTGCATGTACCTTGTGAAGTGAAAACAAGTGTTATTCTTTGACAGACTAATTTCATTTTGAGTCAGATTTATAGTGTTTTTGTACAGTTAGTGTGTGCAGAGAAAGATGTGTTCTATTTTGAAATGAAGAGTTAGTATATATTTAACAAAATGTATTTTTGAGAAGGAAATTATCCATTTGGCCAATTGTGTTTTGTAGGTGTGAGTCTGTGTCAAGAGTTTAGAAAAAGTATCTGAAGTATGGGTAGGCGCTTGTTAGCGATTGAAAAAAACTGTAAGCAATCAGAAAAAACTGTAAGCACATTTTTTGTAACTATTGGCTAATTTTGCAAAACTCTTCACACAAATAAGAAAACCTGTCACCCAATCATCAAAACATTGTAGTTCTCTTGCAAAAGCAAACACAGCTAGATAAACTCTTCACACCTTCGTAAAAATGGTGTTTCCGTATCAAACAGTACACACAAGCCATCATCTACTAAGCACACAATGCGCCAACTGCACACTGATGGTATGAATACAAAACACATCTGGCTTTTGCTTTCTCTGTGCACAAGGTAGGCCATGTCAGTTTGAGCTCATACTTCTGTCATAGATCCATAAGCATAGAGGGATCCAAACTTCAAGTACTGGTGTTTATTCAAACACATCAAAACAAACTCAAGTGTTTATTTCCAAGTATAGGATTATTTGCAATCACCATAATGACTATATGGGTTACTTGGTCTGCAGTGAACATGCTTCCTCTGCCCCCAGCATCTGGTCATCTAGCAATTCTGTAAAGTAACAATTTCAGTATTTTTACATCAATGGTATTGGTGTGTTTCTCATTGGCATATGGCAGTGCTACAAATCTTTGTGCAAAGTGACTGTACTAACCGATTCTCATTTCAAAATGTCCTTATGGTACTTGCTACAGTGTAGCGGCTCGAGTTAGGCTGGACCCGTTGGCCAGCTACCCTCAGGGTCATTCCACGGTTGATTACATGGTGCACTATTGTAGCTCTGATGTCATCAGCAATTCTATTTCTTACTCTTCTTACCCTTCCTCTCCCCCCTCCTCATCTTCCTCTCCCCCTCCTCGTCTTCCTCTTGCTCCTCCTTGTCCTTGTCGTCCTCTTCATCCTACTTCTTCACCTCCACGTCCTCTTCCTCGGCCTCCTCTACTTCTCACTCTTTCTGCTCCCTCCATTGTACTCCGCACACACAGCTTACCTGTATTATAGTGCTTAGGCTGATTGCAAAGTGAACTAATTATCTAGAAAAGTTTCCACATGTGAAAGTGTGCCAGACAGTTGGCAAATTAGTGTTAATGATAGCCATACATGTGTATACTTTTGCTAGGAGTGTGTTGGAAATTTGGTAATTGAGTGTTGTGCAGTGAATTGTGCCTACAGTTTTGCAAAGTGTGTGTTACAAAATTGCAAACTGAGTGCAAAGCAGTTTTTGTGCTTTTAGTTTTGCAAACTCAGTGAGTGGTTTTGCTATAAGTCTGAATAGTTTTAGAAATTGTGCTTACAGGAATCACAGTTAGGGTTTAAGCATTCAGAAAAAACTGTAAACACTTGTGTTTGTTTTGATGTGTTTGAATAAACACCAGTACTTGAAGTTTGGATCTCTCTATGCTTATGGATCTATGACAGAAGTATGAGCTCAAACTGACATGGCCTACCTTGTGCACAGAGAAAGCAAAAGCCAGATGTGTTTTGTATTCATACCATCAGTGTGCAGTTGGCGCATTGTGTGCTTAGTAGATGATGGCTTGTGTGTACTGTTTGATACGGAAACACCATTTTTACGAAGGTGTGAAGAGTTTATCTAGCTGTGTTTGCTTTTGCAAGAGAACTACAATGTTTTGATGATTGGGTGACAGGTTTTCTTATTTGTGTGAAGAGTTTTGCAAAATTAGCCAATAGTTACAAAAAATGTGCTTAAGCAATCAGAAAAAACTGTAAAAAGGAAAACAAGATAAAACAGCATAGAATCAACTAAAAAGGCCAGAGTAAAGAGGTGGGTTTTCAAGAGTGACTTACAGTTTTTTCTGATTGCTTAAGCACATTTTTTGTAACTATTGGCTAATTTTGCAAAACTCTTCACACAAATAAGAAAACCTGTCACCCAATAATCAAAACCTTATAGTTCTCTTGCAAAAGCAAACACAGCTAGGTTAACTCTTCACACCTTTGTAAAAATGGTGTTTCCATATCAAACAGTACACACAAGCCATCATCTACTAAGCACACAATGCGCCAACTGCACACTGATGGTATGAATACAAAACACATCTGGCTTTTGCTTTCTCTGTGCACAAGGTAGGCTATGTCAGTTTGAGCTCATACTTCTGTCATAGATCCATAAGCATAGAGGGATCCAAACTTCAAGTACCGGTGTTTATTCAAACACATCAAAACAAACACAAGTGTTTATTTCCAAGTATAGGGTTATTTGCAATCGCCATAATGACTATATGGGTTACTTGGTCTGCAGTGAACATGCTTCCTCTGCCCCCAGCATCTGGTCATCTAGCAATTCTGTAAAGTAACAATTTCAGTATTTTTACATCAATGGTATTGGTGTGTTTCTCATTGGCATATGGCAGTGCTACAAATCTTTGTGCGAAGTGACTGTACTAACCGATTCTCATTTCAAAATGTCCTTATGGTACTTGCTACAGTGTAGCGGCTCGAGTTAGGCTGGACCTGTTGGCCAGCTACCCTCAGGGTCATTCCACGGTTGATTACATGGTCCACTATTGTAGCGCCGATGTCATCAGCAATTCTATTTCTTACTCTTCCTACCCTTCCTCTTCCCCCTCCTCATCTTCCTCTCCCCCCTCCTCGTCTTCCTCTTGCTCCTCCTTGTCCTTGTCGTCCTCTTCATCCTACTTCTTCACCTCCACGTCCTCTTCCTCGGCCTCCTCTACTTCTCACTCTTTCTGCTCCCTCCATTGTACTCCGCACACACAGCTTACCTGTATTATAGTGCTTAGGCTGATTGCAAAGTGAACTAATTATCTAAAAAAGTTTTCACATGTGAAAGTGTGCCAGACAGTTGGCAAATTAGTGTTAATGATAGCCATACATGTGTATACTTTTGCTAGGAGTGTGTTGGAAATTTGGTAATTGAGTGTTGTGCAGTGAATTGTGCCTACAGTTTTGCAAAGTGTGTGTTACAAAATTGCAAACTGAGTGCAAAGCAGTTTTTGTGCTTTAGTTTTGCAAACTCAGTGAGTGGTTTTGCTATAAGTCTGAATAGTTTTAGAGATTGTGCTACAGGAATCACAGTTAGGGTTTAAGCATTCAGAAAAAACTGTAAAAACAGGTAAGGAAGTGGCCTGTCTAATCTCTAAAGGAAGCTTGTTCCACAGTTTTGGAGCTGTGACAGCAAAAGCACGATCTCCTCTAAGTTTACGCCCCAGTCCTGGGTACATTCAGGAGCAGCTGATCAGCTGACCTGAGAGAGCCGGTGGGTGTATAAGGCTGTAGCAGCTCAGAGAGATAAGATGGGGCTAGGCCACGGAGAGCTTTAAAAGCAAATAAAAGAATTTTAAAATGAATCCTAAAAGAAATGGGCAGCCAGTGAAGTGAAGCTAAAATAGGGGAAATGTGCTCAAACTTTCGAGTGTATATAGTGTATACAAGTATATATGTCATCAAAAAATCCACAACAAGCTCAAAAATTGAGTTAATTATGTAAATACATAAACTGCCTCTGGATAAGAGAGAAGCAGAGAGAAAGAAAGACTTCTGACTGAGCTACGTAAATATCATTAGAGATAAAGTCGCACTGCACTGTAAACTCAGTGAGCCTGCCTGTGCTGTCAAGGAGCACAAATAAAACATGCTGGAAGTCTTGCTAGCTCCCTGTAACCTTTAGTAGAAAAAAATGGCATCATTATGTGTCTCCATGCTTGTTGTAACCCCTTGCTCATATTGTGTGCAACCAGAAATTGCAAGAAAAGCATAGCCATTAATTACCAGTGAACTGTTAACAGTTCTCACAACAAATCAGTTTCTTCCAGTGAAAATATCTCATAAACAGAGAGTTTATTGGAGTTCAGTGCCACCATATCCAAACCATACACCATAGCAGGCTTTTATCAACGCCACATTAAACCCATATGTCACTTCTACCACACACCTTATGTCCACACGCATGTCCAACACCACCCCCACTTACTTCTCTGCCACTTCTGACTTCCTCATGCAGTGGCTTCCTCTCTTGGCATTGTTTTCATCATTCAAAGCTCCTCTAAGTAATCCTTTTCCTTTATAGCTGACTCTCTTCACTTGTAAGCACATTTCCATCTCTATTTGTCCTGACCTCATGCACATCCTTTCCAGCTCGATGTGGTGGTTGCCAGTAGCTATTTAAGTCGTATTTGCCTCCCTCATCAAATTTGAAAAAGCACAATGTAAAGACGCTGCAAACTTAAATTAAGTAGAGAAAAAGCTAGCAAATCAGTATGCTTTCCCCCCTACAAATGCTGTCTGTTTACACCCAGATCATCACCATCATCAGTCAAGATGCAATTCTTAGTGGCAGACAAAAAAAAAAGCATTTTTCTTCTAAAACATTTTTCAAAAATGAAGAAAATCAGAAGTATAGAATAACTTAAAGAATGAAGAAATTCACTGAAAATAAGTGTAGCTTTTCTCTCTTGAACTTCAAGACATTAAATTTTAGGTTGTTCCATCGAGATCAAGTCCAATTCTGGGATTTCCGATAGCACTTGAAAGCAGCAAACTTTGGATCCCTTCCATGTCTTTAACGGGAAATCACCCGTTTTTCCCATGTGTCAAGCCAAAGAAAACCCTCCTCACAGCCATTATGTGTTATATTTACTGGCAGACAAAAATAAATAAAACGCCATTTATGGAGCCGTCACATTATATAGCTTATGAACGAAATATGTTTTAAATCCAGAAACTTTAATGCAGTGATGACAAAAAAGTATATATAAAAAAGTAAACAATAGGATTCTTCATGGGTCACTTATATTCAGAGCAGACAGAACTTTATTGTATTGCACTTAAGGCTGAACTCAGTCTCTTCCAGATGTGAGTTACAGCTTCCTAAGTGGGATACTTCCCACATCTTGACGTCAGCTGGATGTTTGACTTTCCCTCCCAATTCCAGCCTCACTCTGACGCATTCGCATATCTGGTCCTCAGCAGCATTTTGGGGTAAGTTACACAGCAGAAAACCATGAAAAACTTTCTCTATGCTTACTAACGCTGAAGAGGATTTAGTGTACACTAACAGCTGTCAAATGTGTATTTTTGGGTCCTGTTGTTAACGCTATGTAAGGATCAGAAAGCCGAGCCCTATGTGCATTCTCATATTACATTACATAGCTTATGCATTCCTGGTAGTGTGCGTTATGTAACAGAAATATTCTCACAAATCTCTTTAGGTGAAACAGATATGCTCATGATGCTGGATTATCAATCGAGAGTGCCTTTAATTCACTGTTTTGTGTCTCTTCACACTTTACTGTGAACCCCTGAAAGTCTTTCTTCTGAGACTGCTGAACAAACACGGATTTCACAGAGATTAAACTTAGGCTGTTAAACAGGACTGAAATTAAAATTAAACTCCGACCCAAAGAATACAGCCTGATGTTTGAATTTTATCAGTGAATCACTGCATTAACAGACTCTTGCTGGACAGCGATTCATGTTTTTCAAATATGGGGAAGAGAAAGGAAGACAGTGTTCCATCCCAAATATAGTCAAGTGAAAAGAAAGGTTTACACAAACCTCTGTGTCTTGGGAAACACCAAGTACAACACCGTGATCCTTTTCTTTTTAAGCCATTCTGCTGTGCGTGGGATCACTGACCTGTTGCATCACCCAGTTTCAGCCAAGCTTTAGCTTTGCTACAGATGGATTCACCTTTGACCCCGGAATACTTTGCTATACAAAAGAGTTGATGGTGATAGCGCTGATGTGCTCTGTTTGTTTTTCACTGAACATAGTGCTGTGCATTATGACCAAACATCACTATCTTGTCAAAAGGACACTGTTTCCTAAGTCCTCCAATTTAATGAGATGCAACTTTGCAAAGAGAAAAGAAGCTTTCTCCTGGCAATGATTCCAAACAAGCCATACTTGGCAAGCACTTTAAACTTTTCTATACCAAGTCTAACTAAATGCTCAATTTGTAAACTACTGTGTAGTGTCTTCTGATGATTTATTTGGTAGCTCCGACTATTCCTCAGTAAGATATGCCAAGCACGTGTGATTAAATGTATTATCACTAAATGAGCTCAGCAAACTGCTGTCAGCCAGATTTTCTGTCACAGTCTTAAACACAGGGGCTGAAGACACAAGGGGAATCTAATAAACCATGAATAGTAACGGCAACCTAGGCATAAAGGAATGAACTTAGAGAACCTAAGAAACTTAAACTCAAACATAAACCATAAACATCAATGTATATATGAACTCAAAACACTGGGTCAAAAGACCCAGGATGGTGACATCGTCCACGTTTCAGTGACCAGCTTTTCATCATTCATCACATTCAGACGTGACTACTGTGGAGAAGTACAACATGTGGACTCAGAAACAAATTTTTTTTATGTAACTTTGTCTCAAATGATTTTTTTAAAAAACTGCTAGGATTATAACTTTTCTTAACTGTTGCTACAACTCATCAGATATTTACAATTTCAATTATGAAAAACTCCTGTAGAAAAATGGCAGTTACTAGCTATAAATCCTAATGTAACGGTGGCTGTGTTGTGGTTCTGGGTCATTCGACTGCTTATTTTATTCCTTGTGATCCGTGGTTTGTTTAATCTTTATATTTATATTTATATTCTCTAGTGTATTTAGTTCTGCTCCTTTGTCTCAGTTGTTATACAGATCACTTCTTCTCTTAGTGTTTCACCGTCTTGTGTCTAGTTCTTTGTATGCAGTTCATTCATGTCTATGTGTCTTCCCCTTATAGTTATAACACTTCCTGTGTTATTTTGAGAGTCAGTGCTCCTTGCGTTTTGCTTTTAGTTTTGCTTCCTTCATCTCCTCGCCTGTGATTTACTCCACGAGTCTTCTGTTACCCATCTGTCAAATCATCTATTTCTGTTTCCTGTGTGGTTTCCTGCCTGTTTATTTCATTTTGTATTTTGTGTTTATTTCTCTAGTTTTAGGTTTTCAGTTGTTCTGGGTTTTTTACACTGACTCCTTTGGACTTTGTGTTTTGCTGGACTTTCTACATCGGGCAATAAACAACTTGTCTTCTGTTCACCTTTGCCTCCCTAAGCGTTTCTGCATTTGGGTCTCATAGATTTATGATATACTGAGATTTTTGCAGCCTTATAAGCCACTCTGCGTGACACAGCTTTAACAAACGTGAGCAGAACAAGTATTTGTTTTTCCTTCTCCTTTTGGAACAGGAAATGGTCAACATTTTGTTTTTGTTAGTTTTCCTTGGGAATAGGATGGGTGTCGGTGATTTTGTGTTCATTTGATTTTTTATATGTGCTAATAGTTGTTCTTTATATGTTGTTGGTTTTGATGGATGCAGACTGTAACATGCTAATACATGCTCTGTCAAGCATGGATCGTATCCCTCCTCTGTTTGTTGTCGTGCTATATCCCCTTTGACTCAGTCATAACAGCTGCTGGGGGAAACCTTTTTATTTCAAACCCAAGCATTTATTTTCCTGACATGTTACTTCCAACCATTCCCTTTTGAGTTTGCACTTTTCATATCAAGTTGATTACCCCCCCTCGACATTTTTAGTGGTTGGTTACATTGTGAGATGGTCATTTTAAATTTCTAACACTTTTTCCCAGGTAATCTTTGAAAACAACACTGTTAGAAAGGCCAACTTTGAACCTCATGTCTAATTCTTTCATTGTTGGTCATATTTCATCTGGAGCAGCCCAGAATCTCGCTGTATATCTTGACACACTTTACCCTGTGTAGGATGGGCAGACTTTAGTCCGTGTTGGCCGTGGCCACCTGTCGGCACCACTTTGCTCCAATCCTGAAGCAGAATTAGTCTGAACAAAAGGAAAACACTCACCCTTAAGGCCAATGTCTGTCTGAATGTCAAAATAAATAATTATTAAAAGCTGGTAATCATTACTCTCCACTTCTAGAATTTGCAAGCACAGAGCCAACAAGTTTCTTCTGTAAATGCAAAATTAAATAGGATTTCTTTCACGCTTTATGTTCCTTTAAGACATTTAATGCAATTTCCCAGCTCTTATGACAACCATTGCACTTGGTGGAAATGTTTGCTTTCTTGCAGAGAAAAGAAGCCTAATTTCTGTCTGGTAAATATAAAACCACAGGGAGCAGCTTTCAAGGTTAACTTACCAGAAAGACAAGAAACAGACATTCAAAGTTGTATTTATTAGGTGGAGGCTGTATTTCAGTTGGTAACAGCAACTTTCCCAGTTGGCTGTCTGCAGATACCTACAGTAATGCACGTACGCCAAGTGCACATTGCACAGCTGTAATCACATTTTATCACATTTTGAGTGTATGTGTGTAAAGTCACACAGTTTTCTTATGTATCCAATTCTGCAGTCTCCAAAAATATTATGTTACAAAGAAAGAAAAATACAAAACAGTAATGAACCCTGAGATGTTACGTAAATCTCATCCATTGGTGAATAAGTGTAAGTACAACAACAACAACACTATAAGACTATTTGAAGTTAGATTTAGATAATTGTCTTTTGTTTAATGTAACCCAAAGGAAGAATGTAGCGGTCAGCTTCATCCGGACTTCAAAATGAGGCTGAAAGTCATGTTTCTGCACTGATTTTATTGCCAAACCAGAAAATCTACCGACGGTCATAGAAACCACGATTTCAAAACAGTGTTTTCTCTGGAATCTCAAAGCACAGCTGTAATTTTCTAAGTAAGTGTGTTTGTCCATGTGAAATTCAATGTGGGCTTTCTGTGCCAAGCAATATATCCTTAACTGGGGTTCAAAAAGAGCACACCCATCACACATGTGTATGAGTGGGTGTGAGTGTGTGCGTGTGTGGGTGCTAATTCAAACCATCTGTAGATATCGTCCATATCCCCTCTCTTCATGTGTTGGTAAGTAAATATTTAATGCATTAAACGTACAGAATGACCTCAGTCCATTTTATTTAGTCATTTATGAAAGCGGACCTGAACTGAAAGAGCTTTTTTAAAAATATAGATTATGTTTAAGTCACAACTATATTAGATTTTACTTTTCTCTCCTTTTCTTGGCCTCTGTGATTACAGCTGTATTCACTTTCACGATTGCCCTCCCTGTTTCCATGCTCAATGTACCTAGTTCATTGTGCCTCTGGCAATAGCCTGCTTTTCACCTTTTGGATTTTATTTTTTGCTTTATGGACATTTTATGGATATTTTCAACAGCCTAATTAAATGACTCATTTTTGTTCAATCCTACCTGTGTACAGCATTTGCATCTTGGGTCTTTCCCTCTACTCACTCTACATAATCAGCATATTGCGATGGAGTTAAGTTAAATTGGTTGGTTTCTTGGCATGTGCCTAGCTTTAAAGCATAGTCCACTAATTTTCAATTGGGTTGAGCTCAAGGCTGAGAAGGAAATCCTAGAAGCTTAACGTTAGCCTTCTTTATTTAATTTGGATGTGTTTCTAGTGGAAGACCCGATTATGTCCATCTAGCTGCTGATTTGAGGTGAAGTTGAAGAATTTAGAAGTAGTCCCCCTCCTCCTTCTTGTTCTATCCACTTTGTGCAATGTACCAGTACTGCTGGAAGCAAAATAGCCCCTGAGCATGATGCTACCACCACCATGCTTGACTGCTGGGACAGTGTTCTTAGGTTTGAAAGCCTCACCTTTATTCCTCCAAACATCTGTTATCATTGTGACAAAAGGCACACAAATTGGAAATATACAGTAATTGTAGATTTACACAAGTTGGAACGATACCACTGGTCAATTCAACAGTTACTCTAATAATTTCTCCTTTTTATGCTAACAACAAGAAACCACCAGTTGTAGTCAATTATAATCGCTAATGAGAACAGGCCATGGTGCTGTCTTGTTACAATACATTGTAGATCAGCAACACGAATCAAGAGACTTAAATGAATGTATGCATATATTTGAGCCTTTATGTATACTTTTGACCCTGTGTGGATTGGAGAAAATCAAAAATATCATTGGATTTCTCCTCCCTCGATAAAAAACAGTTCTAATAAAGCTTTAAAAGCCCCAAATTACTATGACACTTATGCCCACCTAAGAACATTGTACCAACAGGCAAGCATGTTTGTAAACTTGTAACCACAACTGTATATTTACAACAAAAGCTTTCAGTGCAATATCATCGTGTGTGTCATAGTCCTCGGATTTCTATGCTTCTGTTTATTTTTGGATTTTGTGATTATTTTGAGGTTTTCTGTTACCAGTTTTATGCCATTTTTTATGAGTTTCTTGTGTAAATTTCCAAGATATTTCTTGAGTTGATAATGACTACATATCTATATCTCTGTATCAATATGTCTCCGATGTTCAGCTTTTGGCATATCATTTTGGTCATTATATGGCATTGAAATATTTAAGGTAAACAACAGGGCTGAGGTGTCTTTTATCTAAACTACACAGCATGAAACAAGACACAGGCGAATAAGGCAAGTAAAAACAAAAACAAAGTTATTACAACAATAACATGCAAAATTAATAACTACCCTTCTTTCATCAGTGTATCCATCCATCTATTTTCTTTCACTTATCCAATTCATGTGGGCTAGATAGAATGAAGTGTATCCCAGCTGTCATGTTATTAATATAAGATTTCATGATAACAGGCAGCCAACTGATATCCTTTACTTAAAGGGTTAGCGTTTGGCATCAGGACTTTCTGCTTGATTCGATTTAGGAATGGCATTGTGTCTGCTAGAAAGCTTTGAATTCAAACCTCTCCTGTGTGTGTGTGTGTGTGTGTGTGTGTGTGTGTGTGTGTGTGTGTGTGTGTGTACTGTTTTTACTTTATTTAGTTTAAATTCTTGTTCAGGATCTATTACTCTATTAATAGCAAACTCAGTTCGCTATTTGTTATTTTCAGTGACTGAATAAATCAAACTATAAAAACGAACTAAAACTGCAAACAAAAAAGAGAAAAAAATAAGAACATTGAAAGTCATTAATAAAATATGTTCAGACTGATGTCTCCCTGTTTCAAGCTCACACAGTCAATACAACTTTATCTGTTTGTTTTCTGGCATGGTCCCAATGTTGTGACCCAGGGTTGTGAGTTACAGTGGTGTGAAAAAGTGTTTGCCCCCTTCCTGAATTTTTCTTGTATGTTTGTCACATTTAAATGTTTCAGATCATCAAACAAATTTAAATATTAGACAAAGATAACACAGGTAAAATAAAAAGCAGTTTTAAAGTGGTTTTTTTTTTTTTAATTAGGGGGATATTAGATCTAAACCTACATGGCCCTGTGCGAAGAGTGAAATATTCTACGGACTGACAAGGCAAAAGTTTTTTGGATCCACAAACTTTTTGATGGTGTGCATCCCATTTTGTTAGAAGTAACAAAACAGTGTGATGACTTGGGGCTGTTTTGCTGCCTCAAGACTTGGAAAATGTCCGGCCATCAGTCTAATCTCAAGATGAAACGCACTTGGGTTCTGTTGTAGTCCTTTAGTCCTCATTACGTGATGTTTCATTTTGTGCCCAGTCTTGCCTGTGTGAAGTCTGTCTTGTCTCTGTGTTTGGTTTCCTTCCTGTCTGTGTTTCTGTTCCTTCTGTTCCTTCTGGTTGAGTTTTGGTTGTCTTGTGTGTGCTCGGTACAGTTTTGCTTCCCTTTGTCTCATTGGCTAGAATTAGTTCAGCTGTGTGTTTTTTCTTCAGGCATCTCGCCTCTGCCTTCCTCTTCTCTTGTCTGTTTAAACTTGTGTTCTTTGTTGCAATCTTCCTCATGTTGTGTCCCATGCATTCTGTATTTCTTCCATAGTGCCTAATTTGTAAGTTCCTCGTTTCTGCCTTCTCAGTTTTTTGTTTGTTGTTTTGTTCCCATGAGTTTAGCAACAAAGCTGCTTTTAGCTTATTTCTCGATTTCTCAAGTCTGCATTTTGGTCCCACTCCTGTCTGCCTTACAGTCAGCCCTAAAGCTTTTACCACTGAAATGGATGTTTCTTCTTAAGTGCTGTACTATTTTATTATATGATCATTCCCACAATGTTATCATCCACTCTGGAAACTGAGCATTTATACTTAAACTTCTATATTATGGTGCATAGAAATATAATAACTAAGACACGAACAAGAGAGCACATTACACCAGTGTTACGTTCATTACACTGGCTTCCAGTGCATTTTAGAATTCATTTTAAAATCTTGGTACTGACTTTTAAAGCTTTGAATTGTGATGCCCCTGCCTACATTTCTGATCTTTTAGAACCCCACGCTCCTTCTCGCAGCCTGAGATCATCTAATCAAAGGCTGCTGGTAGTCCCACGAACACGTTTTAAGACCGGAGGTGATAGATCTTTTAGAGCGGTGGCTCCCTCCATCACTACGTTGCCTTGATTGTATTTATTCTTTTAAAAAGCAGCTTAAGACTCATTTATTTAGATTGTCTTTTAATTAGATTTGTGCTGTATGTTTGATTTTCTTTTGTGGTTTTTATCCTGTGAAGAGGGCTATTTACATAAATTGAATTGAATTGAACTGTAAAAAACAATAAAGAACTAATTTAAAAAAAACTGAACAGACCGACTGTCTGTTCAGAGAATAGTAGCCTTTCTTTCTAATTGTTCATTCATTGTTCACCTTGATAATCATGGTCAGAATTTACTAAGACTGCAACAATAAGTGCGATTTGCTGATAATAATGTAATGTTGTGTTTAAATGCAGGACTGATGAAGATGCTCGAGACTCTTCTTCAGCAGTGATGACTGCTTTCAGCCCCCCTGCCCCTTTCTTCTGTGTGCTGCTGTGTGTTTCGGTGGCTCTGCAGCGATCTGACTTGCACCTGGCTTATGTAACCCACAACAGCTTTTTGTACTACTCCTGCAGCCAGGACCCACAACCCTGCAGCATCTCATCGCTTACAGATTGCGTATGCAAGGACATCCAGCTCTCCACACTGCACCGCCTGCAGTCGCACTTGTCTCCTGTTTTCCAGATGAGACGCTTAACCGTTTGGTTCACGTCACCGTCAAATGCAGCACGTCTGCTCAACAACTCAGAGGTGAGGCACCTCACAATGATCTATTGCGGATCCAGTGGGATGCCTCCTTTTAATCCGGAGGGATATTTTGCCGTGCACCACCTGGAGAGGCTGACGGTGGTCAACCTGCCACAGAAGCCATTTTATCCCTATCCAGATTTGAACAGAGCCAAGACTGGAGACCCAGACAGAGAAAACAATGCTGACTTAGACACAAATAGGTACAACACAGAAATAGACACAAATCTGGACTTAAGGAGAGATCATTTAAGTCTGTCTCCAGCACAGGTCCAAGACATCTTCCTGGGCAGGGAGCTCGGAGCAGAGTATTATGAACAAGCCAGACTGGGAATCATCCACAAATCAGTGCTGGAGGGGGGAGCAGTGGTTAAAGCATACACAGTAAAGACACACATAGACAGCAGTGGTGCGCTGCCTTTCCCTGAACTCCACCTGCCGAAATTGCCAGAGACATCTGTCATATATGTCACTTTTGTATACTGATAAAAAAAAATAGTTTAATCTCTTTTAAAAGCAGGATTTCAGTCATTTGAATTAGTGGTGAAAATGTCCACGTTTCTTGGAAACTGAATGCATTTGAAAGAGTTTACATTTGTTTTTGCATTCTTGTCCCGGGAAAAAGTTTTGAAGTTTTGGTTCAATAACTTTAATCACATCAGGCGGCCCAAGAGTTTGCACAGTTGTTTAATAGTGTGTTAAAATAGGCCAATCACAGAGTTTTGCTGTTTCTATGTTTATGCTGAAGGCAGCGGTTAGAAAGTACAGTCTGTTTCCTTCCTGTGTTATCCAGCCGACCAATATTTACTCTTTTGTTTCCTATGCAATGCTGTGAAAAAATATTTGCCCCTTCCCGATTTCTTTCCTATTTTCACATATTCAGCACACTTACAGGGTTCAGATCATCAAACAAGTAAATACAAAATGGCAATTTTTTATTTATTGAGGGAAAACTGCTATCCGAATCTACTAATTGATGACTCATGCAGGAGGTCACAAAAGAGCCCATAACATAATCTAAGTGTTGGCTTCACTTCAATCAGTTAAAATCAGAGTTCATGGTTCAACAGTAAGAAAGAGACTGGGCAGAAATGGCATCCATGGGAGAGTTCCAAGGAGAAAAATCACTGCTGACCAGAAAGGAAACAAAAGCTTGGGAAAATATTATTTACACTGATCAAATCAATGGTCAAACATGGTGGTGTTAGTGTGATGGTCTAGGGCTTTTTTGCTGCTTCAGGATCAGGACATAGATGACTTGCTGTAATTGATTGAACCATGAATTTTGATCTCTAACACAAAATCCTGAAGGACAACTGTCCAGCCATCAGTTCGTGCCCTGAAGTTCAAGCACACTTGGGTAATGCAGCTTCCAAGCAAACCTCTAAACAGGCGATTTGTGCTTGTAAAACCTCCAGTGTGGCTAAAGTAAACCAAAATACTGTGGGCCAAAATTCCTCCACAGAGATGTGAAAGACTCATTGTCAGTTATCACTAATGCTTGAATGTGGTGCTTGCTGCAGTAACCAGTGGCACAACTAATTATTAGGCTTAGAAAATGACTTTTTCACATAATGCCAGGTAAGTTTGGAAAACCTTTTTCTCATAAATACATTAAAAACTGCATGCTGTATTTATCCTGGTTGCCTTTGACTAATATTAAATTTTGATTGATGATCTGAAATACGTGTGACAAATTTGCAAAAATAAATAAAAATGGGAAGGGGGCTGAATCCTTTTTCACAGCACTGTATGTGATAGAAAATGGAGAATGCAATGAAAGCTGTGGTCCACTTCCTTAATCTAATGTGAGGCTGCAACACCGTTTCATATACTGCAGCAGTTTTTTTTCTGCATGTCATAATGTCAAGCACAGTGAATGTTGTGAAAAGATGGAGGGTCCTTAATTGCAACTAAACATTCAGCTGTTTCAAAATGATTTGGTGTAATGTTGACTTATAATAACTTCACTTACACACAGTCTCACGTGTCTGCCAATGCTAGAAAAAAAAAAAACTAAAGAAGTTCATTTGTAAGCAAAACATGTTTTTACGAATCCCTCCCAGTTCTGCTTTCTCGAGCTGACTTTTTATTATTTTTTTGTGTGATCAGCAGAGCTTTTTGTGAAAGTATTAAAAACAACTTTTTGTTGTTGTTGTTGTTCCAGTTACATCCTAATTTTTCTATGTTTTTAGGATTTCATGAGTTCAGTATAATTTCTATGATATAGTGAAGATGGATTCTCAGCTCACCAAAAAGCTCCTGGTATAGTGGAAGAAGTTGGTCTTCGAGGATGTTTTTATGAAAAAGCATGGGCCACACTGTAAATACCTTATTTTATAGATAAATTTGACTTATTTCAAAATAACTCTTTGAAACTTTTCCATAGATTGCACAAAATCTGAATATAAAAATGAAAGCTTTTTTTGGCTACGAGTGCAGAAATATATAAGCTAAATTGTTTGGGGTGGCTGTGGATTACAGAACAGGCCATCTACTAATGAGACAAATATTGAACCTTATGTTGCTCCTGATGCATTCGCTGGCATGTGACTGTGTTCTTGTTAGATACGCTCAAAAAAATCTGTTGTTGGATGAACACAATTTAATCATGGCACCTTTTTCCACGTGATTTAACCAAGTACAATAACCCATTTTTGACAATGTCAAACCAACACATTTGGCATTTGGTGGTTTAATGTAATCAGATTACGTTGGATCACCGTAGTATACTTGCATTGACTTGAAGTGACTGATTTAAGTATGTAAAGTGAAATTTGTTTTAATTCATTCTACACAAGTTAAAAACTTTAGGAAAACACAATGAAATCTTGTTGTTGGAACAACTACTTTGTTAATCAAGGCAATTACTGCTAGTCTTGCTTAATGAACCGCTATGGGGTTGATGATTTCATAGAGACAAACAACCATTTGCACTTACATTCACAGGTAATTTAGAATCACCGAAACCTAACTCTAATTACACACAAACCAGCCAGATTGTGGATTTGAACCCAGGCTCTTCTTGCTGGGAGGCAACAGTACTAACCATCACGCCACCAAGCTGTCAATCTAGGCTCAACAAAGCTAGGAAAGCTATGATTACAAGGGTTGATGCAGAACTTTCTGCAAGTTTGACATCTAATGTGATCTTGTGAATGCCGTGAGTCCAGGTAACGAACCACTCTTACTAGATTGTATCATGTCATCTCAACAAGAACAAATTAAGTTGCTGAATTTCATGTAGATGCTACATGATTCAATTACGTTCACCATAGAAACGTGAAATTATTTAGTTCAAATTACAAGTTTGGATCTTGTACATGTAACAACCACCCAATTTCATTTTTTTGAGTGTAGAAGGTATTTGTATGATTTTTTTGGGCTAAATGGAACATGTTGTATAAAGTGGTCTTAGTGCTGAAGTGGAGCAGACAAAGACTATATAAGAATTCATTTCCCATCTAAACAATATAATCCAGACAACTGAAGTTGCAGCGTATGAAACAAAATGTGTGCAACTGTCATTTGTGCTACTCCCAAAAACGACAGTGGCACAAATAGACCACTAGGTGGCAGCAGATACATTTGAATCAAAGAGGTGGCGACAAATTGAAGGACTGAGGAAGGACTGAAGCGATCTACAGATGCAGTTAACCTAAATGTAAAAGTTGTCATGATTTATCAACAGCAACATGAAGCTTGTGAGGAGTGTTATATCTGTAGGCAGCGATTCTGCATGTTTCACTTAATAAAGCCAGACAGTATTATCTTTAATTATATAATAATAAAAGATTTAGACTCTTAAACATTCGGGATCTGTATTTGAAAATCTAAACATATATGAAAAAAATGAAAATGCTTCCCAAAGCCTCTTGGCTATGAGTGCACATATGTATGCTACATCTAAAAATACAGCCACATGCTTATAATGTGCAAAATGTTTACAATAAAATGATGTTTTGGTTTACAGTTGTGCTCAGTGTGATTTTAATGTTTTTTTTTTTATCATTGATTATTGTTTTTGGGTCATTGGTCATTATGAGGCACAGCTGCATATGTCAGCCTTGTGTGTCTGTGGTTACATTTGTAATGCGATAATGACTGCAGTGCTGTTAAAGCCTCTGCTCGCGCGCGTGCACGTGTGCGTGCGCACTCATGCGAGTGTGCGCTGACACCTGCTAGAGAGCTGCTTATTTGCATGATAAACGTGCAGCCCATCTTGTTAAGCGCCCTGTGAATGCAAACCGATACCGCCTGTTGGCCCCGCACCTGAGAGGTCAACGCTCAGCCGACTCACCCACCAACCGGGGGCAATTACCGGAGAAATCACAGGCGGGTGGAGGAGCCAGTCAACCCCGCGCTTTTAAAGGTTGGTGTGAGTCTAACCTCTGCTCGGGATAACCTGAAGGCAGACTCCTCTAGTAAAAGCAGCTGCTGAACATGTCCAGTGCGATGACAGAGCGCGCCCCGTGTGCACGCTGCGAATATTTCTGTCAGTCTAAAAAGAGGTGGAGAGGGCCCAGACTAAATTGGATTGATTTTAGGTGGGCTCTCCCTCCTCAGCACCCCTCCAAAGAGAGTCTTTTACCACGCTGCCGCCGTCTCCTCACCGGCAGTTTAGCAGTAAAACATTTTTATAATCAGACGTTATTGTTCGCCGCCTCCTTGTGGGAGATGCGCCCATGTTCATTTTTTAAAAGGGCAAATCAGCCATAATTCAGTTTATAAACTGCTGCGCGCAGGGGAGAAATGCCTGGATGAATATTCATTAGAGTCCGCCCGAACTGCCACGCTCGGTGATTCATTAGGCATATGTAAATATCACTCACTTTAATTGCCCCTAAACTGACTCAACATAATGTTGTCATTAGCAAATTATTACTTATTTGCGATACTAATGGTACGGTATGGCGCGCGGAGCTGAAGCCACACATATATGATTGCAATTACAGCTCGTTTTATTCACAGGGTGACTGCGGGATCTGATGGATCTGTAATCCGTCTGTGTGTGTGGCTAAAGTGGCAACAATTAATTTCCTTGATTCTGAGTCTATCAGCCAACACAAACACACCGTGCGCACATCCTGCCAAACCAGCCCACGATAGCAAAATAAATCGGCGTGTTTTAACATACCTCTAGAATGAACTCGAAATGATTTTAAAAATCGAAATGTTGAATTAACCTAATGAAAAACCAGTAAAAACCAAACAGTAACTTTATCAATAAAGGAAGCATGAAAGTGTTTATGCGTCTATTCCATCGTGCTTGATATTTAAACAGTATAAGAAACATAAAATGTGTGTTTAAAAATATAATACGTGCGCAAAAAATAAAATGAACGTGTTTTCTTCCTCACTGATCATGAACAAATTTATTGATTTTGATTCATAACTCCTGTACTGGTTGATTTATAATGCTCTTTAAATGTTGCAACACTGCTTTTGCATAAAATTTGCTTTAGAAAAACAAATATTTTGATGATAAAGAAAATTATTTGATCGTTTAAAATTAGAGGGTAGATTTGAACAGACTTAAATCGAAGAGAAATATTATTTTTCTTCTTTCAAATACTGTTTGCTAACAATATAAGGCTACCTGTTTGAAAGGGCCACGGTGTAATTCATTATTCATGTTAAATTTCATCAAATATCCCCTAAAGCTTCATATTAAATTAAGGGAAATCAGTCAGTGTTTAATTACTTTGTGTGTGTTCAGTTTACCTTCAGAAAAACAAGGCTCAGCCTCAGATTCCTGTCAGGTACCTAAATCCTCTGATGCATGCTGAAACCAGCGGCTGTCACATTTAAAAAAATAAAAAAAATCCCTCACTGCTTGTCACAGTCTGCAAAACACAGCTCGGTTTGGAGTTGTTTTATAGAGGCAGCAGCAGTTTGAAACAACAACCATGACAAAACAGGCCCACAAAACAGAGGGAGAGGCAGAGACAAATAATGATGTGTGTGTGTGTGTGTGTGTGTGTGTGTGTGTGCGCACGCACGCATCTGTGAGAGAGAGTGAGGGAGCTAATAAAGTAATGTGATGGATGATCTCCTTTCTCCCAGAGGGACCAGCACCATGTAAATTGGCCCACACAATGCATTATGGATAAGGCAGTTGAGATTATAGCTTGTTAATGTGTCCCTCCCTCGTCCCCTCCCTCCCCTCTCTCCCCTCTCTCCCCCTACTTCTTGCTTTTCTCCCTCGCTCTCTCTCTCTCTCTCTCTCTCTCTCCATCCCTCTGCTTCGGCTCAGGCAGTGACATGGTCACCTCATTGTCGGGGCGCGTGGGTCTTTTAGCTGCAGATGGAGAGGAAGACGAGCTGTACTGCAGCGATCTGCCAGACTTATTGGAATAAGTTTATGTATCTGTGCACGTGTGTGTGTGTGTGTGTGTGTGTGTGTGTGTGTGTGTGTGTGTGTGTGTGTGTGTGTGTGTGTGTGTGTGTGCGTGCATATGCTGCTCGCATTGTGAGGACAACAGTTTGTTCACCCAGTCACATCACAAGGAGTCACCTCCCAATACGGGGGGACAAGCAGTAAATAAGTAAGCTGCCTTTTTAAGGGTTAAGACTGAGCATTTGTCTATAGAATTATAACAGTCATCAGGGGATATATGGAAGTCAATGCAGCATCCTCCTAAGTGGCAAAAACATGCTAATGCATGTGTGTGGTGTGTTTGTGAGAAAGACAAGCCAATCGCTAAGCAGCCAGCAGAGACAGTCCGTCAGCAGGGGCCAGGACTGTGGACATATGTCTCCTTCCTCCCTCACCCACACTACACCCCCCTCAGCCTTCCTTAGAGGGTGCCAACCCCCCCCTCCTCCCACACAGCCCCTTTCTCTCCACCTTACAGGCCCGTCCAGGGATCTGTTGGGCCATCTGTTGAAGCATGGCCAGAGGAGCCGGTCTGGAGAAAATGCTCTAGAAAAAGGCCAGTGTTGCTGTTGCTAACTAGCAGGGCTATGTTTGTGTGTGTGTGTGTGTGTGTGTGTGTGTGTCCCAGGGTAGACAGACCCCATATTGTTTGAGCAAAAAAACATGTCTGTGTTGTCTTTAAAGCCTGTATATGTTGTTAATGAGACAGAAAGCATTTTTTCTCTTTATTAATATAACTTGAATGTGTTGATTGTGATTGATTACATGAACCTCGTTACAACAGCATGATGACACTCATGTTAGCCTCAGGTCTTAATAGTCACACTGGAACTGCTACCAGGCTGGACTACCTGCATTTCCTCATCACTTGTATGTGAATGTATGTGACTGACGTTAGCAGAACACAGTGAAGAAGGTGCAGAGAACTTCATATGTGAGATCAGTGACTTAACATGCATTAGTGCTACAGCTCACTCATGCTCTCTATCACTTTGTGCAGCTGGAGCTGTGTTAGATGGCTAAGTTGCGTGCAACCTTTCCAGTTGACACTGGAGAGCATGATGGATTAACATTATATAAAATACACCGAACAGACAATGACAACACTGAAGACGTAGAGAGTAGGTTATAAATTAAAAGCAATTTTTTTTGTTGCTGCACTGAACCAAACCAATCTTTTCTGAACATCAGCTCAATAAAAGGTTTAATCAGTTTGAAGTCACGGGAAGATCTGAAATAATTCTGGAAAATCTGGAAAACAGCATCTGTGACCTGCAACCGGTTATGTCACTTAATCTGTGACCAAATACATAAATGAACGATTCCTCATTATGAGAAGAAAAAACAATCTTGCTGACATACAGCTTGTGTTCAAATATTTGACGCTTGGAGAGAGAAAGCAATAATTAAATGTTATTAATAAAGCGTGTTTAAAATCAAAGTGCTATACTACGAAAAATTTAAACAATGAAAAACTCAAAGTAGTTCCTAAAAATCCGTAATGCACACATTCACAGCATTTATGTAAAATAACACAAGAGCAGCTTGTCCTCTGAACACAGTTCCAGATATCAGCTTCCAAAAGCTTAAGAGGAAAAAAAAGCATTTCTTTAGCTCAGATTTAAATATCGCCACAGCTGATGAATTTCTGAGGTCGCTTGGGAGAGTTTTAGTTCAACCACAGCAGAGGCACAATAAACTTCGATCACTGGACAGTCAAGAGTGACTGGGAAGCAGACCCTAATGATCTTCAGGAAGTGAATGGATGCAGCATATATAGCACATATGCAGGTGTAAGACCATTTAAGGCTTTAAATACAAATAGTGCAACTTTATAGTAGTATACTACTAACTGTGGTTTGTAGTCTAAATGTAACAAATCTGACGCTTTTAAAACAAATTCTATTTTTACCAACAAATTCTGTCTTCACCACTCATCTGATCTTTTTCTAATGCACATTATTTTGATTAATGAAATAGGAACACAATTTAAAATTGTTTGTAGAGGTTTAAAACCCTTTTTTTCTTTCTTTTTTTCATGACATAATCATACAGTAATTAAACTGTCCTTGTGTCACACTCGAGGATACGGCGAACAAATGTGTCACTCAGTAAAAACCAGCCAAATCGCAAACCCTTTTCTCTGTAAAGAAAACCTTGGAGAAAAAGACCCAGAGAAGACTATTGTGCATTTAATGCTATTGACTAAATGATAATCTTAAAGCTCGTAGTTCGCTTTGGCAAATGGTCAGCGGGGATGGAGAGCATATGTAATTTGTACCCAACTGGCTAACAACATTCAAAAGCAGCTGCGTGTGTCCTTTAAGGGGTCTAATAAACAAGCATGAAGGAAAATGGCTGAACGATCCCACTGAGAGCTCAACACCTGCACACACTCAGCTCACCAAAACAGCTGGTGCGATCCACGGCGAGGTTTTCCCTCGTTCTGGAGAGGAGTCTTTGTTCGATCTCAGCTGATATGATAAGTTTGAATGTTCTTTCATTGGAGATGTTTAAATACCATCTCAGGTCAAACCATTTTATCACACAGCTGCTTAAATTGTGAACCACTATTTTTGAATCCAAAAGTGCACAAAAGTCACCATTTTTATCTTTCTTTACAAGGTTGCTCAGGTAAAATCTGCAAAACTGCTCGCTTTTTGAAGCTTTGTGTTGAGTCATTGTTTGCAGTTTATGGTCCAGAATCCTTGTGTCATTTTTAGCTTTCACTGAAACCAACAGTACACAAGAGATAGCAGAGCATTTCAAGACTTTGTTGTTCTTTCAGGAGTTTGTGGAGAAAAAATATAGAAGCAAAGGCTGATGAGTTCATCACAGTTAAAAGCTTATGATGTGATGATCCACTATGGCTTGGTTTAGTTGTTATTTAAGGTTTAAAGCAAGACATTAAAGCAAACAAACAAATAAATAAATGCTTCTTCATCTACCCGTCAATTTTGAGATTGTGGAAAGAAAAATCCCCCATACACATGCCAGTATTCATTTAATTACTCAAATTATTCTATGTTTAATAAGATTATACCTCATGTGCAAATTACATCCAATTTCCAAAAACTTAAAAATAGATAAATAAAGAAATAATTAAATTAAATCCACTATGTAATTGTTTTACAAGACAAAGCTTTCAAAGCCTGATTTCATACTCTGATAATCAGAAAGTGTTCAAGCAGTTTCAAATACTCTAATCACCGCAGTGTTTTTTGCTTCTTTTTTTAGTACTTTATTGGAGCACAATCTTTCAGAAGCTCACTGCATTATTTTCAACTGAAGGAATACAGTTGTGAATAAAATGTCAAGCTATCTCTTTACCTTATTCACCTGCAATCTCACCTGAAATAAATCAGTAACTAATGGGCAGTTATGGTTAAAAACAAACAAACAGGTGTGCTCACGGGCGGCGCAACCTTTATTTTTATTTCTGCAGTAGATCAAAAGCAATACAGAAGTATAAACAGTACAAGTTTAACATTTCACTTATTTCACTGATTAATCTGGCAATATTTTATAATAAAGTATAATATTAATTATAAACTGCCAGAAAACTAAGCCAGAGTTGACTTATTCAAATTGTTTTGTTTAGTTGGATGTTTAAAATTGAGACGTTACATGAATGTAAATCAGATAAACTATCACTTTAGAAGCTGGAGCGAGCAAAAGTTTTGCTTTGCTACTTTACCACACAAGCAAAACATCGTGATAGATTTTCTGTGAAGTGACCAATCGGTTAATGATCTAATAACTTCATCTCCAGACCAGCTTCAACCGTCTGTTTTGACAGAGCAGGGCAGGGTTTCCACAAACTTGAAAATCATCTGTTAATGGTTTAAATCGTGCAGAGTCTCCTTGGCTCACTGCGTCTTGATAAGCCCGGCAATCTTCGGCTCTGTGTGTGTGTGTTATGTGTGTGTTTTGTGTGTGTTTTGGCTGGACCCTCCGCGGCTGTGTGTGTGGGTGGTTGCCTCCACCCATTAGAACGGGTCATCTCTCTCTCATGGAGAGTTTTCACGGCTGTGGAGCGGATTAGGAGCAGAGAGGGAGGCAGACAGAGAGAGAGGAGAAGAGATTATTGGGCATGCTGGAAGGAGGAAGGAGGGAGTCTCAAAAAGCGAGAATTAGCATCTACACTTCAGCATTTGTTTGTGGTATGTAGCTGACACTCATCCAGAGTGCCCGGGTGTACAGTGAGTACAAATGGAGGAACAAGTGAACACTGGCATCTCGTCACAAGTGGCCTTTAGAAGAGAGGAAAGGAGGTCTGAAGGGAAGAGAGAGGAGACTGTTGGGTTAAAGAGAGCCTATGTTAATGCATTTATAATTACATAAACTACAAGACAGGTTAAATCTATGCTGACATTTTAACAAGGTTTAAAAATCCGAGCCAAGATAATATTTGTTCCAATCCCTGCTTATTTAAACTAAATTATCTTGTAATTACAATTGCAGTGTGATAAGTTTCACTTTGATTAACAGATAGAAGCTTAAGGTGAAAGTCAAGCGCATAGAAATTAAAATATTCTTTATTTAAATATTCTAAACCACTCATGTGGATGCAAATTGACTAAAGGCTTACTAACTTTTTTTTATGGCTTATGTGATCGAGTCTAGAGGTCCGTGATAAACTGAAACGACACCAAAGCAGAAGAAGTTTAAATATCTAGGGTCAACCATCCAAAGAAACGGAGAGTGCACAAAAGTGTCAGAAGAACAGCAGGAAGAGTGAAAGATGCTAGTGAAACCTGCTGAGGTATGAATCGGGGATAGTGGCACTGAGGAGGCTGAGGTGGAGGTGGCAGAGCTGAAGATGTGTAGATTTTTATTGGGAGTGACCAGAGGGAAAAGATTAGAAATGAGTATATCAGAGGGACAGCTCAGGATGAGTGCTTTGGAGACAACGTTAGAGAGGCAAGGCTGAGGTGGTTTGAACATGTGCAGAGGAGGGTTATAGATATACTAAATATAAAGAGTGTTGAAGATGGAGCTGCCAGGCAGTAGGAAAAGAGGAAGATTAACTGATGTAGTGAACTAGGACATGCAGAGGGTCGGTGTGACATAAGAGGATGCTTTTGAGGAGGATCTGGAGGCAGATGATCCACTCTGGTGACTGAAGGGAGCAGACAAAAGATGTGGCTTTCCTTTCTTTCCCCACCGTTTATGGTTATCCGCCCCACCCTTTCCCCATCTTGTGTGTAACTTGAAAATTTACGGACATCCCGAAATGTTACAATATACCTTCTGGACCAAGAAGATTGCCATAAAATTACAAAGTTGCCTTTGTTGTTGTTTTTTTGTTAGAAATACGTCAAGGCCTGCTGTTTTAAGCCCTTTAGGTGTACATTTGACCCACCTGAACCTCCCAGTTATGTTGCAGTGGTGACATTTTGAAGCATGTTCGTTTAAACTGGCTTCTCATTGTGTAAAATACGTGACGGGGGAGGGGGGGGGGTACCCATCTGTCAGCATGCCACATCTCAAAGCAATTGTTTAAAAAAAAAGTTGCAAAACCAACGGCGTTAAAATGTCATTGTGTTCCATCTCATATTTATAATGAATTACAGGCTCGACAGTCAGAGAATATATGATCGTCTTTATGGAATGTTTACATCTCGGTTGGTGTCTGAATGGAGCCGGGAGGTGATTAAGACATGAAGTGAACCAAACATTAAACCAGACAAAGTTTCGCATTTACAATTAAAGTTTGAACTACGATCTTAATGGCTGTCCCTCTCTTTCACACACACAAAGACACGACACATCCCCCCCTGCACACACACACACACACACGGAGGAGCACCATTCGCCAGTTGGTCTTAAAGAGGCAAATTCCTCCACAGCATTTTCTCAACATCGTAAAGCGTCTGCCGTTAAAGCAATGTTTTTTCAATCCGTCTGCTCCCCCTGACATTTCCAGATAACGTTGGCGTTAGGTTGATTTGGGGGAATTTGCACACCATATGCTGCTGTGTCAAACACCTACATTTAAGCCGACTATGCCTCTGCATCTCCTAATAGCGGCATCATTGGAGCTTGTTTATCTAATGTGCCTGTTAATGTTATTTATTGGGAGTCTGCCCGCTATCCAGTTCCTCCATGCATGCTAAGGAGACAGACATAAGATATGCAAATGCTAACGTCGACCGAACTTTGTGGCAGTAAAACAGAACATTTGCATTTGATGTAGCACATAATAAACTAGTTATTAGCATTTTAAATGCGTCAAACAAACTTGAAAAATGTGGCCTGTGCTGATGTGCTTTTTATTATTGCTGTGTGCAAGGAAAACACACATACACACGCCACACGTGCCTTCAAACGCTCAAAAAAAAAAGAGTGCATGGGGAGACACATTATTATAAAACTGCTGTACACAGGACAGGATGTCACGAGGCAAAGAGTCACAGGACGGATGATTTTGTTTCCTCACCGTCTGGTATTTTGGTGCCATAAACTTCCTCTTTCTCAAACTCTACCCATTAAGCTATGCAGAAAATTTCATTTCATCAGCAAATCAGAGAAGAAACTCCAGTTTCAGCTTTGACAAGAAGAGATGATAAACAGGCTGGCCTGCCTGCTGCTGATTTATTAACCGAGTCACAAGCATAGGCTGTATATAAAGGATGGACATAGATTTTCTGGTCTGAACAATGAAACCAAAGTGAAAGTGCCTTAAAATGCCATTCTTTTCAGTGGCCAGCGGGGGGCGATGGTTTCAAAAAGAAGGCCGATATCTCTTACTGTAATGCACAAAATCTGTGTTCATTTACCTTGAAGAGTTGAGGAACCAAACATGGCCAGATGTAGCTGCTGGGCTGAAGACACAAGTGTACGATTATGCTGGTTTTTGCCACGGTTTTAATGGTATCCCTTCAAGGTTTAAATACATATAAATACACACAGATAGATGTGGCAACTGTTTAAAAACTTTGCAAAAAAAACCCTCGACAGTCTTGGCCTCTGGTTTTGACTTTTTCTCCTCCTTATCAGCGCGTTTGACGTGATATTGTCTTAAGTGGGACACCTATCGTTTCAAAATATTAGTTAGTGTTGACAAGAAATATATATAGCACAGCTGCAGGGGCCTATATGACCTTTTAAGGAACAATTTTAGCTGCTACTATAGGTCAAATGTTTGTGAAACTTGCACACAATGGCTACCTCAAGGGTCTATAACCACACTGTGCTTAAGGTAATACAGGTTGTTTTACGGGGACTCGCTACTCCTCGTGGAGTATGGGTGAGATTTCACTGAAACAAGATTTATTTGTCCTTGATGTGACTGTTTACAAGCTTCCTTGACGTCTCTGTGGATTTTATTTCTCACTAGTTTGTGCAAGACAGCAAACCAACCAAGAAAACTTGTAACTTTCTTTCTGTATTTCATGCATTATACTAACCTATTAATTGTGATGGATCATAAGTCAGATACGTTATTGACATGCTGCCATTAATCCACCTCCTAGTAGTGCAAGGATGCAATCAGAATCAAATTTGACTTCAGTGACTTGCCCGAGGATACTTTGGCAGGTGGAAGATCAAACAGCTAACCATGGGAGTAGCAGCACAAGTCAGCTGATCACAGCCTGCACATGAAAAATCCACTGTGCTCACCCAATTTTTGGTTCCCACCTGTGATGTTCCACTTTAACCCCTGCTGATAGCCTCAAACCCAGCCTCAAAGTATCCCAAGCGACTGTATTACTACTGCTGGTGTTGGTCTCAAGCCTGGATAATGGATGGTTGCATCAGGAAACACATCTGGAATTAAATTTTGCCAAATCAAACATGAGGATCGATCTGTAGCAGGATCAGCCGAAGGCACCGTTACCCCATAGCTTAGCAGCTAATTCCTATGGCTATAAATAAAGCAACAACAGTAATAATGTGTAAATAAACTGATATTTATATGGCATTTTTTTTGCGTATTTTCCTGAGCAACCATATGAAACTCTAGTATTACGACTATCCTGGTACCTAAATGATTTTAATGGGAGTAACACTCATTAGTTAAGCTCATATTTCTTTTTTCTATCTTCTCTTCCTTTTTAGACTGTTTGTGTGATTAGCATGCTGAGCCAGAGCTTCAATGAATAAGAAGCATGGATGGCTTATGTTTCACTGCCCCTGCTACCTAGCGAACACAGAGCGCCGGGGGGGAGCTGTCTGAATTGGTTTTTCATTAGGAGTTAATGATGTGATAATCTCTCTAACAGTATCCAGGCCTTAGACCCTGCAGCCTGCAGTACTCCTCTAATCGAGTGTGTATGAGTGTGTCTGCCGTCCAACATACATATGTTTAAAAGAAGGGACTGTATTTGTGAATGTGAATCATTATAACCCAGTGTGGATGGTGAGCGTTATACAGCCAGGGTTGAGATGGATGGGCAGTCATCACTGAACCACACATGCACGCAAACATGTGCACAGATCAGACCTGATCTGATCTCTACATGTAACCCCGCTCACCCACCCTCACCCCATCACACCAGCTTAAATCTTACATGTTAATCTCCCTCCTTCTCTCTGTCTTTCTCTCAAACACGCACAAACATACTCGCTTTCATTCTCCGCTTGCAGAGACCCCTGCTTCATTTTCTGGTCATGTGCACCCATTGCGAGGGGGCGAAGCGGACACAAAGTGAAACAGGGAGCAGAATGGGGAGGAGAGGAGGCGAGGCTGGAGCTGCGGCCTGAAAGGAGGCGGTGGGAGGTGTCTAATTGTCCCACGCTGAAAGGGACAGTTAAAAGGAGAATCTTGTTGCAAAAGCTGGTGGGCTGGGCTGGAGGCTGGTTAAGTGCTGGTGGTGTGTGTAACCGTGTGTGTGTAACTGTGTGTGTGTGTGTCTGTGTGTGCTTGTATGAGTGTGAGTCTAATGAGGAGGAGGATGACTGATGACCAAAGGGAGGATGATACTGAAGAGGATGAGTTTAAAGGTTAAAGAAATAAATTAAAATTGCAGTTAAGTTAGTTTTAGAGCAGAAATATTAATATCAACACTCAACACGATCCAATATTGTAATTAGCTAATAAAAAAGCTAATTAATTCCAAAAATGTATAACTAACAGCGTGCATAGTGTCACTTTCACTCCTGGTTTGCACTCACACACCCTGAAAGACATCCAACAAAACAGAGGTTATAAACTATGTTGCATGGTAGAAAATCCAATTAATTCATATTTAAGACAGTACTGCTTATTGACAAAACATATTATACTATCTAAGACAATGCTGGTATAATTTTAATGTGATGAAAATGCTGTCAAACCATGATAAATACTGATATAAAGCATTTTCTTTCCCTGAGAAAACGAGACAAGGCCTAACATGTGAGGCACATGGGCAGTATATGTAGTGCCTTAACCTTGCCTTTTTACATTTTTATTATGTGTTACATTGGTGTGCATCATGAATGATCCACTAATACAAATAAGCCCCTAGTGTACCTCCAAGTATATGTTGGTAAATATAATTACACCATAATATCAAGTAAAAGAGGTGAAAATTCCATTTGTTTCTTGGGCTGTATTATAAAGTATTACTAAAATTTCCAGAGGAAACTCTACCTACCTTGGCTACTTTTGTACTTATGCTGTATCACTGCTATTTTACAATAATGTTGCTGCTGCTTTCATCTGGTGGTGATAGATTTACACTTTGAGTTAGGTCATGTGTCATCAGTGACAGTAGCTCAAAAAGAAAAAACATCACTTTTTTTTATATAGTCATAAAAATCATTATCACAGATTTTCTTAAACTATCTTATGGTTTAAGGGTACATCACCCATTCCTACCACCTGTACAGGCCATCCAACAAATTCAAGTTCTTTAATCCATATCACTAGTCATCGCCATGCACCTACCAGGTAGTCATGCTAGTTACCTCAATCTAATGCAATCTAACAGCAGTTCATGAAGTAATCACAACCTCTAATCTACTGAGTCGTGTCCCGGAGCATAATTTTTCATTGGGCTAAGCTCATATATATAGATTCATGTGCCATCACTTCAAATGCACTAAGCTACTAGTAACTGAAGGGTTAGCTTTAGGTCTGTGAAGGTCTGTTAGCTTTAGCTTTACTGACATCGTGCAGATCAGGTGCTTCATTACCAAATGGCATGATTTAATTTGACTTACTGTTGTAGAGTATATCAGCAGAGAGGACATTTTTGGGTGGGCATAGACACCAACACTGTGGGGTTGTTGGTTCTGATTAGCAAGCTAGCTGTAGCGCTACTAACACAAGATGCAGGATGTAGCTGGTGTTAACAGCTCAAGTCTGTTGTCCTTAGGCCAATGCTCAGGTATACAGTACAATATATACACTGATCTCTCAGTTGTGTTACAACACATCTGACTTAGACGCAGCAGTGTATCAAGGAGTCTAAGCATGCACCAAAAGGATGCTGTCATTTAACGGTCACAGGTGTTTACTTGATGTTTGACAAAGAACTGTTAAAGATGTAAAAGATTTCTTGCACTGTTATGTAGCAAAGATTCTAAACTAAATTGTTTTCCAAAATTGTTTTCAATAAGGAAAACAAGAATTGCACACATTGATCAGTCGTGCATTGGGATGAAAAATATGTGTCTGAAAACTTCATTGCTTCTGTTTGATAAAAACATGCCTCAGAAAGCTTTGAGATGCCAATTTTGTATCAGAGTGTGTTCAGACAGAGAGAAATAAGAACATGAAGGTATGTTTCTTCATTACTGAAATGTTAATTTGACTTGTTTTTGCCTAATTAACGCCAGTGTCTTCCAAGAACAAAACAGCCCGACAAATATTAATTAGGACCTCAATATTCATGTTGGCAGAGATGGTTGTGAGGTCTGTAATTAACGAGATTTTAATCGTTTGATCATCTCCTTAATTAAAGGCTTGCTATAATTTGAAGGTTTGTTTACTTTTCACAAAATAGGAATGAAGAAATCTTATTGATATTCTTTTACCCACAATTCACCCAAAGAAAACTGAGAAGGCAAAATCAAGCTTTTAAAAGTTGCCATAAGATATCTGAGAGGTGCGGTACATCTTTTACTTTTCAAATGTTGACCTATCATTTAGAAAAATAAATCTCAGAACTACTTTTTTTTTACGGTTTTTGCTTGGCATCACTGTGAGATATCAATACTCCTGTTGCTGTCTTCCATCTGCCACTCAAACACTTCAAACTAAGCGAAATCTCTTTTAGTGAAACTTCAAACTGTGGTTTGATGGTGTCTTTGATGGGTAAAATGAAAGGAGTATACATCCACAGTTATTCACGCATGGATTGTATTCAGTAAAATGATGTGTAGGCAACGTTTCTGTAAGAAAAACAAACTCTATCCATTGTCAGCTCAACTATTTGCAAGAATTTACAAGTTTCTTTTTTTTTTTTTTTTTTAGATTATATTAGCATAGAAACACATTTGTCCTCCTGAAGAAGGAAGAAATATAGATTGAAAATCATTCACCACAGTTAATAAGCCACATGGCAGGAGCCCAATGCATTTAGGCATGTACATATGGTCAAGACCACCTGCTGAGGTGACTGAATGTGGTGTGGTTGTTATTTCAGACACTCCTGATCCACTGTGGTTTTCCACACAACCATCTCTAGGGTTTACAGGGATTGGTCAGAAAAAGAGAAAATATCTACACCTTAGCCATTCTCTGGGCAAAAATGCCTTCTTGGTGAATAAAGGGAATAGTAGCTGAAATAACTAATTGTTAAAACCACATCTTTCTGAACCTTTAAGCACATGTGCTACAACAGCAGAAGACCACAGTGTACCCATCTTCTGATAGCATCTTCCAGCAGGAAAACTCGCTATGTCATAAAGATCAGATCATCTCAAACTGGTTTCTTGAACACGATGATGAGTTCACTGTACTCAAATGGCATCAAAGAATTATGGCAGTCCAACACAGTACTATCAAGGTGTAACTTATGAAGTAGACAGTGAGCATATAGTTACTTGATTGCTACAAATGAACGGCTCTAGGTTTCTGTTCCCACTTTTATATAGATGTTAATGGAGGTCCATAATAAATAAAGTCAGAATAACTCTCAGCAATATTTAATTATTTAATTTATTTAATTTATTTAAAGTTACTGTCAGATTTCTGTTTTTTTGTTAATTTGTTAAAGTATGTGGCATGAACCAATGCCAGATACTGTCACATTTTACTCCTTTGATAGTCCTTTAAAGTGAAAGTTAGCATCAGATACAGAAGGGATGGCACAAAAGACAAACTCTACAAGTAAAAAAAAATTCTACAATATAAAACACACAACCCAACTTTTGTTAATATGCAGCAAAGAAAAAGGTTTTAAAGCAATTTTAAATCAGATTAATTGTTAGTGTCTTGCAGCCTCAAGCAGTTCGTTTTAACAAAATTGTTCAGCGGTAAATGTTACATTTTGGTGATTTTTGAAAAATAATGTTAACTGCTTCATCTTATTTATGATGATATATTTTGGCTTTCAGGAGAGTCCAGGTGAAGCTCTAATCTCTTAAAGCCATAACAAGATTTCTAATGAGTTCCTGCAACACATAAATAAATGTGTAAGGTCACAGAGTGAAGACTCATATGCCCACCTCCACAGACCAGGTAAGTGTTTACAGTCTTTACTGAAGTAAAGCATGGTTTGATATACAGACGATTACTCCATGTGAACTAAAGCAGAAAGAACACAAAGAGGCAAAATGAGGAGACAAAACATGTCTAACTCCTGACGATCTTTCCCGTTCTGCATTTCAGAGTATGTGAGAACTCAACACATAATATTTCATTCTTTTTTTTTTACCAGTGACATCAGCTATTATCTTTGGCTCTGACTTTTACTTTCTTTATTGTCTCAGGTATGTGTGTCGTTGTTCTTTAAGGTAAGAGATACTCAGCCAGTCATGTGTCACAGACACTCACTGCTGACCACAAAATACCAGAGAGAAGCTTCCAGTCACTGTGGACTGTCCTGAGACTAGTAGAGGTGGTCTAGTAGCCGGAGCCTCCCAAGAGGTAGATGAAGAGGAGACTGGTTGCTACTGGAGATCATGTTTAATTTTTCAGATGTTTTTACATTTAAATGGAGGATCTGACTCAAACTCTATGGGCCTTTAGAGATCATAACAAACAAGATCTTCTGAACTTTTAGTTGTCTGTCGTCTTCCACTGGATCCTATCCCAGGTGCACCAGGCAGGATGCAAGATGAACAGGTAAATAGCAACAGGTCACTTGCAAAGTCCACATAGAAAGCCCCTCAGCCAGCTGATGGGTTCAAACCTGGGACCTTCTTTCTTTAAGGTGATGGTGCTAACCACCAAACCATCATGCTTCCAGACTTTTAGCACAACATATTTGTAATGCAGTAATACAGTATATACTGTAAGGAAAATAATGTCACTATAAAACAATACATCAAAGCATATAAATGCTTTCTAGTAGACCCTATTCGAGTAGAAACATTATAATAAAACTGTAAATGACCTATTATGGACTTAACTGTGTTACTATCTTGTGCTTTTGGGGTCAGTAATCTAAGCAGACCTCCTACCTCCTGCTCTTTGGTGACACATCAGAAATGTTTCTATATATCTCAGTCATTTAAAGGCATCTCTGTCTACATGCACACATGTGCAACACTCAGTTTTCTCATGACCCGATGTATGATTGCATGAACCTGTGATACCTAATACACATGCATTACAGAATGGTATATGTACAACATTCAAAACTGCAAATATAGACACCTTTTAAAATAGTAACAAACGGTGACGTCTAAGATAAAAAAGCAATAGCACTGGCTCAATTTGGGTCCCTGTGATTGTGTCCTTTTGCTGCCCAGAGAGCTGATGTGAGAGGGCAGAGAGCCACTTCTCAAAGAGAGGAAGAAAAAAAATGTGAGAGGGTTTCAAGAGAAGAAGCAAGCCTAACCAGAATCTTGTGAGAAGGAGCACAGAGAGTGAGAAAGAGTGTGAGAGGAGGAGAGAGGGGGAGAGATAAAAAAAAAAGATACGAACAGAGGAATAAAAGGAAAACGAGGAGCTTACGCAGTGAAAAGAGCACATTATGGGCGACCTGCTGCGACAGTAGTGTGGAGAACGGTGAATAACTGCCTTCATTTAGGCCAGTGTCCTGGTGGTGTTGAATCAGAGGCCTCAGATGGACACACACACTCACAAACACTAAAATACATAAGTAAAAAAATACCCTTTGCAAAGCATGTGTTCCTGCACAAATTGATATCTGACACACACACACACATGCTAACAGACCTGCTCTGCCCCTCTCATTCACACATTTCTCCACATTGGCCGGATTAGGAACACTTTCTCTTGGGTGTGCGAGGCTGCCCCACACACAAAGAAACACTTGGGGACAGGATTAGTAGGCTTACAGGGGATTCACATATGTCCAGTTCAAGCAATTGGTATTCAAAGCTTTACACTATCAAATGCCACCAAGAGAGAGCAAAGCCGACCAGCGCTTTTCTTTGCATTGGCAGCACCTTTATGAGAGGGGCTCTTTTGCTGGGCCAACAATAAGGCTGTGAATACACATTTTTACTGTTCTACCAGGGGGATCTCATTGGTGAAGGATGAAGCACGGAGCAGAGTTTGAGGCAGACTTTATTATCGGGGGTTTGAAGTGCTGGGTGGGTGAGAGTGCAGACGGATGGATGGATGGAGGCACGGATAGACAGATGGAGAGATAGGGATGCTGAGGTGGTTGGTCAGAGGAAGAGTGCTTCAGTTACTTCCACATGTTATTGTTGGTGGCCCGTTCCCCCACTCCACCTCGACAAAACAGATCTGGAGTAGACTCTTCAGAGTGGAGAGAGCACTCTCAGCTGCTCAATGTAGACAATACTGACTCAATTTACACCATTCGCCCAATATTTTAATGCACATTGAAAGATCAGCTTTTTGCTTCAGTGGATAAAAACTAACGTTTTGAATGTTTTCACTGCGTGTTGACAATACAGAATTTTTATGACTGCTTTTAAGATTTAGTAGTTTTTCTTCCCTTTGGTTTTTGACACATCTGTGGTTTGGCATGTCTTTCCATTTTGTCGTTTAAAATTTTTTAGACGTGGTTTGTGTGCATGGCTTGTATTTGGCTCATATTGTATTTTAAGTAGCTTATAATAAAATTTAATTGATTGCTGAAATGATTTCAATGTTTGAATGTTTTTCCAGTTTTTCCAGTAGTATTTATTTTAAGATAATAAATATTAGATAATAATAATAATAATAATAATAATAATAATAATAATAATAATAATAATAATAATAATAATAATGTGCTTTCAGCACATGGAAGCTAGATGTTGGACCATGAGGCACAGCCTTGTAAACTCTGACATCCGCATGCTGCCATATGGCCAGCAGAGTGCCGAGAGTCGGAGCCGGCATGTTACCTCCGTCCCAGCGGAGGCCCTGCACCCCTGCGGCAGCACTAACCGCTGAATGGGAAAAGCAATTTCCCTTCCCATTCCTCCTCATTCCCTCAGGCGGCCACCGGCGGAACCTCGGAGACTTTGGCTTAAATTTTGACCGTCCGATACAAAGTGAACAGCGTGTGTGTGAGTGTGTGTGAGGCTGATGAGGTTTTCTTCTTTTACAAAAATGCAGCATGATCTCTGTAGTTGCGTTTGACAACAATTTTAAACGGCTCTCTTTTCAAAATGTATTTCTTCTTTCTTGGGATGTGATCGCGGTGCGTGTGTGCGTAAAGTATGGGAAGATCTCATAATAAACCGCGTGTGCTTTGTGCAGTAAAAATCACTAAGGAAGAAAACTGACCGGTTTCTCCAGGAAGAGCAACTTTCCCATCCACGAGAGAAGTGGAGGGGAGAGGAGAGGAGCGCGGTGCCCCCCGACAGTTTTCTGACAATGGCAGTGAATGGTTGCGCACCGCGGTCACTGGGACAGTCAAAGCACACCGCCCCCTTTCTAACGGGCACGTCATCTTCCTAACTAGGCGTTATGAATAGGAAAGCCGCTTTTGTCTGTCCGCGCGTATAAATACCCACAATCAGTGTCCCCCTCACCGCAGAGTTACAGAGACACACGCAGAGTGAAAGTCGACAGACACTGACGCAAAGTGGGAACCGATGTGATAAGGACAGAAGCACGGGACAGGAGGGATACAGGCAACATCAGGTGACCAGAGTGACTAAAGGCTTCGGGAAAAAGAGAGAAAGGGAGAGGCAGGGAGTAAAAGCTGAGAGGGGAGAGTGTGGGGAGAGAGTGAAAGTGAGAGTGAGAGAGAGAGAGAGGGAGGAAGCCAGCAGCGACCTCCTACCCAACAACCTCGGAAGCAAACTCATAAAATGAATTCAGACTCCAGCCCAAGCAGCAGAGCCTCATCCCCGGACATGGACGGCATGTTTCTCCGTGACCACCACCCGCATCACCATCACCATCATCACCACATTGGCTCCTCCGTGTCCTCCTCCACGCAGAGCGGCGAGCAGCAGCGCCAGAAGATGAGCGGGGGCGAGCACCTGCGCTCAGGAGAAGCAAAGTCCGCGTCGGTGGGAAGCAGCAGTAGTAGCAGCAGCAGCAGCAGCAGCAGCAACAAGTATAAACTGAAGAAGCAAGTCACCGAGGAGGAAATGTACCAGCTCCGTCTCAAGATTAACGGCCGGGAGAGGAAGCGCATGCACGACCTCAACCTGGCCATGGACGGCCTACGCGAGGTGATGCCCTACGCGCACGGGCCCTCAGTGCGGAAGTTGTCCAAGATCGCCACGCTGCTTCTGGCCAGGAACTACATCCTGATGCTCACCAGCTCCCTGGACGAGATGAAGCGGCTGGTAGGGGAGATATATGGAGGGCAGCACTCAGCCTTCCACTGCGGCACGGTGACGCACGGCCCCGCCGGACACTCCGGAGGTCCCGCCGCTGCCGCCGCTGCAGCAGCCGCTGCCGCTCACCAGGTGCACCCTCTTCTCGGGAGCGCGCTGTCTTCTTCCACGTCCTCCACTCTGTCCAGCGCGCTGCCGGGGCTCACGTCCATCAGAGCACCCCATTCCCTGATGAAGGGGGCTCCAACTGCGCCCTCGGCCCTGCAGCTGGGCTCCGGTTTCCAACACTGGGCTGGGCTGCCGTGTCCCTGCACCATCTGCCAGGTGCCTCCGCCTCCTCCACACATCCCCATCACCTCTACCGGCCTCACGAGACTCTCAGGGGAGGGGAAAGACGGGATGAAATGATGCCCGTGTGTCTGATGAGCAGCAGAGACTGAGAGATGTAATGATGTTTGTAAATAGATAATTCAGGGCATGAGGGGGAATTTGGCCTTACTGGTGCATGTTGTTGTTTAGTCTGTTTTCTTGTTTGGCGTATAACAGAAAAGCCTTTTTCCTCCTTGTAACAAGGACTTAGACTATATATATAAAGACTACTGATTTTTGCCAGTTGATGGTAAAAAAAAAAAGAAAGAAAGAAAGAAAATACACACCGCGCTCCTGCTGTGTTTAACTGAGTCTTCGTTGCACATGACATTGTGAAAGGTGAAGGAGGCAGCATGAACATTTTAATTTTGCTTCTTTCTTTTTCTTTTTTTTTAAACATTTTTTTAAATATATCAAGCGTCATTTTGTGAAAACGAAGAATGCTCTGTGCCTTGTACCAAGGATTTTAAACTTGAGTTCTATGTAAAAAATAAATAACAACATGTTTGTGTTTGGCTAAAACGATTCTGCCACCACGGAAATTTGTTTTAAATTTTTTTAAGATTTATTTTAATCGTGTGGCTCACTGTGTGTCGATTTGTGCCCTGATTTCTATTGATTTCTATTTTGATTTTAACTTCTGTTTTTTTTGCATGATGGTGTAATTATCACAGCATGATTGTTTTTGCTGAAATGAATTTGTTATGCCCAGAGACCCCGTGTCTTTATTTTTGTACATTGTTGATGACTGATGAAATATTTATTATCGCCCAGCGTCACTGGATGAAATTTCAATAAAACTGGAATTATGAATCATACCCAATTTATTCCTCTGTTTCTTTTAAATACTCACCAAATCACCGAAACGACATTTTTTTCTATCATATAAGAATTAAACCCCCGGAAGTTTAAGTCAGTTTTACTTTTTTATTTCTTTAATTAATTTTGGTAGTTTCAGACAGAATCTTAAGATAAATACGAAGCTGTGCTTCTTTAAATATTTTATTTTGCCCACATATATGTAATCATTGCACATTAAAAAAACAAATCTTGTTTTAAATAATAATTATTGCGCAATGATTATAAACATTTCAAGGCCTCAGACAAAAACACCTCAGCGCGTTTTTTCTTTTACACGTCTCATCATTATTTGTTCTTTTTTTAAGACCCCGGATTTTTCTGCTTATTTAAAACAGACTACATTGAAATCAACAAAACGCAGAGATTTATAGATAAATGAACATTTGCTATTTTATAGTAAATATTTCTAAGAAAAACTACATATAAATAAGTGAAAATTAGCATCTGATATTTTTCTCCTTTGAATGATCCTAGAATAACTGCTGAAATTACGCAGTAGGACATTAAACATTTTGCTGGTTGTTCAAATTCATGTTTTAGAACTGTTCTAAAATTAACCAAAGTTTTGAAGCCATGTCACCTTCGTCTCGGGGCATACACGTCTGAACAATAACACGAATGCATCATTTATTTAGGATTCGCGCAAATGTTAGGAAAAGGGAGAAACGAGAGAGAAATAAGGCACTGAGCTGCAGCCTAATGGAGCTCAGCTGAATTGGTCCCTGTAGCAGCTAGAAAGTGATCCGCCTTGGGGAGCGCAGAGCAGTTTGTCCGCCGGGTCCCTTGGGTGTTTCTCCGTCTCATCTCTGCAGCGACAGAATGCACGTATGTTTGTGGAGATTACAAGTTAATTGTTCATGGGGGACCGAGAGGAGAAAATCACATCACAGAGAGGCGTCGGGATTACAGGCTTCTAAATGTAGAAGATTATACATTCAGACCCCCTCCTCGGCCTCGCCGTATGCAAATGAGTGTGTGGATTAAAAAAGTAAAGAAAGACAGAAAGAGAAAAGGAGACGAAGCCCTTTTGTAACTTATTTGGAGGGAAGAAAACACAAGTTTGGTGGCTAAGTCGAGAAAGAGTGAAAGAGTTCATTTTACGCTTCTTCTTCTTCTTCTTTTTGTCTTTAGGAATGAGTATAGCCTGTCTGTTCCTCGCAGGCTGCCAGATGGGATGTAAATAGCTGGGTAGCTGCAATGGCCTTTTAACCACACAACACTGAGGAGGATGTTGTCAAGGGAAGCTGGCGGTTTGCGAGTTAATAGTCATGAGTTGGGGTAATTACTTAAGGTTTATTATGCTCTGGTTTCAAAGGAAATAGACCCTTCAATGGGCCGAGAAATACTTCTTAATTCTGGCTAATTAGGAGCCGAGCAAAGCAGAGACAACTGCTGCTTCTGCTGCTACCAGAGAAGGAGAGCATTTGTAAGTAAGCCACAAAATAACGCACAAAACAATCATGCACATGCAAATGGCGTGCACAAGACACATCCGTGTTAAAGAGAGGAATGCAAACCAGCTTAAATTTGGAAGTGTACGTCCTGCTCTGATATGTCGATCATATGGCAACAGAAGCATCTTCCTGCCTTTGGCCTGCACACTGAAATGGAAGATTCCCCTCTTATTCTTCTGAAAGCTGGAAAGGTAAACAGAAAAACTAACTTGCAAGCAGCGAGTGAATTACAGGTTTTCTGTGTTTATCTAACAGAGGGGCTTATCTTCCTGGCAGGGCTCACAAAAATTATCCTCATTAGACTGAGACTTTTAGTTTTGTTTTAAATAAATCCCACTGATATTCAGATTTGTCTTTTTCATTAAGGCAAAAACAGGAGGAGAGAAGAGGATAATAATGCAACACAACAACAATAACAACTTAAACACAAACGCAAAACTAAAAAGAAGAACTGATCATGTTAAGGACCGAAAAACTCAACTGGAAAAATAAAAACGGCTTTCAAATTTGGACATTTTATGTATTTGAGCACCTATTTGTTATACCAGAGGCAGTTAAACCAGAGAAGGTTGTTGGACAGCTGATTTTGGTCAGTTCTGCAGCAAACATCAAACTTAGAGAGTGTGCGAACAGAGAAATACAAATAACATAACATCCTTAAAGCAACATTAATGCATTATAAGTGAAAAAGGTGTTTATTGTGGAAATTATATGGAAAATACCAAAAATACTTACAAAGAAAGCTATAAACTATAAAAAATGAGATGCATATATATTTATATAGCACGTAAAAGAGGCTGTGAGATCAAATCTATCATTTCTACAGAAACTATCTGTATGTAGTGTTTTTGTTTGCAGGCTGGTCAGCGATCATAGGATGGACTCGTGGCCATCAGCTCTTCTTTTCATGAGGCTTGACAAATGACTGGCCCTTTACAGAGCACACACCTGTTACTGCGAGCCACTCGAGGTTTATCACTTAGAGAAACACTGCTTTGTTCACCCTCTCCACACGCACACACACACACACACACACACACACACATACACACACACACACACAATGAGAGGCCTTTTTTCTCCATTCTTAAACATGGATGCTAACAAGGCAACAAATACTGTCAGCCTCACTTTCTGGCCCTGTGACAAAGCTCCAACCTCCAAATCTCAAAATCCGCAAAGTTGTTTTAATTAAAACACCCCAACAGCTGCTTGCCAGCTCCATCACAGATATAGTTTTACAAAGCTGCAAATATAAGGGTTGTTTTAGAGGGGGGGTGTCAGATATGCACAAACAGTAGGGGCATTTAAGGCTTTTATAACTCCAGAGTTTGTATAAACATGTCATTTGGCAGCCACAGACTGCTGTTGCATTGAGTGTGAAGAGTCCTGCCTGTGTGGAAGTGTATGAATGTGAAGTGGTCTTCTGGTTTGTTTACTTGGTCGGTCAGTGAGCTGCTGCCTGAGGGCAGCAATTGAAAATAAATTATAGTTGAATAAGGGGCAGTGGCCGCATCAGCCGAGCTGCTGCTAGAACAAAAGCAGTTGAGGGGATAAGTTATTGACCGAGCTGACAGCCTGAACGAGGCTGATTATAACCGCCTGGTTATGCTCAGTGTGTGTGTGTGTGTCATAGTCATATTGAAGCAGGTGCAAAGTCCGTTCCCTCTCTGAGTTTACCTCCATCTTTCTCCCTTTCTGCCCTGAGGGAAGCTTCTGAGGCCTCTGCCCTAATGTCCTCAGCTGATTCCTTAGACTAATGTTTAACCCATACTGCCAAAGCAGAAAGCATATTTCCATCATAAGAGCGCTTTGCCATTGCCATTAGCGACTCAGCTCATTTGCATGTTAATTGTGCAGTTAGAGAAGTGGTGTTGACACTTCCCTTTGTCCAAGCAGGGTCGCGGAAAGTGAGAGGATGGGGCTGCAGAATGATAACCATGTGTGTTATTGTTTCGGGCTGGTTATATCATCTGTCATCACGGGACGTTTGAACACAATGGGAGATAGACTGAGTTAATTTCATAAGGTGCTATTTATTTATCATGTGAGAATTAAATAAAGTGTTTAGCTGTATTTAAAAAAAAAAAAAAAACGCAATGGGATAGCTCAGATCCGAACATTACTCCCAAATGAATTTGTCATAGTGTGAAAAGTAACACACATTTACCCGGGTAGTGAAATTTTGAGGCGTTTTGATCTGTGCACAGATGGTGAATTTCTGGGCCGATGCGGATACAGAAATATTTCCCATTTTTGCTCGTTTTTGTTTTCAGTAGCCCCCTTTTGTGTCAATGAAACAAAGAAATAGCCATTAAGAAAAATGGCTGAACTATTCTAAAGGTTAAAAAGTCTTCATCACACTTCATCTTTGAACATTTAGCTAACAAAAATATGGCAAAGGTTTACCACGGTGCATCCGTAGCTTTACTCAACCACATCTCAGGTATTCAATATTAATCTGAAAAACAAAACAAAACATTTTTTTGCATCTTTAAGTCAGAAATTCAGGCTGTTTTCTCAATTAAAGGTTATCTTCTCAAAAGTTTGAGTTAGTAAGTCAAACTTTTGGGACATACACAATGAAAAATTCTCTAAAATGTTAATAATAATAATAAAGGTTTTAAATGCTTCTACATCAATTACAAAAGTAGTTCTCAGTCAACTTGACATAACTGCAACAAAGCCATCTTTCATCGTAGAAAACGCTCGCTTTCATTTAAGAAAATATCCGAGTTCTTCCTCCAATGAACGGCCATGCGTACAGGATGGCTGTCAATGTTATCAATTACGGGCTTAGAAAATAAACTGAAACACACAAACAACATTCCTGACAAAATGGACATGCTGTGTTTACACATACACAAACACACACACTTTCACTTGTCCGCATACAAGCCAGTTTTGGTGTGAATTTTGTGTGATAAATACAGATTCAGCCAGACAGAAAGTGCCTGTGCGTGCGTATCTGTGTGTGTGCGTGTCTGTGTGTGTGTGCGTCAGCAGTAATATCCTCCTACAGTGACTGACAGATGGCGTTCAGTGTTTGGCCGTAAATGTGCTCTCTGAGTGTTTGTCTGTGTGCCAGTCGCCTGTAGTTTGGAGACTCCCTGTGAGAGTCTAACTGTCCTGACACTGTTCAAAACCAACTGTCCTTGATTGTCAACCGCAGATGAACCGTAGTGTATGTGTGCGTGCGTGGATGTGAGTGTGTATGTATGTACATGCTGATGAGTGTGTATGCAGTGGCCTTCTGGAAGGAAGCGCTGAGCAGGCCAGGGGAGCAGATGTTAATGGGTGAGATATATCTATCTAAATCTCTGGCCACCACATGCTTCAAATCTGCCCAGAGGAACGGGTGTCTCTGCTTGATGACACGAGGCAAACTGTGCAGGAAAGGTTTTCTTTTTCTTTTCTTTTTTGTCTAAAATATAGGAGACGGAGAGAAGATTTTGTGTGTGTGCTTATGTGTGTGTGTGCCAACTCCAAGCCTGGCACAGTCCTGGGTGACAGTCCCCTCTCAGCGGGGGGGAGTCGGGCGACAAAGTGAAACATGGTCATGAGGAGAGCGAGCCACGACTGAAGCCAAGAACAGACAGCACAAATAGAGAGATCAGACTACCTCTTTGCACGGTCCAGTCCAAAACAAAACAGAAATGTGTTTGATAATGTTCCTTCACTGACAACAAAATGAAATCAGGGGACAGGAAAGTTTTAAAATGAAGAGACTTTGAGCGCGGATCAAGTTTTTTGGTTTTAAGGCTTTGAAGGGAATGTGACGTCCCAACCAGTACTGAACAGCTCATCATCTTTGCCCACCGTGCAATCAGTCATTCGTCATATATTCAAACAGCCTGCATCATATCAGTAGAGAGAATTTAGTGCTAACTTAACTGATAATACATGGTGAGGTGCTTATGAATGTTTTGAGGCATGACTGATCAAGACATAGGTATTTAAGTTGATTGGCTGAATGCATCCAGCCATAAAAACTTTTTATCAGAGGTCATTGTCCAAACAAAAATAAATCTACACTATCGTCCTTTCATTTGTCTCATGAGGAAGCCTGAATCTGCTAATGCACGGTGATTGCTCATGAAGACCCAGAGACCTTTCAGCAACCACTGACCAGTTGGTGAAAGGTTGCCAGCTTGTCTGCAAACACATGATAATTAACCACCAAGAGGAAAAGTAAAAGTTGTGCCTTTGAAGGGGAGCAGGCTCCACTTCCAGTTTTGTTGAACTTTTCATAGTTTCAGTACACATTGAGTAGTTGTTGAATGTTTGCAGACAAGTTGGCATCTTCTATGCAAACTTTGTTATCAGTTTCATCTTGTGACAACAAGCAACTACATATATATTAGCCAGGCTATTGGAGAATACACATTTTTCCCCATTGACTGGTGTTAACCCCGGGTCACTGACTACTTTCTAATTATATGTGACTGGGGCTTCATAAGTGATTTCACAGTCCAGCAACCACTCGCCAACCAGCTAGGAAAGGTTTTTCCCTAGCAACCTGTGGTTACCGGGTCTCACTGGTCTCAAGACCTGTTTAAATTGGGGCTTAGGCTCCCTGGTACAGCACAAAGGTGACTCAAACCCCTGACCGCTCACTATAAAGTCATACCAAGCTAACTGGTCTTCACACTCAGCTCATCACAGGATTATGATGCTGGCAAAAAGGGGTCGGGAAGTGATGGTTGTGGCAGTCAAGACATGTTGAGTTCAGCCGGAAATAAGGTTTAAAATTAAATGTAAACCTACACAGTTGTAAAAGGCTTAAAAGTGTTATTTATATTAATAAAAACAGGCTCATAAAGAGAACATTGCATGGCTACATGTTCACACCCATTAAATAATCAGATACATTGTCAATCAAATGTATAAAAAAATCAAATGTTTTAATAGTTGAATTGATATTTCTTGCTTCACAAGAGACTGTTTTTGTACGCGTCTGTTTATCGTGTGACTTTTACCTTTTGACTGGGTAACCTCGCTGACTCCTGTAGCTTCTGCATGTCAACATCATGTTCAGTGAAATTATCAGTTGTATTTACCTCCATTGCATTTATCTGTAGTCGTAGTAGTTTTACAGTCACAGTTAAACATGTACAAAAACATGCCCGTATATCAATCATTTCAATCAAAACAAAGCATTTGTTGCTCTTCAAATTTAAGCATAACAATACTGATTATTTTTTATTTTTGTTCTTCAGTTTCACAATTTAATTACACAAATATTAAATAGCCAACATACAATAATGTCACGTTTGTGATAAAGTGACCATTTATTTTTATTTTTCAGCTAAACGTGAAGATGAGAGATTCAAAGAGGCCTTTGGGAATTGATCTAACATCTCTGTTGGCAGCATTGTTAAGACAGACATTACACCTCTCAAACTTAAGGTACGTGGTTTGGCATGTGCCCACATTTACAGGAGGTCTAACCTTCTTGTCTATCGCGCATCATTTGGCAGCAGAAGTATATATATTACATGTCTCCAATCTGACCAGATGTTAAGTACATCTAGGAAGGTCCTGATCAAAGATACCCAGTTCCCTTAAAGCTTTCTCTGAAGACTTCAAACATTTTCATTACATTTCCTCAGGTCTGTGTAAGACTTTGTGATCTGGCAATGCTGTTAACCCAGGCGTTAGCCTGCCATCTAACCCTCTGTGTGAGCTGGCGGCGATGTTAAAGTAGATATTAGCCTCCTCCCTCTGGCCTGGATTCAGCTGGCACGTTCAGACCTCATTGATGGCTCTGCCAGGCAGACTCCGTCACAGTTGGTGATTTTGATCAATATCAACACCCAGACAGCTTGTTGGAGAACAAACAAACATGTAAATAATGCGTCAACACGTTCTGAAATTCTGGACAAGGTGATTATTGTATGAGAGGGCAGAGAAGGAGACAGAGAGATCAGCTTATGCTTTGCTACGTGTGTGTAACCTGCATCTATAATCTTCTCATAAAGACAATGTCACTTGATATTGTTGTCTCTTTCACTTTAATAGAAGCTATTAATGCTATTAATTTCATTTCAAGACAGCTTTTCTGAGCCTTATTTTACCAACAGCTCTCTGGTTTCTCTCAGTCTAGACTTTGTTGTTCAGAGGACTTAGAGTTGAGTCTCTTCCACATATTATCCAATAACAAAATAATACTACTCAGTGTGGTAAGAAAGTCTTTGGGCTTTACAGGTCAGGGATTCTCAACCAGCAGGTACACCAGGAGAAATTTAACATGATTCTTGGAAAATGAAAATGCAATTCAATTAAGTGTACATTAAAGAGTTAAAACAGTTAACAGCTAACTGAAGATTTAAAAAAAAAAAAAAAATAAGCAGGAGATATGACCAGAGGTAGTTGTTGGAGGTTAGAGTGAGCACGACCTAAAATTTTTGTTTCTGTGTGCAGTTTTGTTGCCTTTGAAATCAATGTGGACCTGGTCTGCAACCACTTCCAGTCAAAGTGGCTTTGGTGCATCAGTACAGTGACAAAAATCAATAAGATTGAGTCTGCTATCAGTCTTTGATTGAATGGAGCCAAGCTGATGATTGCATGCAGTTTTTTTGTGCAAAATCTGTCGCTATAGATACAAAAATTCACATTAAAGAGAAATTTTCATTTCTGTCCAACGAGAACATCATCCGTTTTAAAAGGAAAATCAGAAATTTCTCCACAAATTCTTTACAGAAACTTCGCCTTTATGTAGGAATCTAACCAGAATACAAGCCCCCTATTACAAAAAGATATGTCACAGACATCAGCGGAAACTGATTGCAACGTGTTGGCAATATGTAATCTGCAAGCCTTCCCCAATTTCTCTAAGAGTGATTGCAGTCAATCCGAGTCAAACTGTGGTTGTTTGGAGACAAGTTACTTCCTATCAGGTACCATGTGCACTCGTCTTAGGTCTGAAAGCGGTTGTCCAGAAGTTACCGCAATTATTTGTAATCAGTCTCCCAGAGAAAGAAATTCAATGTCATTTCATAATGTGAATGAGCCATATATATGAGCCAAACATAAAGCTAAAATGATAAAAGTTGGAAAATGTCGCCTCTGTCAGTGCGCCCCAGGGCGGCTGTGGCTACAATGTAGCTGCCATCACCAGTGTGTGAATGTGTTTGTGAATGGGTGGATGACTGAATGTGTAAAGGGCTTAGGGACTAGTAAAGCGCTATATAAATACAGGCCATTTACCATTTACCATAAATGTACAGCTGTCAGGTATAAGTATAGAATATTATATTCTGTTTGCACAATAGAATTAAGAAATAAGTTAAAATGGTGTAAAAAGTTCAGATTCTTAGGAAATCTTTGGATAATCTAATGGATAAAGTCTTAAAATACCTAAAAAAAAATGTAAAAAGAAGTTAAATTAAAAGTATGATTGGTAAGTAAAAAAGGAAGCAGAAGGGACAGAGTGATCGGTGGGGGTATGACGATACAGGTGATCCAGAGAAAGCATCAGTGCTAATAAAAGAAAAGACGTTTAAGAGGTCACAAATGAAGCAAAAATGATCTCAACATGATCTCCCCTGAAGGGAGTCAATCTGCATCAGCTTTGCTTGGCAGTGCTGGTCGGTGTGAACACAGCCCCGGCGAGGACAGGGAAACACACGAGGAAGGCACAGCTCTAATTATAAACAGCCATTATCATGGGTGTGAAACCAGAAGTGACAGCAGCAATGGACAGCCAAACACACACACACGCACACACACAAACTCTGATGGGCCAGAGTCATCATATGGCCGAATCACAACTGCTCTGGCTCAGTAATGTCTGGCAGATGTTAACGCTTTGTACTTAATGACTCCCCCGAGACCTCACCCAATCAGACAGGACACAGAGAGGGGGGGGGGGGGGGTTGTTGACTGTGTGTGTGAGTGATGCAGTAGCTAGTGGCTTGGTCAAAACGCAAATCTTGAAATTCATACATGTCATTAAACCTTGTTTAACATCTGTAGTAGCTGAATCTTCTGTGGTTCAGTTTAATCAGAGGTTTCAGATCAACTGTTTAAAATGTAAGTGTGCGTGCCTGTGTGTGTGTGCGTGTGTGTGTGTGTGTGTGTCTGTGTGTGTGTGTGTGCAACAGAGGGAGAGGGAGAGGAACCCTTCTGCTACCAGAGAGTCATTTCATGCTTGACTACTGCATGTTTTAAAGAATAACTGGATTTATGTTGCACATCTCAGCAAGTAAATCGATCAAAGCAAACAGAGCGGGATTAAAACACATTTTCAAATCTCCTCTCTGAACGTGAGATCAAAGGACGACCTGCGATACATGTTAACGTTATTGCTGGAAGATACATTTAAGGTTAGTTATGTACCTCTCCTCAAACTAAACCGGTATTGTTGTGATTATTATAATGATGATGATGACGATTAAGAGCGTTTAAGTATTTTGTTTATATAGCATTTATTTTATTGTTTCTGTTTCTTTTTTCTTTGTTTTATCTTCTCTTCCTTCCTTTCATTGATTCTACATTTCATTCTTTCTGTTTCTCAACTCTTTTTATTTTCTTTATTCTGTTTTGTTTCTTTTTGTCTGATGGGTTTCATGTGTTTCTCTTTCACTTTTTTGTCTTCCTTCCTTGCTTGAAGAATGAACTTGACACTCATAATCCAGATTAACAGACTTTCTTTTCTCTTCTCCTTTGGACCTGTAAGAATTCTGTAATATAAGCTACAGTGAGAAAAGGGTCAAACCTCTTAATGATGGAACCAGAAACAGCTTCGGGGTGGGTCTGAGATTAGTGATTCAGTTGTGCACTGTGTGTAAGCATTCACTACAAAACAGTTGTTATTCAGACACAGTCTGTTAAAAAAAAGTAGCTAATGTAGCTTTGTGCAAAAATATTTCTCTCTAACACATAATGTCATAACAGCAGCAGTGCTCTGATTTGCTATATTGAAAATGTCAGCAGCAGCAGATGCTGCGCTAATGGCCACTGGATGCTGCACCAGAATCTAGCAGCTGGAAACCATGACGCTAACTACCACCGGGGAGAAACGCCAAGCGATCCACAACCCTGTTGCAGTCGGGCAGCAGTACACAACACTCCATCACAGTTTTGGGGACAATGCGATACATAAGCCTCAATTTATACTTGCTGAGTGAGGAGGCTTAATGAGGAGATTCACTCAAGGCAGAGCCAAAGAGAAAGTTGGAGTGTGCACTGCAGTGTTCAGAATCACCAGTGCAGCAGAGTCAAATATTATATCCCACCAATTCTTCATCTTTGTAACTACTTCACCCACAAGGCAGCTTGACCATTATGTAAGTCATAGACTACATTTTCATGTAGTTTTCCGTATGTCACTTGAAGCAGTCCGCATAACTTGGCCCTGTACTCAATGTCATATCAGAATAGGCCCAAGTGCACCTGTGTGTGTACAGGTACTTAAAGTGAAACCTGCCTGTATGTTTCCAAAGTTCAGATGCAGCTAAATTAGTTAATTCTCTGACTAAAGCTGCACAAATCCACAAACCCAGAACCCTGCCAAATCTGGCAAACATTACTGGTTCATTGTCAGAACTCTGCTGAGTGATACAGACTCCTTTGTCTAACACTTTTAATTTAGTTGCTTTCCAAATTTTCACAACTTTTTCACACATGCATTAATGCCCAGATGATGATAACGAACACTTTACAAAGTGAAAGGTTCGAGGTGCTGCTGAAAGGAAAAGTTGCCCTCAATAAAAACCTCCACCCATTGGCCCTGTCGCTTTCTGATGCCCCACCAAGAGCTGTCACTCACCCCCCAACTCCCCATCTTCCTCTGTCTGTCTGTCAAACAGGAAGAGTGCCTTTCCCCTCCATCTGTTATTATCTTCTCTTTTCCATGAGTACTGGGGGGTCAGTGGGGGCTGTCCAGGGGCTGGCCATCCCGTTAGAGGCCTATTAACAGTCCCCAGACTCTCTGCTGGGGCCTACTGGAGAGAAATCCATATCAATACCTGTCTGTTATGCCTCCAACCGTTAGACACAGCCATGCTGCCTGCCTGGCACAGTCAAGCACTGCATGGGCCTCCTGTCGAGACACAGAGAAGATGGGGTTTCAATGCAAGCATGGCACTTGAGTGCGGACCTCCTGTCAGTCCTCCTGTTGCACTGACGGACCTAAGTAGACAATGCACAGTTTGAAAAGGCACACTTCCCAGTCCTGTTGCTGTCTCTAATAGCATCAGTTGTCTCTTTGGATCACATCTGGCCTGCAGAGATTACAGCATGCCGCTTCCTCTAACAAGCTGGGAGGAAGGTGGCTAGAGGTGAGGTGAAGAGAAAGTTGGTGATGGCAACGACATGTGTGGGCTGGAGTTTGTAAAATTCACCATTCACAATATTCTCACAAAAGGCTAATGTGTGGTTAATGCAACTCATAAATTAAAGACACAATGGAAGTATCACTTTTCACCATTTTATTCAGTCTCACCGTCATTTGTTTGTGATGGTTTTTATCTCTTTTTTCAGTACCTGGATGCTGCAGGTGTATGATGGATCATATACACTCCTTAATCTCATGGGGCTAAATGCTCATAACATTTCTGCTGCTCAATAAAATTAATGTTTTTTGGGTTTTTTTGCTTTGAAGGTGATTGTTCTTTATTTCCAGTTTGTGTCACATTTTTTGTAGTTTTACTGCCACTGGGCTAAGAAGTAACAGACAAGCTGGCATCTTCCATGCTTACGGCTATGATTATGCTTGTGGGTGCATCATGTAGAATATGGCAGGAATGCACTTGTGACATCACATAAGAAACCTCCTGCTGTGCATTATGTTATATGTTTAAGACATCAAGGCCTCCACTGGATCCACTGTTTTTGTCAATTTCTTACATTGTTTGCATAATTAGAGCGGTAAGTGTTGATAAATTAAACATTTAAAGTAACAATGGTTGAAAGTCTTGGCAAACAGGATGGCTGTCTAGGCCGTTCTTACTGCAGTTCGTGTTTATGATGTTCTCCTGCCACTCATGCACAGTGAGTTAGAAAAATAGCATCAGCTGCTCAGCTTATCCACCTGATTATCATGCAAACTGATTGTTGGATAATTTCTACACCAAAGTAGTGACTGAGTGCACCTTTTACACTGTTATACCTCAGTATTAAAACATGAACATGTACATTTATAGTAATCTTATTATATTTCTAAGCCCTAGTGGCTTCCTCTGCTACATCACTTTCTACCCATTGCACCTTTACTATATTCTTAGATGCTGGTGGATTTTGATTTTTATAAATATTGGCAGATAAAAAGGAAAAAGATATTAATAAAAGTATTTTATCAGCTTCTCCGGAAAGACTCAGAGTTCTTGTTTGTGCCATAAAAGAAAAAAGCAAAAACAGAAAATGTGACAGCAGTTACTAACAACAAGCTGACAATTTTGTAATAGCCGACTAATTTGTAATAAAGTCTTTGCTATAGCATATAAATTACTGGCAGTCATTTGGCTCCAAATGGAGCTACCAGGACCAATCAGAGTCTTTTCGCCTCTAATCCATCATATCAATAGGAAGTTTAAAACAAACATGTCGTGTGTGTCCATCTGTCTTGATGTTAGCAGAGAATAGAGGTCTGTTTCCTCATTAGCAGCTTATTAACAGTCCCGGCTCAGCAGAGAGCACTTTCTCTGGAGGACGGGGGCCCTGGGGGAGGGCATTTGAATGGTACAGAGTGCTTTGTTTCTGGGTCTGGCCTCCCAGACCAGCCCCCTGTCCGAGCCTGCCCAGGGGAGGCTGTGTTATGCATGTAAGGGATAAGGGGAGCCAGAGGAGAGGGACGGAGAGAGGAGGAGAAGGAAGGATGGATAGAGGAGGAGATGGAGAGGGAGTGTTGACTGGAGGTCATCCATCAAACCTGCTGTCAATTTTCCCACCTCCTGTGGAGACACATAGAAAAGGAAGGAATTAAACACTGTGGTATAAAACCAGATACTTATTAAATATTTTATTCACCAAACAGATGAAGTGTAACTTTTATGTTTCTTTCTCCCATCACAGTGATCCCTAGATTAGTTTTGTCCAGGTGGAGGCAATTTATCTTGCAAAGTCACACCCTTGTAGCTTGTGTTGCAATAGCTTTTATATCTTAATCAAATTGAATGTGTCCCTTATCGTTTATTCCTCAAATTTTCTTACAACGCTCTGTGTTTGAATCATAACTTTAAACCCTTTGATTCCAGAGTTCTTTGAAATCCTGAATCAACATTTTTGTTACAACCACAGAAAAAATACACTGCAGACATTTTACTGTAGTAAATGCAAAAAGTCTGCAGAAAGTTGTATAAATGCACCTCAGTTAATTTGCACAGATCTGTGCAAATTTGTAACTATTTAAATCCCATTCATTTAGATTTGATACATAAAAACAGATGCACACAGATTGCCAGCGCATTGCAATCAAGAGTCTGCACTGAAGTTTGTTGCCAAATGACTTTATTGACTGGTAATATTCCTATATAAAAGCAAGGTTGCTATATTATTTTGTAAATGGTAAATGGATTGTTTCTTATTAAACACTCCTACTGTGCTTGAGTCCTTAAAGCACTTCATTTTTGAAGTAATTTCTTCAATTCTGTTCCAAATCTATGACATCTTACAGATTTATCACAGATAATCGCTGAGGTTTCACAAAGAGATTGCTTTTATTTTCCAACCTGACCCCATGCAATCACAGACTGATAGCAGACTGACGCTGTTATGATGCTGTTTTATCAGCAATAAGAACGAGACAGCAATGGACTGTGGGGGGAAGCGGATGTGGCCTCCATCCTCAAAGCAACCATTTTAAAGGCAAAAGGATCACAAGTTCATTCTACAGTTGTTCCACCGTCTCCAGCCACTGTTTCCTCCATTGTGACTGTAGCACAACCAGTTAAGGAGATGAATGGATGGAGGAGTGTGATTAAAGTTAAAATAATTAATTAATAGGTTAAATTGACAGATTTACAATAAATGTGCATCAGCCACATTCATCTTATATATAAAAGTAAAAATATTCCCCTGCTATGAGTTTAAAGTTCTTTACGCAAACACAAGGAAGATTCTAATTTTATATTTCATATCATATTCTTTTCTCCCACCGTTTAACCTGTTGAGCCACAGAACTCAGCGAACTCACTTTCAGAAGACAATGAAGCTTATCTCTGCTATTTGTCTCCCGATTTGAACAACACATCTGTTCAGTGTGCGTCTGTGCCAGCACAGACATGTGTTGACCTCAGACCAGAGTTTGACGGTGCAGGTCTCGAGGTATTTGCTGGGTTTGTAGCAGCAATCAGGACCACTGGTTTCAGGTCTCTGTTGACAACACCTATGCTGTGACCATCTGTCAAGCAAGCGATATATGCTGTACGTGTAAGAACACTGATGATGCATATGGTGCAACAATAGACACTCCCACAGAGGGACATGTTCGCACACACAAACGCATTCAACTTTAGAAACACACACGGGCAGCTTCCCAAGGCACACACGTTTTAACAAGGAAAACACCATATTCCACCAGTTAACCATCTAATTATACAGTTATCCTCCTATTTACAGTACTATAGACGTGAAAGGCAGATGACACAAGCTGTCATTTCCTCACCATGCTTTGCAGAGCTCTGCGAGGCAGCTGGTTAGCAGAGGGCCTGAGTAGGAGGAGGCAACTTGGCAACAGCTGTTGGAATGAATGCGAGTAGTTAAACACAAGTCCTCCAGAGGCTCAGTGTTTGGAACGATCACCTGAAGCTACACATTCCTGCACGATGCTTTAAACAGGATGGAAATGAGAGATGGGGTGGATGAATGATGGCACGGTGATTTTGGAAAACAACAACTCCTCCAAATTAAACAACAAAAAAACTTTGCAACTGGACTTTAAACTAGAAGTAGAAATTCCTTCTCAATATGATGTATCAGATGATGTGAACGGTGATGCCTTAAGATAAAAAATCCTTTGGTTAGGTTTATAGATCTACATCATGGTTAGGTACTCTTATCAGGAGCAGTGCTGGAAAATATTACTTGATATTAATAATTACTTGATAATGATTTTTAATACAACAACAATAAAAATGTGTGTAAAAAAACATAAATGACAGTAAAGACTAGAATAAAATGGTCTAAACAGCAGTAGCATTTTAAGCTAAATTTCAATAAAAAAATAATATTGTATTTATTTTATTTTATAAATATATACATTATAATTGTATAATGTATTGACATTTAAAACAAATACTTTTTAGAGTTAGTTGTTACTTTACAACAAAAAGTAATTTGCTATCTACTGAGAAAAATAACTCAGTAGTACAACTGTATTATCAAAAGTGAATTCCCTCTTTAAAGGTAGATTGCATATGTTGGTAAAACTACCCACAGGGTGTGTAGCCTGACTTTATATTCTTACCGGCATTGCAAGTTATTTATTGCCTGCTGACTTTAACATGTGCCTAACATTGCACAGGGAAATAAAGAGGGAAAGGTAGCAACAACACAACTGCAGTACTTTGTATAACTGTTTGGGTGTTTTCGTTCTATTTTTTTCTGGGTATTTTTGCAGTCAGCCTTGCGAGATTTTAGCTTCTATGCATACCGTATTCTACAATAGGATCACTGTGGCCTACCGTGGCCACATTTGTTTTATGAAGTGTTCTTTGTGCTGGTTTTCAACTCTGCTCTCAGCTTTGTGTCTTTTATATTTACTACAAGATCCCATGTTTGTTCTCATTAGGATGGGCATTTGTCTCAGTGTGTTTATGTATAAGGCTGCCGGTGGAACTAATTACTTTCTGCAGGGAGAGTAATTAAGTAGTATTAATTTTTTAAAAGGTAAGAAGTACACATTTAACAGATACCCTAACTCCCATTTTTTGAGGAAGAAATGTGATTTAACTATCTTTCAGTGTGGCAAGAATTTAGGGTGGTGGTGGTGTAATGGTATGGTGGATATTTTCTTAGCACAATTTGTGATCCCTTAGTATCTTAATTGAAACTTGAAATTCAAACACACATCCTGCCTATGTATTTTGTTGACCATGTCCATCTAACAGTAGTGTACCCATCTTCTAATGGCTGTCATGTCATACTATGTGACAAAGCTCAAATCAAAGTGGTTTCTTCAACATGACACTGAGTTTGTTGAACTCAAATGACCTCCACAGTCACCAGATCTCAATCTAAAAGAGCACCTTTGGGACGTAGTGGAATCATAGTGCTATCATGGCAATATGGACTAAAAATCTTTGAGGATTCTCTCCAACAGCTTTTTCCAATCTATGCCACAAAGAATTATTGCAGTTCTGAAAGTGGCTAAAGTGGCTGGTTCGTGTAGTTCAGAAATGATTACACTCGTGAAAAGAAGGCTCCTGAAATAAGCAGCAGTCTTCTGTATTACAGTCAAATGCTTTGAAGTCTCATCCATCCATCTCAGCCGCCTCCCTGTGTGGTCACCTGACTTCTCACTCTGTTAAAAGACAAAATACAGTTTTCCCAACTTTTCTTTTTGTTCCTGCTCGCTTGATAGTCTACCCCTTCCTAGAACCACTCTCCTCCCCCACTCCGCTGCAGGCCACCCTTCCCTTCCCAGCCTGCTTTGCGGTCCCGGAGGCGCCAGCCGCACCCTGTCCCGTGCAGTCTCCTGCCGTCCCGCTGAAGACCGTGAAATCAGCATGATTAATAATTATAATTATTGGCAAACGTGCCAGCTGCTCTGTGGCAATGGGCACCTCTGATTTATGGTTCTGTAAATGCAAACAGTCATTGTCCATATTCAGAGAAGAAAGGAGGGAAGGCAGGAGGGGAGACTGAGGCAGACGGGGAGTTTTGGATGCCTGCCCTCAAAATATGATTTTATCTTCGGAAGTCAGCAGCCCTGTCCTGCAGGCATTGTCCTGCGTGCCTCCCTCCTTGCTTCCAACCATTCGTCTCTTGTTCTGCCCATATTCCTCACCTAGTCTGTGCTCCATGGAGCATTGCTTTTTGATCTCAGTGGGCTTCAAAGGAGTCTGGGGCCACAGGGTTTCAAGCATTGTGCATGCAGACTGTGGCTTTATGAACAAGCCTATCGTTAGCATTGTATTATCACAATTCAAACCCTTAGTGTTGAGGTGTTTGTACACTAAGCTATGCGCTCTGATTAAAGACAATTAATGACTTAGAAGAAAAGTTAAACTATCTGTCTGAGATAAATCATTAATTATCTGGGCATAATATATCTGGAAAACAACCAAGAGTCTGTCACGAAGTAGACAAGAGTTTTGTTGCTTTATTTGTGTTTCCTGCATGCGTGAGTGTGTTTGTGTTTGTTTGCCCTGACTGATGGAGTGGTACGGTCTGTTCGTCGGGCTCTGGGGGTCTGCTGATGTGTCTATCACTGACAGAACGAGACTATGGATTACCTCGCTCATTAATCACCATCAAAGTGGCAGCTTGCACACACTCGTGAACCGCATACATGCAGTAATGCTAGCTCGCACAAGTTTGCCCACATACAAACACACACACACGCATCTCTCCACACACAGACAGAGTGGTTGTGACAGCTACTGGCCACCAACCTGTCCGCAGCCTAATCTCATTAGGGTCCTTCTGGCATCTGGGCCTGTTGTGCTGAGGGATGGCCTATGATGGAGTGAAGAAGACAAGGCGTTCAAGCGTATAATGGATGTCTAAATCATCTGGCCTCAACCAGCGGGTCCTCTTACTCTTTCGTTTGATGATCTGGAAGCATCCTTTGGAAATTCCTGAAAGACAAAAGAGCAGAAAAATGCAAACGATACCTTGATGCTTGAATTGCGCTTGTTTTTTTGTTTGTTTTTTAAAGTCAGTAACCGTTTGGCAAGAGTAATTGTATGTAACTGGGATTTGTGGTAGTGCGGTGGCACTCATCACACCTGTCTGCCACTCTCTAGTCTGCTGCAGGCCTGTCCTGTCTGGTCCTGGAGCACAGTGTTGTACCTGTCAGTGTTGTGCAGATGGGTTTCAGGTCCCTCAGGTACCTGGGCTAAATACCCGTCATTAATCACCACATAAAGCCTCCCCAGCGGGAGATGCCCCAGGTTAGAGCACATCAAGAAATAAATTGGCTGAAAAATGGCTCCGGACGAAGGCTCTATCCCTGGAGAGGAGAGGAAAAGAGAGGAGAGGAGAGGAGAGGAGAGGAGAGGAGAAAACAGCCTTCTCGATCCCACTAAGTGAACTGTCAGCGGGCTAAGCGACACCATCATTCACTCGGCCCCTATCGTGTTCCCGTGGTGCTGACAATCTCGGCTGTTTGCTTTCAGATTTGCACACATTCATCTTCTTTATTTGCCAAAGTGGCTTTATGCTTAGACAGAAGGCTTGAGCTTTAATGCTTCAAGTGTGGGGGGGCCTTAGGGTCCATCAGGCTTTAAATAAACATTTCTGGAAGATAAGGATTTAACAGAGGACACACAGAGAAAGTAAAGCAGGTTTTATGCTTCAAACTCACAGGTCAAAGCAGGATTCGTAGCGTATTCAATTCTTTTATTTATTTTCTGACATGGGAATCTCAACAACTTGTTGTTGTGCTGCACACTGAGTTTCAAACTCCCTCAAAATAATCCATAATCTTCCCATCGCCCACCTTGAGGTCATGACCCAGTCTTGAACAAACACTGCTGTAGGGCTCACACTTATTTAAGTGTCAATAATGAGCAGAAAGCTAAGTTAGGACACTTCCCTCTGCTCGTCACGATCCTATGAGCACTTAGTCAACCAATTAAAATATGCATATACAGCAATGCACTAAAATGGAAGAAAATACTTTTCAGGTGCGTTAAATACTAAGATGAGTTAAAAAATGATAAAATAAAGTTGATGAAAGCAGAGATAAGGTCAAGGACATGTTGGAATCCAGTGGCCCAGACCTGCCCAGCTTAGAACAGCATGTCTGTGGCTGTCCACTCGTATGATTAATGACTGGATGGATTCCCCTGGTCAGTCACTCGCTGCTCCATGACAGTGGTCCACCTTTCACTGTATCCTGCAGCCCTCAGGGCCTCACTACACCTTCAGTGGAGGGCTTCACAATGCAAATATGATTATTCGTATTTATTCGCTTAAATTGAATAAATGACATGAAGTTTTTCTGTTATGTTCTTACCTGCATTTTTTTTCTTTCTTAAAATCTAAAATTCAAGCAGACTGAGATAAATATATTTGACAATAAAATAGAAAATTCCTCTATTTTATTTTATTTTTTAAATGGGAGCATTAGTTCAGTGAGAATATTTCAGTTTTGTTTTCAGTCTAGTGGCAGCTTTTGCAAAAAAACCCAAAACAAAACAAATATAAAGAAAACATTTATGTATATATATATACATTTTTTTTAAAACAACAAAGGGCTTTTTAAAAACTTTTGGAAACTCTTTCATTAAGTCTTCATGTGTGCTGCTCCCACATTAATGATAAGGATGACATAATGCTTTGTGAAACACTTGCTGCAGTGCACTACAGCTCAAGTCTGTCCCTGACTGTTACACTGTGCCTGCCTGCTAGTCCTAATAGGAGGGGATCAGTAAAGGACAGCTTAAACTGTCTGATATCTATAATTCTGCATATTATGACAGCAGGAAATAGATGGATTTTGGAAAGTTGTGACTTTTATGCAAACATTTATCACTGCACTGTAGAAATATACCATTTGATAAATATTTGCATTATGTAAAAAAAAATTAAATAATGTCAAAATAATCACCGATATTACAGTTTATATTATACAATCTAAAGCCACCTGTTAAATTGCTCATTAACAAAAATATCTCATCAGCCAATCATGTGACAGTAGCTTGCATTTGAGGACCAGAACAGGGAAGAAAGGTGATTTAAATTACTTTGAATGCCTAATTGATGCGAAAGGTCAGAGGGAAATGGCCTGACTGCTTCAAGCTGACAGAAGGCAACAGTAACTCCAATAAGCTACTCAGAAGAGCGACTCTGCACACAACACGAAGGTTCACTTTGAAAACAGAAGGTTGGAAAAATGTTTCCGGGACTGATAAGTCTCAAAGTTTGCTGCAACATTTGGATGGCTGGGTTACATTTTGGTGTGAACAACATGAAAGCTCCACTGATTACTTGAATTCTAAAACTAACCTTTTTTTGCTTTTCGATGCAACAAAAAAAGCAATTTAGGTACAGTAAAACCAATGTGTCGGGGAGGAATGGTGATATAAATGTCTTTGAATGTGGCATGTGTTTGCTGAGAAACAGAGTATGAGCTGTTCAGGCTGCTGCAGTGTGAGGAGGATATTCCTTTGGGCTCCTTAGTACAAATTGACCATTGTTTAAACATCACAGTCTGCCTGAGTATTGCTACTGACCACGTGCATCCCTTAATGCCCATCTTCTAATGGCTACTTCCAGTCGAAAACTACCTCATGTCACAAAGTCTAAATCATCTCAACTGGTTTCTTGAACCTGGCAGTGAGGTCACATAAATGACCATATCTCAATTCAACAGAGCACCTTTGGGATGTGATGGAGCAAGAAATTCTCATCGTGGATGTGTAGCCAACAAATCTGCAGAAACTGCCATAGTTAGTTTTCATCAGTTTTTTTTTTTTTTATTTCGAGTGAGTTTTCTCATTTCAGTTTATTTCTATTAATGTTTAGTTTTTGTTTCATTTCTATTTGTTTTAGTCATTATTATTATTTATTACTATTGTATTATATTATTTACAAGATTTTGGTAAACCAGTACAGGTATTACAGTAAAAACACAGAACTTTTAGAAAGTAGTTGACTCAGTCTTGTAGACATCTAAGTCTCAAAAAACATCTATCAGAGATATGTTTTGGGGGGGTTTACCAACCGACAAACACTAAAACTACTGGATGTTTATTTTTAGTTGGTTTTACAGGTTCACAAAGGTTTTTCAGTCAGTTTTAAATTATTTCAAAGATCCAGATTTTATTAACTCAAATATTTTTTCACATCTGGCTTTAGTTTTTATGGATTATTGTCGCTTTTAACCTTGGAAACTGCCTGATGTTATCATGACATTATGAACCAAATATGTAAATAAAATGAAGGCATTGCCACCTTAAGTTGATGGGATCACTTAATAACATGAAATCCCACCATATGTCAGTGCTGACTTTGAGCTGAAACACGGTCTTTACCTCAGCATCTCTGTACATCCTTTCTTCACACTCACTTAAAAGGACCACAGGCCATTATGTATTTTAAAAAGAAGGGCATGGTGAGTGGCCAGGTTATGCTCCTCTATTCTTCTTATTCTTCCCTCACCAGAGCAGTCGATGTCAGTAGGAGATGGAGGGACAATGGAGGTGATCTCTCTGATCTCAGTGCTCCTATTGTGGCTTGTCATATTATTAATGTTCATATCTGAGAAAAGCCATGGCCTCTGCCTCGCTGCTCTGTCATGTTCTCTGCTAGACTTTCTTTCTTCACACTGTTGTGCTTTATCTCAGTGTGGCTCTGATGCTGTATTTGATCTCGGCAATATATGGAAATGTAAAGAGGAAGTGTAAGAATTTCTCACATTTTCTTTATCTGATTTGATTCCCTTTGAAAAATATGCTTTTGAAGCCTCATTTGTCCTTTGTAGCACAATCATTTTAAGAGCTGCGACAACAGATTTATATTCTCGCTCTTTCCTAAGGTTTTTGCCCCGTTGTGCAAAAAAAAAATTGCAAGACTGAAGGCATGTTGGCCACTCTCCTTTCAAAGATGTCATTCATTTATCAGCGGTGCCGTGGCTTGCTCATGCCTTGCTGTGCTGTGCTTGGGGTCAGGGCTTCTTCACTGTGCACTCAGAGTAATTATTAACCCACTGGGATTGTCCAGCAGCCCTTTGGTCATCTGGGACTGAAGAGTGTCAATCGGCAAAGGTCACAACTAGGCAGCAGAGTAATGAGTAAGGAGACGGAGAAAGAACATAGTCAGAGGGAGACTAATTAATTAAACCTGAAAATGACAAGAACCTCCTTTTGCTGTGCAAACATTTGTAAGATATATTTGGTTATATTTTACTCCCGTGAAAAGAATAAAGACTATTGTTTTCAGCAAAGCATTACTAAGCAACATGAATGGCAGTGCAGTAATGAATGGCCTAACCTACTGGGGGACGCGGCCCCTTGGTGGGCTGTGAAGGTACTGCAAGTGAGCGGTGAAAATTAATTTACAATAAAAACGTTTTTTAAACTTTTTTTTATTTAGCTTGAAAAGAACTTATGAAACAAACAAAAGAATCTATAAGATGGCACATTATTTTCATTTTATGACCTATTTTTAAACTTGTTTTTAAACTTAAACTCATCTTATGTCTTAGGTATTAATGGAAAGTCAACCAACAAGCAAATCATCAAAAGGTCAAAAACATCACTGAAAACACAAAGAAGGAAATGCTTCATCTTAGACTAGTCTCATGTTCACAGATGTGATTAAAGCATTGTGTGAACTGCAGAAGAGTTTCAGAATTTAAAATGGGCTGTGGCAGTCAAAACGTTTGGGACTAGCTGGTCTAAAGGACTGTAACTCAAATATTACAATTATGAATCCCAGTAAGACTTCATTCTGGAGTTTGGATGTTTGCTTCCTTTTTAGAATTTAGATTTTGGTAGATAACAGCTTTACCAAAACAGTCTGACATTAAAACAATACAGTGAGTCAAAGAGATGGTGGAGTAGGAAATATAACTGTCATTTTAGTGATGAAGAGAGGACCCAAACTCAAGAAAAAGAGAGAAACATAATAGACATCCTGATTAAGGTTACAGGGAAGACTGGACTATATGTACAAACGGTGGGGAGTGAGACACAGGTGAAAACAATCAAGACAGCGAAAAACAAGGTGGTCAAGCTCGAACAAAACATGACAGGAAACTTAATGAAGTGTTTCCCTTCACAGCACAGAATCTGGAATAGGTACCAAAGTCTATTGTTATCTAGATCAGGTAGCTAACTCTTGCTGAACTTCTTATCATTATTCAGTTTTTAATCAATTACATTCCTATACTATAATAATATAAGTGCCTGTTTCTGCTGGAGGTTTCTTCCTGTTAAATGGGAGTTTTTCCTCCCCACTGTCACCAAAGTGCTTGCTCATAGGGAGTCATATGATTGTTGGGGCTTTCTTACAATATAAAATGTTGTGATTAAAAACTATAAATAAAATTGAACTGAACTGAATTGAATAACTTCTATAATTTACTAAATCACAATTAATGCTAGTTCCTATTGGAACATTACATGTGTCTGTTTTGTAATGCGCTGCATTACTGTTGCTAATTTCAGTCACATTACAGTTATTGATGAAAGAATTACTGCACTGCATACATTTTACAAAGATTTGCAAATTCAGGGGGAAAATTCATCAAATGTGGCTTTTCATGCACACTTTGCACCAATGACCTGACCTCAGTTTGTACAGGACATAGAACAAAAATGGCAGAGTGGTACACTGCTCTTTAAAGGCGAGGATATCGACGTTATTTTTGGAATTTCCTTCACGAAATGAAAGAGCATGTGATGCGGAAGTGCAAATTGTATGCAGACAAGAAACCACTATCCACCTTAATAAAACAAAAACAAGTAGCAGAAGCCCTCCAGTACCAAAATCATGATCAAGATTAGTGTAACAAAATTAGAAACAAGTAGATTTGTCACCATACAGCAGCTACTAGGGAAAACATTCACCCTATCTATAGTAGATTGGTACTGCCACAACATTTTTAAGGTTACTTCCCACTTTGTCGTGATATTTAAACACCAAGACAAAGACCTTGTTTATGTCCTTTGTATTAGGACAGAGGTTTATCCCAAAAGATCGATCCATTTATCTCTGCACAGTTTTCTCAGTACGAGGGTGCTGAGCATGCATCAGAAGATAGAGGTTTGTGGTCATATGTGAGCTGTGGTTATTACGTGACCAGGTGATCTCAGGTAATGTTGCAGAACTGAAAACGTAATGCAACAATCAGTGCAAGGAATGAAAGAGTGCAGTAATACTTAAAGTAAACCATCACTTTATACTTTTTAAAGTTATAAACATGTCGTTATGTTAGTAAATGGGTAAATACATTACATTTACAACACTTGTCACTTTGTCACATAAATACTGATATTTATGATAATTATTCTTTAATGTTGCTTTCTGTCCTCAATAACATGACATATTCAGATTTGTAATTATCAAAATATGTTAAAATATCAACTTGATGGCCAAATCCCAGATACAGATTCTGCCTTCCTCTGCTCGCTCAGCCAGACCCCTGCGTGTGACATAACCTGGGAAAAGTATTTTTTGCCATCATGGGAAGTGCAGAGTGTGAAGGTTCTCTACATAAAACCCGCAACCTCAAACTGAAGGTTATTTATGCCACTGCTGTGGCATTGTGGCCTACAGAGTCTTTGTGATGCAGGGAACAACATCCTCTAAAGCTGCTTGGGTTTTGTGGGGAATAAATTGTGCGGTTCCTCTGGTCCAGCTCTATATCATATTCGGCTAGCTTGTGGGTGCCACTGAGGTGGTGAATGGGCCGCCAGAGGCCCAGCCACTGGCGGGTGGTCTGACACAGAAAGGTTAAATATGGTTCAGCCATGGACTCTCTCAAAGGGCCTGGTTGTTAAAAAAATAAGTTATGTGTGCTATACGTCTTCATGCAGTCAGAAAATTGACAATACTGGCGCACTGAGGCACAGGGCTGTCCGAGAGCTGAACTTCATGGTTGACCATCCCACTGAAGAAAAAGAGTCGCAACCTCACTTGTTTCCGGTGGATTTATTGACGGCTCATCAAAGACTCGGCTAGACGAGAGGTGTAAAATCAGCACAATGACCATAATGGTTATGCTCAGCTCTTTGCACTTAAAGCTATGAACTCTAAACTTGAACTCAGTGACAGAAAAATGGAAAAGCAAACAAAAAAATGTAGCCATTAAATAAAAGAAACAGTTCAAATGCTTAATATAGTACAAGCATTGAGTGATTAAATGAGACATTGCTCTTAAAGCCCAAGTGAGTTATTGTACTACTTGTATGGTCAACTGATAGGTCAGTTTTGCATGCCTTTATCCATTATCATCATCATCAGAGGATGATTACTGACTCTTCTCCTCCTTTTCTCCTCTAATACTACAACTATAACACTACAATCCATGTCTTTTTGTTAAAAATGTAATCAAATTAGGGATGATGCAGAAATAAAATGGGTCAACCGGTGTTATTTTCCCATCTACAGTGTGTCTGCCATCACTGTTTTGTGCAGTTAGACTGACAGAGTTGAGATCACTGTGAAAGCTCATCTCAGTTTAAAACATTTGACAAAGGAGCGTTTTTCTACCTATTGTAGAACAATAGAAATTTCTAGTTATTTATAGATAGCTAAATAAACAGGAACTTGTTTATGTAGTTACTTAATTACTTTGGTGTAGTATGAATAGCCATGAGGGGGTCTTTATCAGTAGGAAATGTTGTAAAAGGTATTAAAAATACAATTGAAAGTCCAAAATTTATATCCTATAAAATTTCTAATGCCATACAGTGGGCCAGATTGGAGTCTTTGCTGTCTTTGTGCTTGACACCACTGAATAGACAACAGGGTCCAGCTGATTTACCTGCAAAGAAGGTACAGGTATAACTGCTTTTTCTAGAAAAGGATTAGTATTGTACAGAGGGACTTGCACAAATTGATTCAACAACCCCAATTTTCTCCACACAGCTGTGTCAGCTTCTGAATTTCTGCGTAACTCAGTAATAAAAAAAAACCTAAAAGTGCTTTATCCACAGAGAACAGGGGTGGGAGTGGGACATGGAGAGAGGGCGTGTGTTTTTGTGTGTGAGTGTATGTTGGGTTGGGGGGTCCGAAAAGCAGTGAACGGGATGGGAAGGAGCTTCAAAGCCTGGGGAAGAGGTCCCTGGCCCCCCACTGCAGCCTTGTTCACATGAGAATCAATCTGGTTCCAGTGTTTGATGTGAACCACAGATAAAAGAAACGAAACAAAGAATGACAGCGGGGAGATATGGAAAGATGGGGCACAAACAGACAAGGAGATTAATGGGATAGGCAGATAAAAAAAAATGTAGAGGTATGAAGAAGTGCCAGAGGGCAATGTTTACCAAAGAGAGACAGGGCGACGGTATCGGGACAAGCAAATGCAAGGATATGGAAAAGGAGTCACGAAGATGGTGTGATTTTAGGAAAAATAATAATAAATAAGAGACAAAAAAAGAAAATCAAACCATCTGATTGACAGATGCATGTAAGCAGAAGGACAAAGTAAAAGACAAAATGTCTTTCAGTCAGACAGACACAATCCATCAGTCAGTCAGACATCGAAGGGCAAACGAAGGTTCAAAGCCAGCGTGGTGGACACCAGTGCAGTGTCTCCTCGCACAGTCTCCCCGTGACGCCAGGAACTCGAATTATCATCACAATGCAAACTGCATTATCATCATCACCATTACCATTATCATGAAAAATGAAAATCATATTGAGTTCGGAGTAAAGCCTTCAGCTGGACAGCTTTCACTAAAGGATTCACCCCAGTGGAATGTGGAGGTTACATCTCAGTGTGCCACAGCTTATCGAGAGCTTTATATTCACAGATAACACTGAAAATATCCTGTGACAAAGGAAAAAGTTGTAAAATTAGCATAAGAGTGTAAATCAGAAGCCTCCTTTTTTCCAAACCTCCTCTTTGAAACTCCCCCCTCACTTGTCCGTCGGCTGGTCGTCATGCTCCTCATGGAACAAGGTAGGAATGCTGTTTTATTTGTACTACGTTGAACAGAAAAGTCACAGTTCTGTTATCATGGGCCGTATGGGAACAACGAGAGGTGGAGAGAGCAGCTTTTGGGTCTTTTCTTGTTTTCATTTCAGTTGAAACAGCCTTGGACATTGTTGTTCTTTCTGCTAATTAAGCTGTTAGAGAGAGGGGCTGGTCTGACAGGGCTCTGCCTGGCAGGGAGGTGAAGAGTCAATGGGCCGAAGCTGAACTGGAGACATTTATGGGCTGCCTTAAGCCATTGTTTCCCCCCACTGACGATCTTTTCAGGCCAGTCGCCTCTGTCTCGGTGACCTGTACAATGAGAAGAATGCCACTCTGAGAACCCAGAGCTGGCTACAAAGAGCAGTCCCGCAGGATGAGGATTTCACGGCACTGGGCCGAATCCGGACGCTGCCAAGATTCCGCGGATAGTTCTCACTTTTTCCGACCATGAGACACTCCGAGTAGCTCTGCATGCGTCTGTGGTTGCATGTCCAAGCAGGAAATATTTTAGACACGGATGTTTTGCATATATTCAGTAATACAGGTAAGTTTAATTATGTCGTAGACATTCTCCAAAGGTTAATTCAACAGAGCCATTAAAAAATAAACATTAAGAAATGTTATTTGTCATTTTAACATCAATTCCTATTTATTACCCAGGGGGAAAAAAAGAAAAATCAGATTGGGCTTTAATCAACTTTTTCTCTAAGTTTGTCCAGCAGCAGTTGTTTCAGCCACCTGTTCCTGTCACAGAAGCTGTTGCCCAACCTTGCAGATTAAACAGGTGAGATTAAGGCAAAGCTTTGGGCAGCTTGCAGAACATCCCCTAACACAGGCTACAAACACCCCTTCTGTGAGTGTGTGGATGCATGTGTGTGTGTGTATGTGAGTGTGCTCTGGTCCATTTGATGGCCATCCAAGCGTCTCCGTGTGTTTACTTGGACTTCACGGCAGATCCGTCCTCTCTCGCCGAGTCACACAACTCTGTCGCTGGCCTGAAGACTAATTTGTGATCTGCTTAGTTGTCTCAGAAAACTTTTTTTTTTCAAATTGTGGTTTTCTAGTGACTTAAAACAAACCATTTCTGTGTCAACACCACCTGCTTATGTCTTATCAGCGTGCCAGTTTCTGCTCCTTTAGCAACTGCCATGTGTTGTCGTAATGTAACTCCATTTACCACAAAGTGTTGAACAGCACTTTCAGACGAGTCTGCGCCTCGCACAACAAAGCGGCCCAATTATAGAGCCATTTATGTGTTTGTCAGGGGCTTCAAATGGGCACTGGTTTCTTGGGGTAGCCATATTGGCGAGGTCAGGCACAGCATCTAAAAAGGCAGCTTTATTACAGAACGACCCATCCCTCTCTTAGATGAACACCCAGGAAGAAAAAAAATGACAAAAAGGGAAGAAATAAAAAATGACAACTTTGTTCTTTACAACAGTTTGGCTCAGCCTGCCTGTCTGGCTGCTCTGTGGAGCGCAGCAGCATGTGTTTCAGGGATTGTTCTGGAAGGGGGAGTGCAGAAACAGCAGGGAGCAGAAGACAAACAGGCAATTCGTGACTCATTAAACACGGCCACGTTGGCCAGCACAGTGGAGGGGTGTGAGGACCCACGTTCCAACCGGGCGATAAACCCCCCCTGTACCAGCTGGAGCAGGCATCTGTCAGCCGCGCGCCGCACCACGCCACGCCACCGATTATCAGCAACAAGCCATATCTGAGTGACCGGCCACCGCCATTTTCAAACACCTTACACTTACATAACCGCCCTGATTGGCTCTCAGGGGACCTTCAGGTCCACTAACAGGTTTCCTGTTGAAAAGTTGTTGCAGGTCAAGCTTTAGAGGGAGGCAAGCAAAACCTGTCTTTTTTTTTTTTTTATCCACATGCCACTTTCTCATTTTGTTATGAGTAGCAGGTTGGCAGGTTTGTCTGGAAGCTTGTCTGCTAACAGTAGTCCATAACACCAAAGCAAAAAAAGGACACTGAACCCAGACTGACAACCTATTCTCAGGGCAAGAGCTGAAGGCTGAAGATAGTTTTAATTATAAACTGGTGGCACACACAAGTGAGGGCGGTACTTATAACAGCTTGTGTGCTTGTGTCTGTCCTTGAAGTATTACACAGGTGTGCAATACTTCAAGGACATCTCTTTATGGACTAAGAACCTAAAAAACCTCTTGAAAATACTTAATAATAGCAGTAAAACTATATATATTTTTAATATGAGCACAATTTCTTTAGTGCTAATCATGTAAAACAATGGATCCTTTAATGCAGGAAAGTTACATTTGCAGGCAAAAAGCAAAGCATCAGGTAACCAGGATGTCCAAGTACCTCTACTGCACTATATGGCTTAACAGTACGGCAAGGAGTGACGTGAAGCTACAGGATTATATACTTCACATAACTGTAGATGAGAAACAAGTGTGCCTGTGAAATCTGAGCCAGCCACACCCACTTCTGAGAGGAGGCAAGATGAGTTAGTTGAGTCACGAGGAGAATCAGAAAGGGTGTGTCAGGGGACCATGACACCAGGCGTGGCTAATCAAATGCACTTTACTCATGATCAAGTGTGACAACCTCTATATATATTGGCAGTTGGAACAAATGTATATTAAGGTCAGACTCGGCAAGTAAATGGTAAAAAACCAAAAAGCCACATTTCAGACTCCTCAGTTAGTATGTTAAAGTTCACAAAAGTACAATTTATGAAAACAGTGAAGAAATATGTCTGTTTGAAAACGATGCCAGGAGAAAGAACATGGTGAAAAGAACATGGCAGGACAGCTGAGGTTTGCAAAGTTGCATCTGAACAAACTTCAACTCTTGTTGAACAACATCCATTCGACAGACAAGACCAAAGTAGAGATGAATGGGCACAATACACAATGCCACATATCAGCACAAATAACAACAAGAGGCATGGCATGGGAGGCGGCGATAAAGAGAGGGGACTGGAGCTACTAACAGTCCCCTCTGTTATTTCTGCATCATCCCTAATTTGATTACATTTTTAACACAGTAATGATCCCAAGCATGACAGCAAATTTACAACAGAAGGGCTGAAAGAAAAAATAATCAAGGTGTTGCAAGTTGACACCTAAGCCTGATTGAAATGCTGCTGCAAGACCTTAAAACTGCCACCCAGGTAGAATATTTAATTCCATCGTATAATTAGAATACTTCTTTTCATACACCACAAAGGCAAAGACTGGGGCATTCAGCTGAATGTATAGAGCATTTCTATTTGAGCCAAATATTTGAAGTAGGACATGTAGCTATTACAAAGACATATTTCCAGGAATAAGAAATACTGCATAGTTCTAGGTTGTGCTAATAGTTTAATAACTATAATGTACTGCTTGTTGTAAGCTGTGTCCAATGACATCAAATTGCAAAGTCACACCAATGAGGCTAAAAACTGACTTCTCTCAAAGCTTTTGTAATAAATCATTTACTACATTTTCTTTATGAACAATTTATTCCTACATATGTCTCAATATGAACAAAGAAATGTCAGAAGAGAATATTCTCCCTGAAAAAAATAACAGCATAACTTATTACGACAGTGTGGCGGCAAGGTAATCAAAAGCCTCCATCGCCTGGAAAAGCTCAACCTCAGCACAACTTTGCAACAGAGTAAAAGTTTGCTCCCAATAGAATTTAACGAGCTGCTAACTGCCTAATTAAATGCTGAGAGCAGATAAAAGCATGAAATATAGATAAGCTGGAAATGCTGCCTATAGCTCAGTGGTCCATGCAGAGGAAGACAGCGATGTCTCCTAAAGCCACAATCAGCAGAGGAGCTGAACGACATCTCATTCTCCACCCGGCCGTGAATGTTTAATAAGAAAGTGAAGCTAAACATGCTGCCTCACAAGCCGCGAATATGACTGAATCGCCTGCCAATGGATGTAAAACTAAAAAGTGTAAATTTCACTGAAAAGCTGCCATTAATGTGGTGCTTCAGAAGCCCATGGCACTTTCTAGGACACAGGAATCAGAGCTTTAACGGTGCTCGTGGTGCGACAGAAGGGGCCTCTCCGTCTCCTCGCCAGTGGTAGTCAGGGTTGTAATTCTGACTTTAGCAGTCTTTACGACTCCCTCTCCTCATTTCTCTGGAATATGAAAACATCAGCATATGGCTGCTGACAGCACCGAGGCTAAGGAGTCAATTTCCCCTAAGTAACATTGGGACAGGGGTGACATTCACGTCAGTATTGCCCCCCTGATTAAAAAAGAGGACAGAAGAGAGACAAACAGAGAGACTCAGACAGACCCGCACTGTGAGAGGAGACAGATGGTGAGCCGCACAACGACAGAGAAATTCACAAGGAAAGGAAGACTAAGATGGTTTGTCTCTTATTTTCTTGCACCAGCAGGTCTTCAATGCCTTTCTGCCTCAGTGTGTTCAGCGTACAGTTCACAGAGTTTCATGTGGCTACCAGTAACTGAAAATCTGTCCGTCAGCTGCCAAAGGTTCCAGCTCTGCTCCGTTCCTCTGAGCGCTCTTAAAAACCCGCTGTTTCACACCCATGAATTACACTATTTATGGCCCTGGTTAAAATGGGCAGTTTCTGGGCACGCTGCATGTGTGTGCCTCTGTTCCTGTGTGAACGTGAGTGTGCCATGTGGCAGATGGGAAGCAATATGGCACACCTCTGCCCAGGCAGATGTGACACAGCACATCACAGTGAGCCGGGAGAGGGATAGTAAACCTCAGCAACATCTGGACCTGTGGCAACCTTCACCCTCAGCCAGCAAGCTAACTTTACCTAGCTGCTAAGGACCTGGGAGGACAGAGGAGGAAAAACTGGCTCGTAACATGTCTAGTCCCTGAGATCCTTTGCATGGCATCTTTATCTCCGGCGGCATTTTGACTGACAGATGGGGAATCCCACCTCCCTCAGTGAGAGCTGTCAATCAACTGCTCTGTGGAGTGGAGCGCTGAGGCCTGTCCCAACATGGGCCTGTCATGGCCTGCTGCACAGGACTACATTCCCACCACTCGGGGGGCAACCAGGCAGGAATTCAAACGAGGGCCAGCCAGGGGACAGAGTGATTACAGGAAGAGGGAGGGTGGTAAAAGGAAGCATGCTGATAGCAGTGTCAGACATTATAGACTCAAGTCTATTTATCAAAAAAAAAATGTTTTCTGTGACAGCAGATGTTGGCACCAGTAGGGCTTTTTATTTTTTCTTGATACTGTATGTAAAAGATGGAGTCTGAAAAGCGAAGCCAATGCAAAAATGGCTTAAAACTGCATTCTTTCTGATGGCCAGCAGGTGGAGACTCTTGTTGACTCCTTTAGACTCCAGCTGTTTAAAAGTCGTTTTGTAAAATAAATATATCATTATATCTATAAAAACTATAGTCTCAAGGTTTCAAATCTTTCTTTATTAACACAGCACAATTTTTATTTTGTAAAGAGTTCCTTTCAGAATAAAACATGATAAATAAGGGTTTGAAATGATGGAGGGCTATGTGTATTTTTTTATTTACAGCCTATGTCCTCAAACTTTTTTGTCTCTTCCATAAAACTTCTCTAGTATTAGAATAATTGTGATTCTTTGAAAATTGCTGTTTAATTATACCAAAAATGCCAAAAAGCAATGTTTAAAAATCTACTGGATCTGAGACTAATTCTATGATTTAGAGACAAGAATATGTGGTTAAGACTTTTGAAAACAACTTTCCCTCCTGCCAGGGTGAAATGGGGGAAAAAAAGTATTTCAATGCAGTTTCTTAGATAATATTCAACACTGGGTAGACCATAATAACACACTGGAACAGCCACTGAAGCTCAATTAAACAATCACCGAACAATTTCACAGTAGAGCAAACAACAGGTAATTAGTTGACTTTTCAGGGTGAGGCTGCAGCAAGCGGTTGTATTTTGCTCTAGTTTACACAAACAAACAGACATGGAGAAGCTGTGTGAGATTGTCTGAAAAAGAAACGCTGTTTGTTTTTCTCTATGTGATGCACAGAAAACATACATTTTATGCAGGGAAATCGTAATAAGTTTTATATCAAAGCAGCAGACCATATAAGGGTGAGGGTAAATACCAACCAACTACCTTTTGTGCATTTCGTCCTTTCTTCCTCATGCGCCTCCCTGAGCCTGGGTCTGCCTGTTAAAGGGGAGTTTTTCATTCCCACTGTCGCCAAGTGCTTACTCGTAAAGGGTCATGTGATTGTCGGTTTTCTCTGTATTATTGTAGGGTCTTTACAATAAAAAGTGCCTTAAGTTGCTGTGATTTGACGCTATATAAATGATATTGGATCAAATTGAATTAAACAACCAAAACTGGAAAATGTAGAAATGCCAAAAACATCAAATGCAGGCAGATGCCGACACATGCAGCTGTAGCTGGCACATCACCTCTGTCAATCTGAGTTGCTGAATTGAACCTCTTAATCGTGTTTGTGGTGTTGGTGTCATCTGGAGCATTTTTAACTACCTAAGAAATAATAGGGTTATAATAGGGTTGCAGTTGTAGGTCTACTAAAAGCCCGTTTTTTGTGACTGAAATTCAAGTATTTCATTAGTCTGTTAACCCTTTAAGACCTACCATAGAACCAGGTCCAACAGAGTTATCTTTATATTTTTACATGCTGTAGAGCCATTTTTGGGAACATTTCAAGTTGCTATACATCAATATAACCGTTATAGCCCATATTTTAATATTATGTATGTATTAAGACTATAATAACTACATAATATAATGAAAAATGCTCTATTGGTTGAAATTAGGCAACTGACTTGCCTAGTGCAGAATTACTTTTTATTTTATTTTTTTTTGCCTTGCGAGCTTTTGGGCTGGTTTTTGCAGTATGCTTTGTGTCCTCACCTATTTGTATTGTGTAGCGCTGCTTCTGTCAGCAGTCACATCACAATAAACACACACTCAATCGCATCTTGATTGATTTACACCACTGTGATGGCGTACAAAGGCAAAACTACATAAAAAAAAGTGTCTTTCTCCAATAAATTATAGACCCGTGTCTCTTTGTTGTGCATACACAGTATAACTAAGCTTTCTATTAATTTGTTAATAACTTAGACTCCATGCTCTCTTCAAACATGGTCATCTCTGACTACATTAGTTCCATAAAATGATGGGTGATGTCTCCGTGTCCATTTTTTATATACAGTCTATAGCACCAAAGAAATTCTGCATCATGGCTGAGTCCACAGATTCCATCATTAGATGATCCCGCCCCATGAGGAGGCTTCTGCGGGAAAGGGAGCAGACATGTGTTAGGCAGAGATGTCACAGATGCCTATAGACTGAAGCACAGATGTCCTCCTGTTCATACAAAACACAGGCAATATGGATCACATCCCCTCCATCTCACTGCTTCAGACCAAAACATCCGAAACTTTAAGGACATTTTGTTATTACCCAAAAGCAGCTGGTTACTCGCTGTTTTATTTACATGAAAAATATCAGGTTATAAAACAACTTATTACCCTCTGGAGCAGAGATTTTTAATGTTATTTAGTCCAATAGTTAACAGTGTGTATTTAAGAATGTATATGTTAAGTGATTTTAAAGGATTTTTACATCTATGTAGGCGTTTGTCATTTTTTTATGTGTCTATGCTAATTTTAAATTAAATATATGAGAAATGTTTGATTTAGTTCATGTGATATATAGATAATTTAAAGCATACTCAAATAATACAAACGTGAGTGCATAGAAAATCAACAAATTTAAAGTGTCTGTAATGTAACGCGGTAACGTGGTTTTGTTCTTGTATTATTATAATACACACAGGAAACAAACTGGTAGATTCCTTTTTAGGGGTTCTCTCTCTCTCTCAGCTCTTTGAATAATTAGTGATGTGTGTCAATATTGTGGCCCATAGTAACCATATGGTGGGTGCAGGCAGACAGGCCATTGTTGGGAGCTGTGAAATATTGTGTATCCCTGCGAGGGCTGGAGCCAGCAGAGGCAGGAAGTGTTGTCAGGACTGACAGGGACATTGTGCGCTTGAATGGGCGAGTCCTCGGTGGCAGGGTGCACCGCGGACCCAGACAGAAAGTCTTGACCCTGGCGAGAAAGGCTGATTAGGCATGGTGCTGCAGGCCTCTCCTTCATCTACCCCCACCACCACCACCTCTGCCACCCCCTCTCATCCACACCCCCTTCTGGAAGCTGTTAGGGCCCAAGCAGAATACAACAAGGCCACTTAACTTAGTGACGCCTTTTCAGTGCGAACATAAAAACACTCATATATTCATGTCAGGGGTGGAGAGGAGAGGGACGGGGACTCGGGGCTGCACAGGCAGTGTGTGAACTCAGGAATGATTAGAGTGCGCGTGATTTGTGGGAATGACTGAGCTAATGCTTATTTAGTAGAACAAACTAGAGATTTTTGACCATTTCCCACTCACTTCTTTGTGTGCGTCAAAGCTAAATAATGTAATTAGTGGGTGGAGTAGAGAACAGATTGGAAATGATGCTAAGCTTTTGTTTTACATTCTGCATATAGCCACAGTAAAATCAGACAAACACATTAGTTCAGATACAATAGAAGGAGGACAACATTATCCTGTCACATTAACAATCTGTGGAGTGCATGAAAGCAACACAGCTAGTGTATCGTAAGCCTTAAAATACCACCTTAAGCTCCAGCAAATATCAGACTCTTAACTGTGCAAATATTTAAATTCAAGAAATTCTTCAAAATGTCGAGGGCACACATTTAACATCTGAGCTTTATGGCGAACACTTTATGTGGTAATTAACCGTTTAAGAAATTTAAATGCAGGGAAAAGGTTCACATCATTCACAAGCTTACTAAATAAATCAGTGCACTAACTCTGAAGTAGTGATGAATTCAGGTAGTTAAAACTGAGCTTTATGACAACATTTCTTCCACAATTTCTTCAGCTCAGTCTGACTTATGAATGATATCATGAATGGGTGGGCAACTAATTTTCCTTCCTGCAAAACAAGCAGGATATTTTCTTACCGACGGCTGAGTTTCACTTCACCGTCCACTGTTCCTCTCTGTTGATCAAACATGCTTCCATCCGCGTCCCCTTTCCTCCTCATCTCTCCATCATTCTCCTCTTTCATCCCATCCTCCTTTCCCCTCACTGCCAATTATCTCTCCGTCAGTCTGTCACACTTTGTAGTCTCATAAAGGCCGCCTAAATTGCTGCCCATCCCGCCTTTATCCCCCTGATAAAGCACAACAATTAAGGCTCATGTCTCTTTGCTCAGGGCCTTTGATGGCGCACAAAGCTGCACCAAGAAAGAGGGAGAGGTGGTGGAGCTGCACTCAAGTTAGCAGACGTCTCTCTCTCTCTAAGTCAAACATAAATATAATGAAGGTATGAACAGATATAGACACACAGAAAAACAGGTGATTGCTTTACAGTCAAAGACCTAAAGTAGCTGTAGCCATTGAGTTTATTCCAACCCTTTGACTTGGAATACATGCTTATCCCACACTTGAAATAGCCAATCTTAAATTGATTTCTTTCTGCCAGAAAAAAGGAAAGAAAGAAGAAAGAAGCCTAAGATAATAATTTTTTTTCTAGGCACAAGGACTGGCTAAAGATTCATGCCTGATATCTATTATAAGAAATTTCACAGGTGTGGCAGCAGCCTGGGAAAGGAGCCTGTAGCAGTTTGAAAACATGTTTTATCTTATCACAAAGTCTTTAAACGCCTGTCCTCAATATGAAGACACCCTACTGCTGTCAAAGAGACTGGTTGAAAATTAAGGGTTTTTTGTAATGTAGAAGTAAACAGACTCATCAGTTTGTCTTGATGTGACAGAAGAAGCAGATAAAAAGTGCAGCAGATAGCATTCGGAAAACCAAACAAATAAAGGTGATATTTGGGGTCTTTGGGTCTCAATCAAATAAATGCCACAGTCTTTCTGAGGTTTATTGATGACACTGTCCATCCCTTTATGACCACAGTTTATTCATCTCCCACTTCCAGCCAGATGATGCACCATGTCACAAAGATCAAATCATCTCAAACTGGTTACTTAAACACGACAGTAGATTGACTGTACTAAAATGGCCTCTACAGTCACCAGATGTCAAGCCAACATAGCACCTTTGGGATGTGGTGGAATGGAAGAACCTCATCATGGATGTCCAGCCTGCAAATGTGCACCATCTGTGTGGTCTCAAAATGGACTGAAATCTCAGAGGAATGTTTCCAGGACCTCGTTGAATCTCTGCTAAGAAGAATTAAAGCAGCTCTGGAGGCAAAGAGGGTGCTATGGCAAGGTGTAGCTAATATAGTAGCCAAATAGTTGATGAATATAATTTTTATAGTTTGTTGATATAACTAAACTTTGATTTTTTTTTTTATATCAAATAAAATTCAACTTGGATTATTTCTTTTTTTTAAAAGTGCTTTGTGGGGCATGCCAGAGAAAGCGGGTTGGGATAGTGCTTGGGTTAAAATAATCTCTAACTGAAACAGTTAAATGGAAAAGCTTTTAACAGATAAACTCCATTGTCAAATTAATTTATGACAATTCATTTGGAAAGTTACATCTTCCATTTTAGATCTGGCTAAAAGAAAACACAACCCAAAGCCTAGACAGTCACAAAGAAAGTGGTTAAACCCATTCTTTGTAAATTACCTGCTTATAAAAGAAATATCCAACCAGATATGATGATCTGAGGATGACCTAGATCATCCTAAAAAACACTAGTGTCTTTTATAATCCTGGCAAAGCTGTGTAAAATAACGTCCAAGACCAATTTCATTAGAAAACATTTTAAAAGTCTTTCATAAAGAATGTTACTGCTGTAAATGGTCTCACTCTCCTCTTTATGACTCTCAGGTCATTGGTTATTGTACTATAAAATTATGTGAATACTGTAAAACTTTTATGTGACGTGCAGCTTGGCAGGCTTTTTGTCCAGGTCACTGCCATGAAAAAAGATAATGTATCTACTGACACTTCTTGGTTAAATAAAAATAAATCCCGCATGTCAAACAAGGGGAGGGAACGCTGAATGTGTCAACAACACAATAATAAAATGAATTGTGTTATTATACTCTGAGCTGTCTAACTCAAAGCTGTGAAGAAAAACTGTATTTCCTCTTCGAAAAGAACAAAAGTTTGTGTTTTTGAGGAAAGAGAAAATCGCTTGGAAATGATTGATGAGTCTTCAAAGAGCAAAATGTGGTAAACAATCATATTTACTGTGAGTATTTCAAATTTGGTAGATGAGAATTAAAACACAGATAATTACTAAGTAAATGCCAAAACATTTAGAAGGGAAAAAAAGGACATTTAAAAAACACAGCGTGATGCCTGCAAAAATGTTCAACATGCTACCTTTTCGTTTATTGATGTTTGTTTTTTCCCTATATGCCATGACACCAGGGGGTAAGCTGTAAATTTGAATAGTCGGTGGAAGTAAATGAAAATGTGTGAAGGAAAGCAGAAGACACAACGTTGTTAAAATCCATCTTCGGTCTGTGGAGGATTCAGATGCATGAGAGCAGCGACGCCGCTGACAACTGAAATCAAATCCGCACCCTGTTATTATACTGCGTCTTTTCACCAGAGAGGAACTTTTCTACCTAAAGAGAGACAAAATGATGCAAGGCAAAATATTCTTTCTCAGAATTATTCAAATGATGAATTCAAACACAAAGTACGTGTACACGGAAAGTTTAAATTGCACGTCTGCCATTGTGTACAGCTTTAATATTTCACAAATTGACTCTGTGTTTTTACAGGAAAGTGAGGACATAAAGAATGTTTTACTTTTGTTGTGTGGATGTGGAGCTGATTTGCAGGTCAAAGTTAATCCAACATCTACATATATCAGACTGATGCCATGTGTGGATTAAACTCTGCTTCCAGATGTGGAGTAATGAGTTTGTGGTTTGGTTGAGCAGTTAAACTTACTCTTTTTTTTTCTTCTGGCTATCATTCAGTCAGCCCACATTCTGTGAGGGTGGTGCTGAGTCTGTGCACCGTCTCTCCATGCAGCAGCACCAGTTCAGCAGGGTAGTTACCTGGGAGGCAGGGCCTCTTGAGTGAGTAATGCTGCTGAAACAAAAGCTCTGACAGCAGAAGTGTGGAGAGAGTGATGAGAGCCCCTGCTGCTGTGTTAGCTGGCCTGGCCTCGGAATCTCCTCTCTGGCTTTCCCTTTCAGACTCTTGCCCCTGAGGGCCAGGAGCCTTGGAGACGTCAGAGCTCCGGTTCAGCACTGGTCACCTATAATGCAAATGCCGCAACCCGCTCACACTCGATCCCAAAACATATTTCTGATCATAACATGATGATATGGACTTTAAAACTGTAACACTTTATCAGCTATTCCAATCCTGCATTAAAGCCTGCACTAACCTACTGAAATGAAAAAGGCTAATCATCATTGCTGACATTATTATTACTTCACCAATAAAATAAAATAGCTTTGTTTTTAATTTGCTGCAGTCTTACACTCTAGTTGCTTGTTGAGTTTACATACAAAACAACATTAATCACGTCAGAATATAATGCTCTGTAAAGATTTAATATAAAACTCCTAAAATTTGTCTCTAACTCTTTACTGGCATGCCTTCTGTCTGCTTCACAGTTACTTGTAACCAGCACAAAGTAAAGCAAACTCTTATTTACTTTGCCAGTAAATTATATCTGTTCAATTCCGTTTCAAACCATATTTTTCCCACAGTAATACACATCTCTCCACCTCTGTTACATGCCAGGGCATCAATAAAAATAAGCCACCAACACTTTACATATAAGTTTGCCTTTCTAATCATTTTACTCGAGTAAAAGTTTGGATCTGGTTTGTTTTTGTTAATGAATAAAAAGAAATGATGACCGCTTTTCTGGTTGCTCTGAATGAATCCAATAGTGCTGTCATCAACAACAATACATGAAATGTGACGTATTGTTAGGCTTCCAAAGAATCAAAGACTCATTAGTTGAAAATATATTCGTGTAGTGTTTTAAAAGCTTCAGCATGCAGAAGTTTTCATTTACACTACAACTAGATGAGGTGACACAACAGCACCAACTTCTCCCAGCTTCCCCGTTTAGGCCAGCTTCATGCAGTCACCGTGGTATGGGCTGCAGAGGGGACGTCCGGCTGTGATGGGGCGCGTGACATGATACTCAACATTCAGACACCATGACAACCTGGCAGCAATGCTGTTGATTCAGCAACTTGACTGAACTGTATGAGGAGTTGGAGGGAGGGGGCAAAAACCTGTTGCTGAAGGGAGGAAACACAGGCTGCTGTTGCAGGATCAAAGGCTTGTGCTGGATACAGGCTGTTTTATGACACCCGCTGAGGAATAGCAGGTGATTCAAATGAGGAAAATATTATCCCAAAGTCTTCTAGTCCATGTCACCACTTCTCTCTCTTTTTTTTTTTTTTTTTTTGTCTCTCATGCATAATCATGAAGGTGCCTGCTTGGCGTCAGAAATACAGTCTGCTGTTATTAATATTTTTAAATGATAGAGCAGATGATCTAATAGAGAAAATATATAAATATTAACCCCACTCTAGTGCAAATAGATCAGATTTTACTTTATTAGAAATTATAAATGTGATGTTTAGACCCAGAGACTGCTGGGTGGTGAGAAGTCTCTTAATAGAGTTTGGTTCCCAAAGTGGGATCTGCAAACCCCAAGGGGTCAGTCACCAATAGCCAGTGGCCCTGAAAATAATTTGTTGTAAATGATACAACTAAGCTGTAATATTAAAAAGTGCACAACTGCAGATGGGAACCATTTCCAACCTGAATCCAACCCACACCATCTTTGGGCCAGTTTAAATTCTGATATAACTGTGAGCTTAGCATTGGGTTAAAACGTTTTTAAAAACATATTGTTTGAAGAATATTTATATTGTCTGATTGAGTCTCGCATTGACAATTTCATTGTCAGTCGCTCATCAATTAAATCATTTTGGCATTTGGATTATTTTATTTTTTTTGACGTGAAGTGGAAATGGTGATTCTCCTTTTGGAGTGTTTCATTAGTAAATTAATAAAAATAATGCTTTTTTGCTAAAAGCATTTATTTATATATATTTATTTATTGTTAATTTTAAGCTCTGTTTTTTATATATGCATATAAAAGTTTGAATTTAAGTCAACATTAATATCAAATTGAATTTCACAATTTATTTGGAATTGGGTATGAATTGAGGAGTTAAGATGTTTTTAATTGCATTCTTCCCTGTTGCTCTAAGACTGTTTTGAAACATTGAGTACTTTCCATATAGAGCGTTTAAAAGTGCATACAAAGAATAATAAATTAAGATGCACTAAAATGTGATTAAAAGTGATCAAATAAAATGAGCTACAGACAGATGACAAATCACAGTCCAGAAATAAGTTGTAAACAGCCTCAAACTTAATAAAACAAATAAAAGTTTGGTAGCGAAAACAGTTTTCTAAGTTATTGGAGAAGACCAGATTTTTTTGATGTGTCCATCTGTGCCGAGATTAAATTCTTCAAGCTGATGTTTTTTTTATCCGTGGTTTCGATTTATCAGCAGACATCGCCATTAAAAAAAATCTAAGATGTGCTAAACTGGAAGCCAGAGCAACAGTTTAGGACTAATAAAAACGTGATAAAAGTATTAAATAGATGCTCAAAAAAAAAAAATGCTCAAGTTATCTGATGTTATTGGGAGGGGGGGGGAAGCTGGAGATGAAGTTATGGATAGCCCTCTCATCAGACCTTCAGTTTTTTCTTTGGTTCAGCTGACAAAAAGCTGATTTTGTCATGGCTGCTGAAGCGCCATACTTAATGTAAAATAGTTTATTATTCAACCTCCTTATTTAAAAGGAAAACTTTCCAACAAGATGCATTATAGGCCCTGATGAGCTAAAGTGCTGCAGGAGAAAGCAGCAAGGCAAATAACCATGCTTATACTGCCACCATGTGATGGGAGAAGAATATGGAGAACATTTTAAAACAACTTTGAAATTCTTTCTAGGTTCTGAATATATATAGCGCTCTCTATATAATATATATCTATCTGTATCTCTATAACCCTATATATTGATATCTAAATCTCCATATACCTTCCTATATATATATATATATCCATATATCTACTTATCCTACTATCCAAGTGTATCCTTTTTGTTATAGCCAGTCACGTTTTTGATTATTAATTCCCATTTATAATAACAGGCTCATAATAATTATTGAGTAAACTTGTATTTTAAATCAGCTAAATGACTATTTCGTAATAATTAAGCTTAATTAAATCCATGTTTGCTGTAAAATATACAATAAACATATGTAGTGACTTTGAACATCTTTTGGAAATGTCATTGTAAAATAATGCTTGCAGTATAGGAATAATTTCATTTTATGCAGTTATGAGCAGTAAATGGATCTGAGCAAATGTTTGTGACTTCAGAGAGAAGGACAATAAAATTATTTTTCTACCTTAGTCCAAATAATGTATGCTCATTTTATTCAATACATTCAGGAAAACGCACAGTAAATCTTTCTTCTTGATGCTCCAATCACAAACAAGCTCTTCTTGTTTCTGGATTATTTCATCTGGGGCCTGATCTGCTTCTACAAAGAGAATATATTTGAACTCTTTAAAACTAGTATATTAAATGTATTTTTTGGTTGTTTTAGCAGATTCTGATTGATGAGTGTGTGCTCACAGTGTTAGATGTCTTGCAGAGTTCCTCATTTTCCAGGGAATTGGACTCTGTTTGCCGATCATGACAAATCTGAGTACAAGATGGGAAGCCCTCAGCCACATATTCAGATAGTTCAGATGGAGGACCATAGAGATATCTGTGTCCAACAGTATTAAACCCATGATGCACATGAGGATTGAGGTAGTTGAAAGGAGTTCAAAGTGACCCAATGGAGAGTCTTCAATAACCTGCTACCTCATTACTTTAGCTCACATGAGGGGGGGCCTCAACACCACTCTTCGGTCTACACAAAGCCTTCACCAGGGGAAAAGAGTTGGCAGACCTGCTGACTGAGTCCCATGTGTATGGATTTCCTGGGGCTGGTGCAGATTTATCATATCCAGGTTTAATGAATGAATGAATAAAAAGTAAAAAATTGGTACAGAGAGTTAAAATAATTTTTTACAGTTGGGAAAACACCAAACACTGGACCTAAAAGATCTCACTAATGAATGTGATTACCCTCAGCGAGTTATCTCACAATATTATTGTTTCAAATGTATGAACACTGAAGTAGAGATTTATTATTCAAATCATTTTCTTTTTTGTAGAGTAATTAAACATGTCAAGCACTGCCAAAATACAGAGTCCCACCAATTATAAAGTGCAACTCAGTGAAAATACCCAATTACATGAATATTGTGCTTGAATAGGCCACAATATTTGAGAAAAAGGATTTAGCCTCAAAAGAACTGGGAAATGCCTTCATTACAGCAGCTGAAATTTAAGTTAAATACAGCATAAATAAAAACATGACAAAATACAATGCATACAAACTCATTTTGGTTCCTTTCATGGTTGTCTGCTTCAATTAGTGAGGAATTTAGAGAAGTTAAGTGCTGTGACAGTGCAAGATTGAAACAAATGGTTAAGAGAAGAGAAAAGATAAGACTAACTGGATGAAAGCTTTAGTCAGTCAGTGCTAAATTAACATTAGTTTAGCAATATAACTTGAGAGATGTTAAAGTAACTTACAAAAGTCGAGGGGGAAAAAGGTGTTGCTTTAGCGGAAATAGCAGCTATAGATTTTTATCGTGATCATTTATTTTTGAGTGAATTGTAAACTTTGTGCTGTAAAAGATGTCTGGTGTATGCTTATGTCCACATAAGCTTAGAGGCTGCTGGTTAATTTCTACTTTTTCACAAACTATTTTTGGACACTAGTGGGAGCCCTCCACTCAATGTCCATGCTTTCTTGAGCTCAGTTAAATGTAGGCTACATGTAATACAGTGCACACAGTATGTGGTTACGTGCATAGTCTCTAAAAAGACATTCTAAAATTACTGTGGCAGGACCAAAGGACAGCATCTGATTGACTCTGATGCTGTTCCAAACATGTAAACTGTTTATAAAAAAAGAAAAGGAAAAAAAGAAGAAAGAGTTATCATCAATCTCCAGATGATGACCTGTGGTAGACTGTATTCCCAGAAAGTCCCTTTACACAGTTTAGAGTTTTCCACTGTAAATAAACAGTAAACAGATCTGGAATTCAGTACTGGTCTGATTATTTTTGTGCCTCTATTCTGAACGCACATGAATAATTTTTGCAAGTACAAACATTGCATTTCGAGGAGAAAATTATTTTGAGCGAAGAAAAGCTTAATTTGAGCGAACAAAATTCATTGCTGTGTGCAAGTTCAGTGTTTGCTATTATCCATACACACACAGACACACACAATAACAGCCCCTCACGCTCAGTTGTTGGCATTTGCTCTTGCTCAGACCTCTACTCCGTGTTCTGACAGACATCTGAGGACCTGCTGTCAGTGTGTTGCTCCCGCTCTCAACATATCTGCTCCCGCTCAACTCTGTACACTGTGCCACAAAACCAACCAATCACAGACTTGGATGCAAACATTTTGATTGGCTGTCAGCTTGCTAGCTACTGCGTTCCAGAAACGTATGTTTAATAAGTTTATTTTAAGATATATAATTTTTTAAGATATTATTATTCGACTGCATGGCTAGATTGTCGTAGCAGTTCTGATAATCATTTTAAGGATAAAATACCTGAAATCCAAAATTAATTAAAATGTGTTTACAGAGTAGAACGACTTTGGCGTGATGTCTGGCTTGCAGTCACTAGCAAGTACCATGATATTCTTCTCTCACTGGAGGAGGATGGTCTACATATTTGTGCTTTGACTCCAAGCATATCTTGGCACCTTTGTTGGAGGATGGAATAATAATCCCATCAGGACAGCAGGAGGTCTTACTCCTGTACAGCTCTGGTGTATGGGACATCTACAAGAGCTGGACGAGGGCAAGAAACTTGAGGTACCAGATCATAAAAAGCTTTTTTTTTTTTTAATTTAAATGTTGAATTTCAAAATATTAGTGAGCAGGTAACTCTTGTCTTCTGACATTGACAAATTAAACACTTAGATTATATCTGGGAGATGTTGCTGGTGATTTGTTTTATGCACTCTTGCTTTTCAGTTACCACTAATCTAAATTACTGTAAGAATAAAAGGAAAACAAAGGTCACCTTTTTTAATTTTTAATTAATCATTTGGAACATTCTCAGTCACATGGTGTAACCTGTACATACAATTCTTGCAACAGGTGTCAAACCAACAGTGACACCCTGACACCTAACATGGACTTGAAAGTCAATGCTGTTAAAAGTTCTCAAATACTGGATATTTTTGCTGAAACATTCAGATAACAATTAGACAAGCAAACAAAGCACTTGCTGAGTAACTCCCAACATAGAATCCTACTCAAGCTTTTACTCCAAAATGTAGAACTAATGACAAGATGAGTACACGAGTACCTAAACAATGGAGTGTTGATATAATTTGTACTTTAGTTTTACATGGCAATCAGCTGCCATTTTTTTTAGGTTTGTTACATCTCGAGGCTAGCCCAGGGGATAGAAGGGACTAACATAAAGTTAAAACAGTGAAGGAGGAGTCAAGATCAGAATCAGAATCAGAATACTTTATTGATCCCTGGGGGAAATTATTTTTTTGTTACAGTGCACCATTATAAACCAACATAAACCAACATTAAGACAAGACAGACAATACGCTAACTAAGAATAGTACTATATATACACATATATATATATATATATATATATATATATATATATATATATAAATCACTCTTTTTTTCTTTTCTTTTTTTTAAAGAAATTAATAAATAGCTGGAAAAGAAACGTGTAGTTGTAGCAGTAACCAGTGTGTTAAGTGGATGCGTTGTACAGGGAGATGGCCACAGGCAGGAAAGATTTCCTGTGTCGTTCAGTGGTGCTTTTCGGTAATCTCAGTCTCTCACTGAACGTGCTCCTGTGACTGACCAGCATGTCATGGAGTGGGTGGGAGGTGTTATCCAACATTCTCTTTATCTTGGACAGCATCCGCCTCTCCGACACCACCTTGAGGGAGTCCAGCTCCATCCCCACAACATTACTGGCCTTACGAATTAGTTTATTAAGTCTGTTGGCATCTGCTACCCTCAGCCTGCTCCCCCAGCATGCAACAGCATAGAGGATCGCACTGGCCACAACAGACTCATAGAAAATCCTGAGCATTTTCTGGCAGATGCTGAAGGACCTCAGTCGCCTCAAAAAATAGAGACGACTCTGGCCCTTCCTGTAAAGTGCTGTGGTGTTTTTAGCCCAGTCCAGTTTATTGTCAATGTGTACTCCAAGGTATTTATAGTCCTCCACAATGTCAACACTGACCCCCTGGATTGAAACAGGGGTCAAGTGTTTCCTGGTCTTCCTGAAGTCCACGATCAGTTCCTTGGTCTTTGCCACATTGAGCTGCAGACGATTCTGCTCACACCACGTGACAAAGGAGTCGACCACAGCCCGGTACTCTGTGGTCGAGTAGTTTTAAAAGGTTGACTTTCAGCAAGTCGTAAAGTTTGGATTCAGACTGACAGTCAGCTTCAGAGAGAGCAAAGGCCAACATAACAAACAAAACATCCCTGATACGAAAAGTCACAGTACAAGTGCATGCACTCACAACTGGGTAACAAATGGAGTGATCTCCTAGACACTCCTTACATTCGTGGTCAAACTTGCATGTTATTTTGAATTCTTGTCTCTTTTCATCAGGATGGGAACATGGGATTGGCCGGTCTGCCATATCGCGCCATCGGCCGCTCTGGCCATCACCAGTAGGCAGTAGGTGAAGTGTCTTGCCCAAGGACACAACGACCGAGACTGCGGGGCCGGGGCTCAAACCAGCAACCTTCCGGTTACAAGACGAACACCCAACTCTTTGAGCCACGATCGCCCCAAAGATTCTTTGGAATCTTTGAAAAGTGCTCTGAGTCGGGAGCTTTGGAATCCTTGAAAATGAAGCAGTCGGGAGGTAGAGGAGATGTGTCTAATGATTCCTGAAGAGGTACAATGTAAAAAGTGACTTTGCCACCTCTTGACACAGCTTTCAGTATTTTGACAGAATATCTCCATTTCAGATGGAATTACGGTGAGCTTTCATCGACCACTGCCACCTTTATTAAGAGAAAGAGGATTGGGGAAAAAAATAGCATGAACAATGAAGCAGCAAAAGTATCCACTACATAATCATAATGCAGAATAAGCATGCAACAATGCCTAAAACACACAAAAAAAAATGCAATTAACAAAAAACAATTTGTTGTTAATTGCAACAAATGGTTGCAAAGATGTTCCATTTTTGGAAATGTTTCTTCCAGAGGTCTGGTTAAACGTGTCTGCAAATGACTGCTTTTAATACCGACTCTACACACTTACCTCTGTTTGGTCACCAGCTTCTGGAAGAGACACTGTTTGTCTCCCCATGCCCCTCAGCTGGCAAAGGTGTGTGGGATGTGTTTTTTGACAGCAAATAAAAACTGAGGGCTGTGGTCTTCCTGCCTGCCTTAACAAACTGCTTAGTAGATGTTAAACATCTCTTTTTACCAAGACTGAAATCTGATTTGAAATATCCTGGAAATGATCTGTGGGACGAAAATGTATGAGTTTAAAAAATGCAGTGTTACATAACATAAGAGTTATTGTTTATAAAGTTATTAAAGATGTCATCTGTTCTGAATAGCATATTTTAATTTAAACATCTATGTTGTTAAATTGGCATCCATGAAGGATTTGTGCCATGTTGTTAAGCAAAAAAGATACCAGATTTCTGACTGCTGACTCAACTGCACCATTACCCTAAAAACAGATTTAAATGATTTACTTAAAACTGCAACAATTCGTCATGAAAGTGGTCACATGGGAATACACATCCTCAGTAAGAAAACTATGCTGTTAATTAGCCATAAGGTTAGCTTAAACTCTACAACTTCACCCGTAACTACAATTTCACAACATATTTAATAAAAGGTACTGCAAATTACTTAATACACAGAACAAAAATCTGAACTCACCTGCTGCTGTGGTTTAGTATTATTAGAGCCATTGTTTGATTCTGTCATCTCTTCATTAGCTGCAGAGTAAATCAAAAATCCCTCCTTCTGGAAGAAGCTAAGCTGAGGAGGAAACACCCCTTCAGGACCGACTCTTTCCAAATCTGTTTCATAACAATGCGACAGCACTATGCTACACCAACAATGGTCTTAAAAAATTATATATTTAAAAATAAAATAATTAAACATACCAACAGAAAATGGGTTTTAATCTAGTTTAAACCACTGAATTTAGCTACATTTTGGACAGTGTTTCCGGAATGCAGTAGCTAGCGAGCTGATTGGAGAACAAAACAGCCAATTAGAATTTTTACATCCATGTCTGTGATTGGTTGGTTTTGTGGCACACTGTACAGAAAGAGTTGAGTGTGCAGGGAGCAGGGAGCAGAGATGTTGAGAGCGGGAGACACACTGAGAGCAGGTCCTCAGATGTCTGTCATAACCAATTGGTCAGAACACGGAGTAGAGGTCTGAGCAAGAGCAAATGCCAACGACTGAGCGAGAGGGGCTGTTATTGTGTGTGTGTGTGTGTGTGTGTGTGTGGATAATGGCAAAGACTGAAATACATTTCTTGCTCACAGCAATGAATTTTGTTCACTCAAATTAAGCTTTAAAATAATTTTCTCCTTAAAATGCAACGTTTGTACTTGTAAAAATTATTTACTTTCGTTCAGAACAGAGGCACAAAAATAACGCCATACTATGGCGGTCTGAAGGTTCTGTCACTGTTCTCTGACCCGCTTTCTAAACTTACCAATCGTTGCCATCATGTGCGTCTCTCATATTTCTGCTGGCTGATGGACCGGCTAATAATAGCACAGACACAGATTAACACGACTGCTTTCGCTCTCCCTTTCAAAAAAACCAATTACTTTCCACCTGTCAGTTTCACAGGCATTAACCTCCTTCTCCTTGTGTGCCTTGACCTTTTCCTATGTATAACTTTATCTTAGCCATTATAGTGTGAGGGAGAAGGGGTGGAAAGGAGCCTATTATACAGCTAGACATAATAATCCTAGCAAGCCAGATAATTTAATTAGTGTAGTTTTTGATCACCTTTGTGAAATATTTATTGATTATTATATTGATTGTGGTGCATGTAAATGTGCTCTCTCTCCTTTTTCGAAAGAAACAGCTACATCTTTGTCACCCCAGACAAATACAGTTTACAACTGCATGTAAAACACTCAAGATTAAAACTTGGACATTCTCCTGACACACTGAATGTGTATCGGATTAGTTGACTACAGGAAAGACAAGTGAGTCACCTCCAGCGACTCCTAAATGTCACATTTAATCCTGGGATGGAGCGGGATCTCCAGGATAAATGGGGGTTGTCCCTGAGAGAGAGGAGTGGTGATCCGGCATCTGTCAGACACTCGATCACAGTTAACCAACTTAAACCTGAGCAGCTGTTTAAGGTGAGCTTTAAAGCCACTTTACCATTTCTCTGTCGTCCCTTTAGCTCTGTGTGTACATTGACTGTATTCATCTGTGTCCAGTATACGGTAGTTTAGAGTGTTACAGTCTACAGGAACATTACAATGCCCTTGTTTACCTTCCCTAAACAGCTTTGTTAGATAACAGAACTTGAACAAGCATTTCCTAGATAAACAAAATGCCAGTGCAAACTCACCTCACTTGCTACCCTAGCTAATGCAAACAGTCCAAGCTATGGTTACACACCTGTCACCAAACCGCAACCTAAGAATGGCAGATGGCTGCTCCTCCCCACATCTTTTTTCTATTGGAGGTTTCTTCCTGTTAAAAGTGAGATCTTCCTCACCACCAAAACCCAAGTGTTTGTGCACTAGGGACTGTGATCAGTGGAGTTCTTTTTTTTTTTTTGGGCCTTTCAGACAATATAAAGTTCACAGTTCAATTCAAAATCAAACTGAACTGAATTGGATGTGTCATCATGCCAATGAAAACTCACATCACTGACTTGTCAGACATGTAATTAGAGGGTATGAAGAAAAGCTGCCCTCCTTTTTAGCAGAGAAACTTTACGGGATGTCAGTCCTGTATTTTGGATGTGGGCAAATACATGAACTGAGTTTATCACACTAAGAAGAGCTTTTATAGCTTTTTGTTTAGTAACCATCGTGACTAAGTGCAGTTAGAGCCATAAAGTTAGTAAACAGAGTGCAGCTTTTCTCTAATGTCTTGAATATATGGCTAAACATGTGAGATAAGTGCTTATCTTTACTATGGGCAGTTTCCCTGTGTCAGCAAAATTAAGCTTTACTAAAGTAAGGAAGAGGAATATTTTGCTGAAATTGTTAAAAATGGCTGCTAGTGGCCACAATATGTAAATAAGCAAATGGTGAGTTAGTGAACTTTTGAAGGAAATAAAACTGAAAGTTATGCTAGTGGGCTTGCGTGTGTGTGTTAATTGCTAATACTAGCATCCTTCTATGCTCGCAATGACAGTTTTGGCGTGTTAAGATTAGCTAATCAGTGCTAAACACAAAGGAGCTGATGGTATATGTGATACGGCGCAAATGAAAATGTATTAAATTTTCCTTTCTGGTTTTTGTGTTGTTACATTTTGATTTGGGGGGACAGATGCCCTCACTACTTCCAAGATTAGGCCTCAAACTTTAATCTTGAACAAAGGTTATCATTAGGGCTGGATCAAGTGCAATCATTTCACACTGCTGCTGGACTTCCCATGATGCACTGAGCAGTTCTTGTACACTTTGCCCACGTATTTTACTACTGCATGCCATTAACATTTGTCCTCTCTCTACCCCAGTGTGTTTTTTCATCATCTCTTTATGTTCTCCTTGTCTCGCTTCTCTTTTCCCTGGCCCCCAAAGGTCACAGCACATGGCGGCCCCTCTCTGAGCCTGGTTCTGCTAGGTTTCTTCCCATTAAAAGGGAGTTGTTCCTTCCCCACCATTGCCAAGTGCTGTTCTTAGGGGATTGTCAGATTGTGTGGGGTTATCTGTTTTGGTATTTAACCGTTTCCTCCCAATAGCGGTCAAATGTATAATGCCTCCAACCGTACCTAAGATTGTGTAATAAACCTCTAGCCCAAAAATCTATTACTATTACATAATCTCAGTGTGTTTTAGTTTTTGAAAATGTCCATAAAGATCAATTCTATTCTAATCTAGTGGTGGCAGTTGATCATATACGTTACTGGAATTAATAACAATGACTGAAATATTGTGTGATCACAAAAAACTTAAAGTAAGATATACTCATTCAACATATGCCTCCAAAAGTCAAAGCAGTTCAGCAGAGGCCACCCAAGAGGCAGAGCTAAAAGGGAACAAACAACAGCCTCGATTAATCTCAGTGACCACAGTGTATAAATATACATCCCACACCCAAGTTTCAGTTGGGCGCTGTGCATGGGGGGTGGTCTTTATGTAAACAAAAAAAAAGAAAGCTGAAGGGTTGTAGGCAAAAAAAAACCCTCCAAAAAAACAATAACAACAGGTAAGCGGAGCCTAGACCAGCCCTAATTTAATACAAAAGAAAAGCTAAGAGCCTCTTTCTCAAAGGCAAGGAGGAAAAAAACGTAAAGCCTCACAAGAAACCAAAGGATGCTTTTAAATAGAGGACAGAGCAACCATTAATCACTCCCACCTAAGAGAGGGAGAGAAAGCAGAGCAAAAGAGAGAGAGAGGAAGAACACACAAGGAGTAGACATGTAACACATGAAAGCACTCAACTTTCATTGGCTTCATAACTGTTTAAGTATAATTTATTCTGCTCCTTTAAGTATGTCTGTATGTAAAGACATATTTCTGATTGTGATTATCAGATAAGAACAAGAGTAGTAGAGAAGAGAAGTGAAGCGCCCAAACAATAAAGAGTGCAGGCAGGATCCCACAAAAATGTTGAGGAAATAGATATAATTTCCTTCAAGATCCCTATCTCACCCTCTACAGATGGGAAGCAATGTTGTTAATGATGGTAGCATTGGTGAACCAATGAGACCTAGTCATGTTAACAACAGAAAAATAGAATAAGACGATAATGTTGTGGCTATCACGGCCAGGTTAAAGCAGCAGCTCTGAATGTGTGACATGTAGCTCTCATCACATTTCCTGACTCTTTGTATAACATTACAAAAATAAACTATGCATGGACTCTAAAACAGTTTTTTTTTTATTTTTTATTAAGCTGTAAACATGTTTTTTTTTAATTATGTGAAGTTGGGATTCTATTGGAACTAAGTCTAAAAAGAGACCCACAACCATCTTCTTTGGCTCTTCTGATGGGATGCTGAGGCATTCCCAAGCCAGTCTAGATGCTTAATCTGTCCAGTGTGCCTTGGGTCTAACCATGGCCTCCTCCCATGTCCAAAGAGGACATGCCCCAAAACTCCTTTGGGTTGTCCAACTATCTTAACTGGCTCCTTTTCAATAACGAGGAGTAGCAACTCTCTGAATTCCTCCTGAATGACCCAGTTCCTAATGCTATCTGAAAAGGAAAAGCACAGACACCTTCAGGAGGAAGCTTATTTCCCTCACATGTATCTACCATCTCATTCTTTCAGTCCTCTATTGGCTGTGATTTCCACTGCTTGTCCCTCTGTGGTATCTTGCAGGATCCTGGTAGGTGAGGTTTATTGGTCAGTCTCCCTGGAGTATTTAAAAGCTGACTGTTTCAACTTTTGCAGCAGTTTTGGAATGGCCTGTCTACCAGCAGAGTTCTCTGTTGTATGATGGAAGCAATGTACAAAGCATTTGGTACAACTGGTCTGTTGGCCCTTCTTGCTTATGCTGTTGCTGAGAAGAGCAAAATAATAATGTACAAAGAACTGAAAGAGTAACAAGTGTTAAAAGCAATGAAAAGTGTCCATTGCAGACCAGTACAGCATCCACACTGATGCTAATGATGCACCAGACAACAGCAAGACCATAAGGTATTTGAACTCCAGTTGAACTGCAGCAACTAATTCCAAACCTAGAGTTCACCATTTTATAAGTGAGTCATGGCCTCTAACTCGGAGGTGCTAATCCCCCACAGAGGTCCTTTTATCTTCAATAAATAAAGAATAACTATACTTTTTAAATTATATTTTTGTAGTAAACAAACCCTAGATGCCAATAGAAGTGCTGTCAATGCCCACCAGGGGGCTGCAGCTCACACTTTGGGAATCACTGCAACAGGGGGTTGAGAGAACTCATTGGTACGCCCCTGAAATCAGACTTTATGCTGGTGTCAGGGGGACGAAATTTAAAGTTTGAATTGGTGCAATGATTAGTTGAACGTGTGCTGTAAACTAATTAAAGAAACACTTGTTTTGCCTCTGGGATATCTGTAAATAGTTTGCATTGCTGCGGCAGCAGCCACGGGGCGGGATATAACTTCAGCAGAGTGCGCGAGAAAAAAAAAAAAAAAAAAAAAAAAAAAAAGCTCCTTTGACGTCAGCAACGGTAGGTTTCAGTAGTCCAAGATGGCGGCGGAGAGCGGGTTGGTTAACAGAACTCACTTGGAGAACAACTACAGCCACGGACTCGATGGCAAAGGTAAAGTATTTTTATTTGTGCGAAAAGACGTGTGACAGCGAGCTGATGGGGAGAGTGAAGCCGGGACCGCGTTTACGAGTTAAAATGTTTATGTTTCGGTGGTCTTTGTCCCAGTCAGGGGGCTTTACCGTTAGCCAGACGTTTCTGTTTTCAGTTGGAGAGACCCGTGGTGTCCTGCCAAATGCCCCGGCCAGAATGTGTCTAGTGTAGCTCGCAAACAGAGGCAACTTGGTTTAAAGTCTGCGAATTTTACTTGAGTTGAAATGAGGGTTTGAGTCCTCACTGTTAAAGTGTGGGTTTTTTCTTAAGTAACTTGGGGAGAAAACGCAGCTGTAGAAAAGTGATTCCGACCCGGATACAAAATTCAAACGCGACACCTGTCTGCTCGTTTGTCCGGGCCGTCACTTTCACCTGGTTTCAGGAAGGACCCACGGCTTGTCCGCGCTTTTTTTTTTTTATTTTTTATTTTTTTTAAACTTTCCACATCCTGCATGCTCACTTTGAACTGCCTTAAAGTGCTTTCATGCTTAAGTTTGAAACCAATGTCCTTAAACCGGATTGTAGGCAATACAAATCGAGTAACGTCGCGCTAATCTCATCCCACTAATGACTGGGATATTTTTACATACCCTATAAGTAGTCTGCTCACTTTGTTAGCAGACCTAAACAAGGTAATTGCCAATCAGATTCGCATTTGCTTGTGTTTTTTAGCAGAAAATTAAAAATATCATAGCCATGATCCTATGAAGATAATGTAGATCATTTGTCTCCTTTTTCCATTTAGTTTTTTTGTAATTCGTTGGGCATCTTTCTTTCCCTTTAGACAATAATTCTGATGGCAAAAGAGCCAAACGGGACAGGCAAAAAAAAGTTTTTTTGTATTGAATTTTATGTATTTTGTATATTCCTTGGCAGAGTTACATTAGCCTATTGCCATTGAGTGTAGTTGTGATGTAATACAAAGCTCTGACTTATTAACAATTTTAACACAAACGCGAGAATTTAACGTTTTCCAGATGATGATAACATGTCTTTGTGATAAAGCTTCTTAAGCCTTCTTTTCATCCCAGTGGGCAACTTCCATACCATGCTGAGGAAAGTGGTTTTGCCATTTGTGTTTTTATTTTCCCTCCCCACACATTTGTCACACAGATAACCTGAGTAAATACAATATTCAGTTTTTAAATGAGGATGTAATTTATTAATGGAAAAAAGGTTAGCTATCTGGCCCTGTGTATAAAAAGTAAGTAGCCTCCCTTATAAAATGTCACAAAAATGTGTTTAGTCATCTTTCACTAGTCACACCCAGCCCTGATTACTGCCAGACCTGTTGAATAAATAAATTATGCAAACTGAACCTGTCTGACAAAGTGAAGTCGGCTAAAACGTCTTAAAAAGTAACACATCAAGGAAAACTCTACTGAAACTCAACAAATGAGAAACAAAATCATTGACATCGATCAGTCTGGAAAGGATTACAAGGCTTTGAAACTCCAGTAAATCACTGTAAGAGCCATTATAAACAAATGGAGTAAACTTGGAGCAGTGGTGAGCTTTCCCAGGAGTGGCCTTTGGGAAAGTATTCTGTGTTCTGATGAAACAAAAATTGAAACTTTTTGGAAGTCAGGATCTGGCCTACTTGCTCTAATTGATGGAACCATAAATTCTACTCTCTACCACGAAATCCTGAAGGAGACTATGTGACTAGCAAGTTCAACCGCACTCACATTATGCAGCAGTACAACGATCTGAAACACACCAGAATAGTCCAATTCTGAATAGTTTAAAAATAATCGTTTTGGAGTGGCCTAGTCAAGTCCAGTCTTAAATCCAATTGAAAGGCTTTGGCATGACCTTAAACAGGTTGTTCAATCTCAAACCCTCCTGTGTGGCGGAATTAAAGCACTTGCGGAGAAAATAGTGGGCAAAAATTCCTCCACAGTGAAGTAAGACTCATTGTTATAAGCCCTGTGTGTGGCACAACCAGGTGTTAGGTTAGGGACCAGTTACTTTTTCACACAGGGTCAGGTGTTTTGGGGCTAATTTTCCTTTAATAAATTAAATCATTAAAAAAATGAATATCTTTGTCTAATATTAAAATTGGTTTGTTTTTAGTTATAAATCAGAAAGGGGCAAATACTTTTTCACAGTACAGTACATTTCATTGTCTGCTAAAACTATATAGCCTACTACCTCAATCTCTTATAGCATAACTTTTTAGTAGATTTCATTTTAGGGTACGAAAGCTTTTTGACACCCAGGAAAGGGATTGTGACCTTCCCATAAAAGGAAAAATCCACAGGACTATGATAAAAATACTTTTAATCAGTTTAAAAGTTGGGTTTAGTTTACTTAACCTTAAAATACACGTTTGGTTATCAAATGACCATAAATAACATGAAAAAACATTTTAAGTAAGATAACTGTTTACATCAATAGATAACCCCTGAGAGAGCTAGATGTCATATAAATAGTCTAAACCTGCAAAAATAAATAAGGCAACTAAATCTATATTCCTTTACAGGTAGAAAGAGAGGTGTGGAAGGATTGATTTCAACATGCAGCAAATTTTACAGGAAATCTGCCATTTTTTTTTTTTTTTTTTTTTTAAGATTGTGCCAGGCTAAACCAGCAGTTTGCATAGAGACAATTTTCATTTTACCTCATTAAGACTGTGGTCAGGCAACAAGATATCCTTTTCATGTTTAACCCTGTTAAACAGACTGTTTGATAAAAGATTGTAATGGCTTTTACCTGCAACAGTTCCTTCAGTAATACAGTGAACAGAAGTGGTGTGCTATATCTTTGCTACCAGCTGTGTGTAACAGAAAGGAGAGGCTGCAGCTTCACCATAAACCATCATATAATAGCTATTGGTCTAAATTGGACTGTTAACTTGCCCATGATACTTTTCACCGTTTTACTGAGCTGTGGTCATAATGGTATGTTGAAATCTACAGTTAATGTTAAATGTTGTTAAAACCTGTCACATCTTTCCCGTCTATGTTGTCATAACTTCAACTTGTTTTACAAATGTAGAAAATGGTCTGTTGTCAGCAGTTTAATGCCGCGTACATTTGTTAAACCAAGTCAAAATATTTGACTGAATACTAAAGAGTTGCTGCTGGGACAGTCAGGAATCCTTATCGTGATAACCCTTATGTCTAGTTTGGAACACACCAGCTGACTCTGTGGCAACAACAACATTCACTCCGGCTGCTCTTAATCTGCACTTTGTCCTCGCAGACTTCACATTGGTCTGCTTGCTGCAACACAACATTTCCCCTTGTTGACTCGTGTCCAGAGAGGCCAAGTCAGGTTGTCTTTTAGTGTTGGAGTGCAGGGAATTTAGCATAGCTGCATCTTAATAGCCTACAGTGAACTCCTCCTTCTTTATGCATTGAATAAAAAAGTATCACCTAGTAATTAACATGTATATTCTGGATGTGCTACGGCTGGAAGGAGTTTTAACCAGGCTTGTGACTAGCTGGTGTTACTAATCTGTGGTTGCAACAGTAGATTTTTGCTTGAAATTTTCTCCTTTTTTTCCCCCCCAACACTTTAAATGCCATTTTTCTCTCTTGTGACTCAACTAGAAATGTTATTTGTTAATTGTTTAATCATGCTTGACTAACTGGATATGATGTTGTCTTTTTATAGTACAGTTTTATTCCCAAAGGCCAGTTTCTTTGTAATTTTTGCACTCCTACACAGACATTGCCTGTTTAAAGTAGGAAACATTCCATATTTAGACAGCTGCTTAAGTTACTGGACTGTAGCTTTATCAAAGTCTGCCTCAGATGTAGTGCAGGAGTCGAGTGGAGGGGGTGAGGGCAAGGAAGCTCATTTGGGATATGCTGCTGAGATGTAGGCTACCTTGCATACTATTCTTGCACTTGATAGTTAAAGATAACTGTGTAATGCTTCGGAAACCTTACTGCACTAACCTGATGTTCACCTCTACAAATGACAACATCTTGTACTATACTATTGTTTCCTTTACATTTCTTGTTAATCTTTCAGCCATTATTCAGATTTCGACGGTATAACTACAGATCACTGCAGGCACACAATGCACAAGTATTAGTTCTAGCAGCAGTATTGGTCAGTTGCAGACTTGCATTCTGTACATAGATTGAGCACAGAGGAATAAATTGCCCTTTAGCGTCCTGATTGTGTTTACATATTGCTCCAGTGCCGATTAGAGCTGACTACACCACAAGCAGCACTGGTTTGCATGGTTGTTTTACACTTTGCTTGTTTACATCTTTCTGTCACAGAAATCGAGATGTTTCAATCCATCCCGAGTAGCATTGGAGCATTTCAAACAATAGTTAACTGATGGGGATTGTTTCACATTAACACTTACACTTATTAAGAAAATAAGAAGAATTTGTCTTCTAACATCATCTAATGAGGGATCTAGTGTTTAAATGGCTTGTCAACTAGTCATGCATATCTCTAGGATTTGTGTGCTGCTTTATGCTTGTGTGATGCAAATTCCTCATCATCAATTGTGTGTCAGGGAATCGTGTAGGCCAGTTAACATCTGCTCTGTGCCATCATAAGATAACAAGTTAAGGAGGCTAATTTTAGGCCTGTCCTCATTTTCTGGAAGCGGAGGAGCAGGGCAGTGCATTTGCTAATATATCATGAAGTGTTGTAGTGAGTGCACATATCAGCAGAGCTAATGGGGTTTTACTGTCTGTTATGCTTTCTTGCATACTCGGCCTGTATTGTTTTTGTTTTGCAACATAGGCCCCTCAGAGTCTTAGCAGAATAGTGTCTTTGTGTAGGTCTCTGCAGTCTGTGCCACTTCATTCTGCTAAGTGTTGCTTTGGTCTTGATGGAAACCTGCAGTGCCACAGACTAAGGAAATGCTCAGGGCTAATTTGTGTGCAGAGGAGATTACTGTAACTGCCCTGTGCTTACAACACCGCTGTGGCCCGTTTGCAGCTCCAAGAGGGTCTTTGGGTGTCCTATTTACAGTTGTTCTCTTAAGAAATATCACCTGATGTTCTCAAAAGCTTAAACTGTTAGACAGCTGTAATTAATCTTCAGGTTATTTAATTAAAAAAAAAAAAAATTGATTGTTTGCTTCTCCTTTGTGAGAAAACATTGAAAAACAGTGTTGTTGAACCCTGAAAACTTAGCGTGAGGTTCCAAAATATTAGACTAATGGTAAAGTCCAAAGATCCACATTATTAGTAGAAGTAGAATATTACAGAAAGAAAAGAAGCAATACATCATAGATGAGGAGCTTAGAAGTCCAAGTATCACACCATTAGAAAAGTTTGACCCATCACCACAGAACTTTCTACAACCTTATATATTTCAGAAATTTTCCCTTTCCTTTACTTTGGTACATATAGAAATTTATTATGGAAGTAAAGAATTAGGTAGACAAATATAACAGGAAAAAGGTTCAGTTAAGTAAGGCAGGACACATTCTTTGCTTCAACGATATTTAGTCAATCACGCTTGCATGCAAAGCCACTCCCAAATCCAATTTTGAGCTAGGAAAAACTTGGTTATAAAACTTATTTTGAACATTTAAAATGTATATGAAGTTAAGCTTAAACCCTAAGTTCACACTTAATGGGTGTCTCTCACAGGAAATACTGCTCCTTAGTTGCTTTAAAAGTTCTGCAAGAAGTTGAGGCGTTATTTCTATTATTTGTGTATTTCACAATCTAACATAACTGCCCAAATGGCTGCCGATCTGAGCTAGTTTTTAGTACGCTCTTAAACAAAGAATAATCACCTTTGTTACTTTCCACCATTGCTTTCCTTGCTGCAGCTGCTTATATTCTCTAAAGCACGCCAACTGTTCTGTGCTGGCTGTGTTCACTGCTGTGCTGCCAGCAGTGAACACAACTGTCACAACTGAAGCCCTCTGTTAGCTGATGTTCTGGTCATGTGCTCTGAATATTTCCTGATTGGCTTTGTTTTCCTGAGAAAAGACCTGTAACCAAAGTCATTTTCAAAAATATTTATTTCCTTTTTTTAAAATTTTTTTTTTATTTTTTATTTTTTTAAATCGGCAAATAATTCAATTTTGGCATTTTTCTTGATTTAAAAAAAAAATCTTTTGTGTACATGCTCTACCGGTACTTGCACAACTTTTTTTTTTTTTTTTTTTTTTTTTTTTTTTTTTTTTTTTCTTTCTTTAGGATTTCCACTTTATCTAAAAACATGCTCAGTTTCTGTAAGAGGCCACGGACTCTCAAAACAGACTATTAATTTCAAGACTTGACTTTCTTGTTTAGTTAAAATGTTCGACTGAAATTTGTGTTATACATAAGTGATAGCGCTTCTTTTTAAAATAACTTTCTTGTAAAATGACTAATGGCACAGCTTGTGGTCATGAATAGAAGAAGTTGTGTATAATTACTCCATTTGTTTTTCAGTTAAACACACTAGTAATGCATAACCTTCCACTTTCATAATTGTGATGTCTTATCTTGTATTGTCAGTTTTGTTACTCCTGATAAATGCTTAGTATCTTGATGGTGTCTATGAAGCAGGAGCTCATAGTTATACATTTTTTTTGTAAATATCAGGACTTCGATGGAGGTCATGTACTTATCAAGAATGCCAAGCAAATTAGAAGAGACTGGTCACGTTGCTTTCCTGACAGCCCATTTGAATCTTGTGACAGACGTGACTGAGACAACTTGGTATGAATGGCTTGTAACCCAACCTGTTTCATAGGCTGTCAATAATTTATATTTAAGTACACAGTGAACTGTATATTTAAATAGTGTCATTTTAGCCTTTACCTGTGAATATTCTGAATCTTTAAAAGAAAAAATGATACAATGTTTTTGTTTTTAAAGATGATTTTGTATGTCATTCAAAGATGCAAGAAGCCATTCATCTGTAAATAATAGATTTTGGAGTTCATCAAACTCATGTTCACTGCTTTTATGCCAATGATACAGGAAGAAATCAGTTTTTAAGGAAAGGGATTTAAGACTTAGTCAATATTTACAGAAATTTTGGGGAAAAGGCTGAGAACAACACTAAAAGCACTGTCCTGCTGACTTACTTTACTTGTCCTTTTTTCCTGGCCCTTTGTGATTTTCAACACACAGCTATTTTAGAGCTTGACCTAGATGAAGGGAACCAGAGTGGATAGCAGTATTTAGCCCAATACACAAAGCTGGAAAGAGTCCCGTCTTTAGTTTGATCCATGTGGCATTTGTTTTTTTTCTCTCTAGCTTTACAGATCAGTAGTCTAAAGGAAGTTATTTTCCTTAGAAATAAGGAAGTAAGCTTTTCCTTAGAAAATAAGCTGGTCGCAAAAGTCCCGTTTCTCACTTTATCTTTTATCATCTAGCATGGTGTTATGTAACCACTTTCATTTTAGCTTTTTATCTCCATTTGGTCTTAGGCTCTAAAGGTGTCAATGGATTCAAAGATTGCACCATTTCCCAACGCAAGGCTCCAAAACCTGAAGCGAAATCTGAAGATGACAATGATTTGTTTCCCAGAACCATGGATTTGGGCAAAAATATCAGTCCCACCCCCCAACCAAAGGAAGGGAGTCAAGAAAAAGATGTGAAGGTTTGATGTGTTTTCTACCATATTAGTCTATTAATGAGATTTAGGATATGTAAATATAACAATACTTTTATAAATGTTTGAAGTAAGCAACACTTGGGAGAATAATGTGACCAACTGAATTCTTTGAGGGTCTACAAAAATCACCTGAACCTCCCTGACAAACCTGACTGTTTGCAAACTTGTGTCTTCAGCCTGTGGAAGAGAAAAAAGTGGCCGGGCCCATCCAGATTGTCCAGGCAAATGAGCACAACTTTGAGCTGAACGCCACGGCACTGGAGGAAGTCTTGCTGCAGAAACATGTGAAGGACCTGAACGTGGTTGTTGTGTCTGTGGCTGGAGCCTTTAGGAAGGGAAAGTCCTTCCTGCTGGATTTCATGCTGCGCTACATGCACAACCGGGTGAGACGACCAACATGCATTTCTGAGCTGCCTCTTTCTGTCTGAGGTTTGCATCTTTTTCTCTCAGCCCGTGTGGCTGTTCTGGCTTCCTCCCACAGTCCAAAGACATGGAAGTAATTCTAAGCTGGCCATAGAGTATGGGAACATGAATGAATGCGTCTTTCTGTATTAGTCCTGGACATACACTAGAGACCTGTTCAGGCTGTAATCCACCACTTTCCCTATGACTTCTGGGATAAGCTCATTAAATTACACTGTGTCAGACCTGTTGTTGTTGTTGTTGTTGTTGTTGTTGTTGTTAAAGAATCATTATTTAATCATATTGGTACAACCCGGAGCATTAAAGATATTCTTTAGATATAAATAAAGACAGTCAAATTGATGTCTCCTCATATATAAAATTTACTACTTTCATTTGTACACAGTTTCACTGAGCTGAGATATAGATTAGTGCTAATTTTGAACCCAAGATGTGTTTACATGAGCTAAGTAAACATAAGAGTTTATCCTTGCTCAAAGGGTGACTATTGAGTAACATTTTCAGTCAGTAGAGATTGTGAAATTGGGTAGAAATGAACAAGGACAGCAGAGGACACTTCAACTAGTACTTGCATGCACAGGTGACGAGCAAAGACAAGTGCTTCCAGTTTTGATTTTGTACTGAGATACTTGCTGAACCAGGAGAGTAAGATTTTGAGTGTGGTCCACACGGTCCACGTGAGCACAGTATCTTGTTTATTTCCTATAGAAGTGTAAACGGTGAGTCTTTGAGCCCCTCTAACAGCAGTTGGACACACAGAAGCAGTCAGGATCACCTTACACTTATTTTCAAATAACACGCACGTGAACACATACCAGGAAATACAAAAGGGTGTTGCAAGTATGGTATGGTTGTTGGGCATGAACACGGGCATTCATGAAGTTATTGATAATTAATTCAAGTTTATTCATGACTTAATGTTACCACTAGACTTAATAAGTGTGTGCAGCTTTTTTTTTTTTCCTTTTTATTACAGGGAGTATTGTCTGCAGGTATTTATTATCTGTCATCACATTACACTTGGACACAGCACAGATATGTACTAATGGGGAATCAGTACTCTGATGTACTCTGACCTTTAAATCACACATTTGCTTTGAAGCTGCATTTCCTATTTGTGGTCAGTGGGATAAACATTCATTGTCACAAAGAGTTACCATTAATTGACGTTTGTGCTCGCAATCACAGCAGTTGACTGGCAAAAATATACTATATTATATTATATTATGTGAAATTCTACATTAAGAAATTTTTTTTTTTATTCATCTGTTTGTTCAGCTTGTGTTGATATCTCTTTGAACAATGTTTAGTTGAAACGTGTTGCTGTAATCATCATAGATGCTATAAAACATGTTGATTGTAATTAACCTTTGGTTGCTTTTCCTTCATTTGGCATACTGCATTAGTCTTACATGCACCATTCCAGAAACGTTACAACACACTGCACTGACAAAAGACCTCGGGATCAGCCCCATTGGGCAGTGTACCTGTGCAATTTTCACTTTTATCTTTCATCCTCTCCCAGTCTTAGACAGGAATTCACATGGATCTAGATGACAAACAACCTTGGTTTTCATCTCCCTCTGTTCCCTTCTCTGTCTCATCTTGAATCTTTCCTTTTCAGGATAAAGACTCATGGATAGGAGGTAATGATGAGCCCCTGACTGGGTTCACCTGGAGAGGAGGGTGTGAGAGGGAAACCACAGGAATTCAGGTCTGGAGTGAAGTGTTTGTGGTGGAGAAGCCTGATGGCGACAAGGTAGATACAACACCTCCACTCATTTCCAGACATATTTATCATGAACAGTTATTTTAATCTTTTGTTAATGAATTTTCAAACATTTCGACACAAACTTGTGCTGAATGTGTTTTGAACTTGTTTAATCTCATCCCGACAGGTTGCTGTGCTCCTTGTTGACACACAAGGAGCATTTGACAGTCAGTCTACCATAAAGGACAGTGCTACAGTTTTTGCCCTCAGCACAATGACCAGCTCTGTTCAGGTGATACTCAAAGCATGTCTTTTCTTTAAATATAATATATTTACATATTTATTTTAACATATTAAGATGCAAGCCTTGCATTACATTTAAGTTCTGTTTTTTGTTTTTGGTTCTTTCAGGTGTACAATCTCTCTTCAAACATACAAGAGGATGACCTGCAGCACCTCCAGGTTTGTGTCATTTTGTTTCTTCTCTCACCAAAAAGTACCATCAGAATATTCAGTTCTTTCATTGTCATTTATTTTTCCTTTCATTTGAAGCTCTTCACTGAATATGGCCGTCTTGCAATGGAAGAGGTGTCCGAGAAACCTTTCCAGGTACTGGCTTTTTCTGTTCGCTGTGTGTTTGTTGCAATTCACAGTGTACATTGTTTGAGGTTTGAGTCAGCCCTTTTACTGAAAACAAATGTAGTGTGGACAAGTAAAAGTAAAAAAATAAAAAAAGAAAGAAGAAAAATAGCCTCGTTTATTTCAGTTACAATGTTGTTTTGTTTTTGTTTATTTTTTTTCATAAAATGAAAGATATTCTCTGAGTTTCTGTACTGTTGGTTTTCTCTTTTAGTCTCTAATGTTCCTCATTCGGGATTGGTGTTTTCCTTACGAATTCTGTTATGGAATGAAAGGAGGCAATGAATTTCTGGATAAAAGATTGCAGGTGAGAATTACATTTCAACGCAGATTCAGAAAATAAAAGGGGAGAAAAGTGTCAGAGGTTACAGGCTTCTAGACAGAAGAAACCTACCATACCCTGATGTTCACACAATGATTATTGCTTCCTGCAGCACAAATAATTTTAACAATGTTCCTGTTATGGATGGCGCATCTCTTCTTGAAAAACACAAAAAGTCAGTAACAAGCTCACATTTTCACTGTGTGTGTCGATGCAGGTTAAACATAATCAACATGAAGAGTTGCAGAATGTGAGAAATCATATCCAGCACTGTTTCTCCAACATCAACTGCTTCCTGCTGCCACATCCTGGCCTGAAGGTGGCTACTAACCCAAAATTTGACGGCAGGCTGAGAGGTGAGAACAAGGCAACAGTAGTAATGTAGACTAATGGCTAAAGACATGGTAGGTGCTGGTTGTACACGGAGCCTGCTCAAAACATTGCAGATTGGCGCCTATATGTTGTAGCTGTTACCTCAGCCAGTTTCAACTCTGCTGTCACTCCCTTTCCTGTTCATGGCAGTTTTTCAACCAGTCACCATTGGATTTATGCATAGCATTGTCCCTGTCAGGCTTAAAACCAGAAACTTGAGAGAGAGACAGAGACAGAGAGAGAGAAAATTGTTTGAGTGGTATTTCTAACTTCAAAAATGATACCTGTCCTAACCCTTGCTAATACTGATAAAAATAGAATTACAACATGTCTTCAGAGTGCCAAGTTTTACTTCTAGGATTATGTTGCCAAAGCTCTTTGGACTGAAATTACACAACTTTCCATGTTTTAGACATCGATGAAGACTTCAAAAAAGAGTTGGCCCAGCTCGTGCCTCTTCTTCTGGCACCGAGTCAGCTGGTAGAGAAAGAGATCGGAGGCAACAAGGTCACCTGCAAAGATCTTCTGGAGTACTTCAAGGTGGTGCATAATTTTAAATAAATACCAGTCTATAACCAAAATATGACCTATTGTTGTTAAGATAAAATTACATTTAAAAAAACGACAGAGGTCTCAGTGTATACAGGATTACAGCTGCTTGCACAAATGATTCCAGTGCTTTTCATACTGACCTCCTGCACTACAAATACAAAGCTTCAAATTGTACACCCTTCTGCCTTTTTTTGATAAATCACAAAAGCTTGAGAGTGAATAAACGACACATAGCAATCCAGAGCTTTTGGTAAACTGTGGTCTCACTGACAAAAGTATTCAGTTCTTTGTCATCAGATTACATTTCTCCAACTTTCCAAAATAAGTGTGCCCAGTCATACTTGCATGAAATTTTATTTAGGGGTTTTTGCAGTATTAAATCATTTTTAAAGATAACATCAGCCTTTTACTTGGAGTACTTGTTAAGTCACCTACCTGCCAGAGTGTTAACTAAAGAAACACTTTGGTGATGCTGAGACTCATTTTTCTTTCCTGCAGGCTTACATAAAGATCTACCAGGGAGAGGAGCTGCCTCACCCAAAGACCATGCTGCAGGTCAGTAATTGGGAATCTTTTAAGTCATCTCATTTTGATTAGGGTTGTGTTCAATCTTTTTGTCTTTCATTTTTTGATAGGCAACAGCAGAGGCCAACAACCTGACAGCTGTGGCAGGAGCCAAAGACCTGTACAGCAAGAAAATGGAGCAGGTAAGGACCGGTTTATCCCTGATATTCATCGTGAATGAAGTCTAAAAGGTGTCCAAGTCCAGGGAGCAAATATGGGAATATCACTGCCTGATTAATTGACCTGCGCTTCCTACCTGATAATCACCTGGCATTTTGGGCAATAAGTTTCAGGCTACATTTTCCAGCCTGACAATAGTCCCTGAGACATTGCCAGTGCAGTAAGAGTGTACCTGGATAGAAAAAATCCTCACAGTGAATAATAAAGTTAACTTAAGTTCATTAGAATTGTACAAACTCTGCCTTTGCCTTATCAGTGCATTTCTATGTACGTTCGACCATGTTTCAGTAAATCACTGCAGCGTCCTTCCTTTTTTCTTTTTCTTTTCACAGTGCTGTACTTTGAGTGCTGGTAATTCTGATCGATCTAATTTTCATAGTATCGCAGTCAAGTATTTGCATGGATGCATTAAGTAGATGAAAACTATCTTGCTGACTAGTTTTACATGACTGACTCAGGAAAATGCAGTAAATATTTTCCTGTGTAAATGTAATAAGGTACCAACAAACAAACAGAATGACTTAGAATTTCATACTACTTAGGAATAAAAATTTAGAAGGAAAGACTTTCTCCTGATATCATCTCCTCCTCCCTACAGGTCTGCGGTGGGGATAAGCCTTACGTCGCCCCGGCTGATCTGAAGCGCTGCCACGAGGAGATCCGCGATTACTCTGTGTCTTACTTCCGCTCTGTGAAGAAAATGGGGGGCAAGGAGTTTTGCCAGCGCTACCAGAATCAGCTGGAGTCAGAGCTGGAGGAAACCTACACCAACCTCTCCAAGCAGAACGAAGGCAAAAACATCTTCTACGCAGCACGCACCCCTGCCACGCTTTTCGCTCTCATGTTCATCACCTATGTGGTGTCTGGAGTGACGGGTTTCATCGGCCTGAGCACCTTAGCCACACTGGCTAACCTGGTCATGGGCGTGGCGCTGCTGTCGCTCTGTGCCTGGGGTTACGTGAAGTACTCAGGAGAGTTTCGGGAGGTGGGAACGATTATTGATGAGGTGGCAGAAGCACTCTGGGTGCAGGTGGGTAGACAGTGTGAGAGGAGGGAGAAAAGTGTGTCTCTGTGTGTGTGTGCACAGACTTCAATCGACTGGCTTGGTTTTCATCTCCTTAATTTTTTTATGGTGGTTTTTTGTTTGTTTGTTTTTATTTTTTTGTTGATATTGTGGCATTCCTTTTTTTTTTTTTTTTATTTATTTATTTATTTTTTTATTTTTTTTATTTTTATTTTTTTTATTTTTATTTTTTTTAAGTCCAAAAATCAGTAATAGTTCAGTGCCTTTATATACTGAAAGCTAGCCAATAAGAAGGAAATCATAGTGCAGAAGCACCAAAGATCAGTTTGCAATAGAGGTTTGTCCTTTTTACATTTAAACCGAAACGTACAATTATGAACCTTATCGATGCATGAGTGTTCATCAAGCATAATGATCAGCCAGTTGTAACTCAAAAGAGACAGATTGACAACCATTTGATCTATTAAACTATATCTCTGTTCACTGCGTCATACAGCAGCAGCAAAGCAACGGTTACTAATGGGAGAAAGAACAAGGCTAACAGCAAAGAGTCAGTAGTTTGTTTTTCACAAATAAAGACAACATTTTTGATTTGAGCATCTTGTTAGACACTTATCGAAGCGCTATTTGCTTGTAAAGTAGCCAAAAAAACCTTGCAAACTCCAAGAAAGGCTTTTGTGAGGCACTACACTAAAGCAGGGACACATATATATTCTGCGTCCACAAACTTAATCATCAGACGGTTAGCACGAGGGTCCGTGCTGACGTCTGCGTGCCTGCTGGTTTTTGACCATACGAAGCATGGGCTCTCCCATTGAGAATTTACATATCATCACATTACATTTACATTCTGTCAACCAGGAATGACAAGTATAATCTAGACTTAAATGTGAGAAACTAGTGAAGGGAAATTACAGTAGCTTGCAGCCCAATCTGATGCTGAGATGAAGTGAGAGTAGTTTGAATAATTCAGGTGAATAATTGGTTATGTGGTCCATCTTGGGCCAGTTAATTATTATCCTTCTAATAATATCCACAGAGTATAAATCTGATGGATTTGTGTATTTGTTCTTACTGTTTTGTGTATTTAGTTTAAGTTGAAGCTTAATGTAAAAGTCATTATGTTAACAGCTTATTTTTCTCCAGGTTCATTATATCTGTGCACATCTGGTTTATTTTCTTCCTTCCATGCTTCTCTTCCTCTTTGTCTTCTAGCCTTTTTTTCTGTCCTCTTATCCTGTTATCCTTATATTCACTTCACCTTACAGAGCTCCAGTGAAACCCAGCCAGCACATCCTTCATCCTCGTTTGTTTGCCTTCCCTATTTTTTTTTTTTTTTAAATATGTTTTATCACTCAACCTTCCTGTCTCTGTTTGTGCCTCTCCTGCTGTTTAGAGGATGGTAAGAAAGGTGAGCAATGTTGATTCCAGTTTTTGTCTGCCTGCACCATATCATTTCCTTCTCTGTTCTGATTTTATTTATCATTTTATTTATTTTTCCATCACTTCTTTCCCACGGCCTCTTCCAGTATCAGTGCCTGGTTCCCCTCTGTTTAACTCCCCCGTTCCTCCCTGCTTTCCTCTCAGGTCATTTCCAAACTTTTGGAGCCCGTCAGGAGCTGCCTGGCGTGGCCTATTTCTCTCCTCCCTTCCCTCCCGTCAGGAGCAACACTGGAATTGAAAGCTCTGTCTCCTCTCAACGACAACTACAAGAAGACCAACTAACTGCTGGTCAGCTGGTGGATTTGCAGACTCGTAAACGTGTATATCTTGTATCAAAACCTTCAGTTTGCTGGCCTCTTGATTTTTAATTTTCAGTCTGTTGATGCTGGATTTTTGTACTGGGTGTGAGCACGGAGCACGTCTGGGACACTGAGGCTGCACAAACGGTTTATAATTTTATTCTGTGTGGATAGAAACAAAGGTTTTCTTTTTCCTTGGCTTTGTTGTGAATCACGCGTCTTAAGAGTTTTCAGTTGTTTCCCTGGTCAGCACTTTGAAAAATACATCCTTTTTTTGTTTTCATTCCTTTTAAGTGCTTTACTTCCCTAACCTACTTTCTTTTAGTTTCTGTCTCCTTTATCGACTATTTGTAACTAATAATCAGTTTGATCATCCGTTCATGCAGATCCTTTTTTTTTTTCTCCTCCTGCAGGTTCTGAAGCCAGTTACTGAGCAATACATGGGGGATAACATGAGACAGACAGTGATGAACTCTATTAGAGCCAGCTTGACAGAACAAGGCTCGCAGCAAACAAGGTTAAAGAGTGATTGATGCTCTTCCTCCTCAACTCTACCTGTTATCTTCATCATCATCATCCTCCACTGACTCGGCGTGTTCAGTCCTAGAACTGTGAAACTAGTTCAACACCAAAGCTGACCCACTTTTTTTGTTTTTCCTGCCAAATGTCCTTCATCACATAGCTGCCCCCCTCTTTATTTGCCTGTCAAGGACTTGAGGCCCTCTGCCTGCTCTGCTCTTCATCGCCCCCCAGTGCCTCAGCTCAGATATTGCATGTTGACTGAGCAGAGTCCAGCCTCCTGCCAAAACACCTGACAAATCTTCTCCAGTGTGCCATGCTGCATTGTGATGCATACTGAAGGCTGACACACGCGTACACACAGATTGATGCTGGTAGTGAACTGCACTCGTATCATGATTAAGCTGTAATTCAGGGAAAACTGACACAGCTGTGGGCAGCTGTTATCAGCATTGGATGCAAACTGAATTCATTTCGTCTTACAGGCCAGCTAGGTTTACTTCCTCTTCTGCCTGGTGATAGCTTGTCCTGCAAGAACAGACAACTAATCGACTTAAAAAGCTCATGAAGATGTGACGCTCAAGTTTCTCTTGATTCTACTGAAGTGAAAGTAAATTAAAATCTGAGTCTGAGGCAATTTAAAGACATTTATCTACCACTGAAAATGTGACTTCTGGATAAAAATCAAAGCTGTAATTCTTTTTTTTCTCTCTCTTCTGTCTGCCTCCTTTATTAGTTTTCTGCACTACATTTGGAAGACAAGTTAATCAGGTAACATTTGTATAATCCACATCTGGGCTCCCATCTTTGCGCTTGTTTCATATTCCATTATTATCTCTTGAGTCTCAATCCTCTTGTTCTTTACGCGTTATATCTGGACTTCTTGTAACAGACCTGACAGATTTTGGCCCACTGCATGCTGTTAAGAGGAGCTGTGTTATATCATGAGGAGCTTTTAGAGTCCAGCTATAGTGAGGTAGTTCAGTTTAAGTCACTAGTGCTGATTGTTTGCAGTTTTAGGACCTACAGGCTGTAAGTTTGACTGTTGCTTTGGGAGCCCCAGCTCAGATGTTTTGTACATTATTTACGGTAAATTTGATGCTTTTGTTTTTTTTATAAACCTTATTAAAGGATTAAGTTTGAGGAGCTATGTTTGTCCACTTTCTTGCTGAAAGTTGGATGAGAAGATGCGCATAAAGCAACACTCAGCTGCTGGTTAGTTTAGCACAAAGACATGATTCAAATGAAACCAGTGTCGGTGAAGCTAAGCTGATCAGCTTTTACTTTAACTGACACAAGTGAGTGCTGTAGGTCTCGTCTTCTCAGCTCGCTCCCCAAACCCCTTACCTGACACTTTACCTGCCTTTTTGTTGAGGCAGCTGTCAGAGCTTCGATCTCCAGAATGAAATGAATAAAATGTGCTTGACTGTTAAATGATCTAAATAAATCTACCCAGTCGGTTTAACTCGTCACACCTGTCTTTTTCACATCGATTCCATCCACTGCTCACCTTAAGCACCAGTCTTGTACTGTACAGTCTTTTGTTTTTTGGTTGTTTTTTTTATGTGTTCATATTACAAATCGGGCATGTACGTTGGATTAAATATTTAAATAAACTTTGTGTACATTTTATAGCGAATCAGTTGAAAATGGTTATTTTTTTTGTTTTCCTCTCTTGTTGATCAACTTACCAGTCTGTGGTTTAAGAATGATAAGTTGCTGCTGTAGGTTTAGTTTCTCCACGTGAGAATTGACGTTAGCGGAAACGCGTGAATAAATCTGACAGGAAAAGCTTTTGATTGTGATGAGCGGGCAGGAGAAGGTGTCTGTCTCTTTTAAAGATATCTCTGGTAATTTATTTTTGAATAAGATGTTTACCTTAAGAATAAATCATCAACACAACTCTTTCGGCTCCTTTTGTCTTTTATTCCTTGATGGAAGCATCTAAAAGGACCAGCAAGCAACACATGTATGTCGTGTATATGAAGAGTTGTCTTAACTGGGAAATGTGAAAATTTTCTGCAGACTAACCAAACCTTTAATCCAAAATCTGATCATCACACAAGTGTAACAAAAAAAAAAAAAAACACACTTCTTTGCATTCATTTAATTTGTGTTTCAAACACAAATTAAATGAATGCAATAGGTTTGGATTCATTCATTTTGCCAAAGGGATTAAAAAGATTCCACTGTTTATTAGGGGTGCAACGATACTCGTATCGATATTGAACCGTTCGATACAGTGCTTTCGGTTCGGTACGCATATGTATCGAACAATACAACATTTGTAATTTATTTTATCAACTTTCCTTCTGACGATGCTGTCTGTGTTGAGCGCTCAGTGAATCTGCGTTCGACTACTCCGCCTAGGCTGCACTGTCGAGCGCAGATCCACTGAGTCGCTCAACACAGACAGCATCGTCAGAAGGAAGAGCGCAGGGCAAGCTAGCGAGACAGAAGTTAAGCTCTCCTTGCAACATGGCAAATTGAAACCTCCCCCACCCTCATTCAGATCTGGCATTTGGAATTATTTTGGTTTTCATGTGACGTATGACCCTGAAGCTAAGCACGTCATGGACTAAAGTAAAACAGTATGTTGGATGTGCCACGCAATGCTCAATTACATGGGTGGGAACTAGTGTGTTAGCGCAGTTAGCTCGTTAACGTGTTGGCCGTCTAGCCCCACGCATGGGCGATCAGGGGTAGCTCGTTAACGGAGATTTGCCGTGTTGTGGCGTTAACGTCATTTCAACGAGATTAACGCTGACAGCACTAGTGGGAACACAACGAATATGACTGCACATTTACGCCGACATCCTAGTGCAAAGACAAGTGGAAGCAGACAAAAACAACAAGCATGCATGCTACAAACTTTACCCGAGTCATTTAGACAGCCGTTAGCACATGATTCTCCTTATGGGGACCTGATATGTTTAATATTGTGGCGAGCTCAGACAAGGTGGAGACGGAGGTGTCGTTTGGTCTTGCTTCCCATGAGCTAGCCAGGGAGCACAGCCGTTTATTGACATCTGCAGAAGAACACTGCCGCTAGCTAACTGCTCAGCGCGGCAACCGCACAGCAACAACAACACACAGAGCGCCCTCTGACCCCGGAAGGACACACCGTCGCAGCGAGAAGGCGTCACCCGTCACTATGGCAACATAAACAAAACCCCGAACAGCCCTGACCCGCTACATAGCCCCCACCTAAGGGGTCAGTCGTCCCCGACGACCCCATTGCCCCACACAAAGTCCTGCAAATGTCCAGGTGCCTTCTTTTGGCGCACCGGCCGGTCACGACCGGCGGGGGAAAAGTCACTCGGGTCAGAACATGGGGTGCCACCATCATCCCACTTCTGACACCAATGTGGCGAGCTCAGACAAGGAGGAGACGGAGGTGTCGTTTGGTCTTGCTTCCCGTGAGCTAGCCAGGGAGCACAGCCGTTTATTGACATCTGCGGAAGAACACTGCCACTAGCTAACTGCTCAGCGCGGCAACCGCACAGCAACAACTACAACAACACCACACAGGGCGCCCTCTGACCCCGGAAGGACACACCGTCGCAGCGAGAGGGCGTCACCCGTCACTATGGCAACATAAACAAAACATAACTGTACAAACAGAACCCCGAACAGCCCTGACCCGCTACATAGCCCCCACCCAAGGAGTCAGTCGTCCCCGACGACCCCATTGCCCCACACAAAGTCCTGCAAATGTCCAGGTGCCTTCTTTTGGTGCACCGGCCGGTCACGACCGGCGGGGGAAAAGTCAGAACATGGGGTGCCACCATCATCCCACTTCTGACACCAATGTGGCGAGCTCAGACAAGGAGACGGAGGTGTCTTGCTTCCCGTGAGCTAGCCAGGGAGCACAGCCGTTTATTGACATCTGCAGAAGAACACTGCCACTAGCTAACTGCTCAGCGCGGCAACCGCACAACAACAGCAACAACAACACACAGGGCGCCCTCTGACCCCGGAAGGACACACCGTCGCAGCGAGAGGGCGTCACCCGTCACTATGGCAACATAAACAAAACATAACTGTACAAATAGAACCCTGAACAGCCCTGACCCGCTACAATATGCTGCTGAGAATATAGCCCAGAAGAAGCGGATAGTATAGCTTTTATTTTGGAAAGAGCCATTTCTCTGTAATAAACTCTCTTTTCCAAAGATGAGTGATTCCTCAATCAGATACAGGGCTTGCAAAATCGCTAGCCCGATGTCCCGGGGCTAGCGATTTTTCCAGTCGGGCTACCAAAATCTATCTCTGCCCTGCCCGTCGGACTGTTGTAGGAAGGAAAAATATATGTCAATGCTTTTGCATTCTTTCGGAAATGTAGCTGGGTAATTATGTCTTTGGCATCGGTGAGCCACTGTCAATATGTGACATATTGAAATCCCGTTTGAATTTGCGCTTGATTTTTTTGCTTTCACTTTGCAATCGCGCGAACTGTGTATAGAGAGCGACAGCACTGATTGGTGAGTGATGATAATTTGCGCACCAATTCCTCTGACATCGTCTTATTAATCGTTAGCTTACTATGCAAACATGACAAGTGAAATCTCCCGCAGAAAGCTTAAACACATGAGAGGTTGATCGCGCAGAGAATCGCTGACCGTTATGTGTGTGTATGTGTAAAAGCAGCAGTATGTATGTTTTAGTTCTGCTGAGCCAAATAAGACAGGTCAGGGTGAAGAAGTGACAGCCAAAGAAAAGCTTACCACAAAACGGAAAAGGTATGACAAATCAGACTATAAGGCAAAAAGAAAGTGCAGCTTTATGGTTTCATGGACAAAATAATTTCTGTGGCTGCAATATGACCAGCTATAACGGGCTGCACATAGTGGTCCGCAGGTGCGCATTCGCTGTCAAAAAAAAAAAAAAAAAAAAAAAAACGCGCACAAGATATGAAGTTGCAACGCGTTTTTGCATACATAAGATTTTCTGGAGGAGGACAGACATTTGTTTAGAACTCTTAAAGATGTCGAAGAAGCTCCTTTAAGCAATTACTTTGGTGTTCCTGCACCTCCAAACAAATGTCAGAAGGAGTCCGAACCACAAAAGAAGCATGTATTCTCGGAAAAGTGGTTTCAGGAGGTGAGCTGGTTTCAAACAAATGATGAACGCACAGAGATGTGGTGCGGAATGTGCCGTGAAAATCCCACTCTAGCGGACAAAAACAGTGCTTTTTTTATGGACGCAAACGCGCGTTGCAACTTCTTATCTGGTGCGCGTCTTTTATTTTGACAGCGAATGCGCACATGCGGACCACTTATGTGCACCCGTGTAAATAACATAATGTTCTGCCGGGTGTGTTGTTGGTTTTCTCTCGATTTCTGAGTCGACAAGCGCCTTTGTTACTGGGACCAGTCATTTTAAGAAAGGCCCCCATTAGAACCCATGAGAAATGCAAGAAATGCATTATTGCTCAGTCTGCAATATCTTTCCCAGAACAAACACCAATTGCAAATAACATACTAAAAATAAACCTGAAAAATCTGTTTAGAACAGCGTACTATGTTGCAAAGAGAGAACTACCACTGGCAAAATTTAGCAGTCTTTGCAAACTTCAAAAAGCAAATGGCCTAGATCTTGGTTCCACTTGTCTCTTACCCGTGACTTCAGTGGAAATTTCAAATTCAGGATCTGACACAGACTGATTCATGTCCTACACAGTTCTTACAAGTTCATAGAAATTTCTGTTCAATTAGAACCAAGTATTTGAGTTGATGATTGTAATTTTTATACAATGTTGTCATTTGTTTTTCAACAATTTTTTGATTAATGTTTTGTTTCCTTTACAATATTATACTTTAATGTATAATATTGTAAAGGAAACAAAACAGGAAACAAAACATCAATCAAAAAATTGCTCTCTTTTTTATTCGGGCTACTTACATTTATTTTGGACTACCAAAAACTGAAGAGTCCCTGCCCGAAGGGCTACCAGGGATTTTGAAATTTTGAGAGCCCTGAGATATATTTATTTTTTTTAATTACTTTTGTTTCAGCAACATTAAATTAAAAAACTGTACTTTTGAGTTAAAATATATATTTATAATTTTAATAAATGACAAATTAAAAAGGCATGAACATTTTTTTGTATCGAAAAAATATCGAACCGTGACACCAAAGTATCGAACCGAACCGAACCATGAATTTTGTGTATCGTTGCACCCCTAGTGTTTATATATGTAAATACAGATATTTACATATATAAACATACAGGGTTTAACAAATGTGTAAGACCACCTGTTCAAAAACATTTTCGGACTCTGTCAAAACCCTGTTTAACCTGAAATCATGTTTTTATATACTCGAGCTGGCACACTGGAAATCTGAGGTCAGATTAATAAGGTGAACAGTTCAACTGTTCAGGAATGCAAGTAAACTAATTTGGCATCTTAAAAAAAATACTTTAGCCTTTTTGTGGATGCAAATTTGAACATTTGAATAACAATTATATTTTAGGGATAAAAATATCAGTTTGATCAAAGGGCTTGTGCATACTGGTGGATAAAACAGGATTCTAGTAATTAACAGTGTTGATTTAGGGCACCTGTGACATAAACCTGGTGGACTAAAGCACATGGTATACATACTCTATACATAGTAATAGTTCATGTGTTTCTTTCCTGATTGATAATGTGGAAAATGTTTGGGGAGGGGGTTGTTTTTTTGTTTTTTTGGTAACACTGCTTTTGATACTAGTGATTTAGAATTGTAAATCTCCAGAGTTTGAAAAGAATACATTCATTTTCTCTCCTAAATAATACACTTAAAATAGTATTTATCCTGTAGGATTATCGTATATTCCTACATATCTAAACATATTTAATGTTGCAAAAATTGAGAATTCTGGTTAAGAGATGAGGCGTCTGTTAATGTATTGTAAATGACTTATGGCTCATGTGCAGCACCAAGGAGCTGAGGCTCACATTTACTGTTATTTACAGGTTTTATCTTGATGTGAAGCATGCTGTCTTCCTATATTTAGAGAAGGTGAAATCAAAGATGGAATAAATGTTCACATTTTATTCCCTCCCACTGTAATCTGTAATGTAATGACTAAACTCAGTGAAGATGGAAAAAGATCTATTGAAGAAATATATCTTATTTTTTTTAAGGGTGAAAGGTTTCAGCCTGGTTTTGCTGGAGGTCTCTTCCAGTTGAAAGGAAGTTCTTCCTCCCCACCGTCACCGAGTGCTTGCTCACTGGAGACCTTTCTGCTTTAATTTTGCAGGGTCCTTACCTTACAATATAAATCCTGTCTGTGAATCCCCGGAAGAAAAGCTAAAACTAACAGGGATCTGACTAAAGACTGAAGAATATAAATCACCCTGAGACAGCTGCTGGTGTGAACTGGCACTACATGAATAAGACTGAACTGAATGGGCTTGGCATCGCTTATATTTGGAAAACAATTACACCACAGTCCCCAGGTTTGTTGTTTTTGTTTGAATTTATAGAGTATTTTTATAGTATGGATTTCTTTTCTTTTTTAGTTACACCAACAGTTTCTTCAGCACTGAAATGTTCCGAGACGTGAAGTGCTGCATTTCCAAAACTGACCAACAAGAGGAGCCAAAGTCTTAAAAATACACAGAATGACTTTATAGTGAAATACAACATTTTAATGGCCTGTGACAGACTCTTACCCACATTCAAACAGACTATAGAAGCCCAGACCAGAGTGCTTATAAACAAGCAGGCTGTTAGTATTCATATGAATCCTGTGTACAATTAAAGCAGACTTCTTAGAAAATAAAGCCCTACAAGGCCACCAAAATGCAACAAATGACCAATTTTTATCTCCTATTGAGATACGAACGGCTCCCCAAAATAAGCTAAAAACTACATTTGCTATAAAACGTACAGAACATTTAAAAGAGAAAATACGCCATTTTTAAAGTCCCAATCTCGCTCACATTGCCATGTAACGTGACTGACGGCTGCATGTTCATGATGCATTTATTCACGAAGTCTCATTTTTATCAGGTAGACGCAGCAATTTAAGAAAAAAACAAAACAAAACACGTGTGACATCTGGATGAGTCAAACTGAAGCGAGAGAGACAATAACAATAATAATAATAATAATAATAATAATCATCTGAAACTACAAACGCTCGCTAAAACAAAGAAGATTCAGCAGGAGAAAAAAAAAAAGTTATTTATAACCTCCGCTTTAGGATTCAGTCCATCTTTACATTCTTTGAGTTTTGACGTCTTTGTTGAGTAAAAAAAACTGAGCAGAGAGGAGTGAAGCAGTTCCTTAACCGAGTGATGGGTCAAGATTTCCCTTCAGAGTTCAAGATTTTCCCGTGTTGTCTTCATTTATTTGGCTTGATCCGCGTTAAAGACTGCAACGGTCTGGAGTGATTAACAGCCGCGTTTCATGTCTGATGTGTAAACGTTTTCAATTTACTGAATGAGCCACCGAGCACCATCTAAAAACCTCATTAACGACAGATTTGTTCTTTAAAACTGATTCCTTGAAGTAACTTATTTTAAAACATTTTAATCCTGTTTTTTTTTTTAAATAACAATTGATCAATGAGTCTGTGCTGTAAAGACTTTGTGCTCTTCTATAACAAGTACACTAAAACTAAAAGTTTTGGTTTTGATTTCCACTCAAACTATTGATCTGATCAGTGGTTACCAATTAGAAAATGTCCTCAAAAACAGGAGAAACAAAGGTTTGCACACTGTGCTGCTGAAAAAAAAAAAAAATCCCATTTCAGCTCTTGTTGAATGGATGAGTCTCAACTGTACACATGTCGAAAACTGAGGTCCTCTAGCCTGCTGTGCAGTCTCCTCTCTGTTACTGAAAGCTGCTCCCATACAGGATCATGACAGGGAAGGTGTTGGAGGAAAGGATGGTCCACCTAAATCTACTTGAGGTTCTACTGCAGGTTTTAGATCGCAGCCCGGAAACCAAAGGAGACAGCAGCTCCCAGTGCCAAGCCGAGGGACAAGAAGAAGGCCATGATGGCCCCCGCCGTCTCTGCCTCGTGCTGCGACACCTTCCTGTAAGGTGACAGAGGGATAAAATCAGTTAAGAATGAGTCGTTAAGGAACACAAAGTGGAGTGTCAGTTCTGCTTTGGTGCTTTTTGAGAAATGGTTCACAAGCTGGGAGTACCATCCTCATTCAGGTTTGACAGGGTTTCTAGTAGATGATGGCTTGGGCAAAACTTGAAGGTTGAATCAGGTAGCTGGGCTCTGATGAACACTGGCACTGAAGCATTCTGGGATTTTGAGGTTGGAGGTAATGACTCAACAGCTGGTGAAGTCTTAACGGTGAGTTTATCTTATAGATAGAATATGGAGAGGGGATTGTCTGGCTGGTTAGACTACCTTCAATGAAAACTTTCGTTTCATAAAAAACAAAAGGTACTGTTTGAATTCGGAAGGCCTATTAGCAAACAGCTTATAGTGCAGGGGCGTAATATATAGACAAAGAAGAAGAAGGGGCATGTATGGAGGCACGGTCCCACTCCTGAAATTCAGATTATTATCTCCACAAACACATTTGAGAACTGAAAGTTATGTACTGTTGGAGGGAAACAATCCACAGAGGCCAAATGTTGTTTGTTTTCCAGTCTATTCATATCCCAAATTAACATGCGAGTCTATGGGGATGGGTTAGGTTTATGAAGCCAGCCTCAAATGGTCACCAGAGGAAATGCAGATTTGGAAACTTGAGCACTGGCATCATTTTCAGCCCTGCTCACAGCCACTGATGTCCGCAGTAGTGTGGTGCCAGATTTGTTGCTGCTTTAGGTAGAAACACATACGACCGGTTCTACGTTAGGCATCCATTTTTAATATTTTCTCTCTGCCATTACATGTTATGTTTGTTTTGGGGATATCATTAAAGTAAAAGCATGCTGCAGTTACCTCAGTGTGGACACAGAGTTAAAACAACCAGCAGCTTTCAATGGAATTCATTTGATTTTTACATTTGATCAAATTTGTATGTGGTTCGCAGTTTTAACTGAAGTTAGAAATGGGAACTATTTAATGATTTATTCACCGACTTGGCTTCTGTAGCTCTCAAAAGCCAAGTCAGCAGATGTGTACGAATTAATAGTTTTCATATTGTTTTGATTTCATTTAGCCTTTAGAGGTCCTGTTAGGAACAAGGTTTTAGGACAGGCAGGAAATATTTCTCCCCCCCCCGCCCCGATGGGTTTGTGATTTGTAGGTGAGCAGTCCTTACTTGGGTCCAAAGCACATGCAGAGGCTGGCCAGGTATCCGTTGGAAAAGGAGAAAAAAATCATGAAGATGATGTACCAGGCATCATGGCTGAACCACACTGTTTGGGAAATCACACGAGGCTGGACATTACAGAGCATGAAGAGGGGGATGAAGACGACCCGCAGGCCCACGAGGATAGGAAGCCAGATGCTGTCCTTGCCCGGCTGGAGAGAGAGAAACACAAAGAGTATTGATTGTTTGTCAGACAAAAAAAATATTTGAAGAGATCTGTTTGGTCTCCAGAAACTAGCATTAGATAAGATACAATGCAAAAGAAAGCATGAATGCAATAAGTAATGAGATATAGATAAATTACAAAACAAGACTGTATAAGATTAAAAACTTTAGTTGATTAAACACAGCACATAACAAAACAACTTAAATATTGTGAAATAGCTCAAAAGATAATGTGAAATATGACAAAATGTCTCAATAACATGAAGAAAACAAAAAAATTACACCGACCAGAAAAAATGAAGGTAAAAATAAACTCAGTTCAGGCCTTCTCTCACAGCCCAAAGATTTTTCTTTTGAATGAATATAAATCCAAAATAAAATAATGTGTTTATCATGTATTAACTCAAAATATAGTAAAGCCCTTCAACAGAAGAGCATTTTCCCCTAAAAGATGTAATATGTTAAATATAGAAATCTTCTAGAGCAGTGGTTCCTAAACGTTTTTGTTATGAGCCCAAAAACACAGAATCAGCATTCTAGAGAAATTAGTGTGATTTTTTTCCCCCCTATGTCAGCGATATAAAATAATATCATGCAACGTCAACGTGCTCTCGATTTTTTTGACTTTTCAAAAGGCTCGAGCAGCATTAACTCCACAACACAAACACAGATGTGGAATCACAAAGAGAGGAAAACCGTCGCCAATCTTTCATCTGACGATTTAAAAAACACATCACATGGTGCTGAATCAGCTGACAAGCGTTATCTGCAGCGAGAAGCTGCATTCCTGCCAGGTCAGAGGACGTCAACAGATTGTACTGGGCTTGATGATTAAATTAGATGAGTTCCTCTGCCGCACAGGAAATCTGACCTTCTTGGTAATTTGTTTTTTCTGGACGAGGTTTCAAAAGGTTTGAATAAATGTTTTTACCAGAAAGGAAGCTATGATTCTAAAAACAAACATCAGCATGACGCTGAGAAGTGGTGAACAGGACGCACTTCTTTCTTTTTGTTGTTGTTGTTTTTTTAAATATGCAAGTGCCAGTGTGTAGGATTTTCATCATTATCAAATGACTGGATTATGTGTTTAATATCTTAATCTTTTTATATATGTTTCGCCTTCCTTAGTAAAATCATCCGTTTGGATGGCCCTGTCACACGTTTGTGATTGGTTATCAGCTGCAAACACCGCCTCCTTCAAGTCAATGCACTTGTAGCTACGCTGGGCTGACTGGGCCTAGAGACCGGTTAGCAACCCCCTGGCAACCAGCGGTCGCTTGGGAAAAACGTGTATTGTCTGACCAGTTGGCAAGAGGTTACTAGAGATTGATGATGTATTTATAACATAGGCTTGATAAATGACAACAGCATAAAGAAGTGATGGAAGAAACACCCATCAACCATGGCGAGCATATTGATATAGCATGATTTGTTCACCAGAGGGCGCTCTGCAGCTTCCCCGTTTGCAACACAAAAATGCCACAAACAGGCGATCCAAGCAGAGCTGGTAACACCACATGAGAAAAACAAGATAGTTTCCAAGTATATTATCATATGATCTGCATAAGTTTTCAGAAATAACTACATAACAAATGGGAAATCACTTAATGTTTTGTGTATTTGAAAGAAAAGAAAGAATATCGGATTTTTAAATCACCAAATATCAGTATCGATCCTAAAAGTCTTAAAAGGCTCTAGTTGGCAGGTGAAATGGGTTGCAAAGAGGCTGCTGCACCAAAGGCTTCCTTGTAATCGCTTTGATTGCTAGCAGATTGCAGCGGCTGACAATAGTTTGCATGGAAGACACCGACTGTTAATCTCTGAGCTGCAGTGAAACTTGCAGAGAACATCTGCCTTTAGAGTAAAAGTTGTGCCTTACCACTGCAACCAACATAATTGGTCAGTGGGATATAATCAAGCTGATAAAAACCTCGTCAGACTGAACACTGAAGTTGGAGTAAGAGAAGCCAGATAAGAAAGACAGAGATCCTGGGCGTGCTTAACTTGCTTTGTAGTGCCGGCCTTAGATTAGGAGGAGACTCCCCAGCCTGGGCGAGGCACACTGGGGCCTAATAGGATCGAGGTAACCATCTCCAGACTCAAGAACATTTAAAAAAAAAACAAAAAAACAGCTCAGGATGAATCAATTGTGAAATTCTCAGCCAATACTCAGATTTTAAACTTTGAATTACGAGTTTGACGACACTAAGCTTTTTGTTTTGTTGTGAAGTCTTCTGCATAAAAATGTCTTTATTACATACTTTTGGAATATTTAGCAGAACTGATGTAACAAACCAGATAAATACTGATGACTGCCACTTGATTTTCAGTTTAATATCAGCTAAAATATTTATGCATCTCTGTTGCAAACCTAAAACAGTCTATTAAAGCTTGTAGGAGAATAAAAGTTTATTTCACAATGGAAACAGACACCCGAGGGCTTTCTGCCTTTCTACCCAGGATCCATTGTTCATCCAGATGTGAGGGAAAGATTAGCAAACCCTGAAAAACACCAGTCACTTTTTTTTGACCCCTAAAATCCCTTTACACGCACAACACGTATGTGCGTGCGCGCACACACACACGCACACACACACACACACACACACACACACACACAAACACAGTCACTCTTTCCTCCAATACAAACCTCTGATCTCAGCAGAAAAGCTCGTCCCTGAACGTCTTTTGTTTTTCCATCGTTCCCTTCATGACTCAGTTATTCATACAAGGGCAAAACATTTTATGCAGCCAGAGGCTTTCTTTAATGTTGTTTGTAAATGCATTTAAAGGAGTTAATAATCAAGAATACTTGATCATCTGGTTCAAGCACTGGTCACTGTCATCACTGCATATTTGTACAGGTTAAAACACGCTTAAGTAGTGTATTATATACTTTCAATGTGTGAGTTTTTGATGGATAAAGGCTTGTTAACTTGGCCGTGCAGCTATTTGGACCGAGCTCACAAACAAACAAAGCCAGCTCTGCACTCACCTGAAACCTGAAAAATTGGCTCCACAGCAAACAAGTTTCAACTCAGTGTGGCTTTTTTTTTTTTTTTTTAGCTTCATGATGTGGCCTCACTGGTAATTTTGGTAAGAAATCTCATTTGTGATTTACTGACCCACATACAGATGGCCGTCAGACTCCTGCCAGCCCAGTCCATCACGTTGAAAAGGAGGAAACACGACACGGGGATGAAGTACTTTTCTGAAAAGAGATCAAAACAAACCAACTGTAGTCAAGAGCAACAAGACTGCAGAGGTGCTTTCCTCAAATAAAAATACACAGGAATCCATTAAACCTCTGCTGGTTTAAGAGGAGGAAGTGAAGTTTGCTTTCACTTTTACGGAGGGATCCAGAGAACACCAAAGTAATTTCTAAAACTGATCTGGTGACACTTTAAACCTTATAGAAAAATGATGTTTAAATGGAAGTAATTTCTGGAATTTTACAGGCTGCTCTGAAGTTCATAAATGAAGTCTCGCCCATAATATTTTCAAATGAAACTATGCAGATGAGCACAAATGTCAGGTTTAGTGACTCTACAACACTTAAGTCTGAATATTTTCCGCAGCACTGCTGGAAACACTGTGATTTCTAAAAACACAGCTCGTGTGTGAAAACAGAGAAAATGAGCAGCAATTTCATAGCACGTTGAACTAAAAGCCTTTCAAAAAACAGACATTTGGAATCCACGTCAACCAGCAGGCACCCCCTAGGAGATAGGATCTGATCAGTTTTTGTAATCTTCTTCTCATGATTATTTCATTTTTATAAGAACTGGAAGGCGAATGAAATTCAATAACTTGTCCAGGCCTTAAAAATTCCCCATATCACGATTGGAGGTTAATGGGTAAGCAAATGATTCCCAGTTCAATCCTGGAAGGAGACAAATCCTTCTGGGGAAGAGTGTCCACAACAAAAAACCCACTGTAACAACCACTTTCAGAGAAGAAGTTGAGAGCAGTTTCCATTACTGCTGGAGTTTAGGAGTTAAAGATTCTTAGCAGTCATCCAACTCCAATATCAGATTTTCAGAATTCCTGGCTCACTGATTACTGTAACAGTAACTGTTTGTATGAAAGGGACCCGCAGACTCACCCCAGGCACTTTCACCAGCAACTGTCGACTTGACATCGACGGTCACGGCTGGAAAAACTCCAATGGTGACAGTGAAGATGAAGCACACAGACAGAGCCATCACCCAAATCTGATTAGAGAGAACAAGAAGAGCTTTATCAATATTATGTAACCAGTCTGTCACACAGGTAGAAAATGCTTGCATGGAACAGATAATGTCCGACTTGTAATGAGATTGCTGGCTGCACAGCTTCAGTAGTAACTAGTTAATGTGATAGAAGCTTCTGCAACTCAATACACGATATTTATGATTTGAAAAAAAGACTCAAAAGTTTTGCCGGTAACAAAACCGGAGTTTCTGCCTTATAAGTTCTCATCTCACCTGCTTGAAGATGTTAAACACAGACGAGGTGGGTTTGGTCTCATCTTCCATGAGATTCACCACCGGCCGCTTTTCAGCTTCACGTTCTCAGGGGAAAAAAAACCCAAACTATTTATTGGTCAAGCAGCACCTGGAGTTTAGAGCATCATTACTATATTTGAGTGGGTGTACACACAAGATCCCCATTGTTACATCTTATATGTCAAAAGGGTTCCCATTAGGTACTCCTACTCCCTATAAAATTACACTGACTCAAGAAAATAATCTTTCACATCAAAGCAAACATGGTAAGCACTCCCGAAACAAGATGACTCCCCATTTATTTTCTCTAAAACCTCCAGAGCTGCAGGAATCCACCTCCACCCTGGATTCCTGCAGCTCTGTTCACCCGCTTTAATGCTAATCGTGCAGCCTCATCATCATATGTGCAGCTGTGCAGAAGTGAGGAGGGGGTTTATTTTCACTTCTAGCATTAAAAAAGTGGGCAAAGGTAGGCACACATCAGCTGAATGTTTAAAGGTTTTAAAGGTTTTCAGCTGATAAGCATCATTTGCCTGGCTCTTTATAAAGAAGCGAAAAAAGAACAGTTTTCTAAACTGTCTTTGTGTGTTTAAACAGTTAACAGGAAGTTGGGGTGGGGGGTGAGGGGGTTCTTAGGAATAGTGGCTGCCACGCCTGTAATTACACTGGCAGAAAGACTTGTATGAAGCAAGCAGATTGAAGCCTTGGATGGAGATAAAGCCCTGCAGTCTGAATCCCATTTACCAGTCACATGCAATCTTTTTAAATAATGTCTTTGTCTAATCTAACAAGAGAAACAAAAGTACAATTTCCAAAGTGTTTCATCGTAGGAAACAGGCGAGGATGGAGCTTACTGAGTGCTGCCAACAGCACATGTGAGCTACAGATTGCACTTAATAGAAAACAGGTTTGTGGAATCTGCAGGTTTTGAGATTCTGGATCAGTTTAGATTTCAGCAGAATGTTGTTAAAACTACCGTTTAGATCAACCCCCGGGCCTCGGACCGGTACCGGTCCGTGAGTCGTTTGGTACCGGGCCACAAGAGTTGAGGCTCAGGTGTGAAATGTATGGTTTTCAGGGTTTTTAATCGGTTTTCAGCGTTATTTTGTTATCGTTTTTATCGTTTACTCGGTTTTCCTGGGTTTTTTCACGTGTGTTATGAATAAATCTTTTTTTTCAGTACCGTACTAGTTTTATTTTGTTGTATTTATCCGCGACACCTTAAAGGCCGGTCCGTGAAAATATTGTCGGGCATAAACCGGTCCGTGGCGCAAAAAGGTTGGAGACCGCTGGTTAAGATGGAAAAATACAAAACAGATGACAGAATTTCGAGAATCTGATCTAGCGGGGTACACATGTTGAACTTTATTGCTCTCCATGTGATGTCAGTTCTTGAGAATTTGCACAGCCAAAATCAAAGTGAGTTACAACAGCGTTGTGCTTTTTGCATCTGTAACATCCAAGAGGCAGAAATTTGTGACAGCACAGCTTCTACGGTACAAGCAGACTATAACGTAGCATAACATGAAAAGCTGTGTCCTAGCTTTAACCCCCTGACTAAAACATCTGCATTAGCTTCATTGCTGCTTCCTTTTTGCACACATCTAAAAGTTTCACACTGTTGTCCTTTTTTATAATGAGCAGGCCGGTAAGCACCTTTTTTGAGCAAGTCCATCTTGTTCTCCTCATCGGCTGATGGTGCAGATCTACTGCTCTCCATGTAGTACTGGAAGAACTCCTGTTAACAAAAACCATAATTAACTGATTCCACTAAACCAGCAGGACAAAGATGAGCAGCTTGTTCCCGGAGAAACTGAATTTTATTCGCCATCAATCAAAACGTCCTTTTCAAACAAATACTTTGTGAATAAAAAGCACTAGAAAGGAAGAAAACCAGGAAAAAATATAAGTTCTATTTATAGATTGAGGCCTTACCATCTTGGGAAGAATGAGGTAGGACATTATAGCCAGAAGAATCACAATACAAGCTGTGATGAAGTAACCAAAAGCACTGTCCTGCAGTTCTGACCCACCTGAAGACAATCACACAGAGTCATTAGTGTGTTTTGTTATTATTGGATAATTTCATGAAAAATGAATCAGTTCCTCCCAAGTCCCTCAGAATCAGCTGATTTATTTCTCTAATAACTTAAGAACACTTAATAAAGCCAAAGAAACTTTTACATTCTCGTTATGAACATTGTCAGAGTTACAGACCCCTGAAGTCCACAAGGGCTGAAATCTTGTGCCTTTAATTTCACATCATTTTTCCAGCCCTCATACCTTCTAAAGGACAGGACAGAGTCAGGGGACATTAATAGGGCTGAAGAACACATTTACTCACTCAAGCATCACAGACTGAAGCCACTGGTACCGTGGCTTCACAAGTGCTTTACTCTGTGAATCGCCATGTTGGGGGAGGAGCATGAACTGTGGGGTAAATTGACCCTTGATAGGGTAACCCAAAGCAAACTGGTTTTGTGTGAAGACAAAATGTGGTGATCCTGTATAAACTAAGTTACCTCACTTGGAGAAGGGATAAGGGGGAAACCACTCTGCAACCCTGGCCTTGTTGGCAAGTGCCTGCTCAAATAAACCACATGGGTTCACCACCTGCAAGAGGAGCTGTAGTGGTCTGGTGTTTTGTGGCAGTGACCTTGTCTGTTTGTTTTTTGGGGGCAATTCAGTGTAGTAGACATCTTGGGGTAAGTTACAGAAGCTAAAGTTTTTCATGGCTTCATTTAAAGTTGATGAACATAAAAAGTAAGCCGATTCAGAGGAGGGTCAGAACTTTTTCAGAATATAAGAAATGACCCCCGTATATTGTTTAATCCCAGAGTTGTTTTGTGTGAGACTTACTGGCCAGAGCGCAGATCATGGAGAAGGCAGCGAAGGTGCCGGCCAGCCCCTGTCCGCTCATGATGGGAGTGGTGTAAGAGGCAGGTAGAATCCCAGCCAGCCCGAACAGACTGCTCTGAAAAATCGCCCCAAACGCTGGAGAGGGATGAAAAAAAGAGAAAAACACATTTGAGGAAATGCAGAGTGACTGTGACACAGAAACACAAAAAAATGATCCACATCTACACAGTTATAGCCAACAAGCATGTCAGAGAGAAACAACATCCTTCTATCATTTTAATTGTCTCCCCTAAAAAAGGTTTTTTGTCAGTACAGACTTTCCAGACAAATCCCTTCCACAATACAACATGTTACAAACGAGTTAGTAGCTGCAGAAATCTCGAAACGTGTGAAACTGAGAGGAATGTGCCGACGCAGATATCAAAGCCTCAAAGTCACCGTGTCCTCCCCTCTAAAGCAAACACGATGGGCTGTTCCACATGCGAATCTGGGGGTCAGGACTGGCCCACTGGGGATAAGGAGGGGGGTAAGTTCATTCCTGCTGCTCTGTGACTTATTGTAAACAAGCAAACACTGTGAGAGCGCAGCTTGTGTATCTTTCTCTGTGTGAATTTTCCCAACATGTTCAGGGGACGATTTTTATCAAAGAAAGATCCACAGAAATAATCAGTTATACGACTTCAACATGGAAATAAGGCCATGAATTAAATTCTTATTCTAATACAGATATCTTCATGCTTATAATTGTTAGTTTTCTGTTTCTGGGCTCTTAAATTTATGATTATGTTGCTAATGCAGGAAAATTCTTTGCAGATGTGCAGCAAGCTGTGTATCTTCATTTGCCTTTGGCGCGTGCAGAAATCAGAAAACTCTCTGAGGCCTTTTCCCCACATTTTCTGTTTAACTACTTCTGTGTCATTTTTCCCCTTTTTGTACCCCTGGTGTGTGATTTTAAATGAATTTGTTGGTCACATCCTCATGTTTTGGCTGCTGTACCCCCCTTACCCCCAGATCCCCGTTCTTGCTGTTGCCATTTAGATGTAGTTTGAATCAACATACAGTTTTCAACCCTCCGTCATCTGACAAAGAGGTCATCTAAATCAGCGGTCCCCAACCTTTTTTCCGCCACGGACCGGTTTATGCCCGACAATATTTTCACAAACCGGCCTTTAAGGTGTCGCGGATAAATACAACAAAATAAAATTAGTACCGGTACCGAAAAAATGAGGATTTATTCATAACACATGTGAAAAGTCCCAGGAAAACTGAGTTAACGATAAAAACGATAACAAAATGATGCTAAAAACCCTGAAAACCATACATTTCACACCTGAGCCTCAACTCTCACGGCTCGGTACCAAACGACTCCCGGTCCGTGGCCCAGGGGTTGGGGACCGCTGATCTAAATAACTGTGGCTGTGGATAATTATTGAAATTTGATTGTCCTCTGTACCAATGTTTACATTTTAATCAGTTTGTCACCTGAAAAAGTTGATTTTCTGGCTCATTTTGATTTGAGTGATAGTGAAATGGCTAATTTTTTTCTTTTTAAATTCTACTTGCTGTTTTTGGTTTTTCCTTGTATTACATTATTGACAAAGACGAATCTTCACCAGTAGTTCTATGGCCTCGAGCAAGCCTTAGAGCGTTGCATTGAGACTGACACAAATCAGGGATTTTGGGGTTGAACAGGGACACTAATCTGAGCGGACAGACGAAATGTTTTGGGACTGAAAGGTGGTGTGATCCCAGAAGTGATGCTTTGTGACCCGGATTCTGAACTGCTAGCTGCTGGAATCTGTATCGCTTGCTGAGGTAATTCGTCCTTGTTTTTGTGTTTTGAATCTAGATTGAATCAATATATGCTTTTTTTATTCCTCCATCAGCTGGCAAAGAGGTCATGTAATTGACTGGATGTGGACATTTAATGGATCCTGACTGTCCTCTGCACCACTTACAGGACACGAAGCTGAACACTTATCCAACATCCATTTCAACTCCACTGCCCCAAGCAGAGATGTAGAAAAACTTCATAAAAACCTCCTCCCACACTACCTGCACTCATTTTAAGCTCTCTATTGTTTCTTTTCATCTAGTATTATTTAAATTTAGATTGACTGAATTACGTTTTTTCACTTTATTCTTCTTCAACAAAGTCATTTAACATTTTCTCCACATTTTACAAACAAAAGGTTTACATGGCCTACAGGTGAATGCACATAATCAAAGTACCAACACTGCTCTTGTTATCAAGTAGGCTAGTTTAGCCTACTTTTTCTGAAGAACTGTGCATTTTTTTAAGCACTAGACACTCACAGTTGATGCAGACAATTTTGACCATGGTCAGGACAAAGAAGGGAAGAGGAGCCAGTTCTACTTTAACAACCACCGCTGTCACCAGAAAAACCACCAGGATGACAGTCAAGCTGCCCAAGATTCTCAATTTCTGAGGAATCCTGAAACAAAGAAAAACCACATTTAAAAACGCCCATACTGAAAGCACACAAGCATCACTCAGTTACTGCTCTTCAAAGAAATGCAAATTTCAAGAAAGCGGAAGTGCTTGAGTCAGCTGCAGTGACTAAGCCCTTTTTTTTCCCCATCTTAAGCTCATTTTTGTGTCTTTCTGAAAGAACAGCAGTACATAGAAATGGCACATAAAGCAAAAACTAAGTGGTAAAAATGCTGAGAAATGAAAACGAGGAAGAGAGGGAGACAGAGGGAAACCAAAGTACAGCAAACCAGGAAGAGGTAAAGAAGATACATAAAGTAGGGAACATAAATAACATTCCTGAGTAAACAGTGCAGGAGAAGGGTTCATTGTGGTCGAGGGCCACCCGGGATTTTTCTCAATCCTACTCTAATTAAACCAAACACACTAAACATAAGCTCATACAACAGGATCACATTACTCACAGTGGCACGGGGTGACTGAAGGTTAAGGGCGGGAAAAGTTTACACTGTGCGTGTTATGTCTTGTGTACACAATCTTCTCCGAATTAATTAAAAAAAAACAGCTATGGTAAAATTACTTCATAGTACAGAAAACAGTTATAACTGAGTTATTACACCAGGGGATTTATATTATACTGAACTTGTGTAAGCAATGAAGATGATTAGAAATTCGAGCAATTAAAAGTTTGAGCCTGATGGATGAACGTGGAGGTCTCCTAATATACTAGCTCCATTGAGGCTAACTGTTTAGACAGCTTGCCTTGTGAGTGATTGGTTACTGTCGTTATGACGATTGTATCAGCAGAGATGCCTCCCCAGAGATTAGACATAAACGCTGTGAACCACTGAAGAAAAATCTAAATGTAAATTCTGCCTCAGAAAAATGCTGTATTAATAAATATTAGCTAGTGGTGTACTCTCTGGAGATTGTTGATATTTATAACTATTAAAAACATTTTTTTAAAAAAAGGGTTAATCACAATTAAAACAAAAGGGCAAAAATGTTTGAAAAACATGAAATATACTAATTAAAAATGTCTCAGTGCCATAAAATGAGACAAAAGATACTAAACTGAAACCGAAAGCTAGTGCTGTTATTTCATTATAATGCAATACTGTGGCCACTAAACCCCAACTCGTGTTCCCCCAGATCTTTTCTCACTTCTTGCTTCAGTAGAAATATTTACAGTTTGCCTCTTAATGAGTCGAGCTTTTTATTTAGACTGACGGTAGTTCGATACCTTTGGTGTATGAAGGAGTTGAGACAGGTGAAGATGAGCAGAGGCACCATGGCGCACAGCGTCATCACGTTGTTGAACTTGGACTCCAGCACATTGCGAGAGTCTCCGGCCGTCACGTTGGCCGTCTGATTGGAGGAGTGCACAGTGGGCACGTCCTTCAGTCTGCTGGTGAAGTACTGAAGATAACAGAGGGAAGAACACACGTTTACCACAAGGGTTCTCCTGCAATTCATCACTAATATGGAGTCACAGGTTTATGTCACATGAATGTAATTTACAGAAAAAACTGAACTATGGGTGCAGTGTTTATTGTAGGACTCCTGCAACAGACTGAGGGTAACATTTTGAGTCAAACTAAGCTGAATGAACATGATTTTTACACTCAAACAGTTTCCTGATTGTGTCAAGCAGAGCTGAGCAATCTCATTTTAATTTCAACTGAAACTTTGATGTGTGACAGCCACTAACATTAAGTGTATTAAAAAAACAGAAAGGTACACCAGCCTTTGTTTTGCCAACCTTCCCATTAGTGAAGCCTAACCTTTCAAAGAACTACTTGTTAACCACAAAAGGCACCACCAGGGCTCTTCCTTTTATTTCCATCTGTCTCCTGATCTAGAGATAAACCACATTCGCCTGCAGACGCTCTCGCAATTACAAGATTAAAATTGTACTTTACCATTGTTGCCGTCATGAAGAAATTCCATGGCAAGAGGGTTCCCAAGCCCAGGATAAAGAAAATGAGCCATACTGAATTGTATCTGGGAAAGAAGCAAAAGGAAGTTCGCATGAAGGCACATCAATCAAGTCATTCATGTTAGTATCAACAAACAAATCGCAACAATAAATACACTGGGACTCAACCAAATTTCAGTCAGAGAATATTAATGCCAAGATAAAACCCAACAAAGGCACAGCTTAAATCGTTTAAAAATTCTCCTCTTACTTGTCCCGAGGCGCATTGATGGCCGTCATGGTTCTCGATGGACAATCTTGGGGTTCGTGTTCAGTGTTGGATTAGTGCAGCACCAGGTCTGCAATGTGCAGATGACAAATGGAAGGTTACACAAGTAAAAATCTCCGACGTGTTATTATCAGCAGCCATTTGTTTCTTTCTGTATTTACATATTCACATGTAATAGAGTGAGCACCGAGTCTTGTGGATGCCTCAATATCCTCCACTTTCTTTCACACGATGCATTGTTTAACCTGGTTAAAATGTATACATTTCTCACCTCTCCTCTCAACTGCGCTTGCAGCTTTGTTATACATTTTAAAAGCAATGCATAGCCTGTGATATCAAGTATTTACACGTGTTTTTTTTCCACTGGTAACTTTATTTATATACTGGTTAAACTCGTCCTGTAAATGAATTGCCTTACAAACTCGGAGTAGGATGAGCTATTTCTAAAAGAAACAATTGGAGCTTCTGCCAGGAGGAGGTCAGAACAAGCTGGCACGAGCAGGCCAACAGCTACTCACTCCCAACTAGGGCACTAACTAAAAGAGCAACTGAGCTTATTACGCTGCTGCTTCATTTTTTGGATTCTCCACCTACTCCACATGACGACCTTTTTATAGTTCAGAAACCCCCCGTTTTTAGTTTCCAAACAACCTCAGATTGAAAATCTAATTAATACACAAATTTCAATAAAAGCTTAATTTCATTTTCTAATTTATGCAACGTGAACAACCCCTCAGTCATTCCATTGTGTTTACAACACAAACTAACCGCAGCAACAAAGAGCAGCTTAACACTTCAGCAACAATAAGCCAGAGGCATCTTCCCACAAAGTTTTGAAATTCAAAAGTTCACAGCACAACTCCTCTTAAACACAACAAGTACAGGAACAAACTGCAAATAAACTTACTCTGAGAGGCGTTCAAACACAGACGGAGGCTCTCGCTTTCCACTGATCAGATCAGGGCTGAATAAGCTCTGCCTCGCTTATACTATACAGATGTTTCGTAGGCTGACACCCAACTGTCTTGTGACCAGCCCCCTTTGCATCTAAGTGCCCATCCCTCCTTCTTCCCTTTACCTCGAACATCTTGTTCTCCTCGAGCCCTTCCAGCCCTTCCTACACATTTTTACATTTGGAGCACACAATACTCTTATCATACAGACTACTACTTTACATAGTCGAGCAAAACCAAAAAACCAAAAAGAGTGATTAATTAAATCAATCCACCAAGCGTCCCTTCTGCGTGATCCTATTTTTCCCCCCCCCAATCTATCCATCCACATGTTCCCTTTCATCCCCATGTGTCCTACTGTCAGGTAATTTCTCATCTCATTTCATCCACTTTTCCTCCTCAGCAGTTCTTTTATTATCAAGTTCACACTTTCTTGACCTGCTCCACCTATCACTTCCCTATCCACTTTGCTCTCACTGCCTCTTATTGACTTATCCAGAACTATTTGTGCTTCCCCAACTCCTTTCAAACCTTGAATCTGATGGAAGACATGTGCTCAGATATCTGTGTGACACACATCCAAACAGAAAATCTTCACTAGAAAACACTGACTCCTTTAAAAAAACAAAGCAATTTGGCATCAAGTCAATCCAAACAACATAAAGCAAAGTTTAAGCTAACAAACTGCACTATTCAACTTTAATGGGCTCAATTTAAAACAGTATCCTGTGGACTTGACGTATTCACAGTGGGTGCACTTCTTTGCCTCTAACATGGAGGGGAAACCTTTTTCGACGAGAGGAAGTGTTACCCTAATCTGGGTGATCAGTGTTTATAGTGAAATTAAACACTGATACGGTGGTATGGTTCACGGCCGCACTCTCTTGCATCTAAAAGTCACTTTGTTTTGTTTGCAAGAAATAGTGATTGGCTGATATGGCATTTTTATTATTAGTAGCAATCAGAAAGATTGATGAGCAATATTTGAAATAGATACAGTTTTGTAGTTTTGATTAAAAAGCCACACTAAAAATGAAACAAAACTTTCCTTCAAACACTCGTGAAGGATCACACACACCAAAAGTGCAGTCGGATCTGCTTGCACAAGCCGTGCTTAGGTGTAGCTCCGGCTTGTCGTGCACCTCTCCTATTGGACGCAGATGGGTCAGCTGTGACAGCGAAAAGAAAGAAAAAAGAAAAAAAAAAAAAAAAAAAAAAACACTGACAGGTCTGTGGTGATACCACAATCTCGCAAAACAAACTAATGTGGCAACTACAAGGGGGCCCATAAGCTGTTGGAAATAGCGTGAGCAAGGCCACTGCAAAATGTTGCACTTTTTGAGCATTAACGTAACCGGGAGGCAAGAAATGAAGATCACATGACTGCATTTGTAACATTTGCAGAGATGTTTACTTCAGTAATATATGCTAACCTAACACTGAATCCCAGCTCTGCTAGCTCACACTGCTGCAGACCACAGTAATGAGAGGTGAGCGATAAGTCAGCCGAATGACGTGCAGACTCTGCCTTCTCTCATAAGCAACAGGTGACTGGCTGATGGGCCAAATAACACAGTACATCATGGCAAAGGCTACAAGAGAGGACACAGCCGACAAGTATTTATTGTTGAAAATTCTGCATTAAATTCAATCTGCAATGAGCGATTGATAGCAGGAGTATTTAATGCATATTTCAGTCTCCTGCCTTTCGTCAAGATAAAGATGACATGAAATCTGCACAGACGGAAAGACGAATAAGCTTGGCGAGCGAATGATATCCTCCTCTCACATAAGATAATTTGTGGAACTAGACACTCCTCAGAAAGTAACACTACAGTCATAAAGGGTCATCCCATCCCTTATCACATAAGAAGTTGTCTGAAGCTGACGCACAAACAAAGAGCGTCTGTTTACGTGGCTAAAACAGTTCTCTCTCACAGTCAGGCAAACGATATGTAACTGTTCGCCGAACAATCTGAGCTGCATAAAGGGTCAAAAAAAAGAGTAACATCAGCGTATTTGTGAGATTTTCTGAGACAAGTAAAAAAAAGGGGAAATGTTTAAAATACTTCAAATTTAACCAAAATCATCAACAGAATGTGAAGTTAATCACATCAAGGAAACATATGTATACAATTTGACTTAGCTACAGTTGAATTAACTGCCTTTCCAAAGTTTACTAGAAGCTCTGTAGTGCTGCTGAGAGAACTTGTGAATCCATGACCAGCCAGATCTAACTTGCTGGTCATGAGCGAGCTATGAGTGAGGACAGAGGGTCCTCTATATGCACACACAGGTTAGCTAATCGTAGAAACATGGGACTGAACAAGCAGAATCCATCTGTGAGAAACCCCTGTCAGTGAGACGGGTCTATATGGATTGTTAAGCGGGGCAGAGGACCAACAGACAAATACTGCAACAACGTCCCCTCACACTAGAAACAACCTTTGTTACATTTGTTACACTGTGCGCAAAGTTAAGGTTACAATTTGCAAACTGAACGATGTGATTAAGAGTTTCACAGACACTATTCGTTTAAAAAAATAGAGTTCTGAATATTTCCCTTTTTTTTTTCTTCCTCCCATTTAATCAACTAGGAAATTATGTATCAAAGCACGATTCCTGTTATGAAGGTCTTTGGCAGCTAAGTTTGACCTTTCGGGAAATTATTTTCGTGTTTCTGTTCACATGTGCCCATCCTGTCTCTGTGCTGCCTTCCTCCAGGTACTCAGGCTTCCTCCCACAATCGGAAGAGATGATAGTTAGCTTAATTGATGAAAGTGAGTGTGTGTTTCGGTGTGTCTCAGTGTGATGGGTCTTACAACCTTTAGTGGGATGAGCAGCTAAGAAAACAGATGTATGGATCCACAGGAACACATATTGTCTGAGCTTTATTTATCCCTGTTTCCCCACACCTTTTCAATGTCAAAACTGAGAAAACTGTGACTCAACATTTTGTAACTTTCCAAAACCACTAATCTGACATTGACGCTCTTTTCACACAGTGACTAACTGGCTGCAGCCGTGCAGAAGTAAGAAAGGACCAGGATTAAACTTCTTTCTCCTGAAAAGCCTTTTGAGAATCACACCACTAAATCAGTATTTTAAACTTCTCTCTTCTCTAGATAGACTGATAAATGTCAGTCTATCAGAGCAGCTTATTGAGGCTTGACGTTGACCATAGCCATACACTACAGTGTGCTTAAAATTCACCAGCTTTGTCTTGTCCCAGATTCCTGTAAAGTATGCCTCTCTCAACCTAACATGCCATCAAAACGAGCCAGTTGGCATAAGCTGCCTGGTGCTGAAATGGTGCCCAGCAAACACACACTCACTCACACAGGCACTTTGCAGTCTGTAGAGTGGTGCACTTTAACACTTTCAATGGCTAGCCTCTCAACGATGTCCAAGTCCAACAATCAGCACTTCAGTTAACAAAGACTTAACAGCACTGGTGGTAATTTATTGTTTCCCCCTCTAGGAGAACTAGGGCAATTCAGACCAGCCCAAAAAATGTATGTGAAAAATCTGGTCTGGTCACGCCACAATGATACACGATGACGCTACAATAAAGTGGGCTTCTCATCCCGTATTCACCTCATTTTATACTTGATAAAATTGAAAAGTCATTTTTGTTCTTCTCACATTTGTGTCATTAATCCAACTATAAAGATTTTACACAGTGTAAAAATGATCTTCAAACTTAAATATTGCAAGACCCATGTTGTTTTTGTGTTGGAGCACAAACATAAATCCACATCCTCATCACAACCTCAACCAAATCTGAGCCAAAGCTCATTTACAGGAACCAATGAGAAAGCCCCTTAATTTAGATGTGACAGACAATCCCACCATCAGCAAAAGATTGATGTAACCACTGTGACGTCGCCCAGTGATTATGATTTTGAAAGAGATATTTATGCGTTACCATAGTGACCAGAAAACATTAAGGGGCAGAGAGGAGGATGTTACTCTCAATGTTGTTGGCGCATTTCAGGAAGACGCTGCTAAAAAAGTTACACAATTACACAGTGAATTCGCGTTTATTATTATATTTACAAATTACCACAGTTTTTGTCTTGGTCGTATCATTTTATTTTGTTGTATTTATCCGCAACACCTTAAAGACCAGTCTGTGAAAATATTGTCTGACATTAAACCGGTACGTGGTGCAAAAAAGGTTGAGGACCGCTGCTCATATCTACTGGGTAACCAGTTGTGACTGGCAAATTGTTAGCCAGCGGGGCTACCCTCCTTTCTGACTCTTACAAACATGCTGATCACAGCAGAAGGGAGTCCAGGACCAAACACCTCAGACTTCTACACAAATCAAGCTATCTAAAACCACAGTGCTCTTTCTCCTGGTGGACGTTACAAAGAATGCATGTTTCAAGCATGTCTTTTATTCTGATTACAATTAAATCTTGAAAAGTTCACATTACTAAGGTAAAAATGGATTCGAAATTATTAATGTATGTACTCAGAACATAAAACTTGTGACTATGTACCTATGTGTATACTGCATCAAAGCAGAGACAAAGAAACTCTATTGGCATCCTTTTTTATAGCAAGTCAAAGCTTGCTGTAAAATAACCTATATTGTGTAGGCTTAAAAGTTAAAGAGGTTCTGAATGCAGTTTCCTCATTAAGTTAAAACCAAGCAAAACAGCACACATAAGGAGTCATGTGCTCTGGGCATGATCTAAACTTTAGCATCCACACTGAGAAGTTTAACCCTCTCAAGGCAGGCGTTGCCGATTTGCAACAGTTAAAAACTAACAACCTGATTACCCCACATACATATTTTATGAGGTTTTTTTTTTTTTTTTACTCAGAAGTACCACTGCAGGACTTGGTTGTGCATTAGCAACAAAAAGTTTAATTTGAGCCTGAGAGGGTTAAAAAGCAGTCGTTGAACGCAACATTCTCCATACAAATGTGTGTCCTGCGGGGATTGATGGAACAATAGAGGCTGATTCTGAGAACTCAGATGGTATGACCATCTTCCTCATTGTGATCTCTCAGCAGTTATTGCTGGCATGTGAAAAAGAGTGGCATGTGTTATGGAAGTAATGCATGTCTATGTGGCGTGTTGGCCTGAATTTAGAGACAAGGGCAGTGACAAGGGGTTTGGTGTATGGGGAAGTGAGCTTTTCAAAGTGGGATACAGTGGAGGGTAAGAAGTTAGAGTTAAAATGCCACTTAAATCAGAGCTAAACATGGATGGAAAAGGTTAGAAGTTCCTCTTTCTCACCTCTATAACAGAGACACCTTTATCCCCAGGCTGAGTTACAGAATAGTTTGATGCTGGTCATATGATGAGGTGTGTGAAGAATAAACTCTCTCCTCGAGGTCATGTCCCAGTGCTAATAAGAGCCAAACCCTTTTCAAGTCACAGCATTTTGACTTAGTAATATTAAACTGCAACTGGACTGGAACTGGATTGTTTTTCTAGGAATTAACCAGAGGAAATGGATATGATGGTGCTGTTTATTTTAGCATGACTGCTGAAGACTGGATAGTTTTATACTCAGAATCTTGAAGAGACATGTCATGCTCAAGTTTGTGAACCCTCCCAACCCTGTGAATTAAATAACAGTCTGAGCAATAAGCTATCAGAACTTTTTCTGCAATTTGTACTGTTGAAATTAGACTTCTCTTTCTTAAATTGAGCTATTTTAGGGATTCAATAGTAGTTAAACTTCTTAACACTCACAGACAATGGAGCTTCATTGGTCAGGCCCACTTAAGATCAAAGTGGGCTGTATGTGGCCCACGATGTAAAATGATTTTGATATCAGTAGCATTAGCGTGTGCCATTAAATGATCAGTGTGTGCAACCAGTAGGACGGAGGGGTGTTGTTAAAAAAAACAAGCAATATGTGGCTGTGATTGGATAGCTTTTCAGGTCCGAAATTTCTCGAAGACAGAGCATGGAAACTACCACAATAGTGGTTTTGATCTACAGCACTTATCAAGCTTTCCAATACATCCCCTCCTACAGCGTGGGATTCCCCATCAGTATGTATTTACAACTCTCTATTCTAGCGCCACAACTGCATCCCACCACTGCAACACAAATAAACTTCCCATTAAATAAAGCCCTAAAAATATTAACCTACAAATCTGAATGTTTTTGGAATCCTCTCTAAGAAAAAAAAAAAAAGGAATTTCTGCAATATTAACCCTCTGAGTCGTCATTGTGACTCGCTCCAAACTAGCTCTGAACCCGAACCTGAACATTCCAAGAAAGTAAGTTGGAATGATTTCCACAGGAGAACTTTTCTGAACTTCAATATAAGCAATTAAGGCAACAACAATAACAGTAAAGGATAGTGTTGATTGGCATATGACGGGGTGGCAAATACAACAGTTACCTAGGCAACTGTTACCTGCAACACCCACTAGCAATTGACCGTCAGCTACAAAGGGATGTGTGCTGAGTGAATCAGTTCCTGTGTGGACACTCCTTTAACTTTAACTGGCACTTCCAGTCTCCTGTTTTTGCTACCGGCTGGCTTTTGGCCCAGGTTGCTCCTTTGGCCGCCCTTTAGGCCATTCAGCACCTTCCCAGAAAGAATCTCACACAGTTGGATGTACTCCAATTCAACCTCAGGGACTGCTTGCTCTGCTAATCTGCTGTGCACTTGAGGGCCAAATTAACCACAACCTGCAGGAGGTGAAAAGCTGGTTCATGTGCCGCTACGCTGAGCTCACCGAGGCAGCAGAGCAGAACAAAGACTACAAGCCGGCTGCTCCAGAGTTGGAGTTCATAAGCACTCACACAAGAGGCACATGGATATACAGCTGTTATTTTCACAATTTAGTTAGCAAATATAATGTTTGCAAAATAAAACTTCGGTGTTTATTTGTGATTAATTGAAATCTGCGCCTGACATCTTCATGTCTTTGACTGTAATATTTAACATAGAGAGGGAGAGAAAGGGCGAGAGCAGGATGAAGACGGCAAAGAGACGGAGCAAAAATAAACAGGTAAGACAGGACGTGTAGTAAAATTCACTAAAAATTATAAAGCTGTGTTGTCCCGTTATCGATTGTGGATCCCCCACTTGCTCTTATAATTATTATAAGGTTATATTTTTGTCATTTTTTAATTTCTAGTTGAGTGCGGAGGATAGAGAGAGGACAAAGGAGAAAGAAGGAGGCAGCAGATGGTGAAGTTAGCTGGAAAAACAATACTTAGGTTTCACAAAGTAGTTTTTCGTGTATTTCATGGATGCTTTGCGTGCTTTCCAGTAGCACACTTAAAAAATGCCAGTGGATATGCTAAACAAAGCATATTAATATGAATGGTAGTTTATTCAGGATTCATACCACTCTAAACATGGCTCAAACAGGATGACTGCCACTACACTGACGAAGAGACTTCAGATCTATTCTCCAGTCATGAAATTGGGATATACGACGATACTTCATTCCTGACTGAGGTTTGATAACTAAAGCCTCCACCCTAAAACGGCTGGATTAGACTGAGATCTCCGACTATTCACTCGGCTTATTCTTAAACACTACAATAGGTCATCCAACCAATTAGGTTGCTTTTGAAGGTAACATGGTAAAGCGACTCCAACTGAATTGAAGTTTGCAAATGCGAAAAGGGCTGATGACATTTGCAAACGGCATATTTTTTTTTAATTAATTAGAAGGCACTGTATGGATAACGTTATGATTGGGAGCTGAAACCCTCTAGAAGTTTGAACTAGAATCGCCCTGGGTTCAAATATGACACACAAACTGAGGCACACACAGAAATTTCTGTTTGCTCCACAGTTCAGACTGAGGACACCCAGGAATACTTTATAGCTACGTTGTAGTACGTTGACTTTTACAGTCTTGATTTCAATTTCACACAGTCTCTCCTCCAGTTTGTGTGTCATGGACAGTTTCACTATCTTGATTCTGTCTAAAGAGAACAACAAACTGAACGACTGAAAAAAAAAAAAAAAAAGGAGGAAGACATGGGTGAAGCAAAAAATTCCATTTAAAAAAAAAAAGGGCCAGAAAAAAATTTCAAGATGTTTGAGCTCATTTTTGAACAAAGAAGAGAGAATAAGAGAGGAGTTCTGGGTTGAATAAGGTTTACAGCTCAGTTTCTCAAAGCTTAAAGTGTAAAGCTGCGTTACTGACCATCACTTTATTGGCAGACTACATAAGGAAGTGGTTTACTCTGGTTGCCAATTCTCGTAGAGAGCGGGCAACCACTCACCCTGAGTTTTATGCAAGTTAAGAGCAATGAACAGCAAAAAACTGCAACACTTTCATTTGAGATACAAGTTATATGCTGTCAAAGTATATATGTTGCTACAGTGATGTGCAAAGATCTTGAGCCACCCCTCATTTCTTTACATTGTGCTATCGAGCAGCTAGAAATTTGTCATTCATTTACTCCAGTCCTGTACTTGACCGTTTTCAGACCAACCTGTTTTGTGTGTGTGTGTGTGTGTGTGTGTGTGTGTGTGTGTGTGTGTGTGTGTGTGTGTGTGTGTGTGTCAGTCAAAAGAATTATTCAAGCATAAAAAGGCACCTAATTAGAGGTGTGTCTACACATATGACAAAACCTAGTTTAAACTATGTGTCTAGTCACTTTGTTACATATTTCAATAAATCGAATGCATCCGTTTCTCATGTTCCTATTCCTAATAGGATAAAGAACTGAATAAAGATTTGAGGGATGGTACAAGACTTTTACATGTACTTTATCTCTTAACATATTTTAGGTTCACATGCTCATACATGTTCTTGCACACCCTCCTGCCTCACTGCAAACTAAGTACAGTAAACAGTAACACAATATCTTCACACTGCTTTCCAATTTTCACTGGGCCATGCATCAGTATAGCAACCACCTGCCCTGGCAGCAAATTTATGCTGCATAAAAGTTCAGTTTTTCATCACCTCAAAGCTGCTATTTGGTGTCAATGTCACAGTCAGTGGACATCACCAAACGCCGTGCCTGTACGGGCCTTTTATTCAGTCAGTGATAAAAAAAATAAATAAATACAAACAATGACTGTGACAGCTCATATTCAAGGAATATCCTGAGACGTTGGCAAATACCTTAATCTCATCACGTATACAAAAAAGGGATTTGAGTTGTCACGTTCACAGCAACCAGACATGCACAACAACCCAATACACAATGAAAGCAGATCAATGAAGGTAATTCAACAAACCTCTAACATCACTGGAGCTGGGAGTGGAAATACAATTGAAACACAATATCTGGCTTATTACTCATAACTCCATCTATTTATAAGAAGTGAAAAACAACAGGAAGCACTCTCTACTGCAAACATGTAATCTTTATTTAAAAACAAAATACTACCTACTGCAACCATGCTGTCTAGATTTTTCCCCTTTTTAGATTTTATCTACAAAAGCAATCCCGTGACTTACATAGATTGCTGTCTCAAACTGGGAATAATTATTTGCATGGGCAAATAAGAGCAGGAATCAATAACACAGGGAGATTTCAGTGAGGTACTGAGAGTGTCAGGATTATAAATCCTTAGAATTTACAAAGAAATCCAATTCAGACCAGAAGAAAGGGTGTTAAAAGGTCTCCAGATCTGTTGTCTTCACTGTGACCTGCTGTCTTTACACTCATTTTCCTTTCCCGCCACTCTAGTGGGAGCAGGAACAAAGCCTTTCTCCAGCTGCCCGTCTTTTCAGTTGGTTCAGGTGGTTTGGATGAATAGCAGACTGGCAACAGCAGCTCCATGACTGCACTACAGTCGGCACAGTTGAGTTGAAATACAAGGCGGTGAGTCAGTTTAGCCTAATCATTTCCTTCACATTAGCCAAAAATGATCTATGCTATATTCTGTAACCAAGAAGACTGGTTAAAGCTCAGGAAACAGGTGAAAACTTAACTCCCACTCTTACTACGCACCCTGACATAGGTCACAGCAGCATCAGCTGTTCACTGGGGGGGGAAAGTTGCCATTCTGGCGCACTCTTCTCCCTGTTCAGGGGTCACAGAGTCACAAATAGACACAGATTCATGTGACCTGAAGCCAGGCCAGGAAAGACACTCAGTAAGGGAGAGAACCTGCAACAGAACTACCCCCTATAAATCATCCAAGTATCACAAAACCACAAGAGAAAGAACCCCACAAGATGCCCACTCCCCTGTTCCAACCACACTTATGGTTTCAGATTACAACTGGCACGCTCAAGCGGTGAATGCATTCATTTCATCTGCTCATCAATTCATTTCATTAGCTCCTGTGTGATACCATCACGCACGTTGTACCATTCAAGAGCCCATTACAGCTGCCAACACACACACACACACATCCTCCTACACAACCACGTGTCCAACGACTGATCACAAGGTTATCTAAAAATGTAGCACTGCTATATTCAATTCTTTCATTCGACAAGAGTTTCATTAGAGTCTTTTTTTTTTAAATCACAAAATTCGGGAAGAAGATGCAGCAGTGGTTTAGATGTGTCACTCTCCTGCTGAGAGAAACAAAAACCGGCGAAATGCGAAGCGCAGGAATGAAAAAATGCGTTAAGAAACAGCGTTTTTTAGCACCACAATGTTTCCATTAGTCAGCCCTCTTCTCTAGCTGGACCGTCTGGGTCTAATTGCCGGGATAGAGCGCGAAAACGTGGCGCTAAATTTAATTTAAATCAATAAAGGACACACGCGGCCACGGAGTAACGAAAGCCCCGGTCAGTCTGCCTCTGTTTTTCTACCTCTTTAGATTATTTTAGGTATAAAAACGAACCACGGCCTCGTGACTTTAACACAACAGCACAAATCAGCATCCGATACAACAGCAACGTTATTTTTCAACAAATTTGCCTTTTTTACGCTTAATCTGAAGGCTGTTTCGAACTACCGCGCATTTATGTGGCGATCTTTGATGATAAAGGTAAAATAAGCGTCTGTGAGTACACACTAGCGCTCATTGACTGCAGTGTGATGTCTTACCTTACCGGAGTCGGTGGAGTTTCTTGTCCCATCCACTCTGTCTACACAACTCAAATGAATAGACACGCCTTCGTGGCATGATCATCACCCAATCGCATCATTCATCGCAAGTTTAGAACAACAAAAGGCGCACAGGGGACGAAAATAAGCCTGTTATTGGGTGGTAGCCCGCCAGGGTATAAAAACAAATATCTAAAATTAATAAATGAGCCCAAACACAACACGAAAGGATCCTTTTGTCACAGTCTGTGAGTTTCGCTCCGAGCCTTTAAGTTTTCTGCATTGTTTTTAATTTGTAGTTCAGGTTTATTCGTTTCAGACTGTGTTTCATCGAGCTTTTTCGTTTCAGCACTATCCGCAGGGGCGGATCTAGAAGGGTCCGTGAAAAATAACTGACATAACTAAGGACGACAATAAAATGTCATCTGCCACCCAAGACTTTCTGGATGTGTAATGCCAATGTCTGTGACTGTTTTTGAAACATCTCTGATGAGTAATCATATCACTACTGATGTGACCAGCACAACCAGAAATGTGGCAATTATATCACTTTAAAGAAGCAGCTTGTGGTACAAATGAAACCAAGTAATGCAAAAGTACTTGCCACAGCACAGCATGGTTTTTCTTTGTTTTTGCTACAAGAATTCAGAACTTCAAAATAACAACGAAAAAAACAAAGTAAGCAAAAATACCACCAACTAAATATATTCTATAACAAAGCAACCACCTTTTGCTTTGATAACACCTTTGCACAGGCAGCATCATAAACAAGTCTTGAGGGAGTTTCCACATTTGCTGAGCAAGAATCACGAAGCAAAGTTTCTGCAAGGCACCATTACATAGATTGGAAGTGATGCAAACAGAGATGAATCCATGTTTGAGTGATGTTTCAACTTTGGTCATGAAAACCCATCAGCTGTGATTCTCCCATAGAGGAAGAAAAGGAATTTAATGTGTCTTCTACTTGAAGCCTGAGAAGCAATGATTCAGAATTCAATCACAAAGTTCGACAATCCTAATGAATGTATTCTTTGATCCTATTCTCTGATGTAGACAGAAATCAGTACATAAGGCAAAAACAGAGTTTGTACAATTATAATTTTTGAAAGAGTTTGAAAGTCAATATTTGGTATGAGCACCTTTACTCTTCAGCACTGCCATTCTCTTAGACAAGCTTTCTAGTAATTTCTTAAAGTAGTCTTCGGGAATACTTCTCCAGGCTTCTTGAAAGACAATTAAAGCTTTTCTTTGAATGCTGGCTGCTTTTTGCTCCGTTTTCTATCAAGATGATCCCACACTGCTTCAGTAATGTCAAGTTTTGAGCTCTGCCAATCCATGACATGACATGCAGAAAAATAAACCTGTTGCCAAAAAGACATTTTTCAGATGGTATCAGTGGTTTAAAATCAAACCCTTCTTTCTGCATTCCCAGCTCCATCAGTTTTAACAAGATCCCCAACACAACAGGCTGAAATGCAGCCCCACACCATGACAGAGCCTCCATCATATTTTCCAGATGCTATAAACACTCATTGTTGCACCTCTCCTCACCTCCTCCAGGTGAGGAGAGGTGAGGTCAGTTCCTTGATCATTAATATGCAAATATTCATGACTACTGATCAACAACCACTGATCTTTTGGGATTTCCTTACCTGGATGATTGAGCTTGCATCAAAATGGTTTTCTCAAATGTTTTAAGGATAGATGTTACTGAGAAATATCTAGTTTTAGCTAATATAGCTCCTTGGGAATCACCTTGTTGGGGCAACCACTTTTAAAAATCAGATTCTGTCAGATTCTCTCATCATTGGTATTTTTGGTAGATTTAAGTAAAAATCTGAACAAATTTTGATTTTTTTGACCAGCTGCTGGTAACAAAGTGTCTAAATGTACTGTTTAAAATTGGTGCGTTGCTAAGTTGTTCATTATTTGTAGAGACAACAGAGGTTCATCCCATGAGTTCGGCACATTTTATGCTTGAGTGATTCATAGGTCTGTGTTAAGTGGTTTAACAAACAAAACAACATTCTGGTCAGATACAAAGACTGGACTGACAGTGAGTAAAAAAGCAGCCAATATCCAAAGACAAAGATCTTCAGAGAGCCTGGATAACTATTGCCCAAGACCCCTTTAGAAAATTACAAGAAAAGTCTGGCTCCTTGGAAACAAAATAAAGAAATAAGAGGTATCTCAAGAGTTTTGCACAGTACTGTATTTCCAAAGCAGCACAATACAAATAGTTACCAGTAATTAATTCGGTGTTAAATATGGAGGGAGTTGTTTTAATTAAAAATGTACAATCAATTATTATTATGCATTACTATTATTCACACTAACCTACAGTATTTTCCCTTAAGGCCAAAGCTGACTAAGTTTAACAGTCTGAGGCATATAGAGAAGGACAAATCACCCACAGACAAGATTAGAAAGCCTATTTAGTATTCCTAAAGAGCTGTATTTGTGTAAAACAAAAAAAAATGCCGAAAACATTTTTTCCCTTGTACTAGAAGAACTGAGTCCAGTTTTTGTCGTGATCAAAAGCTGGAAACAGATGGAATCGGTTATTGCTGTTGTGCAACACTTTGGCCTGCTGTATCTCTAAATAAAATACAAACATCTTACAGAATCTTTTAGAGTGCAGCTTGTCTCAAGAGTGTGCAAAAAGAGACACCAGCATATCATTTCATCATAAAACGTGGGCCGTTGTTTGTGGACATTTTTGTGTCGAGTCTGGATACACTTAACCCTGTTTACTCATATAGTTGTGGTAGGTACACAGTCATCCACACCCTGTCTCCCCTCCGTCTAAAAAAAGCTTGCGGCGGTTTCGGACAGAAACCATCTGTGACGGAGAACAAGTCTGTCTGCTTCCCTGCAAACCCAAACCCAGTGAACGACGAGCTGAGCAAAGAGGACTGAGGGTCCACTGTCTCTCTCTCTCTCTCTCTCTGCTGGTGTGAAGACACAAAACTGCACAGCATTTCCATCACTGGCCTTTCAAATGTATTTTTGTAACTATATATGTCTGTGGCTTGTTTATCGGCTTGTGTAGCCAAAGAGGAAAGTCGGTTAGCAGCTTGTCAGTGCTGTAAGGCACAAACTTAACTGGGTTTTTCCATGAAGAGGACTGAGACTGCCAGGGAGAAGGAAAATAAAAGAAAGGAAAAAAAGAGAATGTGGCTTCTATGAGAGACTTCTTTCATGAGGCAATGTTGAACATGCACGCAGAGATATCTGACGGGTAATGTGGGAAAGATAAATGCAGGTGACGACCAGAAAATTGGGGCAGAGAAAGCAGCAGCAACTGTAACCCAACGGGTGTGCGTGTTTGTGGTCTTTGGCGAAAACTGACTCCTTTGGAGCGCCTGTGTGACATCTGGCAGAGGCGGTTTTAGCCTGCACAAGCTGAACATGCAGCCAAAGCAACCTTTCATATTGTCAATGAGAGCCTGAAAAAACAATCAATGGCCTTCTTCTTTTTGTTGTGTCGCTGTCAGATGAAATGCTTAACCCCTTTGCTTCCCGCTGACCCACAAACAGCTTCCTTGTTTTGCCATTTTTAGAACAAAAGTTAAGCAAATAAACATCACACGTCTAATTCGAGAACATCTTGTGAAGTTTGTGGCATAAGAGGTGCACGCAGAGAGAGGAGGAGGGCATGACGTGAATAGGCTGGAAGTGGCTTTCTGACCACATACTGAGATTTAAGAAGACAGTGGTAAAGAAAGGAATCCCAACGGATGGCCTCTAAACCCCCGAATGGCTTAGGAAGCAGGGTGAAGTAAGCTCTCTACTGGAGGATGAGGATTTTAAGACCTGGCTCCATTTTTAGGGTTTAAAACTTGGACTGAAGCGATAAAGACAAACAAACAAAGAAAAACTCCTCACAAAGGTATGTGAGAGTGGAATCCCTGCTTTCATTACCTCAGAAGCCCCTTCAAACTCCCAACTGAGTGCGAGTCGTTGCAAGGGTCACGCGGTACTATGAAATCCCTGTCACAATGGACCATCAGCAAATCTGCTACTGCACAGACAAGGAATTCCTCTCAATCTGGAGGTGCGTTGAGGGACAGGATTTTGAAACAGTCCATTATGGGATTTACATCCAAATCCAGAAAATTTAAAACTGGCATTAGTCCCAATTTGTGCAACTTGAAGAGTTGCTGCTCACATTCTTCTGTGTGACCATGAAATAAAACAGAAACCATCAGACTTTAATTTGCTGAATTCCCTTAAATCACTTCTTCATATATCACTAACTTGGTATGTATAAGTGTTGATAAAAGCTTATCTAAGCGTATCTGAAAAATGAATCGCTCCTGCACATAAAAATGATCTTTTCCATCAATCACTGAGCTCATTTTTCATTTCAGGATGGACAAACAGGTGTGCACATTTATACGAAACTGAAGACAGAGAACAGAAGTTATTTATGTCAGTTTGAGCAGGTCTTAACCTTCCACTGAATGCTGTTAAAATGTATGAATTACATGATGTTAAAACAAAGAAATGCTTCATTTTACAAGGTGTGTTTGTTCTGTACACAGAAATTTTGAGTCCATCCATGTGGAATGAACACACACGGAGAAGGCAGCGGGGAGAAGTCGGGGGGTTAGGTGCCTTACTTAAGAGCACTTGACACGTAGATCTTCTGAGATAGCGGGCACCCACCCACAAATTTCTCACACCACTCTCAGTCACAGTTGCCCTCAAAAAACAGTTGCGAACAGTTGCGAGTCTGTTCTGCACATGCGGAGGCGGAGGCTGCGTGAGTGTGCATTCTTGTCATTTCTACATTTCTATTATCCTTAAAATTAATTTGTGTTGTAGCAGATTTGTTCTGACGACAGGACAGAGACCAGTTCTCTGGAAAGAGCTGCTGTTATCCCAGGAAATAAAGTGGTACTAAAAAAAGCCCAGAAATATGGAAACTGGAACCAACAAACAATTAGTTGCTTCATTCCACAGTTCATAACAAATGGCAAGTGCTTCTCAGACATAAAAGGTCAAAATTTAAGACATTGAAATGCACTGCAAACATTTCAATCTAGGGTTTTAATCCCAATGTGGTGTAAGGAAGGTGTCAGCAACCTGCAGCTCTGAACCCAGATTCTTAACGTGGCTTTGACAGAAAAACTAGATAAATATAAATATGAACAAAAGTTTTTTGTTTGTTCTTTTAAAGATTTGTCTGATTTCATCCTTAAGACTGCTGGCTTACAGGCATGGTTAATATGCAGCTGGAGTTAATTCTAAATTAACTGAAGAAATCCTTCATTTTACAAGGGGTTGGGGGTCTAGGTGCCTTACTTGAGAGAAATTGGCCCTTTATTTTAGACTCTTAACCAGTCTGTTGTAGGGCTAACACACCATTGAGTCTCACACCTACATCCAATTTAGAATCACCACGTAACCTAACATCTAACATCCATGTCACTGGACTTCTGCAGGAAGCCAGAGTAAGATGCAAACTCTGCAGGGTCCAGGACCTTCTTGCAATGAAGCAGCAGGGCTAACCAGTGCACCACCATGCAGCCCCTAAGCACAAACCAACATTCAAGAATATTAAACAGGAACTCAAATCTCAAAGCATCACGAGTCCCAGGTACCAAGACTTCAAGCCATGAGTTACATTCACGTATCATCATCATCGTTCAGATGAGAATTGCAGAAAGATAGAAAGGTATAATCGGTGACCAACCGAACACAAAGCAAGAACTGTGTGACACACAAACCAACCTAAAAAAACATCCACGTTTTCCCTCACTCATTCTAGAACTGAATCCACACAAGCACTGTCATAAAAAGCCTTCCCACAAAGCTCTATATTGGCTAATAAGAAGCACTAAAAACATGCTCTGTGCATCCCTGATTAAAGCTCCTCCAGCAAGTCTCCTCTGTCCTTCTGATGCAATCTAGGAACTGATTTCATTCAACATGACACACTGAAATTGCTTTACGTGTCACAGGCAAGTAGACAGAGGGAACGAGGAGGCACAAATTAGAGATGACGAAAGCGCTCTGCCTCCATGTCAAAACTATGCAAACAGTGTCTGAATATCTATCTATCTATCTATCTATCTATAAGGTCAGTCAATTGTAAGTGAGCTAAAAGTGTGTTTTCATGTAGAGAAAAGCAGAAACTGCACAGAAAACACCCCACTTAAAAACATAAAATCCCTGTTTTTATGTGGGCACTAGCTAACTCAATCTGTGATGTCACAACATGTGTTTTTCATAACTGCTTAACAAGGTTAGTGTCTTTGAAATTGTTGAATCCAAAGTCTCCATGCCCAGTTTTACTATGAACTAACTGCACAGACATTCACTGCGACACACAAAACAAATATTAAACTGCAGTAAATGTGAGAAATCTCGCGATTCTGCACATGATCTGAACTGCAGCTGAAGTCCATGACTGCATACGTGTAAACGTATATGTGTTTGCATGCAGCCGCCTGTGTTTTCTTTGAGTATCTACTTACATAACATCATCTGTGAAAACAGCTCAGGAAATCTGAATTCCCCACTGACAGACAGCTGTTACAAGACTTACAAGACGGAGTACATTTGGCTATCAGATCATGACCATCTATAGATCTACTCTTCTCCTTGATGTTGTTTGCCACTCTTCTTAATGCCATCAGTTTTCGCCCAGGCCCTGCTTTACATCTTATCAGGAGCTTACAGCCATCCTGTTGGTCTGTCCCCATAAGGGAAAATAATCAAGCAGAGGTAACCAGATGCAAAGGCTTTATTTTTTTAACATTTTGGAGGTCTGTTTTCTGTGGTGTGGTTGCCCATTTGAAACCCAGTACTCAATTGTTCTTGATTTCCCAGTCTTATTTAACCTTGACTGTTTTCATCTCCCTCCACTTCACACACAGGCCATCTGTTGAAACCATAATGGAAACAAAGGCACACTCGAGGCTGTAATTGCTTAAGAAATGTGTTTAGTGAAAATTATAATTTCACAGTCACACAGCACATAATTTCAGACTGTCAGAGTCAGGTGATGAGGATCTCTACAGTCACTTTTTTTTAAAAAAAAAATTGCAGTTCTTCAATTTCACCCTAGATTTCAAAGGATTAGTAATGGAGTCAGGTATTTATTTAAACTATGGAAATTTTCTGCATAGTTTATCCAGAACATTAACAATGAATTGCAGTTCATGTTCTGCATGAAAATGCAGAGTTTTTTCTGTGCTTGGTCTTAGGAATTCATATAAAAATGTTGTTTTCACTCGCTGGGCCCATGTCCTCATTTTCGGTTTGTCAGCATCTTAGTAGGTAAAGGTGAATGGCTTGGACATGAATTGAGCTGCGGTTTGGGGAAAGCCTTGAAGGGGAATGGCTCCCGGGCCTGGCAGATCCCCATGTGCCAAAGAGAATTGAAGAAGTTAAAGAATTGAAAAGGGGAGGGAGGGTGGGGCACATAAATGAGAATGAACAGCTTGTAGAACTGGGGGAACTTATATAGATGAGAACTGGAAGGAGGGTGTTGGAGGCAGCTGCTAAAGTTCATTTTTAATTGTCAAAAAAGTAAAATTAAAATTGCTGGTTACAATAAGCCTGTGTGTGTACGCAGTGACTGCAGAGCTCCAGTTAGTTAAAAAACTGGATGCACTTCCAAAAGTATGGGTATTTTCCTCAGTCTCCTGACTAGTCGTGGTGTTGTAGAGCTTTATATTCTACTTCCATCTGAGAATAGTTTGAAGCATCTACAAGGATGTCCAAACAGAGTGGAAGTGTGTAGGATGTGTGGGCAGGATTGGTAGAAAAGTAAAGGGACGCCTTTGTGGTCAGGCTTTATTCTACGTGGCCATCCTTCCACCTTTCCCAACCTCTCGGTCCTTACCAACTATCCAGCATAGAGACAGTTACAACCGTGGGCCTAAAGAACTGTATCTCTGGTTGCTTTCTTTCAAAATTTTATGTCATATGATCACACGAGTGCTCCTTGATGGCAAGAAGAGTCTGGATGGTCAGAGGAGTCATCAAAAAAGCAAAGCTATACAACAGCGCAGTATAAATTGATAAAAACAGATTTATTCTGTTTTATGGAGAAAAAAAAAAACAAGACTTTGGTGATATTGTTCAAGGTTCTTTATTTGTCACATGCATAGTTATACAAGTATAACACACAGTGAAATGTAGCCTGACACACTCCTAGACATGTGCAAAAATGGGGGGGGGGCGTGGTAGAGGAAGAACATATATACACACACACACACACACACATATACACACACACACACATATATATACATATATATATACATACATACATACATACATACATATACACATACATACACATATATATATATATATATATATATATATATATATATATATATATATATATATATATATATATATATATATATATATATATATATATTAGGGGTGCAACGATACACAAAATTCACGGTTCGGTTCGATACTTTGGTGTCACGGTTCGATATTTTTTCGATACAAAAAAAATGTTCATGCCTTTTTAATTTGTCATTTATTAAAATTATAAATATATATTTTAACTCAAAAGTACAGTTTTTAAATTTAACCCTAACCCTTGTGCGTGTTTTTTTATTTTGACAGCGAATGCGCACCTGCGGACCACTTATGTGCAGCCCTGGTTATTTAGCTCGTCATATTGCAGCCACAGAAATTATTTTGTCCATGAAACCATAAAGCTGCACTTTCTTTTTGCCTTATAGTCTGATTTGTCATAACTTCTCCGTTTGTGGTAAGCTTTTCTTTGGCTGTCACTTCTTCACCCTGACCTGTCTTATTTGGCTCAGCAGAACTGAAATGCTTTTACACATGCACTCACACATGTTTAAGCTTGCTGCGGGAGATTTCACTTGTCATGTTTGCATAGTAAGCTAACGATCAATAAGACGATGTCAGAGGAATTGGTGCACAAATTATCATCACTCACAGATCAGTGCTGTCGCTCTCTATACACAGTTCGCACGATTGCAAAGTGAAAGCAAAAAAACAAGCGCAAATTCAAACGCGATTTCAATATGTCACATATTGACAGTGGCTCACCGATGCCAATGACATAATTACCCAGCTACATTTCTGAAAGAATGCAAAAGCATTGACATATATTTTTCCTACAATAGCCTGACGGGCAGGGAAGAGATAGATTTTGGTAGCCCGACTGAAAAAAATCGCTAGCTCCGGGACGTCGGGCTAGCGATATTGCAAGCCCTGTATCTGATTGAGGAATCACTCATCTTTGGAAAAGAGAGTTTATTACAGAGAAATGGCTCTTTCCAAAATAAAAGCTATACTATCCGCTTCTTCTGGGCTATATTCTCAGCAGCATAAGGAGAATCATGTGCTAACAGCTGTCTAAATGACTCGGCTAAAGTTAGTAGCATGCTTGCTTTTTTTTGTCTGCTTCCACTTGTCTTTGCACTAGGATGATGTCGGCGTAAATGTGCAGTCATATTCGTTGTGTTCCCACTAGTGCTTTCAGGTTAATCTCGTTGAAATGACCTTAACGCCACAACACGGCAAATCTCCGTTAACGAGCTACCGCCGATCGCTCCGTGCATGGGGCTAGACAGCAAACACGTTAACGAGCTAACTGCGCTAACACACTAGTTCACACCAATGTAACTGAGCATTGCATGGCACATCCAACATACTGTTTTACTTTAGTCCATGACTCGCTTACCTTCAGGGTCGTACGTCACATGAAAACCAAAATAATTCCAAACGCCAGATCTGAATGAGGTCCATGTTGCAAGTAGAGCTTAACTTCTGTCTCGCTAGCTTGCCCTGCGCTCTTCCTTCTGACTATGCTGTCTGTGTTGAGCGCTCAGTGGATCTGCGCTCGACAGTGCAGCCTAGGCGGAGTAGTCGAACACAGATTCACTGAGCGCTCAACACAGACAGCATCGTCAGAAGGAAAATTGATAAAATAAATTACAAATGTTGTATTGTTCGATACATATGCGTACCGAACCGAAAGCACTGTATCGAACGGTTCAATATCGATACGAATATCGTTGCACCCCTAATAAATATATATATATACACACACACACACACATACACACACACACATATATATATGTATAAATATGACCCTTTTTGAAATAAGTTTAAACTTGAAATTTTATTTATGATAAAATAAATGATTATAAAAAAAAATTACAAAGTTTTGGGCACGAGCTTTTCAACTTTTGAACAGCGGTATTTAAGAAAGACAGCCACTGGCTTAAAGAGAGGCAGAAGGACACTGTAACAGCTTGTTTCACACTGAGGATGAACTGTAGGCTGGCCTTTATTTGCTCATTAAGCTTACTGGACAATCCCTATGCATACTATTAATTAGATTACATGCATCTGCCACATGCATGGCCAAACAGTGACTGTGAGACGTGTCATGGGCACCATCATCAATGCATCTCAAACAGAGATGTGGGAAAGGTTCAGTTCTACAGTTTTTCATTTATTATTAATAGATAATGAACAAAAGAAGCATGTTTATCATATATTATATTGTGTTTGTTTACATGACACCTCTACTCTCTTTTAGCCTCAAGTTGCACTGCTGAGACTTTGACCACAAGTGGCATGACATCATCACACAGACGATCATACAACAGACCCCGACATCTGTCAACAATATCATTATTTGGAGGCGGAGTTAGCATTTTGCAAAAGCATTGCTTGATAAAGGTGTGATATGCTTTTAAATGTTTAAGGAGGATTTAAGATCTCAGTAAATCAGAGATAAAAGACTAAATGATGCCTCAAGGATTTTAATTTTTTCCAAAAGGTTTTTTAAAAAAACTGAATATGAAACAAACAAAAACAAACAAACAACGTAACAATATCTAGAATCTAACAACATTCATTTTTGTAAAGAAAATAAAGATAAACATATTCTCTTATTATACTGACCTTGGATTTATCTATTGTTTAGGATGTTTTAATAGACGGACTTATAGACATTACCCAAAGGAGGTGAAAGTCTTTTACCTGCCAGCTCCCAGCTAAAAAACTATGTCATGTCTGATTGCACTGACGTGAGAACACTCCAAGTAATGGGGCACAGAATTCCTACCTTGCAGATATGCTGCCTCCAGCATGCTCACTCTAAACCAGGGAATACACGCAAGAGTGAGAATGCTACTGATGCAGCTAGTCTCCTGCTGTGTGCTACATATGAGGAAGGACGAAAAAGGACACTGACTCTTCAAACATATTTAAACAGCTACAGACTGGAGAACACTCTTTATATGATGTAAAGATACCAAAACACAGGAAAGCCTGCTTTGCCCTCTTATGCATGCAACCTTGTCGCACTGGTGTGCAATGAGCTTGTGGTTGTCTTGCAGTCTAGCCTAGTTGCAAAATGTTTTCAGAATTAAGGAAACCATAAACCTCAAAAGACGCATACTGTGTGCTGTATGCGTGTATCACAAAATGGCATGCATATATCAGTCAGCAGATTTAGACATGTTGGGCAAAAACATTATTCACATGACTTGAATGTTTTTTGAGTAGACCCAAGTCATCTAGTAAGTCATACATTTTTATCAATAGCCTCAGAATTGTTTCTCTTTCTTCTAAATCTTAAACTTTGCATTTCCCTGATCTTTGGGTAAAGCTTTGTAGTCCAGATCAAAGAAACTGGGCTTAATTTCAGTGCAAGTGAGAAGAGAAATTACAGTCAGCCTTGTGCCTGTAATCCATTTAGTTTTCGCCCTTGGCTCACTCTTTGTGTGTGGTCTTGACTCTTGCTCATTCTCCACAAATGTCCCAGTTATACCACAGTATCAAAATCAGCCCTGTCCTTTTCTTTCGTCTTTTCTTTCTTTATTCTTTTGAGGAAAAGCAGCAGCAGCAGCAGCAGAAAGCTGTGATCCTGGTGTAACGGAAACCAGATTCACAGCACTCAACATGGCATATCAGAATAAATACCTCGTACCAACTGTCAACCTTGGTGGTGAAGAGGTGATGATTTAGGCTTGTTTTGCAGCCACAGTCACCAATTTTTGTAAAATTATTCTTCACAAATCTGATATAAGATCGGATTAGGAATGTCTGATAATTATCTGAATTTCTGCTAGTGTTTTCTCAAAGTGTGTAAAAAGCCTTTTGCTCTGTTATTTACAGGCAGTTTACTTTGTGGACACTGAAAACAACAAATCTGAAGCTGCCTGGAAGTTAAACAACGTTCCAATGTTAGCTGAAAGATTTAAATGGCAAACATATGTTTCTGATTATTTCGAGGAGTTTCCCTGAACTCTCATCATGGGTATGTTATGTAATCATAACTTCTATCTTCACATGAAAAAACATGAAGCAACTACCTCATTTTTATGAAATCTACTTTGCTTGACCAGCAACGAAGACAAATAGGCGTGAGCCTTAGTTGACAAAAACCAAACTGACCTCAGTTTGCTCAACTAAACTCAACAAACTTCTGTGTTTGTGTAAAATATGCCTTATTCGACTTCTGAAAACAAACCTGAGATTATTTACTGATGAAACTTAATCAGACCACATTCCTGGGTATTTTCTGCAAAAATACGCTCAGGTTATTTGTAATCTCAGACTTCTTTATTTTTAGTGACTGTAGAAGCCCTCTCAGTTTAGTTCAGACACCCTCCTTTTGTCCCTTTTGTTTCTATAGTAAGTTAATCATAATATCCATCATGGAAGTCTGTATACATACTAACAGCTTTGTGAAGTTGTAGTTACATGTTAACCAGTACTTAACTAGTTATACACTGTTATCAATGCAGATGTTTAAAATAACTAGCTGACTGCAGTTTCACTTTTTCTGTTTCTTGCTTTTGTTTTTGTTGGTATTTACTTTGTGCTAATGAACTAAATAAACCTTCATTAGATGAGCACAACTAATTGTTTAAAGTCTTTCAGCACTTAATCATGCTTATTTTGAACATTTCACAAAGACAAAACTGCCCTAAAACGTTTCAACAAACAACTGCTCTTGCTAATGGTAAAACAACACTGCAGAAAGCAGTGTCACCCGAGTATGTTAGCACACAAACTAGCACTACTTACAGTAGACTGTAAGTGAGATGCACAAGGTCAGCAAGGTGAATCCAAGGTTTTGGGTGTTTAAATGATCCACGGGTTCAAAGTACGCAAAGAAAATACGCCCCACACCCTTACACTACCAGCACTAGCCTGAACCTTTGTTACATGCCAAGATGGATCCATACTTTCATGTTGCTTACACTAAATTCTGACTCAGCCGAATGTCGCAGCAGAAACTGGGACTCATTAGATCAACATCCTATTGTCTAATTTGTCTAATCTGTTTCAGAGATGCTCTTCTGCAGATCAGCAGCTCCTACAATACTCAGAACAACAACCATGCTACATTCACAGTCACTTAAATCCCCATTCTTGCTCATTCAGCAGATCATCTTGACCATGTCTACATGCCTAAATGCATTAAGTTGAACAAGTGTCCCTAACAAAATGACCATAAAGTGTACATTAAACAATAAGTAGACATCTGAAGCGGTTTGTGCCACCAAAGATGAAGAAAGGTTTGGAGGTAACCAAAGACACTGGAATCCTCCTCTGGGCCATGTCAAAGCAGGACAGGATTTCCTTTCCTTTGCATTTATTTCAACTGTTGTTTTCATGAAACTGTGAAGGACATTTCCTTCTATTTCACCAGTTAAATACATAAACAGATTGGTTTGTCTCTACAAAATAAAGTCAGTTGTGTTTAAGACCTTGATTCAGTTTTGGTTAGTCCACTGCATCATGTTACGCTGCTGCATACTCACACTACGTGCTGTTCCACCCCCGTCTGATTTTCAGATTGGACTTTCTAATTATAGCTGCACAATTGTCTCAGGGCATAACGTCCTGGTAGGAGATCAAAAAGAGAGAGCTGCAGAAAAGGACAGTAAACTGGGCTCAGTTAATAAGGTGCTGAAGGCCGGTTACAGAGCCTGTAGGGAGTTCAGCATCTTGCTCAAACTCACAATGATCCTCGGCTTCTGCAGTCTGTAATCTAATCACTTCTATCTATGTGCCTCTGTTACAAGAACAAGAGAAAACAATCAGGATGTCACATAGTTTTAGTGTTTTCCTAATAAATAGGAAACTTAACAGATTTTGCAAACAAAGGCCCATTAACTAGTAAAGTGCTACTCACTGGGGTGTTGCTAAAGTGGGGACATGGGGTGGGGGTGGTTTCTTTTCCCCCTGAAATTTGATTGACATCCCCTCCCAGTTTCCCCCAGAATTGTTTTATCAAATCAGTGCAAGTGGGAAAAACTACAGGAGGGACGAGGAGGTCTGGATCCAGTGATCGGGTTCACTGCTTAAAGTACCACTCCCTAAACTCCATTACATTTCAAATGTCAGCCTAAAACTCTGTTCTTTATTTCTACAACTGAGCAGAACAAAACATGCTTACAGTTGCAACCAGACTGCACCGAATGCATGGCTACATTATGGAAACCGATAATGTTTTTAAACCTCCGAAGGAGGAGGAGCAGGAATAGCTGACACCCGATGATGTTTTAGTGAGGTTTATGGTTTTGTATGGTTTGGGGTTTTTAATAATCAGCATATAGGAAATGTAGTTCTCCTTTAATTGGCAAGTCTATAAAATAACTGAACATTAGGAGCGGCATGAGTTCACAAAGCTCTGCAGTCATCTTGCCTTTATCTTTTGTCAAGTTCAAATCCAAATATTTTCAGTTTCAGTGAGATAAGACTGAGAACAAATCAATTCTTCTAATGATCAACTACATTTTTGATGACTGTTTTCGAACTGAGAACATCAGTTCCAGTGAGGATGTAACCTGCACCTCTTTACATGCACAGCTGTGTTCACTGCAGGAGAAAACCAACAGACCATATTATCACTGAGAGAATAGCAGCTTTCTCAAAGCCACAGGAGCGCTGATATGCAAGCAGCTTTAAAGGTGCAACACACTCCACCAACATTATAGCAAGCACACAGAGGACAGGGAGAGAGAGAGTCTGAAATGGTGTGTGAGCACTGAAAACACCAGCCAAATGTTCACATGATACAGTAGTGTTTTTACATCAGTGGGGTCTATTCTCGGAGCTCTTTCATGTTATCTCCTGCTGCATAGAGTGTGTGTGTGAGTATTTGAAAGGAGGGATCTCCATTCTCACACTGCCACCTGCTGTGGCGCCTCAACTCAAACCGTGCACAAGTCTCAACCTCTGGCCTGCACCAACGTTGAGTCCAAACGAGTCATCTTTCAACTTCCTCTGCAGCTATCACAACAAAAACGCGGGGTTCGTGTGGACTTTTCCACAGCTATTCCGCCTCACATCAAAATTCGAGTACAGCTCTCTGCCCTCAGTCACGCGTCATCTGGCGCACTTTCAGCACCATGCGCAGCATTTGACCTTGTCACCGGTTCTGCTGGAGTTTCACCAGCTCGTCCCAAACAGACAGGAACACAGACTTACCTAATGCAACCAGCCTGCGATAACCTCACATTCGAGCAGCACGGAGCTTTGTGGGGAACAGCGGAGACGCGTTCATTCGTCTGTTTTCTCTCGTCTCATTTCAGCCGCGAAATTAGACCCTGTTCGTGCAGCTGGCACACATAGATGGGCTACTGACTGCAGGGTGGGGGTGGCAGGCGAAAGGGATTTCTGTGACTGGTCTAGATTTCGTCAAATAGCGGGCCAGGGTTTTTACAAATAAGCCACCAGATTATAATCCTTTTAAAACTACAACCAGAGCTCGATACTGGGTCAGAGAGAGAGAGGACACAGTTATCTAAGTATTCGTCCATGCATTTTGGCACCACAGTCTGTCTCACACTGTTGTGGACCAGCAGCCACCTACTCTTAACCATAATAGTCTCATAAGAGTGTTAATTTATGCACTATTAATTGTATGCATCCTCCCAGGTCCCATGTATATCTTCTACATATACTGCAGCTGTCTGTGTTTAAAACTAAACATGGCTCAAATCGTTGTAAAGACTTGGAAACAAATTAGATACACTATCAGTGAATATTTCGCAGGCATGTTCTGGATGAACATTTCGTGACTTTTTCATCGGGGAGTGCTGATAAGAAAATGCAACCCATATGGCATTATTTTCATTAAAAACACGGAGAGGTATTTATTGTTACAGAGTAGATGTTGCGAATCTGTAAGAAGTGAGAAATAAGTAAATATTTTTTCAAAAAATAGCTTAAACCTGATATTTATGAGCGAAGTCCGGCGCAGAGATACGATTTCCCTTTCGGGATTAACTTGGTGATCGAGAAAGGAGGGTTTAATTTGAGAAATGTTTGCTTGAATTAGTGATGGTATATTCTGAAACTCACCAATAAATTAGAAGGAAATCATATTTATGGTTGGGTTTTTTTCTCACTTAATGTTGGATAAGAAATGTGCGCGCCTTCTGTGGATGCTTTACAGCACAGGTGGTTTATTTTGTAACCCCGAATTCCATTTTTTATTCATGTTGCTGGTTTGTTATAAATAAAGTTACAGATGACAAACGAGGCTTTGCTTGATCCAGCTCTGTGCAGAGAGCTGGGACATGTGAGGAAACAGCTTCTACCCCCAGCTGCAGCATCATCATCAGTTATTCTTTCTTCTTTGGAGCTCCTTTCAACTCAAAGGGTCCAGCATCTGATTTACAGTGGGGCAAAAAAGTATTTAGTCAGCCACCGATTGTGCAAGTTCCCCCACTTAAAATGATGACAGAGGTCAGTAATTTGCACCAGAGGTACACTTCAACTGTGAGAGACAGAATGTGAAAAAAAAAAAATCCATGAATCCACATGGTAGGATTTGTAAAGAAGTTATTCGTAAATCAGGGTGGAAAATAAGTATTTGGTCAATAACAAAAATACAACTCAATACTTTGTAACATAACCTTTGTTGGCAATAACAGAGGTCAAACGTTTACTATAGGTCTTTACCAGGTTTGCACACACAGTAGCTGGTATTTTGGCCCATTCCTCCATGCAGATCTTCTCGAGAGCAGTGATGTTTTGGGGCTGTCGCAGAGCAACACGGACTTTCAACTCCCGCCACAGATTTTCTATGGGGTTGAGGTCTGGAGACTGGCTAGGCCACTCCAGGACTTTCAAATGCTTCTTACGGAGCCACTCCTTTGTTGCCCGGGCGGTGTGTTTTGGATCATTGTCATGTTGGAAGACCCAGCCTCGTTTCATCTTCAAAGTTCTCACTGATGGAAGGAGGTTTTGGCTCAAAATCTCACGATACATGGCCCCATTCATTCTGTCCTTAACACGGATCAGTCATCCTGTCCCCTTGGCAGAAAAACAGCCCCATAGCATGATGTTTCCACCCCCATGCTTCACAGTAGGTATGGTGTTCTTGGGATGCAACTCAGTATTCTTCTTCCTCCAAACACGACGAGTTGAGTTTATACCAAAAAGTTCTACTTTGGTTTCATCTGACCACATGACATTCTCCCAATCCTCTGCTGTATCATCCATGTGCTCTCTGGCAAACTTCAGACGGGCCTGGACATGCACTGGCTTCAGCAGCAGAACACGTCTGGCACTGCGGGATTTGATTCCCTGCCGTTGTAGTGTGTTACTGATGGTGACCTTTGTTACTTTGGTCCCAGCTCTCTGCAGGTCATTCACCAGGTCCCCCCGTGTGGTTCTGGGATCTTTGCTCACCGTTCTCATGATCATTTTGACCCTACGGGATGAGATCTTGCGTGGAGCCCCAGATCGAGGGAGATTATCAGTGGTCTTGTGTGTCTTCCATTTTCTGATGATTGCTCCCACAGTTGATTTTTTCACACCAAGCTGCTTGCCTATTGTAGATTCACTCTTCCCAGTCTGGTGCAGGTCTACAATACTTTTCCTGGTGTCCTTCGAAAGCTCTTTGGTCTTGGCCATGGCGGCGTTTGGAGTCTGACTGTTTGAGGCTGTGGACAGGTGTCTTTTATACAGATGATGAGTTCAAACAGGTGCCATTCATACAGGTAACGAGTGGGGGACAGAAAAGCTTCTTACAGAAGACGTTACAGGTCTGTGAGAGCCAGAGATTTTCCTTGTTTGAGGTGACCAAATACTTATTTTCCACCCTAATTTACGAATAAATTCTTTACAAATCCTACCATGTGGATTCATGGATTTTTTTTTCACATTCTGTCTCTCACAGTTGAAGTGTACCTCTGGTGCAAATTACTGACCTCTGTCATCATTTTAGGTGGGGGAACTTGCACAATCAGTGGCTGACTAAATACTTTTTTGCCCCACTGTATATATTGCGGGATTAGCAAAAGAAGGTAAAAAAAAAAAAGGGGTAAATGTGTCATGTGGCCTGCTTCAAGGTTTTTCCACAAACTGTCTTTGAGTTTATGCCATTTAAAACATCAGCAGCAGGAGCGAGATGAGACCTGCAAAACAAAAACAGAAAGGTCCACCAGTATTCAGATATTTACTCAGTGAACTCACAGAAATATCTGGTGTGCTATTCACGGTGCATTTTCACAAATATGTGAACATGATGCAACTTATTTCTATTTGCCAACACTCTACTTATTAGTGTGACTATGCATGCATGTTTTATTTCACACGTTTGCTGTCCTCCTCCACACCAAACCCAACCTAACAGTGGGCGATCGTGTGTGAGGGAGAGCACATACTACATACATCCACAACTGGATTCCCCTCAAATGTTTGTCCTGTGCGTTTCCTTCATTGGACGGGATGGAGAGTAACTCACTGACCCTGTTATGCAACCCTGGGTTTGTAAAATTCCTGATCATGGCTGAATCCCAGCTCAATTCAAAGTCTTATTACTATACTCAGTGCACAATACTACTTCTCAGATACCCTGCAGACACACACACAAACACACACACTGAGAAAAGCATAACCCTTCTTCTCATGAGCTCAACTGTGAGACACGTCCTGACCCACATAAGGAAAATTCCTCCAATTCCCTTGCGTAAGTTTCACATAATTTAAATCGCAGGAGATTAACCACTTGACTGTTTTTTTTTCTCAACAAGGTATGGGAGGATTATATCAAATAACCTTAGTTAGGATCAAACACTGCTGCTATATAGAGACTATACACTCTTACTTACTGTGGCTCAGACTGTCTATAATGAAGTAGTGATTGAAGCACATCAAGCCACGTCAGGGAACTGTAAACAAATTATCTGGTGAGGTTTGAGCCACTGAGTCCCCATTTGGGCTGGACATGAACAGACATGTGGGAAATAGTGTCCAAGGATCCAGTGGTGTCTGCTGATGATCCCGTGTCTTTGTGGGTGGTTGCATAACCAGATTAGGGCAGTTAGTTTTAGGCTCTGGGGTCACTGGGGCCTGATTATGCTCTTTAGCTTTTTCAATCTGAATCGCCTGAAGCAGCTTCCCAAACACAGAGATTCCTGAATGTGCTGCTGTTCTGTGTGAAACTTTTAGGCCACATGGAAGAGATTCTCGGGAAAGGCCTATAAAAAGGCTTAACAAGTTCCTGAACAAGTCATAGATGATGGCGAATGTAGCTTTCCAGCTGCTGTTCTCAAGAGTGAGTGATTAAAATTGAAAAATGAAAGCTCTAGAAAAAATATAAACCATGACAGAAAAAACATTTGAGGAGTAAATACCAAGTTTAATAAAGGTTTTTGAAATCAATGCATGAACAGAGTTCATTTAGTTGACTAAGATGTGCTACATGTCATGATTAAGCAGGATTGTGAGGCAAGCTTAAATACAACAATTAAAATGTTCAAAAATCAACTACTGGAGGTGGGAAAATATATTTTCTTACACCGACTGAGACGTTGGATAGATAAATAAAGGTTCTTGCAGTACCACCTAGTGGTAAATTATTTTCTCTCAGGCTGGACAGAGGTATGCAAAAAGAAAAGTGGGTAAACGTTTCAGGGTAAACTCCATTATTAACCAATCCAAACACACATACACACACTGCACAGCACACTCTCTGTGTTTTAAACTGGAGGTCATATATATCACTCAGTCTAAAAAATAAAGGACTTTTTCTTTGTACCTGAACTGAATTATTTTGTCAGTTTGCACTATGCATGTGCACATCCTGAATTAATCAGTGATAACTTCTCTTGTAAATGTAAAACTAGTTAGCCTAGAAAAATGAGAGCACATGAGTACTAGCTACACTCATGGCTCACTGGATATTTTTTGCGTTTTGTTGCAGTTTCAGCCAGTCTGGCGCCTTGGTCACTTAAACCAACTTTGTTCCTCAGCTTTAACTTCAACAGGTTGTTTTGATTATATCTTCATGTCTAAATGCATTGAGTTGCTGCCATGTGGCTGATTAGATATTTGTGTTAATGAGCAGCTGAACAGGTGCACAATGTATGTATCTATTGCACAATGATATAATTCACTCCCAAATTTCCCAACCTGCGCTCAGTGTACAAACATTCACTCGTGTGCAGACTGTTTCGATGGTTTTGGATCTATTCCCTGGGTCCTTGTGTTTATCTTCTGATTTCTGTTTACTTTGTTCTGGACTTTGTTATTTTATTGGACTTATTTCATCATTAATGCTTGTTTTTTCATCAATCATTCTATCACTGGTGTCCTGCTTTTGGCTTCTCTTGTCCACATAATTGATGATAATTCCAGCTCTTCTTTTACTTTTTAAAATCTGTTTTTAAAACTGTGTTTTGTCACGTTGACCTCTGTGCTGCATATTTGAATGAATGGTGCTGTAAAAATGACAATGTAGTTTCCCACCGTAAGCAAACACACTTCTAGAGAGAAGCAATCATCTTGAAAATAAACACTCTTATTCATTAGACTGTAGTAGTCCATGATAATTCACCACTACAGCACACTGTGGAGGTTATATTTCCAAACTGACATCTGAAGATTGTTCACTTTCAGAGTTACATTCAGATACTCTTGAACTCATCTACAGCATGAAGGCAAAACATGTCTGGATGGAGAGACAACCAGTGAACTTTTACATCCAGAGATTCTCTGCAGGTACATGAGGTCATGTGACCAGAGCCTGCTGGCTGTGCATCACACAGACTCCCCAAGAGCTCTCGCCCAGCGTGAAGTTAGTGACAAACTTGTGATGAATGTAAAACATCTAGCTGGTAAAGAAAAGTGTCCTTTTGAGACCAAAAAAAGAACTGAAAAAGAAACAGAGGAACAGAAACAAAAAAAAGAAAAGCTTTGCTATGTAGATGTTTTTTAAACTTTTAAGCTGATTCTGAATTTCTTCCGTTAGTAGAAAAAAAAAACAATTCAGCACTCGTGGTCCATCTTTACATAGAAATATAGCTCAGCGTACGCACTAATGCACTAATCAAGTATAACCAAACCCTCATTATTATTTTTTTTTAGTGATGGGAAGCACAGAAAAATATGACTCTGCATGTATGCAAATCTTCATTTCTAGAAAAATAAATCAGTAGTGATGAACGAATGCTTGAAACTGAGCTACTTTCATCTGTAATAAGAACCTACTGCTTTGAATTAGTTGAAATGTGACCAACTGTGGTCTTTGCAGACCACAGAAGAACATTATTTATCATACAGACACAAATCATTTTCATTCCATCATTTCTATCTATTTGTTCCTAATGACGTGACAATGCAGCTTTGTTGTGTGTTATTATAGCTTTTTAAAAATATAAATGTTTTGGGGTTGCAGGTGAATCGTGTCTGCAGTGGTGAAGAGAGAGCTCACTATGAAGCTGTCCATTTATAGGCTCATATATATTCTGACCTTCAGCTTTGGCGATGAGCTCTGGGTTGTGACTGAAAAATTAAATTGTTGATGTATGCAGACATGAGCTCATTGTCAAGAATGTCTAGGCTCTCCCTTACAGATAGAGATGTCTTCACATTGTTTGGGTATCCAACCAGAAGGCCTCCTGGACAGCCCTTAAATATGGGCAAGTTCTAGGAGGACTGAACCTGATAGGTTATCACACAAACATGTCATATATGTTTACTGGAGTTTGCATGTTCTCCCAGTGTTTGTGCTGGGATAGGCTCCCGCCTCCCCACGACCCTGAGTTGGATAAGTGGAAGAGAACGGACGAATGGATATTATTTGGCTATTATAATTGCTCTTAACAGTAAATTATTCTTGGTGTACCCAAAGATCACAGGAAGTACGTATGTGAAAAAATGTCAGTGGGATGATTAGTAGGAAAATTACTTTTAATAATAAAGGTTATAATTAATGAATCACAGAGCAGAAGAGATTTGGTTGATGAAGAGGTCGGCACACGGCTCTGAAAGTGTGACAGTGTTTTAAGTTTGCATGACCAGGCGAGCTGCAGCTGTACCAGAGAGCACATCTGCTGAACATCTGCTTACTTGAAAAATAAGAGTGGAAAAGTGCACTGTGTCCCACTTTGCTCTTTCTGAGTAAAATAAACTGATGATTTAACACCAATCAGATTCTGTTGTATAAAAGCAATCATTACAAGCTGGACGTTATCGGCAATGTTATTGCTCAAAGTGGGGATCAGAGGTCATGTCAACAGTAAAGAGAAACATAGTGTGAAGCTCAGAGCCTGCGCTCATCAAACTGTTAAAATACTTTTCCTTCACTTTACTTTTTAGCTGTTTACACTGCTTAAATTTAAAAGAGGTTTGCAGCTTTCTTTAGCACTTTTCATGCATCTTATAACGATGTTATAAACAAACGCTTTTATTTAAAACCCAAGTTAAGAATTCATTTTCTGCTCCACTTTGGTTTTCTATAACACATCTTTCAGTGACATGTGATTTTTATTAAAGAAAATGAATCAGATACATCAGAACATACAGACGATTAATCACAGTGTCACCTGATAGCAGCTATTAAAGAGAAACTACAAAACAACAAAGTGTTAACTTCCAGAGGAAAACCTTCCTTAAAAATGTATTTTAGGGGAAGTCATCGGACATTTTAAAGTGCTTTATTTAGTTTTGAGATTTAACTGGTGATTCTATACATGCAGCATTAAATTTCAAGTTAATTTAGTTCATGCTTCGATTGATTTCTCAAAATAATAACCTGCTGCTGAGTGCAGAGACTTGTTTTTACAAGGGTGCTGCTCAGAGGACCTAAAAACATGTTTTTCAGGCAGTGGATGAACTGGAGGGCTGCACCGAGGCCCAGAATAGAATAAATAAGGATTATTTTGAACTGTGAATCATGCAATGCCCAAGAACAAAAACATGGAGCTAAAAATAATTGAATTAGACCCACTTTAAATGTTACTGACATTTTGCTTTAAGCATCTTTATAATGGGTCTTCTTGCTCTTTACAGCAAAGTTTGGCGTCTCTGTTGAACATTTTTCATTATTAAATATGAGCCCGGGGGGATGAATGAGTCAATATTTCTGAGTGTGAGTCCCCAGGTGATATTTCAAGTGTGCACTCTGTAGAAACCCTCTGCCACAGATACCACAGCGGTGAGGCCTCTCGCCTGTGTGGCTTCTCATGTGCTTCCTCAGGTGTCCGCTGTGGGTGAAACTTTTGCAACAAAAGGAGCAGCAGAAAGGCTTCTCGCCCGTGTGAATCCTCATATGTATCTTTAAATCCCCTTTGCGGCTGCACTCTTTCCCACACACATGGCAACGATGCAGTTTCACCCCGGCGTGGCTCGCCATGTGCTCGGTCAGTGCGGTCGTGCTGTTGCACTGCTTACCGCACATGTGGCAACATTTTGAGCCCTTGTGCGATTTGAGGTGCATGTTAAGGCTTTCGGTGGATTCAAACATCTTTCCACACACGGCACAGATGGCACCTGCGTCTGCTGAATGCACGTGGAAAGCATGATTTATCAGGTGATGGCTGGAGGAAAACGATTTATTGCACAAATGGCAATGATAGTCAGGTGCAGCAGAGTTAAAATGAGGTAACTCAGTGGATTCTCTGAAAGTGCTAAAGGGCACCTGGGTTTGTTCTGATGAAAAACTAGCAGCAGGTCTTTCGCTTTCCCTTCCGTCCTGGACGCTTTCACTTTGGGCTAGAGTTTGTGAAGAAGATGTCAATGTGAGAGGCAAAATGAACTGCACAGTTCTGGTTTCCTGCTCCTCCAGAAACTCCTCATCACGTTCACAGTTTTGCACTTCAGGCTGCAGAGACGGTTTCGTGTCCTCTAGCTCATTTTCCTCCCAAACAGAAGAGTGAGGTGGATATGAGGCATCAGCATCATGAAACTCTTCGGCCTGTTTTTCATCTTGCTCCTGACCAGCCCAGAGTTCGCTGTCTTCCTCTTTAATATGTTGAGGCTCTGCATTGCCCTTATGGACGCTGATGCTCGGTGTGCGCTCACATGGCTCCTGCTCAGGCGGTGACTCCTCTTTACAAACAGACAACTGAAGAACATCTGAAAAAGAAAATGTAATCTTTCTTTTACTACTTTATTACTATAAACAAGGATTAACAATCATGTTTGTTACTCTCAAAAGGTCCTTTAAAAGCTTTCAGATGATCAAATACAAATTAATTAAAAGCTTATCATTTACTGATAAAAAGCAGATATCAGCAGTTTGCTGGTCTGGAGCATTCAGATGTGTGTTAACACAATACTACAATCTTCCCAGGAGTGGTCGTTCACCCCAACTCACCCCCTGAAGCTGAAAGAAACCCAAGAGCTACATCTCAGGCTCTATAGGAGAAAGCCTCAGCAGAGCTTAGAGCAAACCCCACGACTTCTGACACAATGTCATGCCGACTGTTGGTGGTGGAGGGGTAATGATTTAAAGCTTGTTTTGCAGCCACAGGTCCTGGGCACCTTGCAAACGAACACTTCTTTGTCCTAAAGTATCCTAGAGACAAATGTGTGGCCATCTGTTTGACAGCTGAAGCTTGGCTGAAGATGGGTCATGTAACAGAACCCATTGCCAAGCACAGCAGCAAATCTCCACCAGAATAGCTGAAAAAGAAAAGATTCAAGATGTTGCAGTGGCGCAATCAAAGTCCAGACTTCATCTGACTGAAATGGTGTGGTGGAACCTTAAGAGAGCTGTGTGTAAACAAACGCCCAGAAACCTCAATGAACTGAAGCAATGTTGGACAGTGGGACAAAATTTCTCTACAATGATGAGAGAGATGTATAGTTGTACAGAAAGCAATTATTTCAAGTCACTGCAGCTAAAAATGGTTCCATAACCTACTGAATGATGTGGGTGCAGTGAATCAACTTTTTCACATGAGAGTATGAGGTCTTGAATAATCAGGCCCCAACACAGTGACCACAACAACACCTCATAGTACCTTATTATTCAAACAGTGTTATTCTCAGACTGCAGGCTTACTTGCACTTCCTAGAGTTTTTAAAAGTAGAATGGGAGGCTGGGCCTTCAACTATCAGGACCATCTGCTGTGGACCCAGCTCCCACTTTGGCTTCAGGAGACCGATACCCTCTCTACTTTTAAGATCACAATAGAAACTTGACATTTTGATAAAGTTCATAGTTAGTGCTGGATCAGGCGGCCCCAAACCATACCTTAGTTACTACTAAGTAAATATTTAATGCTTAAGTATTATTTTTTCACAACATTTCAAAATTCCTCATTCAGGAAAATCAGAAATAATATGAGTTTTAGACTGTCTTCCAGTCAGTTGCTGGAGCACAAATTAAAGTGTTAAATAAAATTAAACACACTTCACAAATTACGTTGCAGAAAATAAACTTCCTCTGCAAGGTTACATTTTAGGTTAATAATTCCAGTCTAGTCGGACACCCACAGATAAGTAAAAAAATAAGACCCCACAGACCTCTTTTCTGGTTTGTCATGAACTCCAGCAGCAGACCTCTGAGTCGCTCGATCTCCTGCTGGGAGCTGCTCGCTTCTTCCTCGTATTTTGCTATCGTCCTCTCAAACACCTGAAATATTTCCTCCGCGGCGGCTGTCAGGCGCTCGGTCACGAAGGCCCTGAGAAGAAGCGGTGAAGACATTTTAGGATACGTGTTACTCTAGAAGCACGGGAAGAGGTTTAAAAGACAGCGGGGGTTGCACTAGCTAGAAGCTACGGAAGCAGAAGTAAACAAAGTACCGAGAGGAAGAGCGCTGACAGCACCCACAAATCAGACAGGTGCTGCCCTCTGGTGGACACCAGCGAAACTGCTCGGAAACCTTTAACTGGGCATGTTCTATGCAAGGTGATTAGACTTGATGATTTTATAAAAATTATAGTTAACTCAATTAACTACCCTCTGCACCATAAAATAAATATTTAGCTTTCAGTTGCAGGAAGTCTTCATTCTCCTGTTGCTGCTTAACTGCTCACCTCAGCATCCTGTGCTTGGCCTGTCTCCTCCAGCACATTTTAGTGCATCATTTGTATTTGTATTCTGCTATTTTATGTTATTATTATTATTATTATTATTATTATTATTATTATTATTATTTTGTTGTTTGATTTTACTTCACAAATGTGTTTGATTTGTTGTGTATTTTTTACTTTTAAGCTCCTTTATTTACTTTATTTATTATAAACATAGCTCTTTCATAGTGAGTATTTGTTTTTTTCTTTTTAAGCTATTTTGATTGACTATATTGTATTTAACTGTGGAACTTAATTGGCACTAACACAGACATCTCACATTTTTTTAATAAATGAAGTATATCTTTATAAAACTAAAAGAATCAAATAAAAATGTAAGCACTGTCTTTAATATTATTTTTTGTTATTTTCACATAGAACACAAACCCTCATTCTCATTTACTCAGAAAATAGTTGAAAACTCCTGCTAAAACCAGGCAAAGACCCTGTATACCCCTTAAGCTATCGTCCAATATCCCTTATAAATGTAAACCTTAAAATAATCTGCAAAGCGCTTTTAAAGAGATTAGAGAAAATAACCCCCCTCTTAATTCATCCTGACCAAACTGGTTTCATAAAGGCACTCATCTCATGAGTAGGCACTCATCAACAAATACACGTAGATTACTTAATTTGATTGACTACTCATGCAGTAAAAACATCGAAACTACAATATTATCTCTAGATGCAGGAAAGGCGTTTGACAGAGTTAACTGGAAATTTTTATTTGCAACTTTACACAAATTTGGTAATCAGTCTTTATGCGGTTGATGTGTTACTTTTTCTGGGGTAATTGCATTGATAAATTCTTTTGCAAGAGTATCAGATTATTCAATTAACTGGTCAAAATCTTCAGTCCTTCCGATTAATTGCTCCTTCCTAAATTCTTCTTCTACACCACTGCAATCGGGAAATATAAAATATTTAGGTATTAATGTTTCTCCCAAGCTTGCAGATTTAACTAAATTAAACCATATCCCACTTTTAAAGAAAAGTAAAAGGTGATCTGGCTGGATGGAAATGTCTACCCATATCACTCAGGGGAAGGGTTGCCGCTATAAAAATGATGGTCTTACCAAAAATAAATTATTTATTCTCAATGATCCCAACTAAACCACCACAAGATTGGTTCAGATCTCTAGATTTGTATATGTCTAAATTCCTTTGGGAAGATAAACCACCACATATAAGCTTAAAAACACTACAAAAGACCAACAATAAAGGAGGATTCGATCTACCTAACTTTCAGGCTTCAATTTATCTCAGGATGGCTAAAACATACCTTCTTAGATGAACCTTGGCTAGATGTAGAACAAGCACTTATAATAATCTAGAGATTTCAGACCTACCATTTATCAGCTCAAACATCCAACGACATGAATGCTTTAAAAGCGTCAACATCAGCTCTTCTCTGACAGCATGGTGGGAGTTTCTAAAATTGATGGAGTCTTCATTAATCCCATGCAAACGTACACCTATCTGGAACAACCCTGACATATTACAAAACAATAATATGATAAACTTGTCAGATTGGAGTGGTAAAGGACTCAAATACTTAGAACATATATTAGAAGGAACAGAATTTATTCCATTTGACAGACTAGTTACACAATATGGGATCAACAAGAAAAGATTTTTAGAATATCAACAAATTAAATCCATAGTAAAAAAGAAATTTAAACCCGGGTCAAGTTGAACTACAAACACCATCAAGTGTGGTACAATTTCTTACTCATAAAACCCCCAAATTACTTTCCAAAATATACAGATTGCTTTCTGTAACACTTTGTATTCAATTAATTCAATACAAAATATTACATAGAGTACACTATACAGGTCATCGGATGATTTCTGGGGGTGCTCCGTCTCCAGGCTGGGGCTCTGGCTGGGCCTTGGGGGCTTGGGTCCTGGTTGGTGTGTCGCCGAGGTTGTGTGCGGGTGGGTGCATGGGGGCTCAGCCTTGGTGCGGGGTGCCTCTGGTGCATCAAAGTTGAAAAGCATGAAGCAATAAAATGAAAATGTATAAAATCAAATGTTTAGTTAGGGAAATATGCTAAAATATAAATCAAATGCATGTAAGTCAAGTAAATTTCATGTCCCCAGATTCTATTAATTTAGATTTATTGTATCACTTCTTTGTATTTTTGACTACCACATCATCCTATTTGTTGCTGGTATTTGTCAGCAGGTAGGAACTTGAAAGATTTATGCCAGCCTGACTAGAGGACTCATCCAGTGAGTCTCGATTAATAAATTAATAAATCCATATTGTTGTTTCATTTCATAAACCAAGGTCAGAGTGAAAAACCTTTGTAGCATTAATTTATAACTGACTCCACAGAGTCTGAGTCGTGACCTGGGCCCACTGCTCCCACACTGTGCTCTCCTGTCTACCCACTTGACCATCTGTCCCACGCTGAGCTCAAAGGAAACAAAAGGGACATGATGTAAGCTGTACCTGGCACCGCTGATGTCCATCTGCAGCAGGTAAACAGTTAGACTTTGTATGTAACACTTGTCTAAAAATACTAGGCAAATTGCAGACATACTTTTATATTATTTTATTTTAGGTTTCTTTTCACTGCTGAGCCTTTGTCAAGGAAACAGTTTCAACCAATCCAGTAATGCTCCAGGGATATTGGCCTTGCATGCATTATGATCACCAGCAGAGGGAGCTGAATAATAAGAAATATATCTCATATGCAGTACAACAAGACTGCGCGTAAGTGTGTTTTAACTTAGTTTTAATGAAAAGCTTGCTCCTGTTTCTGTTTATTTCACTCCTTGACTAGCAGGACTGTAGTCTGCAGAATATTTGCTTACAGTCAGATTCTGAAAACTTAAAAAGCTCAATACTGCACATGCTTTTATTCGACTTATTCCACTGTGGTTTGAAGCTGCAGCTGCAGAGGTCCTTGTGGGTTTTCAATCCAAACTTCTGTATCTTAATTGCGATTTCAGACTCATGCACAGAGTGTACCGCTAACTCAAACAGCCTTCATGTCTAATATGTAAATTCATGTATTCGATCACAGATTAAAGACGAGAGATTATCAGCTCAATGACTTGCACTCTCTGGTGAAATGTGATCTGTCATGATTTATTTGATGGCCACTGTGGCATAATGTGGGATAATCTGCAAATAAAGCTGTTATGTTATTACAATTAAACACCAACAATGATAATAATAAGTTTAATAAAGTGCTTCCCATTAAACTCATAATTATTTAGACACGTACTTTATGCACCCAGCGCAAGTATTTCTCCAGCTTTTATTGAGAAAATGAAATTAGTCTTTACCAAAATAGTAATAAGTGTGTTATTAACTGTTAAACTTCCTCATATATTAGCCTCCAGGCAATCAAAACATGCATATATTTATTAAGAGGAAAAATTTAATCTTTTCTAAATCTAAGAATCTACTGGAATTTTTGAAATGACTTAAAGAACATATTTTTTCTTTATTTTTCCTTTCTTTCTTTCTTTCTTTCTTTCTTTCTTTCTTTCTTTCTTTCTTTCTTTCTTTCTTTCTTTCTTTCTTTATGTTTAAACTTCCATCAAGCAAACAAACAAATATAGGAATATTAACATTGTGCAAGCTCAGAAAGTTTGCTATAGGAAAGAATAATAAAGTACTAAATTTAACCATCTCCTAGTATAATAGTACCAATAAGTAATTTCAATTGTTTGTTTGTTCTTTTTAAATCAAAGTGTGATATTAATGAGTCGTACTTAGGTAGAACAAACATAAAAACAAATAAATAATTAAAATACGATAAAACGGGGAATATTCTTATCTCAGAAGAATGTTGTGCTTTTCTTTGTCTAGGAACAGAAGCTGCACAAAAAGAAACGTTTTGCTCATTGACAAAACTGAATTTTATTGTGAAAGGACTGGGAAGAAGAATTTTTCGCACATGCGTAGAATAAGCCAGGTTTCCGGTTCGGCTCAATTGCTGGTAGTTCCTCCAGTCTAGGTCGGTGAGGAGTGGAGACAGCCAGGGACCGAGCTGAAATGTCGGACAGCGGGAGTCAGGAAGCCCCGAAGACACGGATACCCAGGCCGACGGTTGGCAACAAAGTGACCGTGGTACTCGGCGCTCAGTGGGGCGATGAGGGGAAGGGGAAAGTTGTGGATCTGCTGGCACAGGACGCGGACATGGTGTGCAGATGCCAGGTACGTTAGGTGAGCTCTGTCGTCAGGAGAGAGTCCGCAGGTAACTGCTGCCCGTTAGCTGAAACACCCGCCTCTCTGATGTTCTGCCGCATTCTTTATGAAAACCTACTGTCAGCTTCCGACTTCCAGCCACTCAGTGGGAGCTGTCACGCCACGGAAATATTGCGCGAATCATGCAAATACAAATCTGCACGAACTCGACAGCAATACATTCAGCTCCTTTTATACAGCACCTCTGTTTCGTGCCGGGCTTCACCCGTACTGTCCCGAACTACCAATACCCAACATAACAGGTGCGATTTCACCAATTTCACACCTCGTGAAAGTGGTTAGCACCGGAAAAAGCGGGGTCTTCCTCCCCCCCCTTTTTTCTGTCATCCTCACAAGACCGTGTGAATTGAATCCAACAAGCCAGCGACTATTTCCTGGCTGACGAACATCCCAGGCAGGCTGGCTGGCTCTCTGTGTTTTTGCTAAAGTCACCTTGAATTCCTGCTAGCTGCCTAGCTCCCCAAACACCTGTAAAGCTGTGGTGACTTCATGTGCACACGTAAAACAGATGCCTAGAGCTGGTTATTTGAAGAGAGAAGGCGCAAAACAGCGGCTATCCTCGGTTTGTGTTTATTCTCGCCGAGCTCTTCATTAATGCTTGTGTCTTGGCGGTATCGGCACAATTAAAGTTATCTTAAGACATTTTCTTCTTCTTTCTTTTCTTCTTTTAAACCTTGATTGCTGTTAGCCTCAAAATTGACCCGTGTTGACATTTGACAGCGTTTCAAACGTCACCCAAAATACACAAAAATATAAACTTTAAAAATGTGCAGGTACTACAAACTCTAACACACTGATGCTGTTGGAGTCAAACTAGAGAATCTTGAAACTCTGAAGTTGTACATGCCATGTCTCTGTGTATGTTTTTATGGGACAGTGGTGACATGCGATTTATCTGTGCACCTGCTGGTCTCTAAAGTGCCATGGGGGGAATTGCTAAACAGTGCAATAGTAAAACAGCACAGGAGGGATCGTGTATGGGGGCACAAAAGGAATAGAGGTCATACAGAGGTCAAAGGTTTCCTTGAGAGAGGGTACCTCAGTGCCACGGTGGAAAATTGGGTAATGGTGTTGCTTCACATAAAGAAGGTTCCTGGTACCAAGCCTGTCTGCGTGCAGTTTGCCTATATGAGTACTCCTTTTCCTTGTACAATCCTACGACACACATTGGTGAATTGATCATAGATGTGAGTTGCAAAAAGTGCTTGAAGTTTACAGTACTGTATGAATATGTGGTTACAGTGTAACTTGCAATTAAAGGCACTTTGAGTGGTCAGTAAGGTTATTTTTCCTCCAAAAACAAGTGTTGTAAAACCTAAAGAATGCCCTCTTCCTGCTTTCTGAAGCATTAATTAAGGATTACTAATTGATTACTAATAATCAGCATTTGTTGTAGACACTTACTTTACCTCATAATAAGTGACGCACTTCAATTCTTTTTATATGAAGACTTTATATATACTCCACAATGCTTTTGTATGTTTTACACAAAAGCATTTTAGAGCCATGTTTATACAAATTCAAAAGTAGATGGAGAGACTGGCATAAGGACTGTTTTCAATACTTGGATAAAAATCCTTTGCAGTCAATGACTGCCTGAAGTGTAGAAACCATGGACGTCACCAAATGCTGCGTGTCCTCCCCTGAGATGCTCTGCCAGACCTTAACTGCAGCCAGCTTCAGCTGCTGCTTGTTTGTTTGCTCTCTTGGGTTGAGATCAAGTGACTGACTATGCCATTGAAGAATATCCCCTTTCTTTGCCTTGTACGGTTTCTTTTAAAGCATGCTTTATTTACATTGTTCATTTGCTCTGTGAAGCGTTGCCTGGTCAGTTTTGCAACATGGAGATTTGGGTGAATCTCCATGTTATAAGGAATATTGACGTGACACTTATGGTCCTCTGTAAGCATTACCACGATGGTCACAGAGTGGCACAGCTTGCTTTTAGAGAGATTTTAGTGTTTTAGCTTTTTTAAAATCTGTTAACTGCATAGACAATGGCTAGAGCCACTCATTGGTTCTTTTGACCATCTTTTGAAGCCAGACATGACAATTGAGGCCTGACTGTGACACAGAGGACACTACACACTCATTGGCTAACAACTTGTAGTTGACAAAATCATGAGCCAGTGAGCATACCCTAAGTAGTCCTCCAGACTCTAATAATGACCACAATCTACAAAATGAATTTCACCTTTTTAATTTAGCAAGACTAAAGACCGAGCCCATAATCTCACATAGAATAAAATTAAGCTTGCTAGTAAAATGGTGACAGTACAAAGACTGCAAGGACTTTTGATTTGCATCCACTGTGGCTTCCTCATGCAAAATGAGTGGATTCAACTTTAAAATACCCGGATATGTTATCCCTGGGCTTTTAATATGCCTCTCCTCTTTTTGTCCAGCCTGTATCTGCCCTTGATCTGCTTAAATAAAAAGGTTTAAAACCCTCAGTTAAAAAGAAATTCTTAAAACCCTGCTGTTATTGTGGAAAGCAACAGAAAGACGACTGCTGACGTCTGGCAAGGCTGCATCAGACTGCTTATATTAGGGCTGTGATGTATGTTGTTACACATCATACAGTGTCTGGATTTGAAATGCAGCAACCTTATGTTTTGGACTGGTTTAGGTATTGCCTTAGCAACAAAACATGCAAACTAGTCAGCTGAGTGTGTTGTGTTTGCAGAACAATGCGCAGTACTTCCTATTTTGGAAGAAAAGGCATCAAAGCTTTGCAGATCGCAAACAGGCAGTTTGTCAGCCTGAATCTGTGCATGTAATGCAGTGAGGAGTGGGGAAGCAAACTAATCACAGTATGTTTTACAAGCCTGCCGGGCTTATGCACCAGGTTTATTATTTTCTTTTCTAGGCAAAAGCTTCAACGGTTAAGTCTGTCTCTGTTAACTGTTTTTGTATGCATTTAAACAAAAAGCAGGTGAAATTAAATACTTTATCGCTCTGTCACAATGAGGTAAAATGTGATTTTGGTACTTCCTCTTCATGCTGTAAGAGGGAAACAAGTAAAAACCCCAGTGCCTCCCTCCTCTTTCCAGTAATCCGGCTGTGCCTACGCACAATTAATAACAGCGTCAGGATAGTCCACATCAATTCACTGCAATGTTAATTTATCCTCCGTATACCCACTTCTTGGTTGCAGCAACTGCGATGACAGATTTTCCAACATGTCCCTGTAGTAATTGCACAGATTGGCTCAGAAGCGCACTGGTTTAAATTCTTCTTGGCAAGGTGTGAAAATCTGATTCAGAGGTTTGAAACTTGCTTGAGAGAAGTGCTTTAAAAAGAGAAAAGCATCACACCGTTTTCACCTTAAAGATCTGATGACTAACATATGGTGAATGCATTTATGATGTGTTGTTCTGCCCTCCAGCACTGTAACTTTTTTGAAAATTAGACTCAAGATAGTCCTTTCAGCTCACCCCGTAGCTCATGGGTGTGAAACATAAGAACCGGGGGCCAGGATCGGCCCGTTAAAGACCCCGATCTGGCCGGTTGGATGGTTATGGAAAATGTGAAGGAGGGCATAGCAAAGCAGTATTTCTTTACCATGTAGACAAAGTGAGGCAAAATGTTGAAATATCTCTTCTTTGTCTTATATTAAAGTATCTAATTGATTAAATATGCAGTTAAACTTTTTACACTGTCAGAAATTGGAGTTTCAGCAGTCCATCCCACATGAGATCAAAGTAAGCTGTTTGTGGCCCTCGATATAAAATAAGTTTGACATCCCTGCTCTAACTCAAGCTCAAACCTGCACTCTTCCACTAAGTAGACTCACAAAGCTCCTACCAAGTGAACGGGCAAAATATTAACCATATCCTCTAATCAGGCAGCGATACCAAAGCAGTTAAAATGCATAATAAACATCTCAAAATTATGATTTAAATCTGTTTGACAGCAGATGGGGAGGATTTCCTGTTAAACTGATAAGTGCTATAAGCAAACCTTGTTCCTAATAAAAAAGCAAAGCTTAATAACACCTTGTGATGTGCACTTGGTTCAGTTTTTAATTAAAATTCTAATGTTGGTTTCCAAAATTATAAAACAAGATACTGAGATAAAACAATTACTGCGCCACATTCATTGCTCTCCACTCAAAAAAGTCCAAATTAACCCACAACAGTCTGTGGCTTCTTTCTTTTTTTCAGCTGAAATATAATTAATGTTTAAAGAAGTCGATGTAATTATACAGAATTGCTCGATAAGCCTAGAATTACTTTCGGAAAGTGCGTGTATAAACCTGTCAGATAATTTCAACAGGAGCCAAAATAATTGTGGTTTATAATTCTGCTGTAATCAAACAGCCTCTTTCACTAACGCAGACGGTCCAGTGAATCTGCCGAGTGCTCGTGAAAACTGGTTGTTCAGGAAACTCCCTTTTCCGTCCAGTTGTCTGTCAGGCGACCCTGCACAGACGTGCTTCCCCTCACTGCATTATGATGTTATGACATGTGTGCTTGATGTGTAAGTGAGCGGTGAAGTGCTGCAGCAGGCACCCTTAGTCTTTTTATAAAATCAGCTTTGCCAAGCAGTCCTGCTCGGTGTCCCTTACAGCTCAGACCTCTAAGATGCTGTTGGTGACAGTTGGGTGTGTGAGTCAGAGGTGTGTAGCAGACAGGGCGTGATACCAGCAAAACACATTTACAGTAATATATTTCTGTACAAGCTGCTCACACCTTTTAAACGTTTAAACATTCGTTGAATGCACAATGCGAAGACAATTCAATCAGTGATTAAAGTAAACTGTGACTGCGTGCTTTTAACAAAAGGAAAACATACAAACTGTAAAGTGTTGTAGCTGAGTACATTGATGCCTATGTGGGATAGAAATTACTCAACACGTACTTTAATAGCTGATTATTTAAGTAGTTTTCTAAACAACCGCTCCAGATTGTCATATTTTTACTTTTTTTATTTATCATTTTGGACAAAGTGTTTTTCACTATTCAGATATTTTACAGTTAAAAGTTTAGAGTGGCTCGATCACCTGATCGGAGATGGGAAACGTACCTGACGCAGAACAAAGGGCTGTGAAGCAAGGTCATCGGGTGAAACTGATAATACTTCCTCTCAAGTTTTAAAGCCCATTTTGTCCAGTTTTGTTTACAGTGTAGGTTTAGCTTACAATGGTTTGTATTATAATGATCTACGAGTTCAGCTGGAGACGTGGTTGCCGCACGTCGACTCAGTTTCTATAGAGATGTTTGCAAAAAGAAAAGAAAACAGAGACTGTTGCCCTGTTAGCCCTTCGACTTTGATGCATTTGGTCTTTCAAGACTTAAAAGGATCCGATAAAAATCGTATAAATCATCTGTAATGAACTGAAGTCAGACCTTCCTACCAGAAAAAGAGGGGAAATATCAAACCACGGCAGGATTTTTCCTGGCTCACAACAGGGATTCACATAAGGAGAACTAATCATTCGTTTTTATATGCAGGAAAGCTTCTGCACAGTGACCAGTTAGAGGCAGATGCTGGCGGTCAGTTTGACGTTAAAGACCCCCGGGCACAACTATGTGGTGGGACCAGAACAACTTGGTTTGATTCAGCTAATCTCATCAATAACACAGTCAGTTCTACTGCTCACGGATTAATGTTGAAAGAGTAATAAAGTATAGAGCTCGGAGAGCGTCTCGGGTAAAATACTCTTGCCCAATTAGAAAAGGAACTTTCTTTGTTGAACAAAAAATAAATAATAATGCAGGTAAAATATTCTCTCGATATTCATTGCTTTGGTCGAGAGCTGCAGCAACCCCTGCACTGGTCAGGGCAGCCTGGCTCCTTCATTTAGATTGGACCAAAGTTTCACGTCATAAATTCACTGCATTGCTAGTTTTTCCATTTTCCTCCATCACTTCTGTTTCATTCGTTTTTGTAGTACTGTATCATTTAGCCAGCTGACTCTGAGAGTTACTACTAGCCTCACCAGTGTGTATGATGAACTACTGTGTTCTACCAATTATATCATTTAAATAGATCTGCGTTTTGGTAATATATAGATTGAGGAAACATTTAAACAAATACAGATATAGTGTTTTTTTTCATTTGCCCGTTGGATGGGCTCCTAACTGTACATGGGAACGAACCCAGAATGGAGTGGAACAAAGCCTAGGTTTAGCTCATCTGGCCAAAGGATATCTCAGTCTCCTTCTGTGCTTCTTTTTTTGGGCCTTTATTTATTCATTTATTTTCGAGTGGAAGGCCAAAACTTTTTAGAGGGGGCTTCTAAATCTTTTTGAAAACCCCCGATCTGTTAAGGTTGCTCGGGGTGTGATCACATCCAGCCTTAGCTTAAACTACCTGCCTGTTTTATGTTTTTTTGCTTGCATCACAAAGGAGAAAAGTAACTGTGAGCATCCCCAACGGCTAGTTAATATCTTATAAATATACATACACGCTCCAAATTCTGGAGTATTGTATTTGATTTTATTTAATGATTGATTCATAAGATGTAGTTAATCTTTTGCAGCATTGTAAGGTAGTACAGAAAATGACAGTGACCTGCAATTTAGTGTCAGAGTACACTTGAGTAAGGCAAATGGTTGCCAACAAAACATGAGCCTGTTTAGGAGGAAGATCCTGTCCTCACCATGACTCCCTGGTTCTCAGAGACAAAGTGTCAGGTACAACTGATCTGTTTAGCAAAGTTGTTATCTGGCATTAAATGACTGAACAGGACGGAGTTGGTGCTGAACGGTTTTAACTGTTTTGCACATTACTTGATTCAGATGAAAAGTGGCAGCGCTAATAAAAAGTCCCTGTTTTTGTGCTAACACATGGGATTCAGTGTGGTAACGTGAACACAGTTTGGTGAGGCGTCAAAGCTTTTTTAAAAGAAGTCAAATGTAGTAACTATATTTAGTTTAAAAAGCAGGATTTGTGGTTGAAGTAGTCCAGTGTTCTCCCAAACTCTCAAAACATCTATGAAAAGTGTTTCTTTCTCCAACTGCAGATACTGTGTCCCATCAAGCATCACTTTTCCTGCTGTGGTATATCACAGTATCTTCTGTGAAAAAAACAATATTTATCTGACAGCGATCTGAGATATAAATACTGAGTCGTACCCAGCCTCTGAAAATGTAAATGTCTTTGAATCTACTGAATCCACTGCTGTCTCTGTGTAAAACTCTGTGGGTGACATTTGTAAAAATCAGGTTTATCTTGCAGGTAGGATCTAATAATGAGTCTGATGAAAAGCATCATGTTCATCATCAAGGCTGAGTGTTATTCATAGCAACCTAAATCCAATTATCATGATCATACTCAAAAAGTCATTCAGACTCTAAGTTTTTATTGAGTTTTTGGCCACCTGCTGAATGTAAGTTGAGTACTTTCTATCAGTTCTAGCGATGTCTGCCTGCTGTTCGCTGTTTGGTATGCCCAGTGGGTTTGAGCAGTTTGGGTTTTCTTTTCAGTGCTGTTAGTTGTAAACGTAAAAAAAGAAGACAAAATACAAGTGTGAACATCAAAACCGCTGAACTGAGCTCATTTTGGAAATCGATGCTACCTAAAAGATCAGATGCGCCAGCAGGACATCGACTTACCCAACTTACCATTCTGACATAGCAGTAAAAACAGAGGCGTTGAGACATTAAAATCTTATACAATGAGTAGAAGTTTCTGCTTGCTCTTTTCTAAGCTGCTTATTTTTGCAAAATAAATGAAATCTGAGACCAACGAGTGCTTTTCAAAAGTACCGTACTTGCATCGCAACATTAATGAGAGGATGGGGCAAAACATGCATTTTAAACACATTAACCAAATAAAGATCCAAAGATTGGATCAGCTTAAGATCTCTTAAAGCTGAAGCCAAATAATCTGTAAATTAATCTTATGTAATTATGTCTTTCAGAAGAAACTACCAGTAGCGCCTGATGACGTAGGGATTGACTAATTGTCCAGTTAATTCCAATGGCTAAGAGATGCATAGTTGCAAGATTAACCCATGTTTTTCCTTTCACATCAAAGCATTTATCCCAGGTTAGAGTCGCATGATTCATTATTACCAACAGCAAGGTCAGATTTTTCCTCAGGTCCTTTATCTATTGTCAAAAAGCTTCTACAGCTTTAGTTTTGTCTCTTTTTTTAATAATAGTAATAATTTCTGTTATTGTTGAAGTATGTTTGCATAGCAGAGACCTTCTATTGTACCCTTAGAGCAGTAATCACACTGCCCCTGCAGTTCCCAAACTAAAGGGCAGTAGGTGACCATCGTAAAAATTTGTGTCTTGTGATGGGTACGAGAAGCCGGTCATGGGACTGCTGGAAGACCGGAGTTCTTCGGTTCTTTGGGGGGATGGGGTGAATCGTAAAAGTCATATCTAAAAAGGAGAGGCATCTGCCCCCCATCTGTTTCCCCTCTCCACCTTCAGGGTGCTGCTGTAGCCAGGAATAACTCCATGTGGCCAAAGCACATGCTGAGCCTGATTTATGTCCACAGGCTTCAGCACGATAGCCTAAGTTGAATAGGCACCGTGGGTAGTGACGCAAGCTGCAGCAGAAAAAATGGATCAGCAGTTTAATTTTTCATCACAGCAAAAGAAAAAGAAATTTAAAAAATGAAGTACTTGCTTAAGTATCTGTTTGTTTCTCCCCTTCTTTTCCGTGTACCTCGTGTTCTTTTTTACCTTAACATCTGACTGATAAACATGAAGAAGAGAGGAGTAAAGCAGGTCAGATTGTGATGTTCTAGTCCAAGAACTCACCGTTCCTTTTCTGGGTCCCCCCATTTTTATCTCTAAAGTCAGATGTGCTAAATCATCTGCAGGCCTCTGTGCTACATCCTATCAGATTAACTCACAGAAGCATGATTAAATACAACAAGATTAAATGGTCTCTGCTTGTCTGAAATTGTAGTTTCCTTTAGCCAGTGGATGTCTTGTGCTGCAAACAAATTGGTGTACAGATATAGTTCAGTACTGACCGTCTACACACCGATAGTGATACTGCTTTCGCTTCTCAGAACCTGCACTTCCAAGAGTCCACAGCCTGAATGATTAGCTGATTTTGTTCTTGTCATAAATTTGTCATCACTATTGTGATTTATCATCACTATTATCATAAAAAAAACTGATGAGGTTCTGTTTTCTCACCGACTTAGCTGTCAGGCAGATAGCGTCGTCTTGTTAAGTGTGAGGAGTTGGCCTTTTATACATGTCAAAGTCAGTTTAAGTGTTGGCGAGCGTTGCTGCAAATGTGAACAGTGTTTGTATAAAGTTGCACAGAGTCTGATGAGCTATTATAAGTGTCGTTGCTTTGCCTCACTGGTTAAATATTTAAAAATTAGAAATCTGAGTGTGGAGTTGGAAAGAAGTAGCATTACCATATCCTTTTTTCTTGCTTGTAATCTCTGCTCAACTGTAGAAGATTATTGAGGCCATATAAACTGCTAATAAGGCTCAATAAACAAAAAAGACAGATTATGGTTAATATAGGCACCAGTTTTGACAAGAAAAGGACTGAAGAGCTTGTAAAGCCCTATATAAATCTAAATTCTGAGTATTAGAACCTGTAGACAAATTGCATATTGTTATGCAAATATTATAAACGTCAGTCTAGCTTTTACTTTTGTAATCACAGCTTGTTGTAAGGAGGGGCGCAAGAACTCGTTATTCCTCCAGCTTCATTTCCTTTCTTGGAGTACCATGTCCTTCAGGCGTAACTACGAACATTCCTTTTTGTATATATTTTTAAAGTGTACGTTTGTAGTTGTAGAGTCTTGACAGAACATGTCGCTGTGTTTGGGTGTGCAGACTAGAGGATTATGAACGCGTTCTTAACACACATTACAAACAGTTCGTTTGACGTGCCCTTCCATGCATCTGTCAGTAGGTTTATACTCGGTTGATACCTCTGCTTTCTGACCTCAAAGTAAGCAGAAGTTTCTAAGCAACAGCGCAGAGCAACACATACCCTAACAGGCAGCGCTTCGTGGTTTGTGTATGATGCTTGTTGCTTCTCGCCAAACTATTTGGCTTTTCAAAACAAAGTTGGAGAGCCTCCTCTAGTTTCTGTTTGGCTTTAGTCATCAGTTTCTGTTTTTTCCCCCCCTCTCTCCCTGCAGGGCGGCAACAACGCAGGACACACAGTGGTGGTCGACTCAGTCGAGTACGACTTTCACCTCCTACCCAGCGGCATCATCAACCCCAAGGTCACCGCTTTCATTGGTGTGTATCGCATGCAGAAATACACTTACATTGCTGCACGATACACACACAGTTCCTCGCTATTTTCTTCTTGAACTGATCGCGATCCCTTTTAGTTGGCTGTTCGTCATCGCTCATATAGCCTCCATCCTGACGACTCTTACAGCGAGTGCGATCGGCTTGACTCGGAGCCAGACTGCAGGCTACATCGTATCCACCCATCTGCAGTAATTTCATTAGCTAATGGATCCAACTTTTCCTTTAAGGCTTCCAGTCCCTGTACACATCTGCAGTTGACCACGTACAGTCTATCAATACTTAATACTGTTTCTGCTTTGTTTTTGCTTACGACTGTGGCACTCATGTGTAGAGGCTTATTTCTGTTTGTTGTGACATAACTTTGCCTCCTGTGTAGATTTTGAGAACGTGTCATTTAGTGAGCACATTCATTCTGACAGTGTCATTAAAAGAGCTTTTTTAATGCTTTTATAGCTAATTTCCTTGTTTCCTATATTTAATTTGGTTAAAGTAATTACCTCATTGCCTCCACTTAATGAAGCTCCAGTTAAAAGCTAATTAGAGCCAGCTGTTTGAATACTCCAGTGAGTAAAGAAAGCTCTGCTCTGTCTCTTGGCATTACATTCAGGCACACCTAAGATTGCTTTCACAATGACGGGCGCTGACTTTGGTTTAGATGCAACTTACACACAGTCGAATGAAGCGACTCTGCCCACAAATGGGAACGATAAGCTTATCTTCCAACTAAGTTAAAACATTTTCAGATGCAGGCTATCCTGTTTGGCCAGTTCCGCATTCAGGTTTGCTTCCACTGTGGTCTGAACAGCAGACAGTATAGAACAAACAACGGACAAAGCAAATTTGGCGTCACCTATTTGTATTTTGAACCATGATGCGATGAGTAATGGGTAGATCTGACTGAAACGAACACTGGTTGGTGCTCATGTAACAACTGTAACTGTACAAAAGTCTTGATTAGCCAGGATGAGTGTGTTCAAGGTCACAGAAACTTTGGATGCGACTATTCGCTGGAAACAAAATCACTTATCTGTGAAAGTAACTGTCAGCTCTGGCCAGAAATGAGAGGCTGGTATCTAAACGCTTTGTGCCCTGGTCAGAGGAGAGATTTAAGATTCAGTAACACATCTGTTAGTGTCTGGATTTCAGAGGTCACACTCTCTCCCCTCATTTGCCCTTAATTTTCACTCTCTCAGAGCACAAAGCTGCTTGATAGAGGCTGACTGCACAGTAACACCAGCAGGCTGAAGTTAATACAGTGGAGTGCTATAAAGACAGGGTTTAAATTTGATCAGGTTTATTTTAGTTCATCCAGAGTAATAAGCCTGGATTGGCCTCGATATCACTCCATAGAGCTACTCAGGACATCTCCGATCGACAGCATCACAAATGACAGCCCCCAACAGAGCTGCATCATCAACAGTGTGAAACATAACATGTCAGAAAGTTTGACTTGTCTTTGTAGTAAGTTTTGTTTCTAATATCATTAATGAAGCCTCCGTTCTGTTCAAATGTCCCAAAGCGTGACTTTGTGGTGATGATAGAATTTTATACTACCTGTAATTTCTCTGTTGTAGGACAATCCGAACCTTCACTATGGCATTGAAACATTTTACTTTCGTATCAAAAGTCACTCTTCTTTCTTTAAACATAATTTTGTGTATTCTTTAAGGGATCATAAACCAAAATAGGGCATATACTGATAGTTTACAGAGAAATAAACTCAGCTTTGACTCTTTTGATTTGAAACCAAGAACTGTAATGTCACATAACTTTGTTTTTACATCAGGCAATGGTGTGGTGATCCATCTTCCAGGCCTGTTCGAAGAAGCAGAAAAAAATGAACGCAAAGGAAAAAGTGAGTGCTGTACTTACTTTTTTTTTTCTTTTTCTGAGCAAAACATGGTGTTAGTTATCTGTGTGGAACTCACAGCATATATGCGTGTGTAGGTCTAAAAGGCTGGGAGAAACGGTTGATCATCTCGGACAGAGCACACATTGGTAAGTCCTCACAGATCTGCCCCTGCACTCGTTTACTTTAGAGAGTGTGCGACAGTTTGAATGCATGCAAGAAGAAGTGTGTGTGTGTGTGTGCGCGTGTATGTGTGTGTGAATGCGGGAGCTCTGCTTTCTTTGAGGTGTGTGAGTGTGTGTGTGTCCTCTCTCCCTCCTTCGCAGTGTTTGACTTCCACCAAGCGGTTGATGGCGTTCAGGAACAGCAGAGACAAGAGCAAGCAGGCCAGAAGTAAGAAACCTGTTGCTTACAAACGGCTGCAATGTACACACAGCGTGCACACACTTTAAGTTTCAGGTACTCCGTATATTAGCAAACACAGCTTCAAACACTAACGTTAGTCGTTGATTGAATAAATGCCACTCCTTGTGTTCCTTATCTTGGATTGCGTTCTGTTTTCGGTATTCATCTTTGCACTGAGTCATGCTTTTCTTTCTTTTTGTCATGTGAATCTTAGTCAGGCCTCTGGATAGTTTTGCAGTTTGCTGTCACAGGGTCAGGGTACTATTCCACATGTTACACACTAACAGCTGCCAGCTGTAGCTGCTAGTGGTGCACCGGATCACGGTTGAGCCCAAATCCGAACCGATCCCGCTCCACGGTTCGGTACGCGCGTGATCCGAAGATTCGAGAAAGGGGAAAAAAAAGTATGTGTATGGTGCGCGTGGTGGGTCTGTCAAGCGGTGGTTATGGCCAGCGCTAGCGGTCCAAGTGGCGGAGCAGAGGAGTTTGCGGCATTTAAGCAGCTCTTTGCTGCCCAATCCAACCGGGCTAAAGATATTACAAAAGCTACTGGGGTGTTTAGCTGCAGACGGGAGGCCGTATTCCGTTGTGCAAAACAAGGGGTTTAAACTGTGATAAACGTGCTTGAGCCACGCTATGATATCTCGTTGCGCGTCCACTTCAGTGACAAGATCGTTCCAAGCAAGTATGCGCAGGAGAAGTTTAAAGTTATGGCTGAACTGTCCCAGGCATCTTCTGTTGCCCTAACTACAAATGGGTGGACCTCCAGGTCAACGGAAAGCCACGTGACCGTGACCGCTCGTTATATCACAGCGGAGTGGTAGATACAAAGCCCTGTACTGCCCTATAGATTACATTAGATTAGATGAAACTTTATTTATCCCCCGGGTGGGTTCCTCCGGGAAATTCAGTTTCCAGTAGCACAGCACCGACAGAAGTTGCAGAATGTGAGCAGAAATATACCATATATACACAAATATAAATACAGAGTATACAAAAGGGATAAATAGAATAAATAGGAATAAGAATACAAGGAATGGCACATTTCAAGTATTGTGAGTCTATCACACCGTTGGATATTAACAAAAACTATTGCACAGTGAAAAGGCACTACAGCTTATTTGTTGCCCCTCCTTTGTCCCCGTTTCCCCTCCCTCTCCCCTCCAGCGAGGAGTTAAACAGTTTGTTGGCGTGTGGGACAAAGGACTTCTTAAGTCTGCTGGTCCTTGACTTTGGGAGAAGCAACCTGTCACTGAACAGACCCCTGGTTGTTTATGGCCGTATGCAGAGGATGCCCAGCATGGTCCATAATGTCCATATTGCACCTTAATTTGTTTTTATATAAGTGCGTGGAATGAATCTTCAGTTGAATGTTTTTTAATAGGCAAAAAATACTTAAATAAGTAAATGGCGAGTCTAATTTTTGTCTTTTTTTTTCTATTTTTGCTGATCCGAAAATTGATCCGATCCAAACCGTGAGATTTTTGATCCGTTGCACCATTAGTAGCTGCTGAATGCGGTTAACAACAGTATGACTGTAAATCCAGGTAGAAGAATGTTACGGCAGCTTTGAACACGATCCCAGCATGTTGGATTTCTTCTATAAACATCTTGGTCTCCTTTCTATAAATAAACACGACATTGATCCTCACATACAAACTTGAAGCACTGACATTTTTTGTAATAACACCTAAAACTGCTCCCACCCTCGGCTTTGCAGAGCATCGTGGTGACTCTCGGCTCCATGCACACCTTTCATTTTCTGTGTTCTCATAGTGTAATTTTACACAAGGATCTCTGAACATCCACTCTGTGCACTCATCGCGAAACAGCTGAAAGGCAAAGAGACTAGATGGTGAACATCGTGGAGGATTTAGCAGCCAAAATGCCAGATATTTCCACGAGGAGTTAAAAGCGGATTATTGGACTTAATGTCATCCTGTTGCTGCTCGATGTGTAAATATTCAGCTGTTAAACAAAACAGCTTAAAACATAATATGTTAATGTTGTTTGTAGTCCGTCGGGAGGTTTAAACCGGGTAATTGCTGCCAAAGAGTGTTATAGTACTTTGGAAGATAAACCTCATTCACACAGACCTAGAGACCGGGTGACAACGTCCTCTGGCAAATTCCAGCCGCTAGGGAAAATTTTTTATCGACAACTCGGTCGATCACATCTGCTTTTGTGTGATTTGGTTGCAGAGAAGGAACACACAAAAATCGCCTTGTGATTGCTTTATTCTCCCTGCAGATGCAGTTTTCATTCTAATTTAATTTAATTTCTGGCCTGCAGTGAAACTTGAAAAAGTTCTGAGCAACACTGAAATGTTGACCAGCCACCTTGAAAGTCAAAAGTTTGCCACACTTCTCATCTTAAAAGGTCTAACTTTTTGAAGGTGAATGTTTGTGTTGAGCTTTTCACACTTTCCACACTGTTTGGTGAGTAGTTAGTGTTTCCGGTCAAGTCGACATCTTCCGTACAAACTACTGGTGTCTGTGGCAACCTGCCTGTGACCATCAGCAACCACTCGTTGGCTTGCTAATCTCAGAATACACATTTTCCTCTAGACCTGTGGTTACCAGGAGGTCACTAACCGGTCTCTAGGCCTGCATGAATGGGGTTTAGCAGTCGATTTCACAGCAGCTGCCAGCAACCTGTTGGGGAATGCATGATTTTCATTTGTGACCAGAGACCACCAGATGATTTCCCACAGGTCTCTAGGCTTGTGCAGGTGAGGCCTTAATAAAATCATTTTTAATATCTCTTGCTGATGGTTTCAATAATAGGTTTACCTGCCATCAGACAGAGTAAGAGGGCCTTTGCACTCTACTATTAATTTAATCCTCACAACAAACGGGAGTCTGTCTAGTCTAGTGTCGTTAGTTTGTGTCATTGTGTGACTTTGGCCATTTCATGGGTCAGTACAGACCGAAAGTAGTTTGTTAAATTGTAAAAGTCTCAGAAAATAAACCAGGATTTATTTGCATGAACAAATCTACAGACTCTTCTGTGTGCTCCCTCACCTGCACAGTTAATTTATTTTGTATGAATACCTTTAAACTTTGAGTTATTTTCCAATTTTGGGGTCAGAATTAGCTAGATCCTGTAAAATGTAACAGAACTATATTCATATATACAATACTGTTTTATTCTGTATCTGAAACCATATGGATACATATCACAGAGCCCATTATATTATATATAGTAACTTAAAAAGATAGATATAGCATTTTCTCCTTTACTTATTCACACATAGGCTTATCTTTACTTTGCATGTGTGCATGAACGTCTCTCCACAGTGACACTGTGCGTGTAACCTACGCTTTCCTCTGCCTGGAGGCGTCCTCAGAGAAGTCGGAGGGCAGGCAGAGAGTAGCAGCCCTGCAGCAGGTGTCGTTTCTGTAGCGCGAGACAGAGTAGCACAGCTTCAACAAGTGACTAAGTAAAGCAGCAGGCTCCTGCTGACGGTCTGACTTCTAAACTCTCCACAAGGACACAAGCAATAAAATAGGTAGTAAAACGAGATATTCAATCATCTAATTCAGTACTCGCCCGGGCACTGCGTCATACTGATATGTGTGAGGAATGTTATGCTAAGCCTGAGGAACATTCAGAATGCTAATCTAAATTCAGACCCAGCATACTCCTGTTAAAAGCAGCCACGGTCCCAAACTCACAGCCGGCTCACGTGTTTCTGAGAGCGACAGAGTGCATGTGCTTTAATGGCCGAGTCATTATAAGCTTTCAGCAGATTGCGATGTCAGGCTGGTGGATTTCCAGCACCTGCAGGCACGCTGTAGTGTAAGGTCTGCTGAAAGTCAGAGCAGAATACGATCACAGAACCAGGCAACACAATTCAGAGTGCTGGAATATCACAGCAGCCGGTGTTATACTGCTGATCTAACCTCACACATTTAAGTTAGTAACTCTCAATTCCATGTTATAATCAAGATTCATAATCAAGATTATTCTACCATAAAATTAAAAGTGTCTGTAAAACAGTTCAAGGCTGGGATCTCTGTGCGACTGTCATAAATTTCATCTCTGACAAATTTACCAGCATTGCAAGTAAAAAAGAAACAAAAACTTTAATATTTAAATTAATATTTAAAGTTTTCTACAAATATTTGAAAAAAGATGATGCGTCACTCATTCCCAGCTTTGCACTGCTGTAAGATCACTCATTTGCCAGTGAAATGGACATTAAGTTGCACACATTTAATTTTCCACTTGTCTAATATTTCTTTTTGAATTAAATCCAATTTAATTCCACTGAAATATCATGCTTTATATTGCACAGTTTCTTTTATCACAGCTATTGTAGATTGGGCTCCCCTTTGCCGTCAGAAGTGACGTAATTGTTGTCGCACAGATTCCACAAGGAACTAGAAACACTCCTGCTGCTCTGTTTGAACTTCAGCAGGACATCTTGACCATGTCTGCTTGCTGAATTGCACCGAGTTGCTGCCATATAATTGGCTGATTAGATATTTGCATCAGTGAGCGGTTGAACAGAAGTACATAACAGAATAGCCAGTGAGTGTAGTGTTTCTGAGTTTGTTCCCAGTTGTACTTAAGAGTTCATCCCTTTTCAAACATCTCTGACAGTTGTAAGTTAAATAAGTGTTATTAAGATGTCAAATGATGCAATATTTCAGATAAAGCAAAAATGTGTTTAAAAATAAATCAAAGGTTTGTACGACTGGACTTTCCTTCTTACTTTCTTACTTCTCTGGCAGAAACAGCTGACTTTTCACTCATGCACATTGGCACATATGGTTACTTGATACTACATGAGTTATATTGGCTGCACTGATGATGAAACGCAATAACTGTAGGGCATATTTATCTATTTCTGTTCTGTAGTTGCATGTAGGGTGTAAATATTCTGCTGTGCCAAGACTTCCTTTTAATAGGGCGTCTTATTAGAGGTACATGATGACATGGTAAGCTTTTGTATGTAGATGTGTATTTAGGTGGGCATGCTGTCTCTGTAGTAATTCTGTGGTGATAGCACGTCAGACTGTAATACTCTAGTGTGAGAAGATGCTTTCTGTCTGAGTTTATAATATTTTGGAGTCTGTAGAGAAGAAGCAAATGGCTCAGTGACAGTTAAACATCTGCATTTTGTCATTTTTCAGAGAATAAAAGTTTCCACATCACGAGTTCGGACTTGCTAGTCTGTGACTATAACTTGAAACCGTTTTAGTGATATTAAATGAGAGGTGGCAGGTCAAATGTTTTTTATGTTGTATTGTTTTAGAAACAGCGTAATGAACTTTTGTTCTTGTGAGAACCACTGAGCTGCTCCTTTTTCATTTCTGTGCAACTGTGCATGGCATGAAATGATTTTACAGTTTCAGAGTTCATGTTGCGGAGTAAGACTGCATGTAAATGCTGTTTTTCTTTTCTCTGTGTTTCCTTCCCTCCTCTCTTGGCCTTGCTCAGCCTCGGGACGACAAAGAAGGGGATTGGTCCGGTGTACTCGGCTAAGGCGGCACGCTCCGGGCTCAGGATATGTGACTTGCTGGCAGACTTCACACAGTTCTCTGAAAGGTCAGTCTCACCAACAACATTATATATGTCACATCTACCTTTCAGAATACAGTTTTGGACACTGGAAAGGCCCACAGTCTATAAACACTCAACATGCAGTGCTCGTTCACCCTGATCACTTTTGCATATCAGCAGCAGGAGTCTGGTTGTCTGGTAACTGTTGCTGTTGTGCCAGTATCACAAAAAAAGCTTTAGACCATAGTTTAGACCATAAATGATATAAAACTTGGATGCAACCACCGTGTTACCCATTGGTTAGTAAAATAGTGTTTCCACCATCGCCATCTAGTGTTTTGAAACGGCATGTGACCAACCAGTGGGTGAATCTGGCCGTGAAAGTGCAAGCCTGTGAAAGTTGCTAGCTAATGAGCGTACCCTGGAGAATCCTCCTGACTTCTGCTTTCCAAAATGAACTCCAGGTTTTATTTAGTGTAATCTTAAACTAGTGATCGAGTCCGTAAAGTTATCAGGAAAGCGTTCACAGAGCTCACAGAGGAAGGCAGCTGAGGGTCACTTCCCCACAGACTTCCACCAGTGGATTTTCCCCATTAATAAGTAAATGTAAATGAGACATTGAGTCTCAACGGGACTGTCTCTGTAAGTAAGGGTTAAATAAAATATCTTATCTTTACTTTTCAGAAGCTGAAGTTGGTGTGAAGCTGGTTGTTTAGTTTAGTTTCAGGTGGACTGGTTTGCAATTTAAATATGTTGCATTAATAAACAACTGTAGAAGCGAAACAAAAATAAAGTTGAACTGTTTAAACACATTTCATTTCTGCAGTCACCGCTCAGCCTACCCTGACAGCGACACTGTCACTATGCAAAGGTTTAAGATTACTAATTAATTAAAGGCTGAGTAGTATTTTATATCTTTTGAACCACCGAGCTCAGAAATTTTAACTGGCTGACGAGCCTTTTTTCAGTGCCATAAACTCAGGAGCTTTTACTGGAAGCAGATCTAAGCAGGTGTTCAGATGAAATCCAGCTCTGTAAGTTGCTTCACTTACTCAGAGTTGAAATTCAAGATGGTTCAGCTGTTATGGTCATCTCAAGGTGGTTTTGAATACTTACAGGGAGAATTTTACAACTTGAAAAAAAAAAGTGATTAATTAAAATAAAGTTTCCAACCAGTTGCTACCTGCTGTAGTAACTCATTGTGATTAAGGAAGCAACCCCAAAGTATTCACACAGACCAACAGAAATCTGCTAGTGTTATTTAACTATAATCATTATTCAAGTGAAAAGCATAAGTGGACATGTCACAGTATGGGAGGGGAGTTTTATGGAGGGTAATGTAAAAGGAAAATAAGAAATAAGAAATATAAAAAAAATATCTTTATCTCATATGTATTCTTTTAATAATCATTGGAGGTAGAAAAAAATGAGTTTGATCGCACAGGCCTAGTAGGTAACACCATGATAGACATTTGAATTTCTATGCTAAACCCTTCTACTTTCACTGACCTCCTTCAAAGGGTTGATCTCTTTCTGAATGTGGCCATTCCTGGTTGTTCCTACTTCCCCGCCAGAAAAGGAGGGGGGAAATAGTCCAACCGATAGTTATTTTCTGTGCTGCTATTTTTCATTTGTGTTAAAATGCAAACAAAAATGAAAAGTGTGACCAAGGTGCATGAATGATTGAAATAAATCAGAATCATTCTTTGTTGCAGGTATAAAGCTTTGGCCCAGCAGTACCAGTCTATGTACCCCACTCTAAAGATCGACATAGACGGAGAGCTGCTCAAGTTAAAGGTAATAAAACTAAAAGGAAATCTGAAAACATTTAGCTGTGCTCTTTGCAGATCTCCCTGTATTTTATTTATTATTTATGTTGGGGTTTTTTGCGAGTTTTTTTTTTATTTTTTATTTTAGGACTATGTTGAGCAGATCAAGCCCATGGTAAGAGATGGTGTGCACTACATGTACGAGGCACTTCATGGTCCTCCTAAGAAAATCCTGGTGGAAGGAGCCAATGCAGCGCTGCTGGACATCGACTTTGGTCAGTAAATCAGTGTTTACTTCACTTCTTTGTTTCTTTGTGCTAACCTGTAGTGTCAGTATAAATCTTGTTTCTGATTGCAAAGTGCTGTTTAGTGCACCCACGGTGAGCTGATGACGTTGTCCAAGAAACACTTAAAGCTTTGCGATGCTCTTTGCAAAAGCCTGCATGGAGCTCAGGGTAGGGACGACGGTAAGTTTAAGCGTTATTATTGCGCTTTGTGCATCTGGGCTTGGCGTGCACAATCACAAGTTCAAACCACTCACCTGTGCATGAGCACGGAGGCACCCTGAGTCTATCGGTCAGTTGATCAGAATTAGAGGGCCTCTTTAACTGTTCTCATAAGACTTTAAAGTATAACAATTTGATTGTTCCTTTCATTAAATGATACGGTAGACTTAACCATAATATCTCTCTGTAAGAGCATAAACCTGTCATTGAGAGCAGATTAAATTACAGTCAAAGTTCAACGTGATCCAGAGACGATGCCTGTAGTTTCTGTGGTGTCAGAGCGAAACACATCCCCTCTTTCTGACAGGCTGGATCTACACATGATCAGAACATGTCACATGGGAGCATGCAGGGTGTCGGCGTTTACATAAAGAGCACTTTGACAGGACACGCTTGATGGTTTAGACACCAAAACTGCTGTTTGATTACACAACAGTCTCTCCTCACAATGGGTTTACCTCCATGTCAGCAGCCTCCAGCAACTGGTTTTGTGATCCCAGCACTTATTTGCTTTTAAAAATTTCCAAGCATGTCATTTTTCTGATTGATTGTTCTGTTTGTGTCGGTCTGTCTGTATGTTTCCTAAGGTGCAACCGCAGGTCTAATCAGACAACAGGACAGACTAGGAAAATTACTTTAAATTTAACTGAGTGTCACGTAGAAGCCATCTGGTTTCTAGTCCAGTCACAGCTTGTTTTGCAGGTTTTGTCACAAATCTCTGGGCAAATATGAAAGCCTTTGTACAAATCAGTACAAATCAGGACACTTGCTAAAACAAGCCTGCGATGACATCACCTTTTCAGAGCTCACACCAGTAAAGGAGATGTGACATGAGAAAGTATGACCCGACTTCACCTCTGGTGTCGTTGCAGGAACGTACCCGTTTGTGACGTCGTCCAACTGCACGGTGGGCGGGGTGTGCACGGGCCTCGGGATGCCTCCTCAGAACGTCGGCGAGGTTTATGGGGTCGTCAAGGCGTACACCACAAGAGTGGGCATCGGTGCTTTCCCCTCAGAGCAGAAGAATGTACGAGCACACACCGATACGAAATATAAACACGATAAAAGTTTGGTTCAGATCGGGTTTTATTTTTAATAAGCACGACTTCATATTTCACATCGAGAATTAAAAGCTGCACGTTACATACACATTAACTGTTTCGTACATACAGTATCTACTGTGTCTGCATGGTTAAAACATGGCCTAATCACTTAACTTGTCTGTGTGAAATATGAGTAGATTTTCAAATAGCACCACCTGGAGGAGTTTTGCCACACTGCCAGCAGTAAAGCAGCTGTAGCTTAGAATTCGTTTCAAAGATTTAGAGACAAATTTAGAGTATTTTTGTTTTCTGCGATTGCAAACATTTACAGAAAACCTACATAAGAACTGATGTTCAAGTTTAGACTCTTGTTTTCATTAGGAGATCGGAGACCTGCTGCAGACTCGAGGGAAGGAGGTCGGCGTGACCACAGGCAGAAAACGACGGTGCGGTTGGCTGGATCTGGTGCTCATCAAATATGCACATATGATTAATGGCTTCACTGCGTGAGTTTTAAATCATTTTTTTGTATATTTTAAGAGAAAAGAAAGTATTTTAGAGTAGAGTCACAACTCCAGTTAGGATGCTTGGGCACCTTAGGGCACAGTCGCAACACTTTGGCGAGATCATGTCACTAAGTTGGTTTTGTGTCCCTTACAGAAGGAAGTTTCTGTATCTTTGATTATTGTATCTAAACACTTCAGGACATCATGTAACCTGTTTATATGTCATATGATGTATTTTGAGGAAGAGAAGAAGAGAGGGAACTGCTCTGTTAAAAGCTTACGTGGATATAAGGGAGTTTTTCCTTCCCACTGTCGCCAAAACGCTTGGTCGTATGGTCGGGGATTTCTCTGTTATCTCTGTATTATTGCAGGATCTTGACCTTACTATACAAAGCACCTTGAGGCAACTGTTTTGTGAATTGAATTGAATATTGTGATGTGACGCTAATAGGTTTTAGGACCGCTAATAGGTTTTGCTGGTGACTATTATTCATTTTTAAAAAGTCTTGTTTTCTGACAGTTTTTCATCCCTTTTGTCACATTTTGTTTAAAGCAGATTTGTTTTATCTTTTTAGTGATTTGCTGTAAAAATATATAAAGTATCTTTATCCAGTTGTTGTAAAGCTGTCCGTCTTCTCTTTCAGTTTAGCTCTCACCAAACTCGACATACTTGACGTTTTCACCGAGATCAAAGTGGGCATAGGGTACAAAGTCGACAACCAAACTATACCTCACTTTCCAGGTGAGGAAAAATTTGAACATGTGAGCTATGTTAATGAATTTTGTTTTGCTTGGTAGTCTTAAACTGGATCTTGATGGGTGGAGAATCTTCTGCCTTCATGGGAGATCATCGGGCAGCCTTTTCTCTTCTTCCAGTCTATTTGATCATTTACAGAGAGCTCCGTTTTCAGAGAGAACACATCGATCTGTTGCTGTTGCCCTTCGAGTGATTCCTCCTGTCAAGCTAATGGTGTGATGCTGTTATTGATTTGTGCCAGCCAATCAGGAGGTGCTGCAGCGTGTGGAGGTTCAGTACGAGACCCTGCCCGGCTGGGACAGCGACACTTCGGCCGCTAGAAGCTTCGAGGAGCTGCCCGAGAACGCACAGAAATATGTTCGCTTCATTGAGGAGCATGTGGGAGTGCCTGGTAAGAAGTCACGCATGGAAGTGCAAGAACTGATGAGCAGCTTTTTAAATTGATAGATTTTCAGTATTTCCCCTAAGATGATTGCTTCTTCTGCTTCTCACCTCATCAGTCAAATGGATCGGAGTAGGGAAGTCCCGGGAGTCCATGATCCAGCTCTTCTAGACAAATGGAAAGAAACACAGCCTACCTACCTGTTTTAAACCTCCAAACAAAGACGCCACCGTCATCAGACTGTGCCGGACTGGACTTCTCCAGTCTGTTTGGATTTTTAACAGTTTTAAACTTTATTAAAACAGCATCACAAGGCGCTCTGCTAACATTGCAGCGTTTTGTTTCATATACAACACACTGGGCAACGCCAGCTGCCATCAGGTGAGGGCGTGAAGGAACGGCCTACGAGACACACGCAGGCACCGGATCGCTCGTTTGGTTGAACACATTGTTTGACTGTATTTTGGTTGATCTATGCTGTGATTTTAACGCGCTGTGTTTTCCCCCTCAGCACTTTAGATGCTTTGGACTGTATGTGCTTTATGTTTTATTCTTCCAGGTGTACGGCGCATCCTCACACGATAAAGGGATCGGTTTATATTTTAAATGTGTCTTTCTGTGTTCTCAGTGTTAAAACTTGCCTTGTCATTCAACTCCAAAAAAACAAAAACAAAAAAAAAAACAACTAGCTTTTAAATTTTTTCCGTAGCTAGCGGTTGCTTCCACTGATCGCTGTGGGAACGCTCGAGTTTTAAGGATTAATCTCAGCAGGTGAGCTCTCCTCTAACCACTAACAGGCACAGAAATGTTAATGTAACTTAGATTTTCGAAGTAAACAAATCAAATTAGTCTGTCAGCACTTTTCCACGCCTCACATTCTTGTGATTAATGTTGTTTTGTCTTTGCACTGTCAGCACATTGTTCTGGTAACATGGGATGAAGGCAATGATTCGATGTATGCTGTCTTTTTTTTTTTTTTTTTTGCCCAGTTTTCTGCAAGACTGTAATTCCACAGTCTTGATTTAGAGTACTGCATTGAATCCCCACCTTAGTGGATGACGACATTGTTTGCATTTACAGTTCTGTGCAATGAAAACATTTTGTGTGTTGGATCAAAAGGTGATCATGAGAAGAGACACAAAAAAAGTTTCAGCTTTTATTCAGTATACATTAAATAAACTTTAGATTTCCTGTTTCTTCACTGGTCATGCCTTTACAGGATTTTACTGCACCATCGTGTAGTTGTCAGATTTGTTGGGGTTTTCAGGTTTTTAAGTGCATGGTCATTATGTATCCTGCTGAAGTCCTTTGTTGAGGTGGTGGTGTGCTTTGGATTATTATCTTGCCACATAATAAAGATCCTCCTGATTATTTTTGGATGAATTTCTTTGTAAATTGTCATAGTATGTTTTTGGAGACTTCTTCATTCGTTTTGCTGCTGCAGTCATGATCAATGAAAGCGACGGAGCCCAAGCCATGACAGCACCTCCACCGTGCTTTATAAATGAGCTTGTATGTTTAGGATCATGAGCAGATCCATGCTTTTCTGCAGACACTGGTCTTTCCATCTATATGGTAGTAGTTAAGCTTTGTCCCATCAGGCCATAAAGCTGTTCCCTAACTCATGGAGCTCATATCTGTACAGTTTTGTAAATTGCAATCCTGTTTTTTGCTTTTTGCTGTTGGTGAGTGGTTGGCATCTTGCAGTGTGGCCTCTGCATTGCTGTTCTCAAAGTCTCATTAGTGTTTTGGGGGTTTCCTTGCTGCTTTCACCATTTGTGTTTTATCAGCTCTTGTTTTTTGTTTTGTTTTGTTTTTTAGCTTGGAGAGCCATTTAGATGCCTGTTGCTCTGTACATCATTTCTTTTTCAGGACAATCCAGATACTTTTACTGGCTTTGCTCAGCTTCTTTCCAGTTTCTCAGCTTCAGAATAACATGCTTTTCTCACTGGTCTTCATGTTGGTCTACCCAGAGGTGAAAGCTTAAACTGAGAGGAGATATCCATGATTAAACAATGGACCTTGTGGAACAACACTGTACCACAAAAACACACCCATGGTTAGCTGTGGGGGGGAAAAAAACCTACAACTTTAGAAAAAAGTGAAGAAAAATGCAGCTGTGAAATGAGTGTGAGCAACAGGAAACATGCTGTATGAATGTGTGAGCAGTTTAAACATTTTGGTCAGTCCAGCTCAAAAACATCTGTGCCTATTTGAAGTCTGGAAGAAAAGCTGCGACTGTGTAGGTTTAGAGACTTAAGTGTCACAGAATCTGAGCAAGCTTCACCATTAAATTCATGTTTAAATATGTACAAAACCCAGTGGTGTTTAAAATTCTCAGTAAAGAGTGAATATAAAATTAGATTTGAACGTGGGCTTACTCTCTGTGCAAACTTGCATAAGGGGAGTCGAGGAATACTGTCTAAGAATCTATGTTGGGCTACTGATGTAAGATATCACTGACATCTGCACACAGAGGTTGGTTTGATCTTCCAAGAATTGTGACGACATTTTCTGGAGAATGAATTGATCAGTGCGCAGCGATTTTGTAAAAGTTAAACTTAACCTGCTCCTGGTTATAGAGTCTAACCCAGCTGTCACGAGGCAAGAGGCAGGATGCACCCTGGACAAGTCGCCAGTCCATCACAGGGCCAATACTTAGAGACAGACAGCCGCTCACACTCACATTCATACATATGATCAATTTAGAATCGCCCATTAGCCTAACCCCATGCATGCCTTTGGACTACAGAGAACCCAAATGGACGGTGTGAGGCCCAGACTGTGCCGCTCATCTAGATGTAAATACCAGGAAATAAGAGCTGAAACTCCGATCTCTCTTCTCATGTTCATCATTCAATCTCACACACAAATGTCTTCAGTGCACAGCAAAAACAAGTCAATGCTGTATGCTTTTAAACTTGTGTGTCTGCACTGATCAAGAGTGAAACTGGGCTGCTCTTGTTGGACTTGGAGCTAATAATGAATAACATTACTTTTACTGAGACAAAACTGAGTCGGCGTGCATACAAAGAATGTCAGAGCAATGAAAATCAGAAAAATGGTATACGTGCCCACACAGTACTAGCGAGCTGGGTACAACTGTAACAGTTTCTGAAAGGTATTATCCCTGTGCTATTTAATATACTGTGTCTACATGGCGTATTATTACTTACGATAGCTACGTGTGGTTACATATTTGGGAATGTTCATGTTCTGCCATGAGTTGGATTTAATACAGTACTGTAAATGATGCAGAAACAGCTCTGATTTAGTTTGTAAACCTAAATTTGAACACTGTTTCTTTTTTAAAGGTGTTGTTAAAGAAAACAGTCCAGCATGAACTGATACAGTGACTTCAATGGGTCTTCTTTTAAACTGAATAAAAAAATAAAATAAAGGGGTCTGTAAATTTAAAAAAAAAAAAAAAAACTATATAGTTTGTCTACAAGGTGATTTGGCTTTTGAGGCAAAAAAGGGTGAATGAAACCAGAATCTGGATCTGGCAACCAGACCTCAGAGGAGATGTGAGGTCACAGCAGGAAAAATGGTAACGTGTCTAATCCTGCGTTCATATTTCTTACTCCAACGTGGGCGTGCTCACAGACCGATGCAGCAAGGCCGCCACGACAGCTGCTTTAGTAGCCGCATTGTTTGAATTGCGTTAATCAGGTGGAGATTCCACGTATGGGTATAAATGAACAGTTTAGATCGGTTTGCTTTGTGCCATCATCAGAGTGTATTTAATATCATCTGCAGCCATTCTGTCGAAGGTTTAAAGGAAGCAGCTGATGCAACATTTTCCCACTTGGTTCAAACGTTGCAGCATGAACGTGGTGGTAGTCTTCCACTTTGTTGTGTAAATCGGCTTTATTTATTGTTTGATCTCATCTTAAGATGTCTGGATTTGAATGTTGAAAGAGTTTTCATGTTACTAAGTAAAGCTCTTCCATAACGTTGTGGCTCAGACATACTTTTAAAACAAGTGTGACACCTCGTACCTCCCTCCACATCGTGTGTGAATCGAGTCTCTGGATGTAAAAATATTTCAGGAAACTGGGATAATATTTTCTGGAAAACATGATGACGTTGTGTGGCAGTACTTCATGTTTCAGTTTGTATGCATTTGTGATGATATGATGAGAAATGTTCAATCTTCCTTAATCTCGCAATAGCCAAAAACAAAAACCCCAAATACTAAGAGTTCTTGGATCTAGATCTGGACCTACTGCAGAAGTTAATCACTTTTAATATTTTGAGCAATCCTGCTAACAAACTGAACCCATTGCATAACCTTCTTGGCAATCACAGGAAAAAAGAGAAAGCAGAGGTCTGAATTATCCCCAATTTTTATCCTAATGAGGTGTCGATTCATGGAAGGATGGTGCAGACGGAGTTTAATCATTTTCGCAGCAGCAGCAGCTTTAAAACTGAGCTGTTTTAAAGCTTCCAGGGTTGAGTTTTGATGTTATTTACAAGCTGGACGAGGTGCTTCGACATGAATGAATCGACTTGACATGAATGTAGCATTTAATCAGACCTCAGAAAGCTCACAGAGCAAATAACGCCTGTGTTTACAGGCTACACATGACATGTAAACAAAACTTTAGGAGTACAATTCAGTTGAATCTTTAATGAGCTGCAGGCGGCTGCTCTGATCCAAGGTGAATGTTGGAAATTTCACACAGACAAATAAAATTTACCATCATGAAGAATACTCTGTGCTCTGTATTTTTAAAACCACCTTTTTCCAAAGCAAAATAATTAAACTGGTGATGGAAGTTATATGATACTGTATATGATCTGCCTCTCATCTGGTGTCCTAAACATCGCACTTATACAGTGAGGACATTTAAAAAAAATAATAATAATAATTGTATTTTTTGTGTTTCTGTTGTTTGTGACTCACTCAACGAAAGTTGGTTTTTCCTCATATACTCTTATAAGCAGAAAAATGGTGTTTTCTGATTTCCCGATTGTGTCCTGCTTCTGTCTGTCCACAGCAGATGTTGGCACGTTTGCTCTCATGAACTCTCTGAGCCTTTATTTCCTTTTTCTTAACAGCAGCTCTGACTTTTTTTTTTTCTTCCAGCTGCTGTTTCGAGCGAACTTTTATCCCTTTACTTGTCCAAACTGCCTGAATCATAAACAGACTAAATGGCTGCATGCGCACAATGTTCACACGAAACCTTACCATGTTACACTGCCTCTTTTTGTCCTTAACACTTTTAAACACAGTTTTCCTTTTCAGGTTATAAAAAAAGTCTCCACATCTTGATATTCCTCCTGTACTGCTGGTGTATTTTGTGACTTTGGGATCTTGACTGGAATTTCAAATAAAGTTCTTCGGGTTTAAACAACATTTCGCTGCAGAGTATTTCTTTAGATCTGAGGAATGTCTGGCACCGATGAAAACCAGATTTTATCAGACCTTTCCGTCAGTGTGATCTTATAAACTTTAAATCTTGAAGTTTTGCTTTTAACCTTGATGGACTCTTGCATGCTTCTTCTAATTTTCATTCATAAGAAACCTTGGCCTGGAAACTTTCCTTAATTTTGATTGCTGTCAGGTGAATTTCTTTGGGGGGGGGGCTGATGTGGGGATACATCTCTTGTATTTTTTGTGTTATGTTTGTATCACTTTACTTTGTGTGTGTGTGTGTGTGTGTGTGTGTGTGTGTGTGTGTGTACATGTTTACATATCCTTGTGGGGACCAAACATTGGAAGATTACTTGTGGGGACCAACAGCCCTTATGGGGACAAAGTCCCCGTTCCCATGAGTTTGAATTTTTAAGACTCAAAACATAGTTTTAGTGTCAGGATTACAATTAGCTTAGATAGATAAAGTTATCACAGTGTTTCCAATTATCAAGAACTGGAGTGACAAATTCAAAGAAGACACTCTGTACAGAAACAACATTGGGAGAGGTAGAAAGTGAAAGATTTCAAAGACTCTGGACAGAAAACTAGTGAGAGATTTGTCTAAAGACCCCAGAACAACTGAAAAGATACTCGTTAATGGTTTTGCCAACTCAAGAATGTAGTCTCAAAAAGGCAACAGGAGTGGACTGTGAGGTTGCAGATCAGTAAAACCTTCACACCTTGAAGTAGGACAACCTGGACAAAACTCATGTACTGGAACGTATTGGAAGCACGTTCTTAATTAAGTTAGGTGAGGTGAAATTACAGTTCTTTGGATACAGAGATGCTGCTTATGCTTGGAGAACAAAGAACACCATCCCCATATTTAAACACGGTGGTTGGAGTATTTGGAGAACTGAAGACCGAGGTCCACCCTAGAAGACTATTGATTAAGAGAGATTTGCCAAAGAAGAATGGGATTGCTCAGGAGATGTGTGCGAGACTTCTACAAACATGTGTGAAAGAATGGGTTGATCCCAGGAGCTCAGTGAATTCCAGTGTGGTAGTGTGATCAGCTGCAACCTGTGCAACTACTAAATATTGCACAATATTGAAAGACGTGAGACTTGAAAACTAAACGACTACAGGCTGTTCCAGTATACAATTATCTATTAGCATAGGGGGATAATCATTTTAACCCTTGTAGTAAAAAAAAAAAAAAAAGCTGCATTTAAATTTTGTCTTAAACACCAGGTGACTATTGGAAGAAAGACTTTTATAAAACCTTTAATTTCAACCAGAATCTCTTCAGCATGAAAAGAGTTTTTAATTTGTTTTTTAAGGTCTTTTGCAAAGGAGATCAGGGCTTTACTGTTCCATATTTATGAAACAAGCAAAGCATTCACATCAAGACCTTTTCATAACTTTTAAATCAAATATTGCTTTTTAGTTGCTGTTACGTCACTTTATTTTAATCTCTTAGCTGCGCAGCGCTTCAATAAACACCTGGTGCTTTTAAATGTCCTTACAAACACACTGACTTACCTATTTTCCTTTTTGTTGCTGATCCTTGCACAATAATTTCGCAGCATGTGGCAGATACAGAGCAACAGTAAATTTGCAGACCACAGGACAACTTGTTTTGATCAAATCTAGGTTGCAGCTTATTGTCTACCTTATCACAGCTGGAAATAACAGTTTTAAATTGCTTTTGGGAGAATGGATGGTTTAGATTTCCTGATATACTGTACATGCTCTTATATGCATAAATGACAACTGCAATCGCATTTTGCCCAGTTTTTATTTTCTTGTCTCTCACTCTGGTTTAATGCCTGGGATCAACTGCAGGCTAAATCCAAACTCATTTTATTTTTCTTTCTTTTAACCTATTGTTTCTGCAACAGTAACTAGCTTCATTTCTAAAACTGCAAAAAGCATGCTAAAGTTCTTTTTATGGAGAAAATTTAATGTCACTATTTTTTTTTTTGAAAATATGGGTTTTGACGTCAAACCCATATTGACCTGCCTGGGTCCATAATATAGGCTACCTCAAATAGAGTGTGCAGTGTTGTTAGTTGTTCTTGATTCATGAATGTATCTGCTTCTCATTAATAGGAGTTTGACAACACATCTTTACAGCACACATGCTGGCCTGTCATAGCAGGAATTTCACAGTTATTAATGGTTCTCTATTGATACAGTAACTCTGAAGGCAGCAGTTAAATCTAGTCACACTAGCAAGGTGAAACAGAATCTTGCTAGTATTCCTGTATTCATTACACTTCCAGCACTTTGAGTGATTAGATATCCCATTTACAGTGGCTTGCAAAAGTATTCAGCCCTCTTGAACTTTTCCACATTTTGTCACATTACAGCCACAAACATGTATCAATTTTTTTGGAATTCCACGTGAAAGACCAATACAAAGTGGTGTACACGTGAGAAGTGGAACAAAAATCATACATGATTCCAAACATTTTTTACAACTAAATAACTGAAAAGTGGGGTGTGCGTAATTATTCAGCCCCTTGAGTCAATACTTTGTAGAACCACCTCTTGCTGCAATTACAGCTGCCAGTCTTTTAGGGCAGCGGTCCCCAACCCCCGGGCCTCGGACCGGTACCAGTCCGTGAGTCGTTTGGTACCGGGCCGCGAGAGTTGAGGCTCAGGTGTGAAATGTATGGTTTTCAGGGTTTTTATCGGTTTTCAGCGTTATTTTGTTATTGTTTTTATCGTTAACTCGGTTTTCCTGGGTCTTTTCACGTGTGTTATGAATAAATCTTCTTTTTTCGGTACCGGTACTAGTTTTATTTTGTTGTATTTATCCGCGACACCTTAAAGGCCGGTCCGTGAAAATATTGGCGGGCATAAACTGGTCCGTGGCGCAAAAAAGGTTGGGGACCGCTGTTTTAGGGTATGTCTTTACCGGCTTTGCACATCTAGAGACTGAAATCCTTGCCCATTCTTATTTGCAAAACAGCTCCGGCTCAGTCAGATTAGATGGATAGTGTTTGTGAACAGCAGTTTTCAGATCTTGCCACAGATTCTCGATTGGATTTAGATCTGGACTTTGGGCCATTCTAACACATGGATATGTTTTGTTTTAAACCATTCCATTGTTGCCCTGGCTTTATGTTTAGGGTCGTTGTCCTGCTGGAAGGTGAACCTCCGCCCCAGTCTCAAGTCTTTTGCAGACTCCCAAGAGGTTTTCTTCCAAGATTGCCCTGTATTTGGCTCCATCCATCTTCCCATCAACTCTGACCAGCTTCCCTGTCCCCGCTGAAGAGAAGCACCCCCAGAGCATGATGCTGCCACCACCATATTTAACAGTGGGGATGGTGTGTTCAAAGTGATGCGCAGTGTTAGTTTTCCGCCACACATAGCGTTTTGCATTTTGGCCAAAAAGTTCCATTTTGGTCTCATCTGACCAGAGCACCTTCTTCCACATGTTTGCTGTGTTGGAATCATGTATGATTTTCGCTCCACTTCTCACATGTACAGCACTTTGTATTGGTTGATTGTGGCTGTAATGTGACAAAATGTGGAAAAGTTCAAGGGGGCCGAATACTTTTGCAAGCCACTGTAGTTTCACATACAGGGAGTGCAGAATTATTAGGCAAATGAGTATTTTGTCCACATCATCCTCTTCATGCATGTTGTCTTACTCCAAGCTGTATAGGCTCGAAAGCCTACTACCAATTAAGCATATTAGGTGATGTGCATCTCTGTAATGAGAAGGGGTGTGGTCTAATGACATCAACACCCTATATCAGGTGTGCATAATTATTAGGCAACGTCCTTTCCTTTGGCAAAATGGGTCAAAAGAAGGACTTGACAGGCTCAGAAAAGTCAAAAATAGTGAGATAGCTTGCAAAGGGATGCAGCAGTCTCAAAATTGCAAAGCTTCTGAAGCGTGATCATCGAACAATCAAGCGTTTCATTCAAAATAGTCAACAGGGTCGCAAGAAGCGTGTGGAAAAACCAAGGCGCAAAATAACTGCCCATGAACTGAGAAAAGTCAAGCGTGCAGCTGCCAAGATGCCACTTGCCACCAGTTTGGCCATATTTCAGAGCTGCAACATCACTGGAGTGCCCAAAAGCACAAGGTGTGCAATACTCAGAGACATGGCCAAGGTAAGAAAGGCTGAAAGACGACCACCACTGAACAAGACACACAAGCTGAAACGTCAAGACTGGGCCAAGAAATATCTCAAGACTGATTTTTCTAAGGTTTTATGGACTGATAAAATGAGAGTGAGTCTTGATGGGCCAGATGGATGGGCCCGTGGCTGGATTGGTAAAGGGCAGAGAGCTCCAGTCCGACTCAGACGCCAGCAAGGTGGAGGTGGAGTACTGGTTTGGGCTGGTATCATCAAAGATGAGCTTGTGGGGCCTTTTCGGGTTGAGGATGGAGTCAAGCTCAACTCTCAGTCCTACTGCCAGTTTCTGGAAGACACCTTCTTCAAGCAGTGGTACAGGAAGAAGTCTGCATCCTTCAAGAAAAACATGATTTTCATGCAGGACAATGCTCCATCACACGCGTCCAAGTACTCCACAGCGTGGCTGGCAAGAAAGGGTATAAAAGAAGAAAAACTAATGACATGGCCACCTTGTTCACCTGCTCTGAACCCCATTGAGAACCTGTGGTCCATCATCAAATGTGAGATTTACAAGGAGGGAAAACAGTACACCTCTCTGAACAGTGTCTGGGAGGCTGTGGTTGCTGCTGCACGCAATGTTGATGGTGAACAGATCAAAACACTGACAGAATCCATGGATGGCAGGCTTTTGAGTGTCCTTGCAAAGAAAGGTGGCTATATTGGCCGCTGATTTGTTTTTGTTTTGTTTTTGAATGTCAGAAATGTATATTTGTGAATGTGGAGATGTTATATTGGTTTCACTGGTAAAAATAAATAATTGAAATGGGTATATATTTGTTTTTTGTTAAGTTGCCTAATAATTATGCACAGTAATAGTCACCTGCATACACAGATATCCCCCTAAAATAGCTAAAACTAAAAACAAACTAAAAACTACTTCCAAAAACATTCAGCTTTGATATTAATGAGTTTTTTGGGTTCATTGAGAACATGGTTGTTGTTCAATAATAAAATTATTCCTCAAAAATACAACTTGCCTAATAATTCTGCACTCCCTGTATTTAAATATGTCTGGTCGATGCACAAAATTATAGTTAAACTCAGAAACGTGAGGGATTGTCACTTATAATAATAATTTTATCTATTCATGATTTATATTTAATAATAATTTTTCTTTGTTTATTTAGTTCATTTATCACATGAAAATTTCACTCCTTCTTTCTTTTTTCTTTTAAATAAATCAAACAACTAACCAGAAGGACATAGGTTAAAGTCACAGCTTATATAACATTTAAGGAAGTTTAAATTAACTACAACTGATGCAAATTAACAACTAATATATTGTACAACCTTGCGAAAAAAACATTTTTTTCAGTATAGTTACCAGTTTATTGCATACAATGCACCACCTGGTGGCAGGTTAATGAGAGAAAATGCCCCCCTGAGTTTATTCCAAACAGGTCCTGGATGATTTAGAAAATGACAAATTTAAATAAATATTCAAAACAACATTTTAAATACAAGTAAAAAGCTGCAGATGAAATTGGATTCAGCTGAATAAAGTTACAGAAACAAAGGTTTGGTTTCTAAAAATACCAGAAGATTAAAGATTTAGATTCAGAGGGAAACAGAGCCCAGATGTGGCACAGACAGAAGCACGAGACTTTAAAAAGTGTTACACAGGTGTGCAGAGTTAGGGAGTATTGAGCTGCATCTGACTGAACCGACTGAAGTCGTATTCGATTTTGGAGAAGCTTTCAGGCAGTTCAGCTGCATTAATATTTGTTAATTAATACTGTGGTGACTCCCAACGAAAACACGAGCTTCTCCACTTCCAGCCTGGCCTCCTGTGTTTTTGTTAGTGCCAGACTAGACATCACTGCAGTCTTGGAAACCCAGCAGGCGTTCCTGCACATTCCTGTTAATACTGTTAAGTTTATGGATGATCTTTAAAAATTTGAAAACAATTTACAATAAAATCAGTTTAGTATCTTTTTTTTTTTTCCTAAAATCAACATGTGGCTCTTTGTTGTATTTTTTATACATTATCGAAAACCTTCCTGGGCCTGTGTGAAAAAGTAACTGCCCTTTTTGATAAAAACATGAATTAAATGATTAACTGAGTTTTTTTGGAAAGCTGAGTTAAATTTAGCCACACCCAGGCCTGAACAAAATCACCGACATCTGTCAGTGCAGAAAGCTTTGATTCTATAAACACGAACTCATTTCAACCATAGGGTTTAATATGATGTCGGCCCACTCTTTGCAGATATAACACCACCAACTTTCCTGGAAATACTTTCCACAAGGTTCAGGAGTGTGTTTATAGGAATTTTTGACCATTATTCCAGTAGAGGGTTTGTGACGTCAGACACTAATGTTGGACAAGAAGGCCTGGCTTGGACTCTTCGCTCCAGTTCATTCCAAAAGTGTTCTGTTGGGTTGAGGTCAGGACTCTGCAAGCCAGGCGAGTTCTTCCTACAGTGAGTGTGGTGGAAACTCGCTGATCCATGTTTTAATTAGCCTTGCGTTGTGTAGTTGTGTTTGCTCATGTTGGAACAGGAAGGGGCCATCCCCAAAATGTTCCCACAAAGTTGGGAGCATGAAATTGTCCAAAGGGCCACAGTCCAGTCAGACAAGTGTTGTTCTCCTGGCAAATCCAGACTCATCCATCAGACTGACAGATAAAAAAAAAAAAGATGGAGTTGTCATTCTAGAGAACACTTCGCCACTTCTCTAGAGTCCAGCGGCGGTGTGCTTTACAGCGCTGCATCCAGTGCTTTGCATTGCACTTGGTGATGCAAGGCTTGGATGCAGCTGCTTGGCTGTGGAAACCAATTCCTTGAAGCTCTCTCTGAATCCGAAGCACTGTGTTGCTGAATTGGTGTTGTTCCAAATGGCTTTCACTATGTGATAATACCATTAACAGCTTATAACCTTACTTTATCCTTATAAATGATTGACCCAATCGTTTTTTAATCTGCTTCTGTGGTTTTTGCCAAATGTAAAAAATAGTTTTCTACATAAGCACTAGAGGGAGCCATTTGACTGCAAATGAGTGCAAAACAAATGACCAGCGAGGTCATTTTTCTCTCCTCAGGATTTTTTCCCCCTGTGCAGATATATATAATTCCACAGAAAACCAAATAAACCACACAAAACTAAACTCAAATCTCAAATAAAGGGGTTTGCATTAGCCTCTCTGCCCCCTTTATTTGTATTGACTTTTGCTGTGACCGCAGGTTGGCTTTAACCACAGCCTCACCTGCAACTCATTTCCCTGCTTTTGCCAAGCTTCCTCTCCTTATTTGACTGCATCTGAATGCCCCAACAACCTCTAAAAACTCACAAAAACTCACAGAGGAATCGTCCAGATGCGCCTCGCTTTCATGACGAGTACAAAAACACCTCGCCTGCATGTTTATTCATCACCGAGCTCACAAAACTCCTCGGCTGCCCAGAGTGAGGCCATCCTGTTGAATAAAGTGTGTCACCTTGAAGCTCACAGAAACACACGCAGTGGCATCTGGCACGAAGCCTGGCCTTTTTACGTATTGTGTGACTATGTTGATGAGAGGTTGGGAGGCATCTCAGCAGGCTGGAAGGCACCACTGCCCCACAGTTTGGTCTGGAGGTGCACAAACACCTCTCCGCCTTCCTCTTCCTCACCCCTCAACATCTACCACCTCTCTTCTTCATGCACAGCTCATTCAATGCTGTCTACCTAACTCAACCTCCATACTCCACCAATAGCCCCTTCAACCTCCCTGCCCCCTCCTCCCCCTTCATTTGAATCCCACAGTGAGGCCTCTTTGTCCAGCAGCTGCATTGTGCTGCGAAGGGAAGCTCAGTAAATGGACAAGCAAATGAGTTTTCAGTCGACTGTGGTGTTTGGACACACACTCAGCCTCATGTGCACAAACATACAAGCAAATCACCCATTCAGGAAGCTTTCAGTGTCTTATTGAGCTGAATATCTGTTTGTTGCTTGTCTCTAATCTTGGACCTGGAAACAGAGGCCTCTATAAGAAAGGGAAGACAGTGGCTAGTACACTTTTGACCATATTCACTGTGATCTCCATCTTTGAGGCTTGATCCTTTTCATTTAATATTTTGTTAAATCTTCTTTTCTCTGTTAAATGCTGGGACTTGTGGTCACCAGCTTCTTCTGTCAGCCATTTGGCTCCTGGCAGGTAGTGCAAAACTGTGTTTATCTTATCCTTTTATTTGAAACAGCTGCCTGCTGCAGCTGGAAAAGTAACGAGAGCAGAATGAGAGCAAACCAAAAACAGGAAACTGTGGGCTGTGAGGCCAAAACATGGAGCTGAAAGATGGTAAAATGTTCCACATAGCAGATCTGGGCTTGTCTCTGCAAGCAGCTTGCTTCACCTTGCGCATATGATTTATTCATTTATTTTTAAAGAAATAAAAATGTCAACTGGCTTCACTGTAACCTTTCTGGAACTGGAATATTATTATTTTGTTTTCGATTAAAAAAAAATTGGAAAACTGACACAGTTAAGTAAATACTTTATTTCTTTTTAACACCTAGCATACAGAGGAGGAAGTAAATTTTTTCTATCATCTCTTATAGTTAAAGTAATAGTTCAGTAAGTACACATATTCACTTTCTTGCATCTACAGCACTTTTTTAGAAGTATTAATCCAACACTGAATTTGGAGAAAGTGAGATTAAGCTTTATATGAAAGGCTTGAAACATAAGAAACAGCTGGCCCGCACTGGCACCTAACCCCGAAAAACCCTGCAAAAAAAATTTGTCATTTTTACACTTGAGCTCCTGTTAAGGTAAAAATAAACGTGTTAATTAACCTAAAAGGTGCTGGTTATATTTGTACAGACAGGCTGCAATAACTGATCCAAAGTTTGCAGCCATAGACTGAGATCTGAAAATGCACCATGCTCATCATTTCAGCCGTTGCTAAGCTGGTGTTTTGAAAGTGGTTGTGATGAACGAGGTGCAGATCTCACTGAGAACCTTAAAGCTCGCTGCTTTCGCTTCCTCTTTGGCTCTCAGTGTGACCAGAATTGAGTAAATAAAGTTAATGTTCCTAATGTTCTGAGACCATAAAGCCATCAGGAAAGTATTTAAGGAGGTTACAGAGGTCAACTGTGCTCGTTTTTAGAAGCAGACAACTTGCTCCCCTAGTGGCAGCTAAAAAGAAAACAAGTTTAAGAAGCTTCTCAGTTATCATTGCTTTTCAGAGTCAGGTGCTATATACATCTTTTATATACAGTCTTGCGGCTCTTGCATATATCTTCTAACTCAAAAAGATTCCTAACGCCACAAACTATCTCTTTAAGTAACAGATGTGATATATTGCTGAGGTGTAAGTTGGAAACGTACGCTTGCCTGATGGTGTTTGCCCACAGCTCGTGCTATCTCTTAAGGTGGTCTGACTTGTGTGTGCAAAGGTCAACAGCTATAGTGGCGTTTAGGTCACACGTGTGCTTTTGTTCAGGCCGAGCTGACCACATTTTAATGCATTCCCACATTTTAAAGGGACTTTTGACCCCCAAAATAAGTTAAAAATTAAAGATGAATAAAAACATTTTGTTCTTTTCTGGGAGTTTTGTCTTTGAGAATGTAATATCAACCACGCATGGGTAAAGTCATGCTGATGTCAGGTCTTATATCTGAAGTTTGTAGGTTATTATTCATTTATCTACGAAATCCAGCACACAGTCTTTTATTTGCCTTTTCTTTTTATCAAGCGCTACCATTTATTTGATCGCTCTGCACCACTTCTTGAGCAACCCAATGACCCTCCACCCGTGACTCTGACCCCTCTGAGGAATGCGTGGCTGTAAAAAGCCTGTAAAGTTGTTTTTATTCACCAGCTTCTTTGACCCTCCTTCACCTGCTTCAGTTTTTCTCTCCTCCTGTTTTCCAGCCCCTCCCTCCCCTCTCAGCTCCTGAACTGTGGCCGCTCTGTAAAACAGCCCGATCGCAGCAGATGTGTGACGACCGGCGCTGCTAACAGCTGTCAGCTCTTATATCAGCTCCTGTTCAGCCTCTCAACCGCCCCCCCCCAGCACACACCAGCCCTCAGTTTATGGTTTCCGAACAACAATCTCCAGCAGTTTGGTGCAAACTTCAAGGGTGAAATCCGAATGTCTGCTTTTTCTTCATGTCTCTTACATATCTGTAACATCTTGCTTTTTCCTATTTACCTAAACAAAGTAGCAAGACCAGATCAACTGTATGCTTCTATTCAAAAACAGGCAGGTGAAGAGCACAAGAGCTGCCCTTTAATAATCAAAGACGGAAAGTTTGCTTAAGTGAAAGAGCAGCTTTGTCAAAGTCTGCCACAGTTACACTTCATCTCTCTGAAAAGCCAGTGCTTGCTAGTTGAGGAAATCAGAGGGAAAAAAAGTTCTGATTGTTCTTATTATCCTATTACATGCATGCGGGGATCTCTTTAACTTGGATGTCTTCATTTTATCCATATTTTTTGCTCTGTCCCTAATTATTCACTCAGTCTATAAAAAAATCAACAAACTTCATCTGAGTTTGAAGTTTGGTTTATTTCATTTGCTCACGTTTTGACAGTGACAATCAAAAACACACTAATGTCCTGTTTCATTTGTACTATAACACATAGGTTATGTTAATGCTTTAGTTTTGTTGTCTTATTCTAGATGTTTGCCCATGTTTTGTACTGCAGAATGTTTTTTTTGCTTCTTCATAGACGCCAAGAGTTTGTCCAACTTTCAGAAATCCAGACAATGCTGCATTCATGCCCGCCTCACTCCGTGATTGGTCAGGTGTGTGGAGGTGTGACGGTAGGCTGGATTTGTAGCTTCTCCAGATCTCACGCTCTTCTTTTATTTCACAATGTGGTAAGTAAATCTGAGGAGTGACTGTCAGTAAACCGCATTTATGTTTCGCCTACTTTTAGTAAGCCAGCGGGTTTTCTTTTAGATTCAGAAGTGGACTGCATAGTTTGTTTCAAGCACACCCTGGCTCAAACTCTACTTGATCTAACCTCATTGTTTCTTTCTGGCATCCATCCCCTGCTCAGCATCTGGCTGCTGTCCAAGGGGCTCGCTGCTCATCTCTGGCAGCTCTGTCCCTAGCCTGTTACCCCTACTGATCCCCTCCCCTCAGCTGAAAACTCACTCCTGTCTGGCCTTTAATGTGCCCCCAGCTTCAACTCTGTTCCCACTTCCAGCCTGTAAGCTTCAACCCCCTAGCCCCGACCTCGACTCCAACCTCAGGGTCCCAGCTTCTGGCCCTGAGCTTTTACCTTCTCTCCAGCCCAGCTGCTGTCGCCTTCCCAGCCGTCCGGCCCAGCATGAGAAGCCTAGCAGCTGTTGATCAATGGGCAGCCGGGGCCAACGCCTGCCTGTCCCCTCCCCTGACCTCCTACCCTTACACACACATACACACACATGCAAACACATCCACACACACGCGCGCGCACAGAGAGATACACACACACTCACACGCTCCCTCGGGATGCAGCAGATGGGGGTCAGCCAGAGGAAAGGGTTGTGGTGCGCTACAAAGGGTTGGATTAGGTGTGTTTTCTGTGTGTCTTGGTTGTGTATGTGTCTCTTTTATGTATGTGTGTTTGTGTGTCACACAGCTTATTCCACAGTTTGTGATAAATTTGTGTGTGTGTGTGTGTGTGTGTGTGTGTGTGTGTGTGTGTGTGTGTGTGTGTGAGGGGCTGTGGTTGGACATTTGCTAGCCGCGTGTCCCCAGTATGGACAGGTGTTGGCGTCAGCAGTGTCCAGACTCGTTTCGGCAGCTGCTGCCACCCCGCTTCTCCACCCAGCTCTCCCCTCTCATCTCTCCCCCTCCGACAGATGTATCCACACCACCACCACCTCTCAGCTTTTTATGGGCCCAGCCTGTTTTGACTTTAAATATTTGCCCAGGAGGCGCTTGTTCTCTATGGGCAAAGAGGGATTGAAGAAGAGTGGGGTATGCGCATGAAATGACACACACTCCCATAAACAGGAGTACAGTAAAACTCCAACAGGTACAATCTATGCAAAGCAGTTATGTGTCAGAAATGTGCATATTTGCACCATTTCTTCTAGATTTCAAAGTGCAATATCAGGATGTATGCTCGTTTTATTCTTAGATTATAAAGTTTTGCTGTTTCCTTACCTTTGTATTCAGATAAAAGCCTTTAATACAACCGGAAATGTTTAATTTAATCTAATGCACGGTGGTTTAACTCCTCGCTGGGGCCTTTGTGGACGTTAGGTAAATTTAGTGGCTTTCCTCTGGCATGCCTAACTCCAAAAGACAAAACATTATCACAGCCCACAATTTGAGAATAAGAATGAAAGGGAGTCAGAACTGCATTTAAGATGAATAAAAGTTAGAACAATAAGATTAATCTCTTCTCACATTTTCCTAAAAGCAACAGACAAAAAGCCCCACTGGATTAATTCATTTGATTTTGCCTAAAAGTGCAGGTGTACGATATGAGAGAGCTAGAAAAAGCTTTGAGTTGGTAAAACCAGAAAAATGTTCTCTAAATGTCACTGAGTTTCAATGTGTGCAAATCAATAAACATGAATTAATGTGTTGCACTTTTATGTTTTTTAAAGGTCAGTTTTTGTATCATTATCTTAGAGGCTGACAGCAGGTCTTCATGTGACATAAACCATAAAGAGCCAAATAAGTATGCTTTGTCTAGGGCAGTTATTGTCCTAGTAAGAAGTCATTGTGCCCCTAAAGGTACAATCAGGTACTTTATTTTCTGAGAGTGTGCTCACACAAACACAGTCATTGTGCGTTGAATGTGAGCCCCTCCTTTTCATGTATACACACCTGGATGGGCAGTGGCTGGGGGCTGATTTTTCCTGTTTTGACTCAGCAGAATAAAAGCCTGGTAGCAGCCACACATGGCAAATAAAACTGTTCATCCAGTGATGTGCGCCCCTGCAAAGATCAGCTGGCACCTGTGTGTGTGTGTGTGTGTGTGTGTGTGTGTGTGTGTGTGTGTGTGTGTGTGTGTGTGTGTGTGTGTGTGTGTGTGTGTGTATCTTTACTGCATGGTTACTCTATACCATGGGTCAGTGATATTCATAGTAAACCTCAGTCTTCGCCTACATTGCATGTTGTATTCTCAGGTCAGATGGTCCTCCCGTGGGCTCAGCCGCTGGTATATTTTTACTTATAAAGCTATTCTCAGTCTGCTTTCATCTTACCTGTGCTATTTCATGCAACGCAGCCCTGAATTTTTCTGCCTCACAGAGGTGCATATGAGAACAAAAATGTGAGAAGCAATCAGATCAAACAATGGACAGTCTTTAACGACTGAGCTCCCCTCTAAATATCCTATGTGTTGTCCAGTTTTTCCCGAAGTGTGAACACAGCAGCTAATGTTCGGGCGCGTTCACCACTGGGAAGTGGGCAAACTGCTTTATATAGGAGGCTGTCTCACCTCAACCAAACAGAGTATTTCCAGGAGTCCAAAGGTTTTTGAATTGAACTCCTTCCTGTTATGTGCCCTCTTTAGGTACATACATATGTCCCTAAAGGCCAAGAGGGACCTGGTGGAAAAGTTGCCTGCTGTTGAAAGCCAGGGAAAAATGGTAAGTGAATGCTTGGACATAGCATGTTTTAGATAAAGTATGCCTATTTCTTCCCTTGTGTTATCATAGTTTGCTCACGTCTTTGTGTGTATATTGTGTATTTTACCATAAAAACCAAATTGAGTCGAGTCGAGCTGAGCTGAGTAGGCACTAGTGGAAAAGGGAAATCTTTTCTCCAAAAGGAACATTGTTTGCAAAGTTGCATCTGAACAAACAACGAGACTTCTGGAACAATGTAGACCAAAGTGGAAGTGTTTGGTCATGATATACAGCAGCAGGTGTGTTAAAAACCAAACGCAGCGTGTCAGTTCAAAGGTCTCAATGCAACTGTCAAGCACGGTGAGGAGGGGGGGTAATGATTTTGGCTTGTTTTGTAGCCACAGGATCTGGACATCTTGCAGTCATTGAGTCGACCATGAAATCATCTCTCTACTAATGAATTTTAGAATCAAACATGAGACCATCTGCCTGACAGCTAAAGCTTGGCCAAAAATGGGTCATGCAATAGGACAATGATCCCAAGCGCAGCAGCAAAAGAAAAGAATGAAGGTGTTGCAATGACCCAGTCAAAGTGAAGACTTCAGACTTGATTGAAATGCTGCAGCAGGACCCTAAGAGAGGCCACAAATCTCAATCAACTGAAGCAACGTTATAGAGAAATGTGGGAAAAAAATGTCTCTGCAATGATGTCAGACACTGATAAAGTCATATAGTAAACAGTGGAAGTTATTGCTGCTAAAAGTGGTTCTACAAGCTGTCGACTCATGTCGTGTACTTACCTTTTTCTTCATGGCATCCTGTGAAAATCTTTTTTGTGACTGTTCACAAATCAGGACCCTAAAATGTGTCTCCAAATAAAGATTGCTGTTTGGGTAAATTATTGTCAGATCAAATTCATTAAGTGATTTTATGCCATGCTGAGTTTACAGTTACAGCATCAAACACTGAGCTTCAGATTAAGAAAAAAAAATTCCACCTATATCACTGTGTAAATATTGAAATAATATGCAAGCTTTTGGGCACATTCTTACCTTTTCTGCATCCAGTCAAAGTGAATTTATGATCCCCTTTGATCCTGCACAGTAGCCAAATAATTCCTCCTCCTATAAGGAACCGCCGAGCAGACGTTCAGAGAAGAAAAACCACTGGTGCTCAACATTTTCCATGTTTTATACAGAAACAAAGGCAGATAAAGTGATGGAGTAAAACTCTACATCAACAAATGCTAATCACAAGGTGACACATGGGCGGCGAAATGTTGTGCTTTTCCAAAAATCTCTAAACACTGACTGAAGCTTCTGCTTGTGATCCCAGAGAGAGGGAGAAAGAGGAGTTAGAGAGGAATGTGGATATAAAAGAATGATATACAGTTGGGGTTTGGAGTTGAAAGATAATTAGAACAGCAGTGAAGGATTCTGCTGCTGATCCCAGAAAAAACACCTCCGCCAGCTGGGTTCAAAGTCCAGGAGGGAGAAAAGACAAGAGGAGGGGAAGACAGAGAGAGGGCCACAGGAAGGGAGAGATTTGGGGATCTAGCAGAAGAGTGGTGGAGCGCACCTTGTTGTGCCATCTGGGCCGACTCTCCCACTACAAACACACACACATATATCTCGTTCCCCTTCTCCTCCTCCTCCTCCCAGCCCATTAGGATGGAGGATTAAGGTGGTGGAAATTACAAGATGCAGCCGACAGGAGCGTACCTGGCAATACATTTAACTGTCCAGGGGAGGAAAATGAGAAGGTGAGAGAGGGGAGAAACCGAGGAAGGCTGCAAAGGAGGAGGAACAAATGAGATGGGGGGGGGAGATAATTAGGGAAAAAGAGGACAACACGCTCACATCAGGACTGCGGAAAAAAGAAACTTTCTTCATCGCACGCTCAGCCGACTCATCTTCAAAAGTGGCAGTGTGAGCAAGAGGGTGCCAAACAGATGCTGGTACAATTGCTGCCATGCCCCCCACTCCCTACAACCACCACCACCAACAACTCTGCTCCTCACCCATTCCATCCACCTAGCCAGCCAGGGGGGCGGGGGAGGTGGGGGACTACGGCTATGGATGGCGCCCATATGGCCGCAGCTGATGGGGGTGATTGTCGGTATTGTTCACTTTGTCAGCGATCCTGGGGATGCGGGAGAGAGCTAATGATAATGCAGAGTGCAGATGTGCTCCGGAGCAGCCCAGTCGTTAAGCAACAACAGCTTGTGTTTTGTGTGTGCATGCGTGTGTGTGTGTGTGTGTGTGTGTGTGTGTGTGTGTGTGTGTGTGTGTGTGTGTGTGTGTGTGTGTGTGTGTGTGTGCGTGCGTGAGGAAAAAAGAGAGTTACAACCACAGCTGCTTGCCAGCCTGTCTGCCTTCTTGTGAAGACCTTCTGGAAAGCCCACTATATGAACACACACAACCTTACATGTCACGTTGACGCACACAGACACACACACACACACACACACAGCTGTTTGGTTCTTTAATGTTGATCTGCACGTTTACTCATCCAAAATGTTTCCTCTGCACAACATACAGAGCTCGAGCTTTGAGGTGTTTTATAAAAATAAAATCTTTCCAAAGTGAGTTATTTTTGGACTTTTTTAAAGCGTGTTTGCTTTGTCCACTCACTGAAAAAGTGATGCATCGATGGCATTTGGACTGATACTGACCTGCATCCAGAAACAGCCGTGAATAAATCACAGCACAGTAAGTGCTGTGTCCTTATCGAAGGAACATAGTTCCTCCTTTTATTTTTGAGTATTTACTACTTTCTCTTGTTCTGTTTATTTCCTCACATTTCCATTTACCAGACATCACCATACTGGATTGATGATCTTTTCAGCCCCTTCCCTCAAGCCAATCAGTCTTTGGATGCTTTTCTTTGGATATGATTGCAATTCTGTCAGTCTCCAGAAGTCCCGAACTAAAGGTTTCCATCAACCACATGCTGGCTTTACTCCACTACAACCAGCATCTGGACTCCAGGGGATCTTATGAAGATGTATCACGCATCAAACTGCCAAAATCCTTCTCTGCTGTAACCTCAAAAATATTCTTTAATACTACTGATCTCTGATTGAGCTGCCAGTTGTTGTTTTTGTTTTTTGTTTTTATAAAAAGTCAAGAGGACTACCAACTTAATTTTTAGTGACACAACACTCACTGGTCTTGTGCTGCTTTTCATAAAATGCACTGGAATCTAAACTGGGGAAGTAAAAACTGCGGTCCAAGAGAAATTTAGTGATCAGGTTGCATGCGACATTTCTTTGCATACTTGTTCCCATCATCACTCATCATTTGGTAAATGGTAAATGGCCTGCAATTGTATAGCGCTTTACTCAGTCCCTAAGGACCCCAAAGCGCTTTACACTACATTCAGTCATTCACCCATTCACACACACATTCACACACTGGCAATGCCAAGCTACATTGTAGCCACAGCTGCCCTGGGGCGCACTGACAGAGGCTTTGTGTGAACCAGTGTCTGTAAATAGTTTGCAGGGGTACACAAGTTAGGTGGTCGGGTCCTGTGACTGCAAAACAAGCCCAAATCATCGCTCCTCTACCACCGTGTTTGACATTAGGTGTGAGGTGTTTGTGCTGATGAGCTGCGTTTGGTTTTCTCAAAACATGGTGCTCCACTTTCCCAACTTTGGTCTTTGTGAAGTTTTGTGGTTGCACCTCATTCATTTGTCTCTATCATCAAGTTTAGTGTTAGCCTTCAGCTTTCAGTGTCAGTTAACTGTCCTTTGGTTACTTCCTGTTTTACTTTGAAGATCTCTTGTGTCATGTTTGGTTTTACTTCCTGTGTTTGTTTCCCTCCGTCCATTGTAATTGCATGTCTTGCCCTAATTCGTCTCACATGTGTTGCATTTCAAAAAAAAAATTTTTTTCCCATTTTATCCTTTTCAGTTCATGTTTTTGCACCATGTGTTTCATTTATGTTCATTTGTTTTTGTCTTTCTGTGTTTTTATCACCCTCTCTCCACCACTCCAACAGCCGCATTCTGGTAGTAAAGTTTGCTGCCATCTCCCAGAAAAATGTGATTTCCTATTTGGAAACCACTTATTTTATGGAATGAGATGACCTGACAATAAATTCTGTATTCATGATCATGAAGCTGAGGCAGGTGAATTCACCTGTGTTGGATTAGTTTGCACAGAAGCAGTGTAAGAACAAATCAAAGATGCATACACAAAGAAGGAAAACATCTCTTTTATAGCTCGCTTTCACTCCTTTGGTTCTTTTCTGTTCTCCTCTCCTCCTTCTCTACTTCTTCCCTACCAACATACAGATGGTCCCAAGCTGCCTTCAATAATCCAATGCACAGCCATGCCAGTACACCCCAGGCTACACCCCTGATGCTACACTACTCACACACACATACACAGACAGTGCCAGTTCCCTAGGCAGGACCCCTGTCTCTCTAGCCCAGATTGGATCACTTTGGTTCAGCATGGAGCAGTAACACTGGGCCTTAGGGTTCTACATGGGCCTGCAGGGCCCCACGTTGGCCCCGACTACCTTGGGCTGCAATGGAAAAAAGCTCTGAGGCTTGGTTGTGTTATCTTTTGATGATTACTATTATTATTGCTACACAAGCTGGAGTGGCCACATGTTTTGTTTTGTTTTCTAATCAGTTTAAGCCTGTGCCGGCACTCGAGAGCTGACAAAGACAATAAAGATAGAGTGGTGGAAGAAAAGCAGTGAAGGAGAGATGAGCAAACACTGAAAAGGAACTTCTGAGGAGAAAAACAGAGGAGTTTCCAGAGAGGACTGATAAAGTAGGAGAAGAGCGATGGTGATGGAAGGATGGAGGTAAATAAAGAAACAGGGGGGATGGAAAAGGAGGATGGATACGCAGAGGGAGGGATGGACAGAGTGTGGTGGATGGGGGAGGGATGGAAGAAGGGATGGAAGGAAGAATGTGACAGATGGGTCGTGCCTGGCCAGAGCTGGGAGGGTGCGGAGAGGTTGGCATCACAGGGTGAGAGAACACACACAAACACACACAATACACACACTAACTGCACGCATACACGCGTGTGCGCTGTTTAACTCATCTCACGCACATTCTCTGCTGTCAGGAGTGTTTTCAATGTCTTTCCTCGTGTCAAGAAAACGTCGGCCATATGATAAATAGACAAATAAATGACGCAGCGGACATGTTTCGACATATTGCTTGCATAAATTTATTTTCTGCTCCTGCAATCAATTTCCCCGTTGGCAGGCTGAGATAATAGTTCAATATGTTGGGTCTAATTTATGCTTTCACATCAGAATTGCCCAAAGTTGTCTATGAAATCAAGATTATCTTAAGGCAGTAGGAGCAAAAGATTACACATTTAAGTTGCTGAAAACAGACGCAACAGATATGTGCTGTTTTATACCTTAAACAAAACCGGGCTTGTTTATGATTGATTTCAGTGGATAAAGTATGTTAAGAAAACTACAGAGATCTTTATCTGAATAGTAAGCAGAGTCAATATGTTTCAGTGTGTCTGTCACTCCTTCGTGTAGCATGAAGAATAAATAATCCCAATACACTGTATAGTATTAGATATTATGTGCGCCGCATCAAAAGATGGCAGAAAGTGGAGTCTTATTTTAATGCTAAGTGTTTAGAAAACTACTCATATATGATGTTACATTGACAGTGCAACAAAACTTCATTGAAAGAAGTGTAATTTCATTATTTTTACCCTGTGCAACTTTGTGACTTGTAACCTAGTTCATTCTCTATAGGAACACTTCTTTCTTCGATGGCTGTATTTGTGTTTAGCATGCCTCTCCTGTCTCAGTGATCTATGACAGATATCTAAATCATCAGTGTAATTAATTTATACAATTATTATGCAAAACCAGTTAGAATGAGGATGCAAGCTTCTGCAGCAGTAAATCTTTGTGTCTGTTAACCACTGGTGCACTGCAAAATGTAATGATTAGCAAGTGGAAAATTACAATAAAATCTTCCATCCGTCCATTCAAACATGCAACCAACCAACCCTATAATGTCAGAATATATATACATATATTTTCAGGGTCATAAATGACTTTACACAGCCGTCCATTATTCTCAAATAGCAGACAAATTCAATGTAGGTAACATTTTCACAGTTACAAATATAAGCGCAGTACATATATAGCTTTACATTAAACTCATTCAGTTCAATTCAGTTTTATTCATATAGCGCCAAATCACAACAACAGTTACCTCAAAGCCCTTAATATGTAAAGAGCCTACTCTAATAGAGCGAAAACCCCAACAATCAAACTTATGACCAGCACATGGCGACAGTGGGAAGGAAAAACTCCCTTTTAACAGGAAGAAACCTTCAGCAGGGGTGGCCGCATGTTTTAGGGGTGGCTGTAGCTCAGGTAGCAGAGCAGATCAGCCACTAACCAGAAGGTCGGTGGTTTGATCCCAGGCTGCTCCAGTCTGCATGCCAAATATCCTTGGGCAAGATACTAACCCCATGTTGCTCTCCGATGCATCCATCGGAGTGTGAATGTGTATGAATGTTAGATACTTAGCACTTAAGCTTAGAAGTGCTGGTGTGATTGGGTAAATGAATTAGCTGTATAAAACGCTTTGAGTGCTCGGACAGAGTAGAAAAGCGCTATATAAGAACCAGTCCATTTACCATTCAGCAGAACCAGGCTCAGGGAGGGCAGCCATCTGATCTCCTGTTGGCCGTGTGTTTTAAAGTGAGTACATTATGTGTTAATATTCCTCTGTGTGAATGTGCAACATGAACATGGTCAAAAACATGAAGGAACAACGATGTTTAATAACGCATTTATTATTTAAATAATTGTTTAAATAACTTGCCTAGTTTCTCCCTTTTTAACCTTTACTAAGCTTGTTTTGTTGAATCTGTGTTGTTGTTGTTTTTTTCATTTTTTGCAGTCATCGAGTCAATAAACTGTTATCTTCTTATATAGGAGCTGTGAACGAACAATATTGTTGTATCTGTAACACTTAATATTTTTTTTAAACACAAGTACGGCTTATTGCATATACGTGATGCATCCATGTAAAGTGCTACCTTCTACCGTCCTCTTTGTTAGAATAGATTTCAGACTGAACCTGTGCTTTGTTTTGCTGTTTCCTCTTGTGTGAATATTTGGACAGGTGTGTTGTGTGTACGCTTCTCATAACAAAACTAAATCAACTTAGTCACTGCACATTTTGTTCGAATTCTATTGAACCACTGAGCTGAGATGGGCTGATGCCTTCTTTTGACAGCACGTCTCTGTAGCTTCAAACCCTAAACATTTAGCTATTATTATAAACTGACAGTTGGATGTGAGACACACACTGTGCCTTATTCCTACTGATTTGAAAATGTACCGCATCCTGACAGCGCTGAGACACATCAAACTGGACTGTGAGTTTTGGGATCTGCTAGATAAGAAGCTGCACACACAACTGCAGGGATTTACGCTATTACCCAGACTGCAGTTTGTCTCTTTTATCACGTCTCCACTGCGTTACAGCAGGAGGAAAGACACGACAGGGAGAATGAACTTGACTCTTCCGCAACACCGCCACAGCTGGCTAACTGCTGCTCGCTCGTTGCCCGTGTGTGTATGTGTGTGTTTATACATGTGTACAGCTCAGCAGGTACGTGCAGCAGATGTCCACAAACACACACACACACACTCGGTAAAGTAACAGCGTTACCACAGAAGACAGCAGCAGCCCGACAGGCTGAGTTAGTGACACTAAAGGTCCTCTCCCTGCGTGACCTCATCAGGTCACCATGGCGGTGATAAAGTGCTGAGTTGCGCACATGTGTACCGGTGCCAGCAGTTCACAACAACACCCCGAACACACCCTGTTAATGCCCCTTATCTACCACACACACACTCGCGCACACACATGCACGCACAGCTGGGAGAGGATGGCAGAAGTGTGGAGGGTGATGAATGAAAGAGAAGCTTTCATTTCTGCCTGTGGGGCTTCATTGTTGCTTTAACCTTAAATCCAATTAATCTGGCTCTTTATCGCAAACGCCTCGTCTTCAAATAAGTCCTTGTGATTCAAAGATTTGTCTCTCCATCTCCTTCTCTCTCTTTCTCTCCTTTTTCATTACCATTCTGTCTCTGTTGAGAGTTCATGGCTGCTCTCCTTCCATACAAGAATTACACAAAGGACAAGTACTGTTTAATCCCATCGTAGCCCAGCCCTGAAGACATACCAGCTGGAGGCCTTTGTGTTTGTGCTTGTGCGTGTGTGTGTGCGCTAGATGACAGGTTATATAAACCTGTGTTACTAATGTGTGTTTCTTGCAAACGTGTGAAAATTGCTCATCAATAAGTCTCTTATGTGAGGTAGCTGTATGTGTGGAGGATGTGCATGGGGGTTGCCGTGGTTTTGGGGGGGTTATGTGTAAGTGGTATTTGGGGCCCCTTCTCACAGAGACACACAGATATTCAAGTTCGAGTTGCATCGCCTTTTGTTTTCAGGAAGGCAGAGGAGGGGGACGAGGGTGCGGTGGGCGGCTGGATGGATGGATGGCTTGCTGGGACACTGTGCCCCCTGATTTTCCCAAAAATCCTCCCCCCTCGCATCCACTACCTCCCCCATTTCAGCCACCCCACCCCAGCCAGTGTAGTGCCACTGTATTGTCTGCTGCAAGCAGGCCGCTTGTTGCTTGCCTTCTGTCCTGCTGTGCTGAGTGCCTGACAAAGGCGCTCTTTTAAATATGTAGACAATCCTAGATCACTTGCACACACACACACACACACACACACACACACACACACACACACAAAGGTTTGTCCCAGCTTTCCTCTTTCGCTCCCTTGCCATCGGTTCTTCTGTGCTTCGACCTGTCCTGGGAATATTTCCTTTTTCATGGCAAATCAACAAGTCCCCGGCATGAGAAGGAATACAGGAAGCTTTTCTCCCGTCAGTGCGCTATAAGCTCTGAATGAATGCGTGAATAGCGTTGCCGTCTCGTCAAGGCTAAAAGCTTGAATCCTGTTTGTTATGGAGCTTTCGTTTTACTGTACATTTAAACAGATTCATTTTTATGCACAGGAAGAGAATCCGTTTTTTTAATGGATTGAACATAAATACATGAATAATTTTTTTACACTGCGACACAAAGCAAAAACATAACAGTCTGGTATTTGCATGCTATGGAGTTTTAAGACGTAAACATCTGTCTCGAGCTGAGTTTTAGAAGTTCCAAAGTTAAAGAATCCTTTTTTTTTTCTCTGTTCAACCTGCAGATGTCATTTTAGAGACAAACCAAGACACAACAGCCAAACATCAGGACGTTTCCACATGTCCACATGACACTCTTCTCTTTATCTCTTCCTCCCTCCTCCCTCCCTTGGTACGAGAGTCCTCCCTGGCAGCTTGGCAGAGTCCGCTCCCTCACGCAAACCAGCAGAGTGCAGGGGCCCGGGCCCCAGACAGGAGCCCAAGCTGGTCTCAGCCTCCCAACATGTTGAGCTGGCCCGCCTTGGGCACAGCCAAATGGTTCTGCAGCTGCCCCTTTGTCCCCCCTTCCTTAAGTAAACAAAGGACAGAAACAAATTAATGACCTACATTCACAGCAAACCTCGCACGGCCTCCTCATACAGAGAGAGAGAGAGAGAGCGCGCAGTTGTCTACAAGCAGATGTTCACTTACAACGCTGCAGATTGCAATTAATGATCACCAAGTAGCGCAGGAGCAAAGGAGAGGGTTAATGTATTTTCTGCCTCTGAAGATTTAAAGAAGGTATCTCAAAGAGACTTTTTTACATTGTCTCGATATCTCAACTGAGAAAAAAGGGGGTTTTTCTTTTAAAATGAAATGTCTCCTACTGTTTTTTGACAAGTTTTATAATAAAATAAATATATTCCAAATAATGGCCTGCCACTGTGAGTAACCTCACCTAGTAAAATAGCTGCAAAGTTGAAACATTGAACTTTCCTTGAAGTGGACGCCACACCGAAATCTTTTTAACACTTCCAAGTTTCTTAAACTGACATTAGGCATTCATCAGACAGGGGACAATGTCATAAAGATTAGGAGTGAGCTTATCACGTGAGTGTGCATTGGGGGCTTATCGAAGTGGCCATCTGTGGCCTAATGAACGCTGCTCCTTGGCCTCCGAGTGCAGGGGCTTTTAATGCATCTGTAAGAGCCGGTTTACTGAGCAGCAAGACATTAGCTAAAGCTGATTTCTTTACTGGAAACCTGTGCCTGAGAACCTTTAGGAGGAGGCTGTGTGCGTGTGGTGCAGGGGATTGGATCTCAACAAGCTGCTGCACATTTTCTTCTCAAATGCAGCCTACACTTCAGCCAGTGCTGCAGATATATATCAGGAGCTGTGTGAGTACACACACAGCGAGTGTGCAGGCCACCACGCTGTGTCCAGGCACGGCTCGCTGTAGAGCTTCTCAGACACACACACACACACACATGCACAGCTTCCACCCACATGACAAGTCATTGCAGAGCAGGATGCCAAGACCTCCCAACTGGCCCTCATGCAACCTGTAACTCGTGAGCGCGCACACACAGAGTTAAATGTCGCTAATCTTCGTTATTTTAATGGCAGCGAGGAAACTGTGACTTTTATGAGTAAAGTTAAACACAAAAAAGAAAAAAGCTTCACACACACATGGGTTGAATTTCAAGATTCTTATAATTTATTGCAGTTTGCACACAATTTAAAAATGTCAACAACAGCACACCAAAAAATTACAAAACTAAACACAATTAGAATTTACTCCCCTTGAGAGAAAAAAAAAATCAACCCAACTATGATTGTCAAAGCTAAAATGACTAAATCTGAAAAAAGGAACATAAAAGAAAAGCAAAGGAAAAAAAATTTGTAATCTCAACAGGGAGTAAATAGATCTCAATTGAAATCTGCTTGTTTTTTCCCCCCAGACAGTGATTGTCCTTTTTCAAAACAGACTCAGTCATTTCATGCCCTCTCCCCACCCTCCAACCCTTCATGTTCTTTACCATAAACTGTCTATGACATTTGATTTTTTTTTTTTTAATTTTATTTATTTTTATACCTTACTTAAAAAAAAACAACAAAAAAACCCCCAATCTATCCCCTTTTGTTTTCAAGTAAGCACAGCAAAAAGATGGAGATGTCCAGTCGGGGTGGTTTACTTCACAGCGTCTTGAGTGGTTAACATCACTCCCGCCACTCCACCCCACACACTCACACTTTTAAAAATAAAATAACAGCCCGGACTACAGCAGTTTAAGGCGGTCAAGTAAAACCAGAGGAACAGAACGGGGAGGGAAAAAAATGGAAAAAAAAAACCCCAGCAGTAATGATGAAAACAACAGCAGGATGGAGGGAGCCCATATGCAGAGACGCTGCCAGTGAAGAAATAACATTTCGGGACAAAAATGAGACGATGTGGTGCAAACTGCCGCAATGTCACCCACACTGTTGCATTGGCAGAGCCTGTAGGTGCCACCAGATGACGGGGCGGCATGTACATATACCCCACCCACCACATGCACATCTGCGGGGACACACACACTAACACACACACACATACATATTTGAGTGAGTGAGAGAGGGGGGGGGGGTAATGTGGAGTGTCAGTATCTTTCTGAAAAATGTTTTTGGATTGTATAAACGCTCGACCAATTATTTTGAAATTTCAATAAAAACAAGAAAAAAAGAAGAAGAAACTGATGTAGCCCTGACCCAAACGCAACATTTACATACAAGAGTTTTCTAATCACATGATCAAAATAGATAAATTCAATAAATTCCAAGAATTTACACAAAATTTTCAACAGCCATTTCTCAATGCTTTACAGTATCAAATACATCACAGCATCAGAAATGTAATTTTATTTTTATTTTTTTAAATAAAGGCATCTTTTCAGCAAAAAATCTGATTTCATGTCTTTAAGCTTAAAAAGGTGCATTCAGGCATGCCAATTCTCTCCCATCTATCTCAAAGTAAGGATTATGCTTTAAAAGGAAACACACAAACAGACACGCACGCACACACAGACGTGACATCCGCTGCACCTAATGTGAAATGCACACTGCACTGAGCTGGGTGAGTTTAACGGCCCCGCTCAGCTCAGCACAGCTCGGCTCAGCGTGAAGCAACAGTGTGGCAGAGATATCTGACCCTTCAACTTTCAGCAGGACAGCTCAGGTTCAGCCTCGCTCCTTCCTTACTCCCTCCCTCCGTATCCTTCACACTTCAGCCAAGCCACAATTTAATAAAAAATGTTTTAAAAAAACTGCACTCAACAGACCTGAAACGAGAGCCCAAATCTGCAGAAATAATTAAGAAATGGCTCGACCGCGTTTAGAACTGGTGAGGACGGACACAAAAGTTATAGCAGTAGAGACATTTAACGCCTGAGGAGGAGCAAGAGGAGGAAGTGCTGGGTGGACGTAGATCTTCAGTAGGTTAAATTGACTGGTGCTAACCGAGTCACACGCTCGTAAACACACACGCGCACGCACGCATTAACACACACACACGCGTGCAGCAGAAAGATCAGTGCATATAGACACAGGCTTAAAATGCTTCATCATATCGCTTCAACATCCGACGGAAACACATTCGGTAACGTTCTTCTAGGATCCCAGCGAGTACAAAATATCCGACTTTTCACTGTCAAAAGTGTACGGTTCAAACATTCCCCCTCCCCGATGCAAAAACCACAACTTAAAGGTTTAAGACAAAATCAAAATTTCATGCATTTTTTTTTTCCATAGTCGTGAGAATAATATTCAGTTTTTCAACAGACCGCACCCTGGAGTAGTATTCACAAAGAAAAGAAAAGAAAAAAAAAAGGAAAGCCCGTTGTCAAATATTTGATCAATTACAATGTGTACAGTAATACAGCAAATTCACATTTTTTATTTTAAAATATACAGGTTTGGACGTCATGCAACAACAGCAGGTCCCATTACAAAAAAAGTAACAAAATAATAATAATAATAATCATTAATTTAAAAAAATGCAAAGAATTAAAGTTTTTAAACTATATCAGAACAATATACAACAACCTTAAATTAAATACCTTTTCAACAAGAGATGTTTTAAAGACTGCCAGCTAGATTTAAGAAAAAAATTCTATCAATAACAATAATAATTAATAATTATTTGTAAAGGTCTTTTCATTTTTAGAAAATACTTCAAATTGACTGGAAGTGAAAAAAGGAGGCTGTGCATTGCATGAGTGCCATCAGTTTATCTGTCAGTCAGTCAGCTTTCCCCTGAACACACAACACCAAAGAGCTTAACAAGAGAAGCGGGGAGCGCTTCGCCAACGACACCTCCGTGCCAGTAGAAAATAAAATCAATACACACAAAACACACTCATACACACTCACGCACGTTAGGTGAAATTTTTGCCAGAGTAGTGCAGTACCACACACACACACACACTCGCGTGTGCGCACGCTAATTCAAACTGTGTGTGTGGTGGCGTCGACTTGTGGTGATCACAGTACCCGTTTAGTGTATTGTAATGCTTTTTCACTTCAGTGTGTTCGACCTGAACTCCTGCAGTGGTGTTTTGCTGTCTGTGGAACTGGGACCGATACGCTGGCCAGCATCGGAGTGTTGTGTCTGGGATGAAACACAAACAGAGTGAAATCTCTTCAAAAAGGCGAGACTTTCTCACTGGGACCCGTGTCCAGAGACGCAATTAAAACCACCAACAGGAGAGAACTTGCGCGAAATAAAAATGAGGATTCAGAATAAAATAGAATAAAACAAAAATTACCCCAAATAGGAACAAAAAGAAAAGAAAAACAACTCAGTAGTAACATTTTCATGTGCTATTAAAGTGCTATTGAATGAGATGTTGCAACAAACAAGAACGTGACTCACTTAAACCCCGAATATCAAACTCTGCCGCCTCCCTCTAACCTCCCCACGCCTCTCTGCCTTTCTTTCACTCTCCGTCTTTTTCCCTTTACCAAACCTAGAAGTCTGTTTCTACTTCCACAGTTCCTGGGAGCTGTCCTCGATCGCCCAATCCCTGACATTTGGGAGCGCCAGAGGTTCGCTCTTCACTGACAGCGAGTTGACCAGTTCGCAATGGAACTTGCGGATGTGTCGGTAGAGGTCCCCGGATTGCGTGAAGCGCCGCTCGCACCACTTGCAAGCATGCGGCTTCTCACGCGTGTGCACCACTGCGTGGCGGCTGAGGTTGTGTGAGTACTGGAAGCTCTTGCCGCAGGTGGTGCAGGTGTAGGGTTTTTCACCGGAGTGTGTCCGCTCATGGCGCTTCAGCGTGTACATGCAGGAGAAGGTCTTGCTGCAGATGTTGCAGGTGGGCACGTTGACGTCTCCGGCGGGCTTGGCGCGGATGCCCTCCTGCTCCCTGAAGTGGGAGCTGAGGTGAAGCTGGAGGATGTGGGGTGAGGGGAAAACCTTGTTACACAGCGGGCACATGAAGATCTGTGTGTGTTGAGCCGACAGCATGTTGGAGACGTAAGGCAGCAGCGAGCTATCCATGCTGGCCGCCTCAGCCTGAGCGCGCTCGTTTTCGCCCCCCAGGATGTCCTCATCGTCTGCTGTGGCTGGAGGCTTCTCCTCCCGCTCCAGCTCTGAGGCCAGGGAGGCTTCTCGCAGAGCAGACAGGTGTGCTTCCAGGCCGAGCCTCCGCTGGGCCGACAAGGGCCCTCCGACCCCGTGGTGGGCCAGGCCCCCGTTGGTGTTAGGAACCGTGGCCTTGGTGAGGCCGCTATGCTCCATGTCATAGTCCCCACCTCCCAGTTCCTCTTCCTCATCTGAAGCCACGCCCCTTTCTACCTTTACCCTAACAGCCAATGGGCTTTGGAGGCTGTCTGGTGTAGCTGCTCCGCTGAAAAAGGATTGGTGGTGGTTAGTGTGGTTGCTACCTGCAATTGGCTTGACTGACAGGTCCAGGACGCAGTCAGCTGCATCATTTGACACCCTCCTACCCCTGTGGCCCCCACGAGAGCTCACGGAGCGGTGGGACCTCTGGGAGAGAGATCCAGTGGAGCTGGTGGGGCTGCCGGCCGGAGAAAGGAGCTTTCCTCCCTCTCCCAGGCCTTCCCCTGCTTGCGTCTCCGTCTCACCCTGCCCTGGACTGGTTGTAGCCATAGCTGGTGTCCCTGGTCTGTCTGCAGACGGCAGCCTCAGCCACAGCGGCCCTCCCTCTGCCTTTCCCTCCTCTTCTTCATCGCTGTGCAGCAGGTCGGCAGTAGCAGGCCGGCCTGTGGAACCGTCTGATAGACTATCGGCTTTATCAGAGCAGCTGGACCCACCGTCATCCTCTCTGCGCGTGCTGTCTGCCTCCGCTGTGGCCTTCTGCTTCAAACGTTTCTTACACACCTTGACAATGTCATACATGTGCAAGTAGCTGGCTGCTGCCAGCACATCCTCCACGGGAAGGTCCTGGAACTGCAGTTTGCCCTCATACATGAACTCCAGGAGCAGGGAAAAGGCCGGAGCTGTGACAATGTCACTGTTGAGGTGCACCACGTCTCTCTTGTCCAGCTGGTCCTTGTAGAAAAGGTGAAAGTACATGCTGCAGGAGGCCAACACAGCACGATGGGCACGGAACTGGGCATCGCCCACCAGCACCGTGGAGTCACACAGGAAGCCCTGATGCCGCTGTTCGCTCAGACACTGGAGTAAATGTCTGCTGTGGTCTGGGAACTCCATCCTGCCGTCCTCATAACCTGAAGCCACACACACAGACACAGCGTCAAAGTTAATTACATCTCATAAAGTATCAAAGATGTCTTTCATTTTAAACCTACAGTTTTTATTTTTTGTTCTTTTAATGATTTCATTTAGGGGGTGTAATTAAAAAAAACAACCTTTCCATGAGCATAAATATGCAAAATATAAAGAATTAAAAGGTAAACAAGAAGCAACCAAGATTACATGAAATGAGGAGCAATAGAAAACTATGGAATCTAAAAAGGTGGAAAACAAGTTAAAAACGTAAGCTAAACAGAGAGACTATGATTTAGTTTTTATCACCACTAAGACGTTTCTTTTAACGCCACAATTTCTGTGAACAAAATTTGTATTAAATCTGGTAAAAAACACAAAAAGATTAAAAATTAAGAAACACAAGGACAGAGAGAATCAGTAAAAAAACATATCTGATATAACGACGGTGACAACAAAACAAGAAAAAGACAAGAAAACACGAAAGGCACGAACAGGAAGAGTAACACATGAAATAATAATTTTAAAACACATAAAAAGTTAACTAAAATAAGCCATGACCTACGCACAACCCGGATTTTTTTTACTCCTCATCCCAACATCGACAGAAACAATTCTCGTAAAGTCGTGCACGCATTCCTTCATACATCAAACCAAATGTTCATTTTCTGCTCCAATTACTTGCTTAATTTAAAATAAATAAAAAGTAGACAAGAAAAATAGAAAGAAAATACAATTTATGGTTTCGTTTAGGAAAAACCACTAACTCAGTTTATACCAAGACAAAGACTCAATCTCAGGTAAACCACCAGCGACCGATTCTTCTACTCGGTCTCTCCGCTCTCACTCTCTGTATCTCTCCAACTCCTCTGCCTGCACTCCTGGATTGTCGCTGCTCCTACGCTGGTTATTTTTATTAACCCACTTTGGCCTGGCCTGGCACAGCCCTTTTAGGTAACCGGCTTTCAGCTGCACACACTGTCCTCACATATAAAACACAACACACACACACTTAGTACCAGCCTACCTACCAACCACCTCCACAGGCTAAGTCGAGCAGCAAAACTGGCCAATTGAAACAGCACTGTCAAAAACAAAACAGCTTGTCCCTTGTTTAACCTGCGAGCTTCGGCTTTAGGTGTGAGATTAGACGTGGAGGGAAAAAAAGGGAGGAAATTTGCATCAATGCTCTGCAGGTGTTCTTAGAGAAGATTTGCTGGAAATTATCGAATTAATAAAATTAATTACCAACTAATTGTGCAAAAAACCTTTGATTCCAGAAGACAATAAGAAAAAAGAAATGTGTAAAAGGTCCCACCTGTTAGCCAAGTCGATTTGTCCTGCCTGAGAAAATACATTGGTCCCGCTCTGCACTGTGTTAACCAAAGCAGTTAAATCACCTCATTTGAATGAAGCTAAACCAAGAATGTCAGTGTGTTAGACTGTGTGTGCGTCCGTGTGATGTGCATGTGTGTGTGTGCTCGCCCTCCGGCTTGTTCAGACTGCTTTTAATGAGGGGGACTTACAGGGACAAGGGTGTACCACCTCCCACCTCCCCCCCACCCCACCGTCCAGCCAAACCCCTCTACCACCTCCTCCTTCCACACACACACTCGCACACACATATAAACCAGCCGTCACTCATGCACTCCTTCCCATCTGAATCTTACAAGAAAAACCCCGCACATCCGCCCCATAGTAGAAACTGCCCTCTTCCTCAACCCCCTCCACCCACCACCACCCAGAAGAGAAGATTTACAATACAATCACTGTAAGTGCCCTGCTCGTCACAGCATCAATCCTAATCCTTAAAGATGGCTAAAAATAAAGACGACGGTGGCGACGGTGGGGAGGGAGCCGCCGGCGGAGACTCAGGAGGGCAGCAGCCCAGTCACCCAGCCCACCCGGCCCTGGCCAGCCAGCTCAGGCAGGGGTCTGAGAGAGACACACACAGAGGGGCAGGCAGGGAGGGAGAGGGTGAGGGAGAGGCTGGGACGGCCGGGGAGGGAGGCTTACCCACATCTGATCCAGCTGACGGGGGCCATATGGCAGCTGCTAGCCAGATAAAGAGATTAAGACTAGGAGGGAGTGCGATTACAGCTGTCTAGCCAATTCAGGCAGCTCAAATCTGCAACTTCTAAATTAGTCTCCTCTACTCCAGCCGACAGGAGGGGGAAAATGGGTAGAGCGGACCGCACATGCTTTCAAGTAATTTTTACAGCGAGCTAGAATTAACAGGAAAAAAGTAAAGTAGATAATACAGATTAAATAACTGCTCGGTTTATTCTAGGGTTTTTTAAGCCTATTTATTAGCTAAAATATGTGTTTATTGTCTTCTCTTAAAATGTCTAAATACTATATTTCAAAGGAGACTTACTTTTATGATTTATGATCATGATTAAACTGCAAAAAACTACACTTCCCTTTCAATTAACAAGTGTCCCGACAAAACGTCTGACAGCTCAAACAGGAAGCAGCAGCTTAAGTTTTAAATGCACCCCTCTCGACTGCAAGCTAAAAACAAGCAGACTGCTCCCGGGCTGCAATTACCCCTCAGACAGGCAGCACCGGCTACCTTTGCCGTTTACTTCTGAAGCACTCGCCAGCAGTTTCACGCAGTTCTCACACTGGTTTGACACACCGGAGATCCCCCACAACAAAACAAAACTCCACCATCCCGGACTCTCCTACTGTAAACACACGCACGCACACACATACACACACAAAACGATACCTGCAGCAGTATGCATCAACTTGATTAACTCCACTGTAGCAGAATAGCCGGGCTCTCTGGCTGGGAATGGCTGTGTATCGCCCTCTCCCTCTCTCTCTTTCTTTCTTGCTCTTTCTCTTGCTCGCTCGCTCTCTCTGAATCAATGAGTGGGTAGAAGAGGAGAGAAGAAGAAGAGGGAGGCAGGCAGGCAAGCAAAAAAAAAAAAAAACACGCTGTTCAAACTGCGAGGGACAGATGCAAAGTGGAGGAGATGTTGGAGGGGGAACGAGATACCACCTCCCTCCTCCTCCTCTTCCTCCTCCTCCTCCTAACTGGCGCTGATCAGCAGCCACAAACACACACACACAGCGTGCGCACACTGCACGCACACACGCACAGCACTGACTCTCCCAGGCTGCCGCTGAGACTCACAATAAAGGACTGGGGAGGGGTGGAGGCAGTGGAGGGATGGAGGAGGAGGAGGTGGGGTGGATGGCAGCCTGTCAGCTGCTCTGACATCATCCTCAGATGGAGATGCTACCTCCAGCTGTGCTCTTTCTACAGCCATATGCTGCCTCCTCTACACTCCTGCCACCAGACTCCTCTTTCATTCTACCAACACCGCACAACTTTGTCTCTCTTTCTCCCCCTCCTTTTTTTCTCTCTCCGGGAAATAAAACACAAGTCGGCTAAAATATTCTGGGATTTGGTGTTTGGAGTTTATACATCAAAATCACTAAGCTGCAACTGCCACCAAAACTATTAAGGAAATGCAAAGTTTACGCACTAAAAACACACACATACACACACACAAACAACTTTTCTTTTACCTGGCGTCTAAAATCATTTGAAATGCACTTCTCTGTCCTTCTCCTTCTGTCTTTTTCTCCTTCCAGTTACCATAAACAAAAGCCAACACGGCACATTTGCAACTGACAGACGCACGCAGCTGATATTGTTTTCCACTCTTTTACGGTTCAGCGCCGCTGCCTCGTCTTGTATTCACTCATTCATCCGCTCATTCATCCATCCATCCATATATCCATGTATCCAGCAACCACCACCCCCTACACACCACCACCACCACTGCCCGGACCCTTCGGACGACTCACTGGGTGACAAAAATGAGCCGAAAGAGTCCAGTGAGGGCAAAACAAAAGGTGTGCAGGGTGTTTAATAGCCGGGGAGAAACTTATTACACTTATTATAACGGCTGTATTTCGCTTTCGTTTTGGGCAAACTTTCTGTAACGTTTACAACTCTGCAACTTTTATTTTCTATTTTATTTTGGCTGTAAATAAAGTTGTTGTTTTTTTTTAAAATAAAATAATAGCAACACCGCCCACTGAGTTTCCACAATAAAATGTGATCACAGCTGCACACAAATGTGGAAATAAATTACATTTATATTATTTTTTCTTTGTTTCATAATCACCCATTTCAACATTTTGTAAGTTAATTAGAAATATTTGCCGTGTAATCTCCTGTAATGAAAAATTTCACTGTGTCAATAAAACAGAAATAAAGTGCGGGAAACATCACATTAATCAACTTAAACTTCTAATTAACTTCACCACCGGAGTTCTTTTAATTACACGGTTTGGAAGTCGCTTTAAAAAAAATCAATTTCACCTCACTTTGACGCGTTTTTATCACCTCTAAAGTGCTATCAAATTTAGGAGAAAGTCTGCTGGAGTTTGTTTTAATTTAAGACTCAATTTTCAAGCTGCCTGCCCACGACGGTCCGGAGAAAAAATTAGCATAAAAGTCCAACTCCTGCTACCGCTTACAGGCTGTTCAGAGACAAGTCTCCGAGCGAGAAAAGGAGTATTGTAATTAATTTCTTACCAGAAGACACAACAAACACAGAAAAACAGGGAGAGACACACACGGAGACACACTGACCCACGCAGCTAGCTATAGCCCGATCGCGGCTAACAAAAGTAAGGCGGACGGGCTGCAATATTGAGCTATTTACAGTTGTTCGGGAGGCCCAGGTGCTATGACAACAGCCCCTAAAACACCGCGGAGGGACGGCTAACATAGCAACTATTAGTGCGTGGAGACAACACAGTCATGCTAAGGAAGGTTTAGCTACTTTTTCCCCTCCGTAACCCACCCTCTCTCTCTCTCTCTCTCCTGAGCCTCCTTTAATCGGACTCCGGTATTAGAAGCAGCACTTACAGACAAGAAGGTCCACCGTCTTCCCCGCTTCCTCCGTCAAAATCCCCTCTTTTTTCCTTCGGAGACAAAACTAGATTGACTTTGGACTAATTTCCATAACAGGCTGCCGAGGCGAGCAGGCGCAGGGACGGGGAGTCTAGCACTCTGCGGCGGCCAGATGTTTCCGAGCTGTTGCTGCTCAACTCGGGCTGGGGAAGGAGGCGAGTTGACTGGCACGCCACGGAAGCCAATGGTGCCGGCGAGGAGGAAAGTGAAGGCAAATTGGAAGCGGCCCTCTGACAGAGGAGAGGGAGGGATATGTCTTCTTCTCCCGTCGGCGTAGGTTGACACCAGGCAACAACAACAGCAGCAGCAGCAGCACACACACAGTGAGAAGGCAGGAAACAAGAAGCTGGGCCAAACCAACTGGTTCTGCGAGTCAGTGAGACGGACTGGCGCAGCGGAGAGCGAGGGAGAGTGGAGAGCGGCGCAGTGCGCTCTGGGTACTGTAGTCAAACCTGGAGCGAGAGGTGTCGTGGGGGGGGGGGGGGTAGGAGGGAGGGAGGCTAAGGGGGTGGAGCTGATATGAGCAGGTGCACCACCTTGACAGGAAGTAAAAACATGTGGTTGGGTTTTCCAGTGGTGCTGGATAATGCTTAAGACACAGGCATAAAGCCAGCTGCACCACTTCCAGAGGTGGACATGTATTATGTATGATGACCAGATGAAGATGTGATAAATGATTTATATTGCGTAGTAGTTGTAAGCAAATGCGAGCATTTATATTAATGTGTTTGTTAATGCACCGCTGATAAACATTTTCAAGTGTTACAAACAATTTATTACGTATTTACGTAGTTGATAGATAATTAGGAAGATGTAAAGTCAACAAACCTACCTTGCTCACTTACCTTACTTCATTTTAATGCCACCTCGTTTTAAAAGTGTGTGCTGTCCATCCAGTTAAAAATGTAATTTTTTGTTCAATCAATAAAAAAAAGTTTTCTTTGCCTGATGAAGGGATGCGGAGAAGTTCATCTACTAGTCAGATAAGTGTCCTTTATAACAGTATTATAACAGTATTTATAACAGTATGTTTGCACTGAAGCACCGCAGCAATTTCCTAATGTTGTAAACCCGCTCAACATTTGGCAATAAAACCCTTTCTGATTCTGATTCTGATTCTGATTCTTGGGCAAGATACTCCACTCCAAGTGATGGATAGAAAAATACTGTATGGTGTGTGTGAATGGGTGATTGCAGCTTGTAGTAAAAAGTAAAGAGGTTGTGTGTCTGCTTCAGAGTTTGTTTCTTCAACACAGTTAACCTTGATCACTCAGATAGATAGATAGACAGATAGACACAGTTTAACTTTCACTTTTTCATAATGCACCTTTGGACAAAAACATGCCCCCATCCCTATAAAGGAAGTGATGTTGGCATCCCCTTGTTAATGTTGCCTGTATGTTTTATTTGGCCCCCAAGCCAAAACGCCTTGGTCAAACCATGAAGGTATTTTGTGTGTCTCAATGGCTGCAAAGAGGCGCCTACCTGCTAATATAAACCAAACCTGTTTTGACTTGCCGAGGTAGGAAAAGAACACAGTGTTAATGATGGCTCGGCTGGCCTGTAGGTGCATCAGAAAGCCATGACAGTAGATCAGAATCCACAAAATTGAGAATACAGCTATTGATAATACCTCTGTCATTTCCCTATAAAGTGTCCCCTGTGGCAAATCCTCAAACCTTTTCCAGGTGTGGCTCTGATGCAGTAGTAGTATGTGGGTTTTATACAAAACATTTCAGAGCCCATGTTCATTATAATGCATCTGAGACATGTTATCAGGCCTAGTCTTATTTGTTAGAAGGAACAATCTACGCTTTACTACTTTCATAATAATATCAAAATTGCAGTGCATAACTAGGGTGATTCTTCAAAGCACAAAGAATAAAAATGATTAACATTTTATCTGCAGTTAACTGTTACAAAGGCCTTAAAGGCATTTTTATTTAATGTGTTTTTATTATTCATTAAGTGACTAAATAGACAGACAGCTCTGAGAGCCACAGTTAACAGTAAAATGATCGTTTGTTTTACTTCTTTGACATGTTATGAACTAAACAGCAATTTATCTTCTGCTTAAACACAATAAAAATATTAATCACTAATAATATGATTGCTTGAGTCACATCTGTGCACTATGAGCTTGTCCAATACCAAGAATTTCTTAAAATCTTAAACTTGTCTTTCCTCTGTGAAAGCTTATATCTGTATTTGAACTAATCCAAAGACATGTTAACATATTTGAGGAAACTGTCTCCTTAACAGAGGCTATGATGATTTTTGGAGTGAGAAAAACTAATGTGCCTCTGTTGCTGTTCATGCTTATAGCACGGTTAAAACCTATAATAAAGTGTGGCTGCCTAAGCTGTGTGAGTCAGAAGAACAAATCCAAAATGTCTGTAAGGTGTAGTTAAAATGTTTGTTTTGTCTCCACCAGAAATCACTCTTACAGGCGTCAATCGGAGTCTGAAATGAAAGGAGGAAGAAGGAAATTCTTTTCTGAAATGACTAATACAGGCCCAGCAGTGACCTTGGATACAAAAGGGTGAATAAAAGTAACAGGTTCCTGTGCTGGCTGACAGGTTTTAACTGCCCGTATCTTTCCCGGGTGACACATGAGTTGTCTTGGACTTCTCTTTCACGGGAGACCTGTGACTTGCTCTGTCCTGCTGAAGTAACATCAAGGCTTCTGGTGGCAGGGCCTGTCTAACCTGTAAGTGGCAGTTTACAATAAACAGGCTGTTGCACATTTTTACACCGGACTGGTTTGTTCCACCAGTAACGGGCGAGCAGAAATCAAGCTGATGTTCTTTTTTTTGGTTTGTTTTAATTTAGTTGTTTTTTTTATCAGTCTTTGTTATGGATGCCTTTAGCAGTACGAAATGCTTCACAGATATTGAGGTTGCACGTTTCCTACGTGACAACTGAGAGAAGAGAGCACTGAATCTAGGACACGGCGCAACATCAGCAGCAATATATCTTCCTGTCCAGATAAAGGGACACCATTTCACAGATTTCAAAATAAGGATGTTCAGAGACTTAAAGCTTAGAGTGACACACAAGATGAATTTATTTATTACCCCACTTACCACAAATTATATGCTTGCAACATATTTTTCAACTTCTCACAGATGTGGGTCACTGGGACAAAAACCTTTATTGAATGTGTGTCTGTCATGAGAGTCTCTATGTGAAAAAGTTTGGGGCAGCTCTGCTTGGTGCGTCTGAGGGCCTATTTGCATCTCGTGAACCTGTCCCAGTAAACTAATTGGCGTCACTAATAGATGGCAGGATGAACCGCAGCCCTGTATGGTAATGAATTCACACGATCTGGTGTCATAGCTGAAGGACTTGTTAAAATGCAAATGAATGATGACCCTGTTATGTGTCTATCAATTTGGGGATCCATGTTACCAGCGCATTACAATGAGCCCCTTGTTCATGCACGAAAATACGCAGTTCAACGAGGGGGCCTGTGCAGGAAATTGGACTGAAGGACAGGCTTTTAAAAACTGTTGGCTAATTTGTGCAATAAACGTATGGCAGTCAAAGCATTTTAGATGTAGCCATATTTAATATACGCTGCCATTTAGAGTTTCTCTTTTTCACTTTGGATGTATTGGAAAGCTCACCTCTCCGGAAGTGTCTTTTGTTGCTTCTGTATATGATGACTGTAAAGAGAAAGATAGCCTTGGATGTACTGAAATCTGTTCTCCAGAGACTCCTGTGCAATTTTCTAAACTTCTTTCACCTTTCCCGTGTTCCCTCCTCTGATCCACATATTGTTTTGCCACTGACAGATGCCAGAATACAGCCAAGTGTGTGAACATGTGAGCCAAGAAAGCAGAGCTAGACTGATGTTTGAAATTATCTGCACTACTGTTTCATCCTCCTTACAGCTGAAAGACAAAGCAGACGGCAGGCAGAAGGGAGAAACATGCAAGAACCAGTATGCATAGCAGAGCTTATTATCTGTAGCAGAAGTTTTGTTTAGGTTTAGTTCTCCTTTTTTCTGCTTAAAACTCAGAGGACATTAAGAAAGAACAGAACAAAACATATACGAATAGTCTCGTATATTTATGTTGCAGCACTCAGACCTTTCTCACATTTCTGTTGTCTGTTACGACAATGACAACAATGCTAAGAGTTGTTTCCTTTAAACATGAATCATGCACAATGCTTCTAGGAAAACATATAGAGCCAGACTAATTACAGCATGTGTTTCGCTTCCGAATAAATGCAGCATTGTCCTGAGTAAGTGTTATAATTTCTGCCTCTGGAGGTCGCTGTAGATCCCATATTTTACACACCAGTTCACTCTCTGTCCAGTAGAATTGACTTCAACTTATCTTTGCTTGTTTTACATTTTGATTAAAAATTATTCTGATAAAGGGCATACATGCAAGAAAGGTACTAGACTGCATATCTGCACATGTTTAAGCTCTTACCTAAGGCTAGAATATAAAAAAAAATCACTTCAAAGAACGATTGGAAGTGTTATATATCTCCTTCAGATTTAAGCACACTTTCTTTATGCTTCTCTGGCTTGTAGTTGTGTTCCCAGTGCTTATTTTTCTCTGTTCACTTTTTTTTTTACTGTCTTTTAGCAGAGAGTGATTGATGCTGCTATTTATCTTTTTGTTGGAATAGACAGTCCTGAGCACAGCTTTTTCTTTCTTTTTTTTAAAGCAAAGAAAAAGCATTTTGTGCATCTGGCAGATGAAGTAAATCACTGGAAACCTCTGGCCATACCTTAGATATTAGGACTGCATGCTTCACATCTTCTGGCTTTCACTGCCAGCATTAATTATATTTTGCTTGTTAAGGGGTTTTCATATTCAAAGTTTTTTTTTTTTTAACATGGATGGCTGTTTGAAAGCACCTCTAAAGGTAATTCTTTCAACAGTCCTCATTTTCCCCCCTGAAATGCAAAAATAAATGACTTCTCAGGGTGCTCAACTGAAGATATATTTATTTACAATTAAATCCATCTAGTCATCCATCCATTTTCTGCCACTTATCTGGGTCTTGGTAGCTGGGGCAGCAGCGATGCAGAAATGCCCAGACTTCCCTTCCTGGCCACCTCCTCCAGCTCTTCCTGGGGGACACTGTGGTGTTCCCAAGCCATCTGAAAGACATTATGTCTCCAACATGTCCTGGGTCTGTCCCTGGGTCTTCTCCCAGCTGGCCTAAAAACCTCACCTAGAAGGTGTCCAGGTGGCATCAGATGCCTGAACCACATCAACTGGCTCATTTCAGTGTGCAAGAGAAGCAACTCTAAGATCTGAGCTCTAAATCTGATCTCATTGTATAATTTATGTATCCTGCGCTGTGATTAATACTGCTTTCTATGTTCCCGCTCTCATCAGTTTGCTGTGATTCCTACATTTAAGTTCACGATAAATTTGGCGATAAAGATCTTAAAGCTTATTTGCACGTCTTATAAGTTGCCCTGAATGAACATGAACTAAATGTTCCAAGCAGAAAAAAAAATGTTCATTTGCAGAGATATCCCGTCTGGTAGATGGTTCAGCTTAGTTTCGAAGCAGCAGGGGGCTGAAATAATGAAATAAACCCATTAAAAGCAATGCACAAGGGCAGCAGAGTACACAGCAGCCAGGATCATTATCTCACTTCCTTTGACAATTGTTTGGGCATCTTTATTGATATAAGTAAAGAGCATAAATTAGTTTTTTTCTCATAAAGTCTCAGCCTGTGTTAGGGACACTCCTTATCCATCAATCCTTGAGCTTCCCAAACCTGCAGCAGGCAGCAGCCCTCCACAGTATGTCCCACAGCTTCCTTAATTATGCCCATAATGGAGGTATGCAAGAGGGGAGACACTCTGGGAGACACTGGCTGGCTGTCAGACGAAGATGAAGGGAAGGAAAGGGGGTGCAGACAGATGTTTGAATCCCAGCCCTGGGGCAGATGAGATTAATCCATCCTCCAAGGCAGAGACAGCAAAAGAGAAATAGAGAACGTAATGGAAGCAATTTCTATTAGTTCAATTGGCTGCCCTCTTTCCTCCATGCATACCAGGCATCCTGATCCACCATTTTTTCTTCTTGCAGAAGTGTGTAGCACATCCATTCTATATCACTGGACTATATGAGAAAAAGGAAGCCTGTTATTGGTGAAATAACAGCCTCATACCTCCTGTTCAGCTGAGATTAATCATGTGAATACAGCAGCAATGTGGCCCAAGATTTATGCAGGTCCCTAAATTTTCTACAAATGTGTGGCATTACGAGACATAAATGTGAACATCCTCTCCTAAACACCTGAGCTCAAGCTAAAAAGCCAACACAAACTTTCTGTCAGTGTCAAAACCTCCAGGAAGAACAAACTTTGTTTCAGCTGACAGTGGGAGGAAATCCATCCATATAGTTTAATGATTTGATCATCTGGTTCAATGTGGCTGCTGTTGTAGGCGGTTTGGAATGCAGCCATTTTGACTGAGTGTAAAATATTCATGAACTATCAATGGTCGCCCATCTGACTGGCTGGGGAACAGCTGCTGGGTCTCTGTGCCTCTAGAGGTGCAGCATCTGTCCATTTAAGGAAAGTGAATTTGTGTTTGTGTGAGTGGATTCTAGCGTTCGCACGTGTGTTCCTGAGCATGCGTGTGCGTACAAGAGCGCATTTTCTGATGCACGAGAGTGTGTGTGTATTTGTGCGTGCGTGTGTCTCAGTGGGACCAGACATCAGGAGAAACAACTGTGTATTTAACTTGCTCATCTCCAGATGGTGGAGGATCATTAGACATGATCAAAAAGCGAGTCTCAGTTTTATCAGGATCTGTACTTGTCAATCAAGTGTCGCTCTCATATATGCACAAGGAGAGCGGTGCTGCTGTGCGTGTGTGATGTGTTAAAGGGAATTTTATACATCTGATGTCTGTGCCATTCTATACATATCTGGCTCAGCAAACATCAGCATATCACAGCTATGCAACGTGGGTGTGTGTGCGTGTGTGTGTGTGAGAGAGAGAGAGACTCACACCCATTTGTGTGAAGCTTGCAGAGAACTGTGGAGCTTTGGCTGAGCCTGTATGATGGACATCTGGAAGCTAAATTGGTTAAGTGCGCCTCCAAGCCAACAGCCAGCCGGCCGTCCCCTTGCTGAACTAAGAGAGAGTTGTGCGTGTGTATGTGTGTGTGCAGTGGGGGTGGTGGGCTTCTGTGGTGGGGGACTCTACATCTGGCCAGCTGCCTTGCCACAGACAAAAACCCCTGCTGGACATTTAAGGGCTTTTACCTTCCAAATTCATACTGCAAACGAAATCAAATTAATTTTGTTCACTCAGGCAAACTGCTGCGTTTGAGACCATAAAGAAGCATCACGTTTGGCTCCGATCGCCACACCGCTCTCCACTGTTACACAGAGCTGTGTTATACAGCCTCTAATCCTGCCTGTTTAATATCTCATGTTTTTAGGGAAGAATGTTTATTAATTTGTTCAACTTCTTTAAAGGAATTATAGAAAATTTCAGGTCACTGTTTTCAGTAGTTTTCTCAAAAAAGTATCCTTTTCCCCCCCCTGGCCATTTTAAAATTCCATCAGCCAGAAGCAAGGTCCTTCAGTTTTTTAGGGTAAATATCTGGTCTCATAGCTCTGCGGGTCATCGTGACCCCTCAATCCTGGAGCCAGGACTTTGAGTTTTAAGAGCTCATGATTGCTTTTGGTTCTAAGAGTGGTTCTTCTTTGAGTTTTTGTTCTTTGTTCCTTTTTAAATGTAGGTTGTTTGCATTTTTTACATTCTTATATCTCCCCAGTGGCCCTTAGGTATAGTTAGGCTCCTTTGAGCCTTTCATTTTAGCTAATCCTTTGCGTTGGGTTCTTTGTGTGTCTCATTAATGGACACACAAAGGTCTAATACCTGGTTGACTAGTTGTAGAGTTGTTGCTTTAATTTGAGCTCCTTGTTTAGTTGTGTCTTATTCTGTGGAACCAGCTCACAGTTTTTATTCGGGAGACGGACAACCTCTCTACTTTCAAGATTAGGCTTCAGCTGACCTTGAATCCTCCCTTAGTTACCCTGCAATAGGCCTAATCTGCTGGCGGATGCTGTTTCTTCTTCACTCACATTTTTCACTCACTATGTGCTTACAAGCCACTCTGCATTTAATCATTAGTTATTATTAATCTCTGGCTCTCTTCCACATTGTCTTTTTTGTCCTGTCTTCCTCCACTCACACTCACCCTGTCACTGCTTCTCCCTGAGGCTGATTCTGTCTGAGGTTTCTTCCTGTTTAAAGGGAGTTTTTCCTTCACACTGTTGCCAAGTGCTCGTTCATAGGGGGTTATTTGTTTTGTTGGCATTTTTCTCTGTATTGTTGTAGGGTTTTTAGTGTACAATATAAATCACCTTGAGGTGGCTGCTGTTGTGATTTGATGCTTTATAAATGAAACTGAATTGAATTCCTGTTTTGTTTTGGTAGCTCTTTGATCTTCTGTATCTAATTTTCTGATCTTCCCCTGCTCATTGTCTTGATTGTTTTCAGCTGTGTGTAGTCTCCACCTATTTCTGTTTGTGTGTCTATTGTCTCAATTGTCTCAGTCTTCCTTTGTTCTTTGTTGTGTTGTCTACATACAGAGCCATGAAAAAGTATTTGCCCCTTCCTGATTTATTGTTTTTTTTTTTTGCATACTTGTCACACTTACATGTTTCAGATCAAACAAAATCAGACAAAGTTTAATATTAACCTTTTCCCCCGTAATAAAGGAAATCACATTTAGAAGCTGCATTTTGTATTTACTTGGGATATCTTTGTCAAAAATTAAAATAGTTCCTTGGTTTCATAGCTGTGTGCTTCCTAGCTACGTATTCTCTGTGTTTCATGAATTTATATCCCTGGTTTTGGACTTTGCAATATTCTGGAGTCTTTCTGGATTAAATGATCACTTTGTGTTTGACTTCCGTCTCTTCCATCCTGCTGTTGGGACCACAAAATTAATTTACATTCAGCAGTTGAATTTGACACTATGAACCAGGACTGTTAGGAGTGTAACTCAGGTTAACAGTAAAATGATGGATGCTTGAGTTCCCTAAAATATTTGGATGTCCGACCTCTGATGGCATATTTGGAGGCTTGTATAAACACTTTTGCAGGTAGGAGAGTGGTGTTTATTTATAGCTTCTTATGCACAAGGCACATAATATTATTTAACAGTCCAGCTGACAGGAATATCGAATATTTTGAATATCGAAAATAACATATTCATTATTCTCCAGTCTTTCCGCATTCAGTGCATTTGAATTTGTATTCCCCATGTCTGACAATATGTACTATATTGACGGAGAGGACGGGGAACGGGACCCTCCCTAAAACTGCTTCCACCTTAAATCTTCTTCCCACCTGCTTCTCATGTTAAAAGCTTGTTAGAGTCTATTGCCATTTAAGCAGTAAACTCCAACCAACTCTAGCTACAATGCACAACATTGTTCATACTGACTGGTTACATCTATTCAGTCAACCATGAACTCCTCTGTCTTCCAAAGCATTGAGAGGAAAATATGAGACCATATGTTCAACAGGTAAAGGTTGGATGAAATTAAATCATGCAGCAGGACAATGAGAGCTAGCATAGCAGCAAATCTCAACAAGTATGGCTGAAAAGGAAAAGAATCAAGGTGCTGCCATGGCTCAGTCAAAGGCCATAACTCACCGTGATTGAGATGCTGTGTAGTGACTTTAAGTGAATAAACAAATGCCTGTAAACTGCAATGAACTGAAGCCATGTTGCAAGGAAGAAAGTGCCAAAATTCCTAAACAACAATGAAAAAAACAACAACAAAGTCATACATAAGATGATTACTTCAAGTTATTCTTGCTAAAGGTACTTATTGGAGTTATTGGGTCATGAGTTGTGCTTTCTTTTTCACATGACTGTATGTTATATCAGTTCATTTATTTCAGTTCCTAGGGAGAGCATTCATTCATGTGCCAGATTTTATGATAAGCAATCAAGGAAAATCAGATTATTTCACTTCAAATCTGGAAAAAAAATGGACCAATTTTCACGTCAATCCAATTACTGCCGAAATATTCAATATGGGGGGGAAAATGACCGAGTGCCAAAGTGTGTGAGATTTTTATCCCTCCATCAGTGCTGCTACTGTGGCAGCCTCTTTTATGACCTCACATGATTGTAATTTTTCATTATTATTACTACTATTATTATTATTATTATACAATAAAAATGCTGTACCAATGTGTGCATGAATAACTGAGTGTGTCCTGAGTGTTCAATAAAACTAGAAAATCGCTCTATAAATGCAGTTCATCCTATAGTAACAAGAAATACAAGCCAGTCACAGGTCTAAAGAGAGTTGAAGAGGGTAAAATAACAGGCAGAGCCTGTGAGGTGGACTCACAATGAGTAGTAGTAATGAAAATGCGACCAAGGACACACATCTGCCACCCTTCATTAGATTAATGCCCAGGAAAGTGTGCTTAACCTGTACTTTACTAAAGCACTGATAATCACTGTAGAGTGTCCTGGGGTTTTATGCGTTGGGCATTTCAGTGCTGTATAGACAAAAGGCTATAAAAACATTTTCTAAAGCATAATTAATAATGAGCAGCAGATGAGTTTGTTGCTTATTTTTTATATCCATCAGACCTGCTAATGGTTCCAACACCATCATTAAGTTTGCAGATGACACCACGGTGATTGGCCTCATCAGTGACAACGATGAGGCCGCCTACAGGGAGGGGGTCGTCTGGCTGAGTGGTGCGACAGAAACAACCTGCTGCTTAACACCGAGAAGACCAAGGAGCTCATCGTGGACTACAGGAGGAATGCTGACCCACATCCACCCATCCACATTAAAGGGACGTCTGTGGAGCGTGTGAGCAGCTTCAAGTTCCTGGGAGTCCACATCTCCGAGGATCTCACCTGGACGACCAACTGCTCCAAGCTGGTCAAGAAGGCTCACCAGCGCCTCTTCTTCTTGAGGACTCTGAGGAAGAACCACCTGTCCTCAGACATCCTGGTGAACTTCTATCGTTGCACCATCGAGAGCATCCTGACCAACTGTATAACAGTCTGGTACGGGAACTGCTCTGCCTCGGACCGGAAGGCGTTGCAGAGGGTCGTGAAAACTGCCCAGCGCATCGCCGGAGCACCACTTCCTGCCATAAAAGACATCTACAGGAAGCGGTGTCTGAAAAGGGCTGGGAAAATCATCAGAGACCCCAGTCACCCATCACATGGACTCTTCACCCTCCTGGCCTCTGGGAGGCGCTACAGGAGCCTCCGGACTAAGACCACCAGGTACCGGAACAGCTTCTTCCCCACAGCTGTCAGACTCCTGAACTCTGCCTCCTGACATCTGACCCACGTTAACACATGGACTGAACATACACACACCCACAATGGACAACTGTACCCTCAAACACACAATAATAACATGGACTGAACCACCACTCACAACCACTAGCACTTTATATAGCCTCTGTAGAAATTATCCACATATCTCACTTATCTTAACTGCATCACTGTATAGCTCTGTAAATAATCATTCTGTACATACGATAATTTTTAACCCTACAACTGTTTACAACTTGCATAGTTCCCATTTCTGTATAGCTGTATATCTCAGATTCTGTAAAGTTATTTATTTCATATTCTGTATAGTTTTTCATATTTATATCCTGTTCATATCCTGTACATAGCTTGTACTCACTACAGCCTGTACATACTTATAGTTATAGAATATTCACAACATACTTCATACCGTGTACATTATAACATACCATAATAGACCCATTTCTGTAATATACTTACATATCTATATTATTGCTAATATATATTGTAATATATCTATATCACTAAAGCACTTCTGGATGGATGCAAACTGCATTTCGTTGCCCTGTACCTGTGCATGTGCAATGACAATAAAGTTGAATTCTATTCTATTCTATTCTATTCTATTCTATTCTATTCTATATGTTTTAATTACTTTTATAGCTCTAAAGAGAGTCTTTGAGAGCCAGGTATGGAGCTGGTCAGACTTGCTGCAGCTGCTATCTGTCCAGGCAGAATTCACATACAAATACACTGAGGGAGAGGGAGAAACACTAACATGGACAGAGCTTTAAATAAATACAGACACAGCAGATGCAGCCGAGCCCAGGCCAAGAGTGCAAGAGCAGCAGTGTGATCTCCTCAAATCTTTATTCTAAGATTTCAGAGATCATGTTGAAATGAAACGAGTTACTGTAGCCTCTGTCTGCCGGTCTGCTTGCCTGCCTGTCTGTCTCTCTTCAGTCCAGATGTCAGAAGAACTAGCCAACAGCTGCGGCAGGAAATGAGCCCCCAGGCAGTGAAAAGGCTAATACACTTCCACACGGCGAAGAGAGACCAAAACAAAACATGTGCACACACACACAGAGAGAAAAAACTGTGCAGAAATGATGCAAAAGCGTTACTCGTCTCTTTCTTTGCATATCAGTTTGCTTTGTACCTGAAATCCATGTTGCTGCACATGCGCATATGACCACTATAACCAGTTCAGTTCTTTGCCTGTGAAAGTATTCGTGCGCCTTTCATTTTTCTCCAGCATTCATCAGTTTTGCGTAAAGTGTGTGTGGATAGGGGTGATGGCGTGCCAGCCTGCCAGCCTGCCTGCCACAGCGCCAGCCCCCGAGCCAGCGGGAACATTTGCCTTGTGGCTCCAATTCCCAGGAATGCCTAACCTGCGCCAGCTGTTGAGAACATGTTACCTGTGCCAACAATGCGCCGGCTCTGCCCACCACATCACCTGCCATTCTGTCTCCATCTGGGCGCGAGATTGGATTTGCGTGCGTATTGTTTGTCAGCGGATTACTGTGCCTTTAACTCACCACATCTGTATTTGTATTTCCAGCTGTGTGCATGAATGCAAAGCCTTTTTTGTGTGTAGTATGCACTGTGCCAATGTGTATAAGCAGCGATGTTGCTAATGTTGTGTGCACTGCATGTGTACATACCAGCTCTGATGTGTGCGTGTGTGTGTGTGTGTGTGTCTCCATCTGTGTGTGCTGGGCCTCCCTTGCCTGCATCTGGAGCAGCATTGAAGAGGCTTTCCAACAAGGCCAATGGCAGCCAGCCTGCCAAACAGCCCAGATGTTAGTTCTGTAAGCCTTGGGCTAAATGGAGGGAGCCACACTCTCATTATTCAGGACTAGTAAATTGCAGAGAAAGAGAGACCACATAAAAGGATAAAAGAACTGGAAGATGAATCAGATGAAAGAGATATTATTTGATACGATGTGCCTGTTCACCTTTCTCACACAAGAATTTAAACATAAATTAATCAGACTATGTCACTTTAATGGATTTTTGCTCAGTGTTGGTGTAACCTGAAACCTCTGGTCCCTGGGAGGCATGAAATTGATATCAACTTCAGTTTTCTTATTTCAATCAGATATATACTTTCACCACCATTTCATTAGGTATGCCTGTTGTTCATTAATGCAAATAATTAATCAGCACATGGCAGCAACTCAGTGCACTTAGGCAATTAGACATGGTCAAGACGACCTGCCAAAGTTTAAACCGAGCAGCAGAATGAGAAAGGAAGGTGATCTAAGTGACCTTTAATGGTTGGTGGTACTTGGATTTTCACAACTATCTGTAGCGTTTACATAAAATGATTTGCCTTTCTTTGATGCCAGAGGTCAGAGGTGAATGGACATACTGCTTTGAGCTGATGGGAAGGCATTTGTTACAACCAAGGTTGTGCATAGGTTGTGCAACACACCAAACCTTGATGTAGATGGGCTACAACAGCAGAAGACCACACTGGGCGCTACTTCTATTTTTTGCACTGTCCAACCTGGTACTAGCAAGGTGTACCTAACATAATGGCCTTTTTTCCCCCACTCAAATAACAATGGTAAAGATTCTTTCCAAAAGTGCCTGGATCTAGATCAACTAAGAAGTTAGTTACTGTCCTACCTGTGGTCAGGTTTTTAAGCAAATTCTTCTAAATATTTTTTTCTTAGTAATCCAGCTAACAAACAGGCAAACAAACAAACAGGCAAAACAAATCATTCAAAAACTCCTTGGCAGCAGTAATATACTACAACCATTCTTAAAGTGAATGATTACATTGTCTAAAAAGTGGATTTTAAATCTGCAGCATTCAGTTCACTTCTTGGGCTCATCAATCTATAAAAAGTACAATATGTATTCATTTGCTTTGAGTCACCTTTTTAAGATCCAGCACTCAATCTCTTTTATCCTAGTTTTAGCCTTAACAATCTGCTAACGGTAATATCTGCCTGTTTATCCACTAAACGCTTCACTCTTTTCACTACCTAAAGTTTGATGGACAGGCTGTGTACAGTTAATGATCCATAACCTTTTAAAAGTATGGCTGAAAATGCCACAAATCTCTGTGAGAGAAATTTGCAAGAGCAGAGTTTCAGCAATGACAGAGTAATAACAGAGAACGTCAGGATTCTTTGTTAAGTCTGTTTTTTCACATTGCACACTCATTTCATTTCATTAAGGTTCTTGATATGACCATATATAAATTACCATGAAAAATGATGGCATCACATAATCCAGCCTGGTGACCTTCAATTGCGTTACTTTGAGGTCACCCTCTGTCCTTTCTAATCACCAAATCCAGTGTTTTCCAAACCACCTAAAGCCAATATCTCTCCATAAACAAGAAGACGGTTTTTGAAATAAAAACACAACATGTTCCATCAAACAGTGGGACACAATTAGCTTCATCATCTGGAGGGTGTGTAACTGTGATGCTGAAGCAGATTTATGTGTGTGTACGTTTGTGTCTGTGTGTGTGTGTCGCCACAGAGGTGACATCCATGAGGCTGCTTTAGCTCTGTTTGTGAGATCCATGTGTGCGGACTTCCAGAGGGCTTATAGAAAGGGGCCCCCCATATGGTGAGCACACACTGTGGCAACAGGATGCAGCCCTCCCCTGTGTGCGACCTCCAGCCAGCCATCACACACTGACTGAGTAAACAACAACTGGACATGGAGTTATGATGTTGTATTTGCTGGCATATTTTTGGATGGGATATTATCTCCTAAATCTGTCATGAAAGTGAATTACCTTGGTCGTATGTCAGTATTTATACTGAAGCGATATCCTAAAATCTGTTTATCCTTTTTGAAAAACATTGTTTTTGTCAACAAATTCTAACACATTTCACAGGAGTGTTTATGAGTAACGGCTGTCAGATGTTACTGATGCGGCAGAGCTAGTGTGAAATGGATTCACAATGATAAAAATGTAATGGGTTTTATGGTAACCTTATTAGAAAATAAAAGAAAATAAATTGAATTGATCGTATCTGCCCCACATTCACGTGCGTCTTCTTATCAAACACGGCTTAGGGCACATTTGGGAAATGCAAATTGCTGAGAGAGAAATGTAACTGAGAGACATCTCCTCCCTTGACAGATATCCTTCTCACATCTCCCTTCTCACATCTCTCTCTTCCTGCACACAGATGTTACGCAGCAGTTTGTTCAGAGAAGGAGAAGATGATTCCTCCTGTGCTTCCCCAAGGAGTGTGTAGCCTGGGGAAAATCACATTTACACATAAAGTATTCATGTGTGTCTGTGAGCAAGTGTGAGGAGGAGACTAAAGAGAAAAGAAGACAGAGAGAAAGAAAGTGTCATGCAAAGGAAATAACTGAGGCACAGACCAGAAATAGGAAGTGGCAGGATTGGAAACTGAGGGGCCCTTGGGGGCCATCAGAAGCTTTGGAAAGGCGTGTGTGTGCTCTGTCCTCTGGCTGTGCTCAAACTGTGTGTGTTTTTGATGTTGATCTCACCCAGTTGTTGGAAAGCCAAACACAGTCTGTGCACCCAGATGCTGACAGATGTGCCGTGCACAGCCTAACATCCTCTGAAACTCACGTGCACAATGACACACACACATACACACACAGCGGAGACAGTAACCCACATCCTTCCTGTAGGCCCATTAGAAACAGTCCTTCTGGCTTTCGTGAGGGATTCAACAAACACTCCAATATTTCCTAAAACCAATCTTAGCTCCAGTGGTGTGCTGCTGTGCTCTTGAGGGACAAGGTGTCCACTCTGCTGTTCCAGATGTTCTATAACAAACTAAAACACACAGAATTTGTGTCATGCAGATGTGTTTGCATCATAGTCGGCAATTTCAGGGAGAGGCAGGGAGACAGACAGGCAAATAGCCGGAGCTAATGCAGCTCTCCCTAGTGGTCTGGGGCGGCTCCTGCACACATGCAGCTGTGCACATGCAGAGAGGATGTTGAGATGGATGGTTTGGAATGGTGGGACATTTAGCTGTCATCTCTCACAGGCTGGGCTAGGTTGGGTAGCAACGTTTTAGTGTCTCAGCTGTTGTTTTTCATCCAGTCCTATCATTTCCCATCCTGTCTGATCCTACTTATCATGTCACATCCTGACCTTTCTATCCTATTTGGCAAATACCCTTTAGATACTCGCTTTTGTTGTGTATTGAAAATGAATTGTATTGTATTCATTTATTGATTAATTTTTTTAGGTAGTTAGGTTATCATGTTTTCAACCACAACACAGTTAAGTACATAATTTGTTGGATAAAGGCACAATTTTTAGAGTTTTACCTCTGTAAATCTCCATAGTGGATTTCTACTCAAACAAATAAGATGTGATTGAAGCGAACACTTTTAACTTTAATTCAAGGGTCTTGATGAAAGACTGCATGAACTGTTTTGGTATTACAGCATTTTTTATACAGAATCTAGAGACAGAATGTCATTAAAGTAAATTAAACCACATTCAAACACATTGCAACCACATTTTTATGCTTATATTGGACTATCATAATTGAAAATAGGCCATTTTCTATAAGGACTACTGAAAGAAGATGTCAGTGATTGCATAAATCCAAGAATGAAACTTGGATTTAACATCCATGAACTGATTCCCTGAAGGACCACAGAAGGACATTCAGATTATTTTAACACATTTTCTTCAGAAAGTGAATCTAAAGCCTCCTTTTTTTCCTCATTTAAATTTAAACTATGCTCAATTAATTCAATTTAGTTTAATTCAATTCAATTTTATTTATATATTGCCAAATCTTGACAACAGTCACCTCGAGGCACTTTAGATTGCCACAATAAAACAGAGAAAACTCCATGAGCAAGCACTTGGGGAAAGTGAGAAGGAAAAACTCCCTTCTAACAGGAAGAAACCTTGGCAGAACCAAGCTCAGGGAGGTGCAGCCATCTATTGGGACCAGTTGACATATTTATGATGATATGACACAAAATATCCTGTTTTTCCCCAATCTTGAAGAGGTAAAGAACCCTTTGAATTATTCCCGGACAGACCACAAAAGGTAACGACTTCTATGCCCGTCAGTCGATTTTTAAAGAAATCAAACAGCTAAACAAATAAATAGACAAATTATTCACTTATTTATCTGAAAAGTCATAAACCTGCTTCATCAGGACTGTTGGTGTTGTTTGACAAAATGTCTTTCTTGCTAAATGATGCAAAACCATAATTGTAGCATGAAATTCTGTGACAAAACCCTCAAATACAGAAATATCTTAGATGTAAAGTAATTGTTGCCACAAAACTACACTTTTAAGCATGCTTTTAGTCATCCATGTTGTAGTAAATTTGTGTTGGAAATATAATAAACTATTTATAAAGAACAACTACAGAATTATTTTCCATATTTTCTATATTATATTTTACAATGTCAATGCAGCTGGGAGCATTTTATTTCTAAAGGTTTATAAGAGTATGTGTTTAGCCATATGTCAAGGTCACACCTCAGAAATGGCAGTGTTCCTGGTCCTCCATTGCCTCAACGTGAGCAAAATCTATTTTGATGGCACCCAGTAAAGCTCCAGTATGCAGCTGGAAGAGCAACAAGAGTAGTGTGTGTGTGTGTGTGTGTGTGCGACATAGGGATTTCATTTGTATGTACATGTCACAGAGTCCAGAGCTCGGAGATGTTTGATGATGGTAGAATGAGGTTTCTGGCTGCCCTCACTGTCACATGCGGATAACATCTGTCTACAAACACATCCTGTTCACTCACTCATTTCTCATAATGACAAATAATAAAAGTCAATGTAAAGTGAACAAAACACCTTTGCTAAGTCCTGTCGGCTTGTCCAGCTGTCCTGCAAAATAAACAGCCCCTTCCTGAAATGTGCAGTCTCATTCTTAGAGTCACTTCCAAGAGCTTATGACGTTAGTGCTGGCCGTCAGAGCAAACCTAAGCAGTATATCAAGAGGCTTTGCTTTGTGGCTCAGCTCTCTCTTTATCACCATGGCGCAAAATGATTCCTACATTACTGCAGCAGCTGCTGCTAAGCAGCGGTCAATCACATAATTACTTTTACCCTCACTCATAAATAATCTGCTGTCACATGCTGTCAGAGATACAGGAATTACATCTTGCTGACGTAGAAGCTGCTCATGAATCTCATCATGGTGGGAGGTTCACAAAAAAACTGATTCACGAGGTTGAACTGGGAGAGCTTTCTGTCATAGACATGTTTTCTTATTTAAAAGGACGCAATGTATAGATACAATGTAGGAAGCCTGCTGTAAATTATGTAGTAATTTAGTGGCAGCTGGATGCTGGAACGTTACAGCAAAAATATCCTGTATCCTGTAATTGCATTTACTGTAATTTGCTGTAAATTTGAATGGCCACCTTGTGCTGAGTGGCAGTTAACTGTTAAAGTGACATCTTTTCTCTGTTATCCTTTTGCTGCAACCTCAAACGGATGGTTAAACATTGAATTTTAAAAGAAGACTCTGCCATTGGTCAGTTTTTCCCATGCAGGTTTTACTTCTGTAAAATGGAATTACAGTAGTGAACCAATATTTTCCCATAATCCTTTGCCATTTACAGTAAATTACTCTGTAAACCTACTATACTATCTTACTGTTGGCATTACAGTATAATACTGTTCAAATTACAGAAACTGGTTACAGTATATGAATAAAATAAATTTATAACAGAGATTTATAACAATATGATTTTATTTCTTATTCAGGATGTGGAAATAACAATATAAAAAAAAATCTGTTTTATCACAGACTCTAATATTCTGACACATTTCTGGGCCACTCTTTACCTTAAACATTACAGTTTTCATCAGACTTGGATGCTTTAATCAGCCAACGCATCTCCTTGACAATCATAATGTGGGAAGATTGGAAGTTGCAAATTAAACGTTAATGAAGAGGTTATATCATTGTTATTACTACTCTTGTAAAGTTAATCAAAATCTGTTTCCACTCTTCTGGACCCCAGCTTTTCATTTTAGAGTAGCAGCTGCACACTGCTGCACAACCTGAAAAACCAGGCTGCTCCAAACAAGGGGATGGATGTGTGTATGGAAGGTAGTGTGGGGGTAGAGGACAATCTGTGTGTTTGTGTGTGAGTGTGTGTGCATGATGAAGGGCCAGGGGACGGGGTGTTTATAGGGAGAGTTCAACCTGTCTGCACATGAGCAGAAGGTATCCACAAACACACATACAAATGCATATGCAAGCAAGTGTGTGAACATGTGATACAACACTGGATAACACATAAGGAGGCAAGCAAGCGAGCACATATAAGCAACTACACACTGATACACACAAAACCAAAGTGCCTTCTCATTTGCACACAGGGTGTAAGTTGGACACTCCATTTGCAGAAGTGAAATGTTTTGATCACATACTGGGTATAGACAAAATAATAGGAACAGTTTACCGTGTGGTGCAATCAAATGCAATATCCCTGCAACAAATGAAAGCCTTTCACAGCTACAGCTGTGGGGTAATGTGGCTGTAATGTTCAGTTTGCTGACTCTGTGTCAAGAGAGTGGAGATTAAATGTGACTGAAACTTGGATAGTTTGTGGAGTTGCATTGATCTCCTTGTATTTTGGCCACACTTTGAACAGCAGTATGAACGGCATTCATGTGACAATTTCAGAGTAGCGGACCATCTAAATTAGTGATTTAATGCAAATATTCACACCATTATATCACTGAGACGAACATCAGTGAATGCATAACAGCCAAATATTCCACGTTGTTTTTGTTTTTTTTCCAGAAGCAGCAGCAGCAAAAATTTTGTTTACGAGCTGAAGTTTATATCTGGTCATCTGGTAATTCGCAGACTACATTTCACACCTGAGTGCAGAATAGGTGACCCAGAACAGAGGAGAACAGAGCACAGCAGAGCCATGCTGGACCATACTGGCTCCCAAGCTGTCCTGCTGTACAGCACACCTTCAACACCGTGGCTGCAGCTGCTCTGTCCTGTCTCATGTGTGCATACATTTATGTGCATGTGTGTGTGTACGTATCCCCTGCACATTGACCTCAGCTGTCCCTACCTCTATGCAGGTCTCCCGGGCAAGGCTGACCTCTCTCCTGAAGCCACTTCAAAGAGACCAGGGATGGGCTGTAGGTGCACAGGGTGCTGAGCCGGCCAGCACGGCTGCTTCCCTGGGCTTTGGGAGCTGGGGCTGGAGTTAAGGTAGGAGGGAGTGTTGCAGAAGGTGAAGGGAGTCACAGTGGCAGGCGAGCAGAGACAGGAGGTAAGGGAACGGGATTAGGGATGTTATGATCGTCAAAAGCTGGAAGTTTAGACTTGTGTTTGTTTGCTTTTCAACCTGGGCAGGCTTTCTGTGCTCTGGTGTCACCTATAGGAGTATGTGCATGCGTGTGTTATTCACTCAGCAGCACATCCCCTCACCCGCAGGGAGTCATATGTTCAGCTTGGTAAGAAGCGACGGCTAGGGGACCTGGGGGCCACTGTTACATTGGACTCCCAGTGGAAAAAAAAGATTACAAGACAAACACACCCATATTAAGAGATGGGTGAAATAACATAACATCTGATATAATCACGGAATCTAGTTTAACAGACATAAATGCATTTTTAGAGTTTATAAGTTAAAGAAATTGGGTGGAAAAAAAGGAAATAACAAAAAAGATTGGATTGAGATGTTAATAATATAGAACAACTGCTGGTGAAAAACCTTATTTATAGATTCTTCAAGACAACTGTCCAAATATGTGCCTGGACACCTGCTTACTGTTGGCCCAAGGACCACCACTTTGGTTCACTTTTCGCATCTTTGTGAATTTTATGTACCGTATGGATTACACACATACAGGTTATGTATGTATTTCTAGATTAACCATATAAATGAAATGTGAAAACCTTCCACGTGCAAGACTCAAACTTTGGTTTCTGGTGTGAGCAGCAAAATCCAACCTTTTAAAAGTGAAAACAATAATTTTAAACACAACGACACAAATCAGTGCATATGATACTGACCAGATTCAAAAGAAATTTTGTCCAGGCACACATAAACTAAGGCTGTGAAACTGTGTTCTTTGCTGTTCTTTGTACAGCAGGTTTATTCAGTCGGTACATTTCTCCAGAGCATTTCCAAAAAATTGAAATGTGACTCTACTGAGACATTTAAAACACAATGGATTTCAGTCATGTGTTAAGATTCACAGACTTGTCGGACTCTTTAGAAAGGGCGACATTACAATGACAGGCAGCTGGATACCCTAGTCAAAGAAAAGCAGCAAAGGATGACATCCATTCAAGCCACTATGTTGGTCAGCTGAAAAACTATTATGTTATTATGCATGTTCTCTCTGCGCCTGTGGGTATGAATGGCACATCTGCTTGGGGTGTATCCCACCTCTTGACCAATGTCAGCTGGGATAGGTTTCATTGAGGGATACTGATCGTGAGGCAGTTATTATCATAATGGAGCGTTTTTAGGAACTATATTGTCATTTCATCTGTGGGTGCACCAGTTTTCATCCAGTCAAGCAAACACTGGATGGATTACCATGAAACGCTGTGCAGACATACTCCTTGAGCACCAACAGCTGAAAAGGATCTCAGTTTAACCTTGATGGACTGATACAGCATTTAGTGCAGATATTCATGTTTCCCAGGGGCAGTGTATCTTTACTCTTCCTCTTTTTTTGGCCTCAGGAATATATTGACAGGTATTTTGTTCCTGTAGAAAACAGGAAGCAGGAAACAGGAAGCAAACTGATATGCAATTATATGTAACACCAGCTACAGGTTGAGACATCTGTCACCTTGCATTCTTCTGTTACATCATCATTGTTTTTATTTTATTTTTTATTTAGTGCGTGACTTTCACCAGCTGTCTTTGAAAGATTAGCCAACCTTTTAGTTAGCTAGTATCTTTTCTTGAGAGCGCAAAAACCTCAGTGAAACATAAATACACACAAAAGCAAGATGGACAACGACAAACAAACAAAGATTAAAGGATGGTGGAATGAAGTTTCTTTCACCTCTACTTTCTCTCTGTCTCTCTATCTTTTTTAAAATTTGTGGACATGTGCATGTAGCCTTCCGAGGTAGTTTTTTTTTTTTAGTAAAAAATTAATGGTAGACATTCATCCACCTCAAAGCAAATGGCAAAGAATTTGCTGATCTCTTCTTTTTTATATGTTGTGCTAAAAACTAAAAAAGTACTGCTTCTTTCAGACTCTCTCTCTCTATATATATATATATATACATATATATATATGTATATATATATATATATATATATATATGAATATTTACTTTGAGTTTGTTCTGCTTATTTCAAATATATGTAGTGTTTCTTTTGTTTGTTTCTTTTACTTCTTTATGTTGTTGTATTATTAGAGGGCTAATATTTTCGAAGTTGCTTACTGACTCTAAGTTATCTGTAGGTTTGTGTGTGTGTGTGTGTGTGTGTGTGTGTGTGTGTGTGTGTGTGTGTGTCACAGGGGCACGTCTGGCCACAGCAACAGTAACAGAAGGGCTCCCCTGTGTTGCCTTTTTCCTTTTCAAGCTGTCTCTTTACCCCCACCTCAGTTATTCGACCTCCACACCACACACACACACACACACACACACAACACACACACACACACACCTTCCTTTTGCTGCTGGTTGCTACCCATACTCCCCCTCGTGCACACAGGGCTGTGAGCGAAAGGCCAGCTGATGGCAATACGTGTATGTGTGTTAAGGGAGGCCAGAACAGTAAACACATATATTATGTGACACGCTAGGTCCACCTGTGTCTGCACTCTGTGCCCAGCCATGGTCCCATACCTAAACCCTCTGCTGCTGAAGCTCCATGCTCCACACAGATGATGATAATGGAGGCCAAAAAGCCAACAAATGAAAATTCTAGTTTTAATATAAGGACATGTCTTTCTAAGATGTTATCAAAAGCATAAAAATCATTTGTCTGTATCAACTCTTGAATAACCAAACTGACGCTAGGATGCCCTAATTCAATACTGGCTGTAACAAAATTAAAGAACCATAATAGGACAGCTGACCCTGTTGGCTTGAAACAAACTGCACAGGAATTCAAAAAATGTGTTGCATAAACAATCTGAGCCTTATATGTGCACTGAACATTCTGGTTTACACTAGACTGATCAGCTGTTGTGTAGAGATTTCAGTCATATGCTGTGCAGCTGTCTGATCCTTCCGGGCTGTAAACAGCATTTGGAAAATGGCAGTGAAGAGGATGCATGGATTGTTGACCTCACAGGTTGGTCATTGTTCAGACACTGTGTCTTTGAAATACAAAAAGTAATAAAAAACAAAGAAAAATCTATTAAAACATTTCTAATGATACAACATTTCAATGTAACACAACCACCCAGTGAATTCTCCTGGCTTTTGTTTGTTTATTCCAAGACTGATCTTAAAGATGAAAAAAAGTTTAACTGAAATCCAGATTGCCTTGTAGGATTAAGTGGTTTCCAAGATTTATCTGTTTGCATACAACAGCCCAGTGTCTTAAACTGGTATCTCTCTTTTTATAACAACAGATCAAGGGTTTTCTAACTTTTCAAGATTTAAAGATGTTGTAGGCTTTCTTCAAGCAACAGTAGGAATATCATTTAACCATCCATCCACCTTGGGGGCCATGTTGCAAGTTTATTGCAGGTCTAATAGAGATAAACAACTAGTCACGCATATATTCACACTTAGGACCTATTTAGGGTCACACTGATCACAGCATTGATGTGATTCATTGTTCATTTTTCTAAGCAAATTTTGGGTTTCTGTGTTCTGACTTTTAGACCTCTTCATGGACATCGGCAAATGTCCCCAACGGGTGCCTGAGGATCTTGTGATCATGGCGTATTTGTTGTGCACCACACCAGTCTGAAAACTCAGTGGTCTCTTTCAAGAAGCAACTAAAAACTTATCTTTTCAGACTTGCTTTTGGTTAACTCCCTTTTTTCTCATTTTTTAATACTCTGGAATTTTTTTGTGAAACACTGTTATCTTTGTCTGGAAAGGTGCTATATAAACAATGTTTTACTTACCCACAAATAAACCAGACATGCATGTCCTTGAAGTGTGGGAGGAGTGGGAGGAGAGAACACATGCAGGTGTAGGAAAATCTCTTCTCCAAATACAGTAAGATCATAACTGTAAATAATAAATCAGTAATGGTTTCCATATCAGTAACACTTAGCTCCACTGATTTTAGAATGGGTCACCCTGTAACAGCTGGGATAGACTCCAGTCCAAATGTGACCCTGAACTGGATAAGGTAAAGAAAGTGGATGGATCATTTGTGGACATTTGGTGAAGCTAACATTTTGGCAGTATTGTTAGTAATTGGTTGCTTATTCACACAGACAGCAGTTACAGAACGGGGCATTATTATTAATATGAGTCATATTTTTGGATGTAGCTGAAATTAATTGAAAAATAAAGAACAGCCAGGAAGGTATTTTTGGTACATGGTGTTAATGATCATAAGTATAAATACAACTGACAAAAGTACATTTTCAGTCAGTGGTAATAACATCTAATGGTTTTTTGTTTTTTTTTGTAATATGACATTAAATTGTAACATTAGGGTGACATTTGGGCTGAAGGGTTAGCTTAGGCTGCTGCCCCCGCGACCCGGCCTCGGATAAAGCGGATGAAGATGGATGGATGGTTAGTTTTGTGTGGGTTAATATGTGAGAGTCAATATGAAACTGTGATATACTTCAGCAAAAGATAAAGAAACTGGTTTGTATCAGTCTTGTGATGAATAAATATAATGTTGGGTGTTTTTTTTGTTTGTTTGTTTTTTTAACTTTAATTCATACCTTCTTATTCACCTAAATGGAGGTTAGATGTTGTTTTTCTGGTCTAACTGATAACATTTGTACATTAGTGAATTCCCTTTTTCTGTTGCAATACCTGTTGAAATTTCTAACTGTTATTTCAGTTGCCTTTCTGTTTGGTAATCATCTTTGGGTTTCGCCAAGGATCCATTCACAGATCAGGCCTTTTGAGCCACAAGTTTCTTGTGAGATGTGTCCAGTTTCGCAAGGGACAAGGGATACAAAACAGAGAGACCTGTTTCCACTGATTTTCATCCAATCACTGTGTAATTTGGAATACCTCAGCATTTTCTCCCTGTTCCTCTTCCTTAAGAATTAGTTCTTGGATTAGCTGGAGGGCCAGATGTATCTCTCAGGTTCTTGCTGGATTTTCTTTCTCTTAAGGACATGACTTTCACATACTCTTCATCTGCTGTAGGTTGTTTTTCAGGCCCGCCACTTCTTTTTGTGTCTTCCACTTGTTTAGTTTGCTTAGTTTTTTAAGGAGACACGACACACCATGTCAAAATATGCCAGGTTTTCAGCTAATAGTTCTTTCAAAATCTCTTGTTGGTGGAAAAATGTAATTTTATGCCTTTCAAACAGGCAGCAGCAGGCTGCTAGTCACAAAGCGCTTGCAGATGTAATGTAAAATAATAATACATGTGATAATGCACTTTTATTTAAGAATAATCACTTAAAGTTATCACACGACTTCTACTCTACACACTGTATTGTTCTCTGCTGCTTCCATATATAACTTACTGTCTGGAGATATGGGGTAATGCATATATAACAAGGCACTCTTCCTATTTTCAAGTTACAAAAAAGAGCTATAAGAATTATAAATCAATCAAACTATATAGAAGCAACTAACATTTTGTTTATTAATCTGAATACCCTGAAATTTTTATGATTTAGTTGAATATAAAATGGCACAGATAATGTATAAAGCACAAAATAACTTGCTTTGCCCCAGTACTCAGAAGCTGTCCAAAGTCAGAGAGAGTCAATATGACTTAAGGGGAACAGATTTCTTTAAAAAAAACAAGATAAGGACAAATATAAAGCAGAGATGTGTTTCTGTTAGAGGAGTTAACCTGTGGAATAGTTATGACAGTGATTTAAAAAGGTGTAGTTCATTTTCCTTGTTTAAAAATATGTTTAAAAATAGAGTATTAGAAAAATATATAAATCAAGAATGAAAAGAGCAAACCCCCCCCCCCCCAAAAAAACCCCTCTTGATTCTTTTGCTTTGATGTAGTTACTTATCTAAGGTGGAAAGTTTTTTTTTTCCTTGTTTGTTTGTTTGTTTGTTTTGTTTTTGCTTTGTTTTATTATTTGCTTCGAGCCCTGTGTACAGGAGCTGCATGCAAAAAGATCTTTTGTTAAAAGGGTTGGCGTAATAAGCAAATGGTTCAGCCAATACCTTTTGATTAGCCTTGTCTCATGCTTTCTTGCTTTGTGGTAGATCTTTGTTCTGTCTTCACTGAGATATTTGAATGCTAATCAATAAAATAAAATAAAATCTACTTTTACTTACAAAGTAAAAACCTCACTTTAGTTCAACAGTCTTTGCTTCAAAACTAACGTAAAAAAAAAATAGTAAATGATTTCACACTTTGCAAAGTGACCCAGTAGGCCAAATTTGATCCTTTGGTGCACCTTATGTTTGACACCCCTATGGTTATTCAAGTAAGTACAGCTCTGATGAACAGATGATGAGTGGCTGCACCTTTGCTAAGGCCAATAAAATTAATTTAATGGACATGTTTTTTGAGATGTTTACTGAGATTTTGGATGACTGCAAGTGTGTGAGTCAACAGTTTTCAAAAAATTAATGATTTACCAAAATCTGTATCTGCTCAATACTGTAAGGACATTAATGAAGAACGATAACAACTTGTAATATAGCCCATAACTAAGGGCGTAATTCCCCTGTAATTAAAAGGAATTTCAATGTATTTTATTTTAAATTACAATGTAATTATATTTGCATTCAAATACTTAGAAGAATTTGGTAAGAAATCAGATTTTTACAGGAAATAAAGAATTAATACTGTGAATTTTAAGTATAGCATAAGTAAAGTTGTGTGTAATATCATGGTAAATATTGAGGAAAAACAAAAAAAATCTGGTTTATTATTAATATACTTAATGTATACTTAATATAAGTATGTTTTGGGGTGCAGGTCGTATTATGAAGTGACTTAATCTTTTCTCATCTTTATTTGTTTTAGATCTTTGTTAAATATTTATTATGTAGATGTGCAATTTGCCTGTTCTTTCATTTCCCCTTTTAGTAGGCATGCAGTAGGGATTTAGAACACTTTATTCTTAAAGTTATAGTTGAACAGTTATTGTGAGGTGATTGTGAAGTTTGATATTTTAAATTTTAATGGTATTTGTTTTTGTGTAAGTTACAAAAAGAATAGTCATGATCACATTTAAATATCACATTATCACAGATTATTATGATAAAAGCACAGTTGTATAATAGAACATCCATCATGCACATTAACATAATGAATATTAAATAAGAACGTAAGAAAGCGAGATTAAAGCACTTCATTATATGGCCTGCGCGAGAAGTACAGTACAGTATGTAAGATTTAAGATGGGGAAATGTTGTTTAAAAAAACACAATAAAATTACGCTGTACTTAAACTTACCTATGGTGTACTGAAGATGACTTATGCTGTACTGAAATTCACTTGCCCTATACTTAAAATTACTTACAATGTAATTAATTCTTTGTTTCCCATAAAAACCTGACTTGGTGCTCCCTTATTCTAGTGTACTTACCTTAAAGTATTTGCAGGTAAATATAATTACATTGTAATTTCAAATAAAAAAGTGGAAATGAAGTTTTATTACAGGGGACTTGAGCCCTTAATGATAGGCTTATTATAAGGTGTTACCTAAGAGACTAACAAAAACACTAAAAGAAATAAAAACTAAAATGAAATTTAAAAATTTCAGAGAATAAGAACTCATGTTATTTCCAGCTAAGAAAACCAAATAATACTAACTTGAATTTTAAAAATAGGGAAAAAATTAAATAAAAATAAATAAAAATAAATAAAAATAAAAACTACTTAGACAACATCATGGTATTGCTCTATTTTAAAAATTGTGCTCCAATTTTTCTGCTCTTGTCATATTATGCTCCTTATATCTGGAACAAACTCCCAGAAAGCCTCAGATCAGCTGAAACACTCAGTTTATTTAAATCCAGGTTGAAGACTCACCTGTTCTCAGCTGCATTTGAATAAAGCACCAAATCCACACTTTAAGCTTAAATTTCAAAACTTACATTTAACTACTGATTTTATCTACTGTTCTGATTTTATCTGTTTTGATTTTATATACTGTTTTGTTTGTTTGTTTGTTTGTTTGTTAATTAGTTAGTTAGTTTATTTGCTTGTTTTAATCAATTTTAAATCATGCTTTTTATTTGTTCTTGTTTCTAATGTCTCTGTAAAGCACTTTGAATCACCTTGTTGTTGAATTGTGCTATACAAATAAACTTGCCTTGCCTTGCCTTGCCTTACTGTTCTTCTTTATTTAAGCTATTGTCATAGGCTGTGTAATGTCTTGACTACTGTGACACAACAATCACCAAACTTCTGGGATCGATAAAGTCTGTCTCACATCTTATCTCTGATGATATGTTTGGGTTTGTGATTCAGTTATCTCGCAGATAAACCACCTAAGCACTTAATTCTCGCGATACTTGGCTTATTAGCCGGCACAGACGCACAGGGTGTTGGGATGAGATGATGAGAGAGCTCCACAGGGAAGGAAAACAAGACACAGAACTGAAACCGTTAAAATCGAAAACGGGAGAACGAGACGAGACGGTAGGGAGTGCGCGCGCGTGCGTGCGTGTGTGTGAGAATGTGGGTGGGGGGATGGGGACATAACAGAAATGGGGTTGCCGTTTCCCTGAGTGACGTCACCGGTTTTCCTCACCAGAGTCAAAACAACCGTTGGCTGCGGTAAACGAAAGCTCCGCGGAAATCCGTTTGATGTGTCTGCAAACGATTATTTCTGCATCGGCTCGTAACGTGAACCGACGACGGTTTCTTAGCTTACTTAGCTTGCAGTCCCAGGGATAGCTTAGTGTTCCTCACTTAAGAAGCGTGGAAAAAAATAATTAATAACCCGAGCCGTCCTGTCAACAGCAGGTGCAAGGGGGATACCACACACCACCACCTCTACCGCACCTGCGGCTACAGGTAATACTGTTAGCTAGCCACACTGTTGTGACAGTAAACACGGCACGAGCAACGCTAAAGCTAGTAATATAATGCCTCGTGATAACATTAGCGAGGTGTGTTTGACCGCTCACAAGGGAAAACTGAGGCGGGGGATAAAAAGTAGTGTTTTTAAACGTTTATCGTGCGTGCAGTTTTCTGCCTGCGTGTGATATGCGTCAGTTGTTTCAAATCACCGTGACGCAGGTATTGCAGTGGTGGTACCTGTGTGTCTTAATCAATCATATTCATCCTACCTGCTGGATACATCACTGCAGTTTGAGGCAGCAGTATATCGGGATGATTTGCATGTACGCGGTATGCAGAGAAACGGCAGACTAGGCCTGGCTCGATTTGCCTACACAAGTTACGGCAAGTAATTAAGAGGGTGTGCCACACTCGTAGATAATCCAGTTGATAATAATGGGAATAGTGCTGGTTGAATTAGTAAACAATATGTGTTGCAAATTTTTACTTTTGGAGCCTGATATTTGGATTATAATCGATTTAGGAGCCCAAGCAGAATAGAAATTAGAGGAAACCTGCTTACCAATTTTTATTGATTCTTATTTTCTTTTTAAGAATTGTATCAGAACAAAATATTATCTTCATGTCAAAGAGATCATTACAAAAATCCCCAAACTGCAATAAGGCTACAGAATCTTCTCTCTCTCTCTCTCTCTCTCTCTCTCTCTCTCTCTCTCTCAAAAATAAAAAAATAAAAAAAATAAAAAAATGCTTTGCTACTGGAAAGATGTACAGATAATAAACTGAAAATGAGTTGCTTTTACCCACCTTTAACTTACCCTATGAAAGAAAAGTAGGTGCCCCAGATTTATGTAACATGACAAAGAGTAGGCACTTGTATTATTTACCTAATGTTTGTAACTTCACCCTTTTCTCTTTTTTACTCATTTTTATAATTTTCTTCAAAACTGCTTTGATTCTTTGCTCATACTGATTCTGCTGGCTCTGAGCTTGCAATAGGTCATATGGGAGGCTGACCATCCGATCACTGGTTTTGAGCTGAGAAGACTGGCAATTGACCGATTTGGTCCCTGGCCGGTCAGTTGGCGCATGTCTAATACAAATGCTTAATTTAAACAACTTAGGTCAATTAATTAGGCCCAAACTGATTATAATTGTTCAATTTAAACAATTTAATGTAATCCTTTGGTTTGTTTCTTTCCATATACTTCTCCTTAATGTAAATAGGGAATATACTTTTCCTTTTCACCAAAATGTCAGTTTACAACCTTAAAGGCTCCCCTGCAATGGGTTTTTTTTAATGCAAACTCTCAAGAAGCTTAGAGCAAAACAAAACGCATATCTGATCAAATGCACAGAAATACTGAGTGGCGATAAGGTAACCACCGAGGCATATTCATTACTTTGGTTTTGAACATAATAGCCTCTGTTTAGTATGTGTATTGCAACACTCAACATTAAATATTGACCCACTTTTTAAATGTAGTATATATTTTTTTAATTGTTTGATTTAATAGTTTCTTTACATAAAGTCTGAAAAATGGTTAGTACATGAATTCTAATGAAAAGGAAAAATTAATTTATAGAGCACTTTTCTGCTCTTGCTTGTAGTGTAGATAGAACAAAGTGCTTGTAGTGTAAAGCACTTCAATGACCAATTGAAGTGCTTTACACTACAAGCACTTTGTTCTATCTACTTAAGCACTTTATCTAACTTACATCCCCACCTCCAGCCAATTTGGATCCAGCAATTAACCTAACAAACATATCTTTAGACTTTGGGCGGACGAACATGCGATCTCAGTACAGAAAGACACCATCTGACCAGAGGTTCAAACGAGGGATGTATCAGTAATAGTAAAAAATAATAATAATATTTCATTAATAGGAAAAATTAAGTCTATACATTTCTATAATAGGCAGAATCCAGCATATGTGAACATTGAGGTTATGCATGCATATAAATAACATACCAATACCATAATCCAGTAATGACATAAAATTTCAAGCAACAAGTCTTGCACATTGCAACGCCCACCCACCCTCAAACCTTTCCATTATAACAAAGCATAGAGCGGGGGCTGGACTGGGTGACACTGAATCCACCTTTAGTTACGATAAAATAGGCCAAGGCTGCTGGGGGCTTCCCATGATGCACTAACATCACTCACTATGTCTTTTTATACCACTCTGCATTTAATCATTAGTTATTATTATCTCTGCATGTCTTTTGTCCTGTCTTCCTCTCATCACCCATAACCAGTTGTGGTAGATGGCTGCCCCTCCCTGAGCCGGCTTCTGCTGGAGGTTTCTTCCTGTTAAAAGGGCAATTTTCTTTCCCAGTGTTGCCAACTGCTTGCTCACAGGGGGTCGTTTGATTGTTTTCTTTGTATTATTGTAGGGTTTTTACCGTACAATTTAAAGTGCCTCAAGGTGACTGTTTTTATTATTTGGTGCTATAAAAATAAAATTGAGTTAAATTGAACTGAACAAGTCTTATTGTTGATTCTAAAGTAGAAACCTAGTTTCAGTTTTAAGTTTTCTCACCAGTTGCTGAAGTGAGGAGTAAACGAGAGAGTCATAACTACATATATAGAGAAAGTTTTAGTGCATCAAATGCATCTGTCCAGCACCTTTTGTTGCTAGGCTACACAAGGCTTCTCAAGTTTTTCTCCTTTGCTGTTATTTGCAGAGCAGATATTTTAAGTCCCATCCCTTCTGATTTCAGTTGGTTAGTGAAAGAAGAGAGAAGTGACCTTGACAAGTTCCTAAACCTGAACTGTTTTGAACAAAGAACGCAACAAAAATCAAAAAACACTTGTGTACCAAGGCCAGTTTTGGGTCTAGGACTTTTAGCACTGTGAACACTCAGCTTGATAGGATTTGTATAGAAAATAAAGCACAGATCTAGACACAAACATTTAATCTCATGTGTTCACTTTCTAGTTAAATTCACTTTCATTTAATAATAACAAATAAATAACAGTTACATTACATTCCACATCTCAGGCTTTTCATACAAAGGAAGAACTTACATTTCAGAAACTCTGATAACCATCCTCAGCATGTTTGCTTGATGCAAAAGATTAAGCACTTGTACAACAATTGACTAATCATTTTATTTTTAATTTTATTTTCCGTCTCTTCTAATGAAAGCAGCACTTCATACAGAAGCATCAGTGTTGTGTGCTTACCTGTGTTTTGGCAGTGTTCGCCATCGAATGTACCCTCGCATCATTAAATGCTTATGAAGAGAAGAAAATAGACTTGAACCCTAAGTAGCCTGTGAAGGCAGCTTCATTGATTAAAATAGAAGCGAATTTCTCATATCAGATCCGGATTAAACAGACCATCTAAGGGAGGGTGGGGGACAACAACACCTAAAGCACTTTCTGTGTTAGCAGAGTGTAACACTTGAGGTCCTGCCAAAGGCTGGCTTTCATTTAGGAATTTAGATTGTGGACTTGCGGCTGTGGATGTCAGCCAGAGTTTTCATGAGGCCAGTGTTGTGGGTGAGGAAGGGTGATGAAAGGTGAATTGAGGTGAGGTGTACTGTCCTGACCTGAGTTTGATGGGAATGTTCTACCTTTTAGAGCTGATTACATATAGAATTAGCTAAAGAATAGTGATAGCTTGCGACGTCAGCGTATATCTCCTTTTGTAGATGACTTGTTCTGTAGAGCTACACCAGTAATGGTGCATATTTTAGTCTTATATATTTGTATATTTTATACAAGTGCTTTGCTTGGAGTACAGTAGACTCTCTTCCACTTAGGCTTCAGTTTCTATCGTAGCACTGCAAAAAAATCTACTTGCAGACATTCTTCCTTATTACTGTTAAAATTTATATCAATTAGTGATATAACTTTTTCTGTCTTAATACCTTAGGTATCTGTTGATATTGAGTACAGATTAACACCAGAGTTAAATTAATAAACTATATTCCTTACTGTGGGTAAGAGACTGGGAATCAGTTCAACATGCTTGACTTACACAGTCTCATTTGATATCATCTTCCAGTCAGCTGAACAGAGAGACCAGTGCTGTTTGGCTAACTTATATGAAATTTTATGTTTTTATGTTTTTGTTATGAGTTATGGATTGGTGAACTTTCTTTCCAACTATACTGAAGTGAACCACTCCTTATTACATACACTTGAAGAGTAGTATGTATACCTCAACTCACAATTATTTATTTTGGTCTTAGTCTTTACAGTATTTTCACAATCAGAAGAGATAAGTGGTGAAACAACAGCTAGTAATTCAGCAATGAACGAATTTGCCTGTGCAGAGACTAGCTGCACAGACCCATGAATTGGGATGTGTGTTGCCAGGTTTTGCTGCCAGATGGTTGAAGTTCTATGTAGTGTGTGGTTGTGTGTATGAAGACTGTGTTTCATAGACAGTCTGGCAACTTGAGCAACATAAGAGGAACACAAAACTTGCTGATTTTTTTTTAGTAGAAAGTTTGCGGGTCATGCCAAATACAGAAGTTTGCCAGGAGAGTCTTGAAATATTAGAGAACCTGGGGAAAAACCCTGTTTGCAGGTATGCTTGTTAGTATGTTACAAGAAAGATGTTTAGCTTTCTTTCCTTGAACAGTGGTTGTAAAATGCTGGTGTCTGAAATGTGATCTGTTTTTTTTTTTGTTGTTTTTTTAAATAAAATACAACAAAGATTAAATTGTTTGAGGCAGACCTGTGGATTTAGATTTGGGTCTGTTTCTTACCTTTGCAATATTAAGAGACATGAGTGGGGATTTGAGCAGTGTAGATAGCTTAACTTGTGTAAGAACTGGCATTGCTTGTATTAGTGTTCGTCAAGCTGAAAGTGTTCCAGTTCAAAGCTAAAGCAGATGGAGCTTATAAAGTGTTGAAATTATTCCACTTTCATCACAATTTCAGAGTAAATTATGGGGGAATTCATCAAGTATTCTGTGGTTCTCAGTTGTAACAAAGACTGTTAAAAGAGAAGCACAGAGCTCTCAAGCAACCCTCAATGTCCCTGGAAGAAGTATAATTCTGGGGACAAAAAACAATTTAAAGCTTTATTCTGGGGTGGAACTTACTGGTGATTATAGAGATGCAATTTATATGTCCCCGTAAATGAACTGACAATAAACTTAATTCAGATAATGCTTTATATCAATTGCCCAAATATGTGCTGAGAGGTGTTGTATCGTTACAACACCTTGTAAGTATAGTTCTTCTAGTTACATTGAGTTCAAAATCCCATACTGTGCTCTATGTACTCAATATCATGGTTCAACAAACTTAAAACCATGGTAACACTACTTAAATTATGGATAGACAAATTAAAAATGGAAAAATTGTATATTTGCTTTAAATCCCAATTTACTCGTCCATCAATATCACTACATTGCATTGTGGAGTATACATGCCAATGTAGTGTCTTGTGCTTGCAAACTATAATATTCCCTTCGTATTGAGATTGCTCATATACTGAAAAAATATTTTAAATTTATATATTAAATTTTTTTACTAAGTAGTAAGTTTGTTTATTATTTTGAACGCACATTGTTTTCTATAGGTGTGGCAACTGATGCTCTTGGATACACTATCTCAAAATTATAGTGAGAACATCACTTCTGCAAAACAAAGTAAATAATAAAAACAGGGTTCTGCTGTTATGTAACACATATTCTTTGAATGCTGCCACTCGCTATGTGTCTGCCTCCACTGAGTCTTTTTCTCTTTTCTTAGTTTCTTTTCCTTATTTTTATTTTTTTGTCTTTGTTGTTGCCTCTGAAATGAAAGGGCATGAAATAAATGTTGTCTGGCAGGTGCTTCCCCTGGCATGGTTGGTTCATCATGGCAGTACATGTCACCATAGCAACAGCCACCCTAGTGACAAGGGGTTGCCGCTGTCTGGACATTCCTCTCCTCTCCTCACTTCAACTCTCCTCAACTCAACTCAGTCCAGGCTATGCTCCACAGATTAAGGTTGAAGCTAACCAAAGCTTTATTGAATAACAAGCTTAATCCAGAATTGTATAGTGTCTATAAAAAGAATTGTATCCCCTTGGATGTAATTACTAGGGCTGAAAGTCATTTATTTTTCTCTTCTAAAGTAGTGCCATTATGATAGTCTTTATGCCTCAGTTTCACAAATATGAACTGGATTTCAAGAACGAGGTCTCTTTCTATTGAACAAAAGGACACAAAAGGAACCATCTGAATAAGTAATATTGTAAATTAAATGTTTGATTTTTGTCTTCTGTAACACAAGCACCTTATCTTATGGTGTGAATTTGATTGATTTTAATTTTTAGACATTTCAGAAATAGATATTTAAGAACTAGAAAAAAGTATGATGAATAAAATCCAAACATTAAAACTACAGCAAGAGATGTTCCCATAGGGTTAATATATTTGCCAACAAAATTAATAGGTTAGATGTGCTGGGGGGGAAAAATTGACTATTTAACTAGTCTAAAAATAAGAGAGCACACACACTTTATGTGCATTTAAGTTGTTTGAAAACAAAAATGTATTTCTTTATAATCAGATAATCAAATCTTATTTCTAAGTTTGCTGAAATATGTGGCAATTCGACACTAAAGTGTGGCCGATGTTTACTGTGTTAGCGTAAGCACCCTTCTTTCTTACAGGTTAGCATCCATGCACCTTTGCAGAACATGGTTGAGTGGTCTTTGCCATTTTACTCTGGCACAGCCTCTTACTGATTTAGATCCAAGTAGTGCAGAACCATGATGTGATATTTACAACTTCAGGGCAGGACAGTAGCCGTCGTAGGTGGCTGCCTAAAATCTTAAAACCAACAGTTGGCTGGTGATGTACCTGTATAAAATGTGAATATCCTGACTAGAAACTCCAGTTTAATTGTATAGTTGATTAGTTGATTGATTAGTTGCTCACATACCTAATTACATTGTATTTGGATTGGTAAAATATTAAACATCCTCAAATCCAAGGTCATTTTTAGATATTATCAAAGGTGCAAAAATGTACATTATTGATTGTTTTCAATAATTAAACAAAATAACGGCATAAAACGTGCTATAATTTCTTAAATCCAAAAGTGTTGAAAAAAAGTTATCATTTTGACATTTGAGACATATGACATGTTTGAAATGTGAAAGTAGATATCCTCCTGTTGATTAAATGAATCTCTGAGCTTTGATTACCAACAAACCTAAATGTGATGAACTAGTCTGCATTTGTTCATTTGCTCGCTGACTAGTCACGACTCTGCTGCTTCAAAATGTATTAAAAAAAAGAAAGAAAAGAAAAAGCCCTGTGTCACCTACTAGGGTGTGTGCGCATCTGTGGGTCTATTCCAGCATTCGCTCTGACGCTGCAGACCCCACAAGTGTCTGCAGCATTGCAGACAGTAGCTGATCTGAATACTGATTTCCAGCTAGATAGCATTGACTACTAGCCTAGCTCCCATGGTGCTGATCTTCATTCAAGCTGAGCAGCGTAGTGTCATTGCGGGGTTTTGTAATATAGTGTAGTAGGGTGCATCTGAGGTGAACGCAGCAGCTATGCAGAGAGACAAAGAGAGGGGAGGGAGAGCAGGAGTGAGACGACAGAGAGGTGCAGAGATTTGCAGAGAGAAAGGGAGCGTGAGAGCATCCCTAACTGCCGTTGTTGCTATTTATAACCAAGCCCTACTCCACAGTCCTGAGAAGCTCTCTCACCTCCCACATACATTCAAATCAGCCCACACATACCCACACACACACATACACACACACACACATTGAAAAAAATTATTTGATATACAGAAATATATTGAAGGCAGAGCGCTAGATTGGCTTATGTATGGAGCACAACCTGCTAACCAGGACAGACATATCTGTGAATGAATGAGTTCTTTAGCTCTGAGATTTTGGTTTGGCAGTCAGTGTCAGGTTTTTTTTTTTTTTTTGGCTTCATTGACAGTTCTGTAATAATTCATCTTGTTTATCAGAGAGAGTGTTGCGTGGATAAAAAGAGGAACTCGGTGTATGATTGGGTGGAGAGAGAAGGAGAGGAAGCAGCCCTCCCAATAACTAGTTGTTTGTCTTGTCAGAAAAGGACTTATGAGAGGAAGAGGGGACCAGCAAGAGAGGAAGAAAAATAAACCCATCTCTACTTTTTTCTGTATTATTATTTTTCTCTCCTTTCACTTCCTTACAGGCTGAGTCACTGCTGGTGAGGAGGAAGGTCTGGAGAGGGAACGAGAGAGGAGGAGGTGGAGGAGGAGGGGGAGAAGAAGAAGAAGGAGAAGAAGTAGGGAGGGAGCTGAGGAGATAAGCCACAACAGGAAGCAAGTCGACACACACGTACAATATACATACACACCGCGTGTTTGTGTGTGTGTGTCTAAGAGAGAGGCTGCGCGAACGAGAGGGTGAACGGGAAAGGAAGGGAGGGAGAGTGACGCGGAGGCTGGGAGAGCCGGCCCCCCTCCTCTCCTCTCCTCCTCCTCTCCCTCTCTTTCTCTCCTCCTCTCCTCCCCTCCTCCCTCTCTCTCTCTCAGTGGAGCAGGCGTGCAGCGGCATCAGACTCGGCGTGAAGGAACCATGAGCGATGTCACCATCGTTAGAGAGGGATGGCTCCAGAAACGGGGTAAGTACATCCAGTACCTCTCTTCTTCTTCTACACCCCTCCCCTGTGCTTCTGCCTCCTCTCTTCTTCTTTTCCTCTGCCTCTTGTCTAGACTGAGGGCCTGGCTGTGCCTGTCCACATGTGCTGGTGGGAGGATGTGAGTGTTGCGATTGTGTGTGTGTCTGTGTATGAGTGATAACATGGATGTCTGATTATGTAGTATGAGACTGTACATGAGTGTGTGTGTCTTTGTATATTATAAGCTTGCCTGGCTGTGTTTGCTAAGCCACTATATGCCCCTCTCAAGTTGTGACTGAAAGGACTGTGCATGGGTATGTGCTTAAATTTGTATGCACAAGTGTATATATGTGTGCACTTAACAACATCTACTGGGCTGGTGTGTAGTGTTCTTTTTCTGTTTTTTGTTTTTTAATGCCAGTGTCTCTGCTTGTCTGAAATACAGTTCTGTCTCTCTGTGGTGTTATTGAAACAGAAGTTTTAAGTTCATAGCGTGGTGTCATTGGGAGTCATATGATGTGGGGTTGAGGGGATAGTTGGGGTGGAGTCAGGGTGTGTGTGTGTGTGTGTGTGTGTGGTGGGGGGGTTCACTGACAGCACATCCTGTTTACAGCAAAATGAATGAGAAATGGGAAAATTTTGCAATAGCTGAAGAACATGTGGCAAAAAATAGTACTTCCCTGTCCTCAAACATTCACAGCTTATGCTCACTCAGTGGTAGTCACAACACAAAAGAAGGCATTTGTAGCAAGGCCAGACTGGACAGAATTGGCCAAGAAAGTGCTATAGAGTAGCTCTGTGATGAATGCATCACTGACTGGTAGACACTTCAGGACTTTTTTTTTTTGTTTTTCTCCTAAACCACAATTTCATGGGGTCGTGTGTCTGCCTGAGGGATAAGACTAAGTGTATGTGAATGTCTTTTAGAAGGAGTGCTTCAGGGGTAGAACAAGGGGATTTCCAGTCTTTTAGGCCAATGAGCAGCATCCTCTTGACTGTGATGCTGTTTTAGGAATGTGTAACAGAAACTCTTGAACAGGAAGTGACATGGGTACATAACAGACAGCAGGTTTCTGGGTATTGTAGGCTCAGCCTACAGCACAGCAGGAGTATATGCTGCTCCTACTACATGGACTGGATTATCGCTCTCTCACTGTGTCAGACACTCAAAAACAATCTGTATTAGTAAAAAAGAGGGGCAAATCGTTGTCAATATACGCCAACATGCCAGTATGATTCTCAGACAGTCGTCTGTGCATATTAAGAGGAACACATCGCCCCCAGTCACGACGCAGCAATACTAGTGCTTGCAGTGAGAGGGAGAGAGAGATAGAGGTTAGGGAGGAAAGAAGGGGTGTTTGTTTGTGTCAGGAATATGAATGTTTGTCTGCATCATATGCTAAATCTTTCTCTGTGTTTGTGTGTGGAGCGAAGCAAGGTCAGGGTGCTGACTCACTGTCCAGGTCGTGATACAGCAGACACTGCAGTCTTAGTCATTAAACAGCTTTATGCTGAAATAAAATGGCAAGATAGGCCAACGCAGAAAGTTAAACTTCCACATACACAAAGCTTTGTGCTAATATGATTGCATTCAGTTGTGCTCTCACTGTCTGGAAGAGCCTGTACTTTCTAACTCTTCTAACGTCTTTTTGTTTTGAACTGAGTGACAGTGACAATAGACACAGAGACTAAAACACTGAACCTCTGGAGTTTTAGAATCTCTCTGTATAAAGGAATGAGGCTCTTAAGTGCCTTTGAAAATCTCTAGTTAAAAAAATTGTAAAAACAGTTTTCCTGTTTTTGTTCTAGTCAGTATGAGAGCAATACCTAAATAACTGCTGGGTTTGTGTATAGTTTCTGCTTAGATGAGTACTGATGTGTTTGTCTTCCTGTTACTAATTCAGTCTTGTTTGTGTATTCCATAATTCAGGTTGTATTTTTGGTAATCTTGTAATTGATCATTTTAGTTTAATTTTATTCTCTCAGTTCAGGTCTACAGCAGCTGTTAAGTATGTGGTTCCAATATGGTAAAATCTTGCTATCAAAAACAACTTGATGTTAATTAGTTGGAAAAACTCTGCTTGCGTACAGAAATTTTCTTTTAATAATAAGCAGGTTGGTTGAATATTTTGGTTGTTGTTTTATTTGGTCTTATTGCTGATAGCTCAGGCTTGGTTCAGATATAAAAGAGCTTTATAAAGACTGTTGTTTGTACGTTTGCTGATGATATAACTGTTCTAAAGTTGTAGATATGTATGTCCATTGGATAAATAAAACGGACAGTTTTGTCTTCTTTTAATTTAACCAGATTAGCTAAAAGATAACTATGATAAGAAATGTCTGATTTTTATTTATTGTTTTATGCTACTCTTTCCTCTGCTTATAAATTAGAAATGATTGATTAAGAGAAAGCATTTACCCTTCAAAATATCAGTGACGGTCATGACTTCTTGCTCATGGACTTCGAAGGGACTATGTGTACCTGTGAGTTTAATTGACAAGTTGGTGTCTGTATACACTTATTTCTGTAGCTTATATCTGTATATGTATGCCCAACTGCACCAACCTCAGTCAACCTTTTTAACCTGTACTGTAACTATATCAGAGCTTCAGGATGCATCCTTACTTTCCGTATTGCCTTTCCTTTCAAACAATGAGACCAATTTGAAATACAAAGTGTTTCATAAACACTGAGTAAAAGATCCATAAGACATGAAAGAAATGCACAAGAGATCGCATAAAATAAAGCGTAATGAAATGTAAATGTAATAAAAGCATAAAGTTGCGCAAAGTTAAGATGAATTATCTTTGTAATCTTGCAACCCAGAGATAAGCATCAAGAGCTTTACCTCTACAAAAACAGAGTGCACCATGTCCTTAGATGACCGAGCCTTTGAATGCTTACTCGCTCACTACCACAATGATGATTTCCTTCCTCCTTTCATTGAATCAGAGTGGGGAGTGCATTTGGCTGCATTATGTCTTTATCAATGGAAGTAAAAAAAAAACAGTGGATAAATCCCGTAAGCTGCCACACAATGCGTCATAAAAGGAACAGATGGAGAAGTAAACCAAAATCATTATGGAATTAAAACAACTATAAATTTTAAAAATATCTAAATAAATTGTTAATTTCTGAAAATAGGTGCAAGTGTAACCTTGGAAGGACACTGTATTGTGTTGATTATCTTTGGGTAACAATCAACATTTAAAGGCCTAACAGAGCTGTTTTAGTTTAGCTTTAATATCTAAATCTTGAAGTATAGCTGTCTTCTTTTCTGCCAAAGCTGGGACTTTACTTTCTGACAACCTATATGAGGCCACAGAGGTCACACAGTAGTTGTGGATAATGTTACCTCCATCAGCATCAGCCCACACAGCAGTCAGCACAACAGATGGCTAGGAGGGAGGAGAAACACTGAAGGAGAGAGGACAGGGTGAAAAGCATTGTCTTTTCTTTGACACTTTGTCCCATGTGAAGTGCTCTTCTGTAAAGCTAATAATCTCAAAACTATATCAAAGTAGAGTTAGGCTTCTTGCAGACTTGTTTGATCATTATTTATCTCCCAAGAGATAGAGGAGAGATACAGTTTTTTTTTCAAACAACTTAGATTTATTTTTACATGAAACTTAAAGAATATAGACTCATTTAGAAAAAAATGTTTAAAGAAAATGCTATGAAAACTTACTGTTGAACTCAGAAGGGACACACAATATGCTGCAAATATATGCTGCAGTTTTTGCAAACAATATGTTTCCTTCTTTAAATTTCACTCAGCTTCATTTAAAAGTATAAATCTTGTATTTCTGCTAGGAATTAAAAATATAAAAAGGGCATCAGGCTAGTTCAGTTCAAATACCTCTTTGCATATCACTTCTATTCCCATAAGCTGTAAGAAACTAGAAATTATACTACAAATACACATCCATGTTTTCTCAAATGCAGTCATCTTAATAATATATGAATCATCACCACAGGAAGGAACACTTCTCTTTGTTCTTCCTCTCTGAGTTCAATAATTTTGTAGTGGAAATTATTGATTTCTTTGACTGCATAATGGAGGGAAAAATCAAGAGGTCAAACGAGGCTACAGGCTCGGACATATGGTCTCGATTGTGTATTGGTTATGATATTATATTATAAAAGGAATTAAATTACATTGCAGCAATTAAATTACATTGCAGCATCCTACATATTCACAAAAATGTTTGTTCTTCATAACTTCATTTGTATCTTTAGCTCTGCTCATGCTGCTCATGTTGCCTGTATCTTTCCATCGTTTGTTTGGAAATGACATAATACGGAACCCAGGAAGTAGCTGCATTAGATATTCAATGTGTCTCTTTATGAAAATCCATTTATCTGTCCCCAGTGAAGTGGCTTTCCTCAAAGCTACTGATCTCTAAACTATGTCAAAGTGGAGTGTGTCTTGTTACAGACGTGCTATGAAGTGGTCAGGATCAATAATTCTTTGTTGATAGAATCAAGGGGATGTTGTACATACTCGTCCTTGTGCAGTTTCACATTAGGCTTTTCACGCAACCTGTCTGCATCTCACCACTCTCTTATGAGACACTGAGCTGCAATAAGGAACAGCACACCTGTCCTTTCTGCACTCTTTCCTCTTGTACAGTCTCTTAAAATTAATCCCTCTGGGAACTGTACGTGCTATACTGTATACATTGGGCCGCTGTGGGGTTCATTGGGTGCAGTGCAGTGAGGCAGCCATCTTGGCTCAGTGAGTTCAGTGAGTTCAGTGATGCTGGAGGGAGGCTGGCTGGATCAGGTGGCAGTGCCAGATCTCTGATATCAATCACCAGCCGCTGCTGCCTCTGCTACTGTCTGCTGTGTCGCCTTTCTCTTTTCTCTTCTCTTTTCTTCTCTTCTCTTCTCTTTTCTTCTCTTCTCTTCTCTTCTCTTCTCTTCTCTCTCATTTCCATGTACCACTATTCATCCCCTCTTTTTCTCAAACTTATTCTACAGGCCAATAGTAGACACACAGACAGTGAAGGCTTTGTTATGAATGGCATCCTCTTGCACATCCGGAGGAAGTGTACGCTCCAGTGTGGCTTTACAAACTGTCTCCATTGTCCTGAGAATGACTCACTCTACACTGCAGAGAATGGCAGACAGCCAGGCAGTCAGACAGACTGACAGCACAGTGCAGACAGACTAGTCTGCAGAGCCTACAGACGAACAGCAGAGAGACAGTTTGTGACAGGTAGAGCCAATATGGAACAGAGGAAGCCAACTTGTGAACTAAAAAGACCTGCAGCTAGCACGTGTGGACACAAAATGTAGATGGATAACATACACAGATAACTTTGTGTTTAGCTGGAATATGTTTTTTGGTTTTTGGATTATGTCTGTGTTAGCGTTACACTGCCTCAGCATAACCACGGATAAATTTTGCGAGTTGTGAGCTCAATGGCCTGAAGCAATATAACTGTCAGCTCAGTAAGATCGGCTGAAGCATCCCTATAAAAGCCATGCACAAGGACACTCCTGGAGTAATGGATGGGTGTGTGAATGAATTAATGTAGAGTTAGGCAGTCTTGGATAAATGAATGAGTGAATCAATGAATGGAGTGCTGATCACTGCAGATGAACAGCTTGGACAGAGGAAGCGAGCGGGGAGTAAAGGAGGAGAGGTTGAATAATGGGATTAGTTTGCAGCTCAGGATCATCAAAATGCTGACCTCAAACATTTGATCACACTGTGGGTGGATGCACATATATTCACACATGTACACTTCACAAGGTTATTGTTAGTTATTATTTATCACTACTCTGAAAATCATTGTCAGAATCCAAATTTTGCTTAATGCACCCTGCTTACATGCTATACATTATCACTCCTTTCACTTGATTAGTAATAAGTGTGATCAGAAGCACCCTCAGCTAAACATATTGTCTGTCATCTGCTGCTAATAATTAAACAAATTATGCAGTTTGTTATCAATGTTAGAATTTAATACATATATAAATTAATAATTCATCCATATAAAGGTGCTACTGTGTGTATATATAAGAATGTGACTCAAGCTTGTTAGACATTTTCATGGTCACGCAACACAAATCCAACAACTAACAGATGTTATATGATGGATTTCTTTAACAACATGGTTTATGCCACTTGCATCAGTAAGGCTATTGTTGAATATCGTTGCCAATGCTTGCTTTGTTTTTCAAATTTAGCCCAGACAATGTTTTTTTTTTTTTTTTTTTTTTTTGTTTTTTTTAAGGGAAAAAACCTTTATGAATCCTAGATTTCCTACATGCCTCAGGTTCCTCCACAAGTATTTTCCCTTGTTCCAAAGGGAGCCTGTAGATGTGTCCTTAGTTTAATAAGATCTGTTGACAGCAGCTGCACTGTCCTCACTTGACAAAGCAATTTGAGTTTAAGTGGAAACCAGAATCTATGTTTAAATGTGCTAACACAGATTAGACTAATAGGGTAGTGTGTGGTTTAACATCTTGAGGTTATTGAGAGCTGGTGGGAGCAGGCTTTGGGTTGATTAGAGAAGGCAGGTTACAGTGGGGGTTGGTTTGGCTGATTTGGGCCAACAGATTAGTTCCTAGTCGCTAGCAGCTAATGTAAGTGTTACAGTAGCTGGCAGAAGTATTACCCCAGAGTGAGACTTTTTTGGCTTTTTATGTGGCCATTTTTTTTTTCTTTTCCAGTTTTGACAAAATTTTAATCCATATCTTGATATGATATTAAAACTTCTTTCTGGTTTCAAATACTAGAGAAAAATAATAGTCTACTGTATTTAATAAAATGCTGTAATGAGACCTTGTACAGCTCCATTTCAAACTAGTTTTTCTCTCCAGTATCGAGTACTACAGATAATCAGATATACTGTCTGTTTGTGCCTTTTTAAATAATAGAACAGCACAGTCTGATCGTATGTCTTAGAACTGCCTTTCACACTGACAACAGGACGACACTAGCCAGGCTGTTGCTTACCACAGCTGACAAAATGATTACTGCTCCAGTAACAGTGTGTGTATTATTTAGTATGTCCATGCTGAAAATTTCCCTAGAAACTGTTTTTGGTGCCCAGTTTTTTCTCTGTGATGATTTTATTCTTGTATGATTTTTTTTTTCACATGCTGAAGTTTCAAATAAGATAAGGATGAATTAAGAAATGCTTTATCCCCTGTTTGGGGAAAAAATGGATGTTGCAGTTGATTTGGGTGCAGCAAGAATAAATCAGGTGTATAACACAACAAAGGTGTTTTCAGCAGAACCAAAATGGTCGACAGTGGTGTACATCTGTTTGCTCAAAGCAACTGGACAGCATCCTTGATGCATTTCTCTTCAATTTGTAGCACAGAGCTCTTTGTTGCCTCATTTTTAAGTCCGAGCATGAGCTCCACAGAGCATCGTCTGTTACAGAAGCCAGGAAAGAGGTTTTTGTGGTTATTGGAGCCCCTTTTTAAAATTTTTATTCAGCATTTCTGAATCTGACTGATGGCTATTGGGTTGGTTTAGGAGTAAGTTATGCCTGGATGGAGTGTGCAGGAATCAGCACGTAGGATATGTAGTCGCTTGCTTAAATTCACTCTTCTCACACAATCTAGGATCTCAGTTTGTGCAGTATTAGTGAGCTGGCAGGGCAGAGTTTTTATTGTCCGATCCAACTTTGTGGATTTGGGTTCTCGCATACACCTCTGTGGGGTAAGATCTAAAATTCTCAGAGGGTTGTAGTGCATGTGTGAAGACCTCTGCTTATATGTGAAGCCAAGACATACCACTACATCTGAGGTTGTCTTTAAGCTCATGTAGAAGAATGATTGATTACTGCATGAAACACTTTTTTTTAAAACTGTCTTTAGTAGGTTTGATTTGAGTTTGCTCCTGTTATGCCTGACTTAATAGTTGAGCTGCATGTTGATGTTACAGTGATCATGGTTAAAGGGTCAGTCAGTCTATTTATAACTTCCCACCTGTAATCTGTCCCTGACGGGATTAACAGAGCCACTAGCTTCAGCCTGCTGTGCCACACAGACACGCTGAAAATGTGACACATGAATAAATACATGCATTAATAAAGGTATAAAGGTGTACAGTGCATGCAGACCAGAGAAAATGCATAAAATGTGACCATGTTTTTTTTTACTGTACGTGTACATGTTTGTTTGCATGCATTTTTCTTATTGGTATACACGTTTCACAGAATCTTGGTTATTTGGCCTGACTAAAAACAGAAGAAGACGACACCAAACAGTGACAACATTTTTTCATCCTCCCTCAGACTCCTCCATCTATGGTTGCCAATCTCCAGTCATTAATTAGCTGTCCATGATAAAATTCCCCATTCCCAATCTGACACTAGTGTAGAGCAGTGGACAGCAGTGGTAATCATGTCAGCAAGGCTTGGCTCAATGTTCTGAGGGGGCTAAATGGCCCCCATATGGTCCACTGGCTGGGACCCGCTCTTCACCATGCTCTCATTAAACTACTGCTTAATATACCAAGGTAAAGAAACACACACACACACACACACACAGACTAATGCATACTCTCAGCTGTAAGAAACAAATCAAGGCATTTGACAAGGGATTGGACACAAAGGGACAGGAGGACAAGGAGGTGGTGTTTGTTTCTGTGTTTGTGTGTACATGTGGTGTGTGTGTCTGTGTTTTGAGAGACTGACGCTGTACAATTGTTGACTTGCCATCTGTCATCAAGCAAAGAATTCTGTGTGTGTGTGTGTGTGTGTGTGTGTGTGTGTGTGTGTGTGTGTGTGTGTGTGTGTGTGTGTGTTTGCATAGACAGGAAAGATGAGACAGAAAGGAAAGAAAGAAACAGTGAGTGAGGTGCAGATGTCTCACAGCATAGCGGCTGGAACATGAGGTTCAACAGCAGACTGCTGTATGAGAGGAGGTGGAGGGGGAGAACTGAGAAGAAAAGATGACGAACATCTGCCATATTCAGATATTGCTCCGTGGTTTGAGTGTTTCCACAAAATATTTTGAGCTGGAATAGGCCTGGGACATTGCCTGCTTATTAAGTAGTTTGCAGGACTAGACTGGCAAGTTCACAAATATTCTTAAGTATTTAACCAATAATGCGATTTTATCTCCCTTCACCAACGTTTTGTTTCACTGGGTGTATGTCTTTGTTGGTGAAATACTCTGTGGAGAAACAGATGAGCAATTTGGAGCCACGGAGAGCAAACAGTTGAACGAGTTGGTGCAACTATAAACCTCAAGAAATATTTTAAAGTCAGATAAATCGTACTGCTTGTTAGCTGGTGTTCTTTGTCTGTATATTGGAGTTTTTCTATACTTCAGTCATCTATCATTTCCTCTTTACTGTTAGGGGAGTGACATATATAATGATTTGTTGCCTTCACTTTTTGATTGATCACTTGTTTGGAAGCTTTTTCTTTTGCAATTACAGTAGTTAGCTGTTACTGACTGGGAACTTTTCCCCATTTCCCCATTGTAGTGAATGAATTTTAACATAACTGCGTGTGAAAACTTTGGTTTGATTTTAGTCTGGCATATGTATTTTTTAATCTTGTTTGTAATTTTCAGGAAGTGCAAGTAGCAGATTTAATACTTAATATGAATACTTTGAGTTAAATGAAAATTAAAGGTTTAATTTTCATTAGTAATTGGCTAAAACTGATTACAGCATAGATGACACACATATAGCCATCTTTGTTTCTTTTTAACTGTGTGAGAGGCCTAAGTGCCTGATGCTGGCCAGCTGAGGTGGACAAGTTGTCAAAAACAGCCTCTTAGACAGAAAGGCGTTACAAAATGACAAGCACCAGCTCCCAGGGACAGAGAGAAAAGTGTTTGCTGTAGTTAAAGTGATATACTGTCTGCCACCTCAAAGTGTTACAGACAGGCAAGCGGTCACTAATTGCAATCACACTGTGATTCGTTTGTCCAAAGTCTGTAATACTTCCTGAATTTACATTGCCAAATTTTAAATAAGCAATCCATCCATCCAGGCATCCATTCATTGATCACCCAGGTTGAGTCATGGGGGCAGCAGTCTAAGGAGAGATGCCCAGACCTCCCGAGGATGGGAATGCAGAGGTGAAGTAATTTCTTCAGCATCCTTGGCCTGCCTAGGGGTCTACATCTGGTTGGAGATGCCCAAACCATGTCCAACCAAAACTAGACACCTAGTTTATGCTTGCCATTGTCATGAGCAGAACTTAGGGTGAGCCCCTACCAATGGAAGCTCATTCTGGTATCTGAGGTCTTGTGCTTTTGGTCTCTAACAGAATTATAGACAGCTTTACTTTGCTTTCACCCTTACCTGTGAAAGCACAAGTCTCTTGTTGTGGGCACAACTGGGGCGCCACTGTTTCCACAAGACCCTGAAAATATTTTTTAAGGCTTACGCTCAAGTCTTTTATTGAACTGAGTTGTGGTGTCTTTATGAGACATCGGGAAGTTTTAGTTGCAGGTGAACCAAAACAAATATGATTTTCGTTCAGACGACGAGGAGTGAGTAATTGTGAGGGAATTGAATAAGTGTTACATTTTAAAAGCTTTATGAACTGCAGTCTGTCACATCCCTCTATATCCATTATCCTTGAATTCAGATGTAAACAACTATATTACTTATGTACTTCATCACATAAAAAACTAAATAAAGTCTCTTTTCTCTGGTTATTTGTTGGCATCGCAATTTCTGAGTTGCAAGAACAAAGTTTAGTGAGAAAATAATAAAAAGTGTGTGAATGAGCTGTGCTAAATATGCCCACAGTGAATTCACCGTAATAGACAGATGGGCACACACTGAGGCAGGTGGAGAGACAGACAGGTAAACAGGCAGGACGGAGAGGAGAGCAGAGAGCAGCAGTTAGTGAGGTGGAGAGCACTTACTGTCGGCCCTTCAGTGCAGCACATGAATGGACCCTTTGAATGAGGCGCGGCTGGGCTGGTGTGTGTTGGGGGGAGTACGGGTGCAGGGGAGGCGGTGCTCTTGACAATACTTGGGGTATAGTACTTGATTGTTTACTCTTGCCTGTGGGGCTGAGCTATTGTGCTCTAGTGTGTATGCGTGCATGAGTGTGTATTTGTGGTTGCAGAGTAGAGTGTGTATGTGTGGTGGTGTGTATAAAGTTTACAGGCATTCAAGGAGACAAACGGCACAGTGCTTCTCTGTTGATCTAGAAGAGTATAGGGGCTTCACAAATGATCAGGGAGGGGGTCTTATGTTGGCCACACAAACACTCACATCCACACATAATGCCAGCTGCCGCCCTTAGCCCCAGCCCAGTATTTCTGAATTAATAATACAGGGCCAGCCACTCTGGAATAATGGTGATTTACACACACACACATCCATGCACAAAGCTTTGCACCTGTTCACCACTGCTTAACTGGACAGGGTTGGGCTTCACCACCACACGCGCACACACACACACGCACATCCACACCCCCCTTGAGTCTGTTGTGGGCAATAGTTAGACAGCTGTGTCTATCTCCTGACCCTCCCCTTCTATTTCTGATGGCAAGCTATTCTCACTGAATGATTGGTCCAGTTGTGTTACTTTGTTCCCCTGATTGGATAGTTTTATATCCAATGAGGCAAAGAAACAGGATAATAATTTGAATATGAATGTCAGATTTAAATGGGGACCCTCAAAGCTATGCACTTCTAAGTGTTAATGCACAGTATGAATATAGCAAATACTGAATGGGGGGAATGCAACCCGTTGTAAAATTGTGAGCCCATACTGGTATTGTTTTTTGTTTACTATTATTGTATTTTTATTTTTAGTATTCATATTTACATTTTTTTCATATTTTATGTTCAGCACTTTGGTCAGTGCTAGCTGTTTTTAAAATGCTCTGTAAGTAAAGTTGACTTGGCTTGTTTTTGTTCCTCCTTTTGCTCCAGACTAACAAGTAAAATCTTTGTAACTTAGCTTTTTAAAACCTTAAACCGCTTCATCATTTTCAACATTTAACCCAGATAAACAGAGAAATGTCAAGAAGGGACATTAGTGTATTGCAGCAGAACCAGACTAGTCATCAGGAAACCACTGATAACTTTGGTGTTGTTATGATGATTTTCATTTGTAAACAGCGCCTCTCAGGCATGAACTAACTGAAAGTAATAGTTGAGGGAAGTAAATTGCCTTTTTTGAAACAATTTAAAAATATATTTAGACCTGCTAAAGATTTAAATTATATTTCTATTAAAAGCAAATGAGAAATATCTATACAGCATTTAATTACTGCATTAAATGTAATTGCCAGTCATACAAAAATAAAGAAATCCAGGGTGCTAACACACAATGCCTCAAGGAGAGAAAAAGAGGAGCAATATACCAACAATCAGTACAATATGATTAGCCTGCTTATTGGCTGTGTGTGTGCCTTTCCTAATCTCATTGGATCCACCTCTTTCTGAACACAGGCAGCATGTCATTCCTAATGTTATCGGGTGTTTGAATGCAAAGGATTTTTTTTCTGGTCAGCTCAGATTGTATTTTTACCTTCTTGATGTGCGAGAAGACATACAAACACATCAGTCTTCGTGTTTTCAGTGACATGCTGCCTGGGTAGTTGTGCGTGTGGGGGTGGATGGTTATATATAAAAATGTATTTTGGCGGGGCAGACCATCTGACTGAGCCGTTTTGAATATTGTTGACAGAATTTACAGATTTAAACCTGGATTGTCCGGTCAATGATTCTATCAGCATCAATATTTGCATATCTTGCATATCTAAATCTTACTTATACATTGACAAACAAACTACGAATTTTAAAAAATGTAACAATTTTAGGGAAAGTCTGCAAAAAATAGTATAATATTTTTCTGATAAATAAAAAATGGTCATCTTATGTATTGATTTCCTGCTTTTGGCTGATGTTGGCCTATTGCAGATATATTAGTATTAACTTGTTTGTTTTTGTTTTGTACCTTCAAACTACGAAGGTTTTCTGACTTACAGCCCCTCAAAGTAAATTGGTGTATTTGGATAGAAATTTCAAACTTAACTTACCTTTGAGTCACGTAAAGTTTTAAGGACGGAAAAATGCATTTAAATTACTTAAAAAAAATTTAGCATGAGTTTTTTCTGTTATCAACTTTAAATATCATTATCACGAGTTGCAGTAATTGGCGTACATCAATTTAATGCCTCGAGAATATCTTGAGAGCAGGGGTTAAAGTGGGCTTGGACTGCCTGGATCAGTATTTTGGCACCTTCAGTTAATAAGCAATTAAATCTGATGGGTAGGTTAATGTAAATTGCTGTCAAATGAGTTAATTTTTTTATGTACTCCAGTCCCTAAAGGTCAGCACCAGTCAGGTTCAAGTAGAGATGTATTTTATTTGTAGCTGAAACTGTAAAAAGAAGCCTCTGTAATGTGTAAGGAGAAGAATTTGTACTGAACCAGGCTTCATTTACTGGACAGGAGGTCGTTCTGGGCCCAGGTGTGTCTCATGCCCCTAATAATACCTCGTCACAGGACTGATTTCTGAAAACAGAAGAGCATAGAACATAAAGCTGGGCAGATGGGGAATCGCAAAACCCTTTGAATGACACCATTAAGTCAGAAAACTCCTCACACTTTCTAAAGTTCATTAGCTTCTGTGGGCATTTTTGTGTGCGTTACATATCTGTTCTCTGTCTTTTACAAAGCAAAGATTTGCTGTAGGGGTGGGTGACAGACCCTACACAATGCGGTCACATAATAAAACTGAAATTCAAAAATATTTTCTGCTTGGGATGTTTTAGCCTGGGTGCCTCTTAAAAGCACTCCATTTTTATCATATGAGTTGGCACCATATACTTGGCCGCACAATATTTAACCACATCAGTAATTTCCATCCACTGTTTGCTGTTCCCGTTTTCCTGTTATATGGAGTCTAACTAGCATGTGCTCTAGCCATTGAATATTTGTTTACTTTTGGGCCATACATCACCTGCTGCTTATCTCCTTGCGTGCCTTCCTAGCCTGGTTGAATTGTATGATGTGTGCATTTTTTTTGGTTTTGTGGTAAAACAAGTTTGTTGTTTCCACCTTTACCACTATTGTTGGAGGGTGACATGCGGCTCTGGCTGTCGGACATGTCTGGACTGGTCTCATTGTTTCGTGCATTAGGGAATGTAAATGTTGTTGCTATAGCAATGATATCATGATATGACACTTTTTTTCTTATGACGTTAAAATGTATATCATATTGAAGCTGACTGAACTGGAGAAATGGTCAAACTGACATCAATTGACATACAAACACGGAACTGCCATCTTATATATATACTGTTCACACACACACACACTAGCACACACACTCACAACTGTGCTCTTAGGGGGATTAGAATGAGCGGCATCTTGGCTGAACCATGTTTGTCAGTCACTTTCCAGCACAGCAGCAGTGGCCACCATGCTTCAGGGAGCCACCACCATCTACTGGACTGTAGTGGTACTGCAGGAGAGGATATCATAAAAAGAGAAGAATTTTATTTTTTTTAAGCAGAAGAAATGAGTCGAGGAAAAAAAAAAAAAGGTTCAATTCTGTAGTAATGTTTCCCCAAAAGAGATGTTGTATTCCTTGTATTGCAATTGAATGTGTATGCTGCCAGTGTGTATGTGTGTGTGCATGAGTCCATGAGTGTACCTCCTTCTGTACCAGCTGAGGGAGCAGAGGGGCACCAGGGCATGCTGCATGCATGTGTGAGTGTGTGTCTAAGTGCACCCAGCACAGCTTACCAGGAGGCTCTGGCTGTGTGCAGCTGGCTGGGTAAAATCTCCTTGGCCCCCAAGGGATGGACATACTCCCATGGGTTTACACTCAATCTGGTCACCCTGTGGCTGCCCTGCCCTGTCCCAGCTTTCTGTCACTGTCATAGCTTCAACCACACACACACTGAGCCTTGTCTCACTCTCACTCAGTATCTTGCTCAGTGTTTTCCCCTCACTCTTCACCATGACATCCTCTTCATCATTACACTGTTGTGGCTCCGTGTAGTAACGCCCCACAGACAGCGCTATAAGCTTCTACAATTACTCTAGCACTAAATGTTTAAACACAGCACAAGCAGGAAAAATGCCATCTCAGTTTTACAGGGAGCACGTAGCATAAGTTTTATGCTCTCACTGTATTTAAAGCAGTCATGCACACGCTGGTAATGTGGTAATGAGACTAATGCACACTAAGTAGATTGGCTTTGAAGAGTCTGGACTCGCCTTAAGAAGTCTGAGCAGACTGGAGTTAGAATTGCTGGGGTTGAGGTCACGCATAGAGATATTTCCTAATAAATGCTCACATGGCTGATGGAGTAGACTCTCCAGATAATGCTAAAATTTTGCGCTCTTTTGAACCAGTGAGACTGACAGTAAATGTCTTCTGCAGCTGCATATACTGGACAAACTCTCAGAAAGATATAGTCATATTGAAGCATCTTTCAGCACAGTTCTCCCAGTTCCCCGTATTCTCCGTGCTCTCTGTGCAGTCACTACACTGTTACCTTTCCTAACATCAGAAACCAGTTAGGTGTACCTCTTCGTCCTCCACACGATCTGTTAATGCCTCCTTCACACAATGTCTTGTGATGTATGTTGACTTTTGTCAATAAAGAGGTCAGCTAAAAGCCCACCTACCAGTTTGACTGTGTTCTGCTTTTGTTTCACAATGGTTCGTTAAACCCCTAAAAAACAGTAATTCCTGCCCACCTACTATAGGTCAACTGCATAATATTTTGGTTTTTCAATGCTTTTTAAACATGATAATTTTTTGCTTTAATGCAGTAACTGGAATGTCACAATAATAAATAAAAAGACTAATAAAAGCTCAACTAAATCTGCTCTGGAAACTAACAGAAACTAACTAGGATTGAAAGCAAACATTCAAGGCATAAAATACATGAAAAAACGAATTTAAAGAAATACAAAACAGCAGTAAATCTGATTGCAAGCAAACCCTGTTATATGGAAGTGAGTGTGTGGTGTTATGTGGCCAGACGTTTTTCTTTCTGCTGGTGAGCTGCTGTGTATGTGCTGGAACGTGGCAGAAATTTCCCTCCACCCTCATCCCCGCCTCTCCCTACCTCTATACACCACCACCCACCACCTCTCCAGCTCCCAGAGTGCCAGTCACACAGCCCCGTCTCTGCACCATCTGCATATCAGCTCTAGCCTCGGCCAAAGCATTAAATTAAATCCCTGTTTGGGTTGATTAACAAATGGCTGGTGAGCTCACATAGTTATGGACTTATTTATTTAATTGTCATCAAAGCTTTTCCTGATTTTCGTCTGTCGTGTTCTCAGCTAAAATGTGGTTAAATCAGGAGAGCAGAGGTATACCGATGTCCTTAAGGAGTCAGTGCGAAACAAAGAGATGGGGAGAGACGAAAGAAGTTTGTGCAAGTTTGTGTGTCTCATTCCTGTTTTGCTGGCTGAATTTCAGCCTCGTCATTTGTACCTGTCTCCCCATTTATTCTCTCTGCATTTCCCTCACTGATTCTCTCCTCTTTTTTCCTCCGCCCCGAAATGAATAGTTAATCAGTCCGCTAATTGAGTGACAGTTAGCGAGCGCATTGTTGTAATTGTCCAATCAGAAAGCTTGGAACGGACACAGTCACAGCTGATTCATCTCTGCTTCTTTCTGCTAAATCCACAAGCTGCAACTGGAGGAGGTGCCAACGAGATTTATTTCTCCTATAAATCGGAAAAATTACTTTAAAAAAGTCTAGCTTGATTTTTATGTCATGTTGACCTTTGTGAGTCAGCGTTACACTTTTATTTAATATTTTCCTAATAGTTACAGAAAACGGAATAGAGAGGAATGTATGAATATGCAACCTCTCATTTCTAATTATATGGAAAAGAGCACTTTACATCTCCTGCTGAAGTCTATATTTTGTCGTCTTTTTGAAGCAATTTGAATACACTTCAGAATGGTGTATCCTATTCTCCTAAACATCTTCTGTTCCTTCGATCCTTCAGATCTCCCACGTTCTCCTGTTTTACTGATACCCTGTCGTTCTAACAAGAAACAAGAGACTCCTGTTGTTTTAAGCACTGTGTACTGTAGTATTTACTAATTGGCCTTAAGGGAAAAGTAAAGTTGTGCAGAAAACTAAATGAAACTGAAGTGAGGAGTCCGAGAGAGATGGTGTGGGAAGGAGACCGGCTGTTCTGTTTTCTCCAGCAGTCCAAGCTAGAGACATGTGGCTCCCCAGACAAGCTGTCCAGAGTGGGAGAGCTCGCTGGACTCATTACAGGCAGGGCCAAGACGGGATAGCTTGACAGAACAGCATTGGATCATACAGAGAATTGGATCGGTCAGAGCAGAATTGTTTTAGTCTGTGTGTGCGTGTATGTGCATGCGCGTGTGCTTGTGTTTGTTTGGAACGGCGTGTGCGGACAACTGTCCATCTCCTCTCTCTCCGTCTGTGCCACCCCTGGCTGCCCCCCCCCCCCCCCCCCAGTGGACATGTACACACAGAAAAACACACTCACAGACTCACACACTCACGTACACGCTGTCTAGGCCCGGCCAGAAGGATCGCTTAAATGTTTTCAGTTGTACTGGACAGCTGAGGGATGAAGTGGCCAACCACAGGCTTCCATTGGTTGGACACCTCATCTAGAAACTGACTCATAGAAATGACTGGACTTGGACCGGCAGGCCAGCCGTCGCTGCCAGTTTATAATAGTTTTATCAGTTTAACTTTCTCTTTATCTTCATCCATTTTGACAGTCAATCCATCTCTTTTTCAATCCAGTTTGAAGTTAAGCAGAGTTTCTTTTTTCCAGATGATCAGTTTCCATTTTCATTCCTTTCTGAGCTCACAGCTGGAACGGATAAACCTCCAAAACTGCTAATTTCTGTCAACTTTCCACCATAGATCTTATATTCATTCATTTTTAATGTCTGATGCATATCTATAAGAGCTGAACACAGTTGCACAATAATAATTTACATGTGCACTGCCAAACTCAGTTTGTGTGATGTGTAGGAATGTCATTTTGATTCTTGATACCCATATGAAGATGTCATGGTATGAAAACCAAAAATGATTACCCTGTTTACTTAATCGTAAACCTCTCCAATAAAATGTATTTTTAGATCACTGACACAATGGTTTATCTAAAATATGAGCATTATATTTTATTGATACAGAAATCTTGGGAGGCTTGCTGAGTAGTTTAGTAACATTACTACAAGGTTGCATTAGGTTAGCTTCAGCAATAAAACAACATTACATACTAAATGTGCACAGAGGGACTAAATATTTTCAGTAGTACTGTAGAGTTTAGTTTTTATTGCAAACATTTTATGCTGTGGACCACAGATGATTTTACACTGCCTGCAGTACTATCAGGATGGCCGGGCCAATAGGACACCTGCAAAATATTGTACATACATTATATGAAAAACACAATTTTCCTGACATTTTCTCTTCTGTATAGTAATTCTGGCATTGGTGCTCCTGTGCATTTCATTGAAAAATAGATATCCTAAACCCTCCTTCAGTTTTTACACTGTGCAAAGCTATCCAATTGGATTGGACCTTTGGGTGGGCTCCTTCTGGCTTCCATAAAGATGGATCATGACATCTTCAATCTCTAAAAACACTGAACATCTGTATTTAGTTTAATTTTTACTTCATCTTCATCTTTTCAAAGTCCATCCATCTCTTTCTTAATCCACTTTTAAGTTACTTAGTTTCACTTTAAGTTTTTTTTCAATCATTAATCATTAACTTCTGTCTACTGATTAATATCTAATGATTAAATCATAAAATATCATAAAGATATCTAACCTCGGAATTAAACTTTCAATAAATAGAGCATTAATACACTTTCTCTGATGCAAATCTAAAGGAGCTTAACTTAGCTACAGAAGAGAATATCTCATCATAATGTTTTCCAGACACGGTCTCCGCAAGCACTGAACATTATAACCTTCAGTATTTATCACAGGGCTTTTTTTTGCCTTAGATAATTTTTTCTGGACTTTATAAAGCACACGTTGTTTAGAAAGTCTAGTGATTTTCCACTTACATTTATTCACAAAGTAGCAATGAAAGAAACATTCATTCCTGCTTCAGGGAACCAAAACCCACAAAGTATAACAAAATGCTGAATTGATTAACTGTGAACCTCATTAAATATTTATTATCTTTTTTTATGCCCGATTATCTATTATTGTTTGGTCAGAATAATGAGAGATTCTGGGTTCTTTTTTTTTTTTGCTTGTTTATAATCTACCCCCCTCTCCCCCCATATTTTTTGGAATGCTTTCTTTAATATTTTTTCTTTCATCTTCCTTATGCCTCTCTCCACCCCTCCCATTCAGCCCCTCTTGCAGCACTCTGTTTATCAGTAGCAAGTGATCCAAAGAATATGCTTTGTTTCTGAAAGAACAGGAGAAGGAAATAGGAAAGGAGGAGAGAGTGGGTGGATTTGTGAAAAAGAGAAAAATAGAGACTAGGAGAGGAGAGGAGAGGAGAGGTGTGATTTGGTAGCCCTGATGACGCACTGGCACCCACAAACATTTTATGTGTCTGTCTGTCTCTGTGTGGTGGTTCAGATCAGTTGCAATCACTCCACTCTGCGCCACACACACGCACACACACACACAAATACACACATGCACCTCTACCACCATCAGCGCCCAGAGGTACCGGCAGGGCCCGCAGTCGCATGGTTCCTTCGGTGGAGCAGGTGTTTTTCTGCGATGTGTTAACGAGCACGGCCTGCTGTCATTTCCGCTTTAAATGGATGTCGCAAATAGAACACACACACATATATAAGCTCTCCGTGTTCTCTTCTCCCAGCGAATTAGCTGAAACAAGGTGATCAAAACTGTTACTGAGCTTTGTATGTCAGCTGTGAGCATTTCTGCACATATTATGTGGAAAAGGTGTGTTAAAAGTGTGCGAAGTATGCACGTGTCAAACATTGGCTAGTTTATTTAAAGGGGCTGAGGTTTCAGCTGCTTAAAATGACAAACTGAGACGTTTACACAGCTTCCATCTTACCCTGTATGTGCACTCATTGTACTCGTCCAACTTTGTGTGAATCTGCACACGTGTGCACTTTAATCCATGTGTGTATCCATGCTGTTCCAGTAAGTGTTATCCGCCTCTGTGGTGTGGAAGTGCTTGACACTCATGTAATCCTGCAGCGGGTCATCTGATAAAGCTGTGGTGCCACCTTTGCGTCAGTCTGTGCCAGCCAGTTGGGTAAAACTCTGCCACCAGCTGCTCAGCAGATGTTTATATTTGTCTCTGCAGTCTAGGAAGGGTTATTTTCGATAAGCAATCTTATCTGATGTAATCTTGTCTCATCTGATCTGTCTCTTCTTTCTTGTCTTCTAGTGACCAGTGGTTTTTGTAGATTTGTGTGCGTTGTGTGTCCGCGTGTGAGTATTTGGTAGAGGGGTCGTCACCTCAACACCTGCCCATGTATCAGCCAGATGATGTTTCTGGCATGGATAGTTTGAGTTCTGCGCTGGTAAACATGTTTTTGTCATTTTTTACATGATAATCCGATCTGAATCTGGCAAGCGCTGTGGGAGCCATAGAGATGCTGTGTGTAAGTGTGTGTTTGTGTAACACTGCAGAGTGTATATGTGTGTGTGTGTGTGTGTGACATCTTTTGGACAGATGAGAGTTGAGCAGACAGGCTCCTAACTGTCCAGGGAATAAAATCTGTATTTAAAATCCTTAGCATTGTTATTGTTGCAGTTAATGCGACTGTCCATATATCATGATGATTATAGTAATCATCACAACCCCTGAATGAACTATTCCATCAGCATCACTCTTTCCTCTGAATCTGATCTGAATTTACCTGTGTGTGCACCAAGTATTTATTGAAGATATTTAACTCCTACATTTTCTTTCTTTTTGTGTTCATCTTTCTTTTCAGGTGAATACATAAAGAACTGGCGACCGCGCTACTTCCTGCTGAAGACAGACGGCTCTTTCATCGGCTACAAAGAGAAACCTCAGGATGCCGACCTGCCCTACCCCTTAAATAACTTCTCAGTAGCAAGTATGTTACCTACAACATATGCCATTATAGACTCTTGACACTGTGCTCTAAAATTTTGTGTACATGAATTTTTACACTGTATACAGACAGGAACATTAAAGGCAAGTGAGAAAATGATGATCCACAGATTTCTGTCAGAGGGATGCAGCTGCAGATTACATCTTTTTGTTTGACTCTCAACATTCAGTTGACCAATCATGTCAGCACCTTAAAGATATTGAAATGTTAAACTGTAAGCAGGGTATATGGGAAGTCTAGTAGCCAGGAACCTGCATCTTTCCTCTACGTACATTACCAAAGTACCCTGCATACTTCTCTGGAGGCTCATAATTAAGTAATGATATGGTAACACCTCCTGTAATTTATCTGTGAAGGGAACATTTCAGTTCAATGAAGAATCTCTGCAGGTGGTACTGAGTCACAGTCTTGCTTTAGGACAACTCAGCACTTGATGAACTTTTAATAACCATCAGTATTGCCTCCAACTGCTTATAAGACAGAACTGAGTTTCTATTAACTAACGAGGCACCTTTCTGTTTTTAAAATATCAAACTTTCTCAAGTTAAGGTTACTTTATACTACACATAGATTAAAGACATTAAGTCTGGGAAATGAGAATAAAAGTGGACTTAGCTGGGCTTAGTGGAAATGCAGTAAAATACTTTTTCATGTAACGTTGATTAAAGATATCAGTCAGATCATAGTAAAGATAATGTTTGAAAGTGCCTTATAGCAGATAAAATGAAAGACTGAAATGGAAGAAAACAAAATCATTACCATCTGTCCAAGTGAACATCAGTCTACAAGTGAGGGAGGCGGGTTGAGAAGACGGTTATATCTCTGTCAGTATTAAAGAATGCGTGTAATAAAAGTCCTCGAGAAGTAAGTTGTGCAACTAGGCAGGGATCTTGAACTGCCTGAGGGCACATGTGGAGGCAGTAAACCTGATTTTTTTGGGGGGGAGTACCACAAGGACTACCATTCAAGCTGAAATGAGATAAAGGAGCAGATAACCTTGTTTAATTTTGCAAAATGAACCAGATCATTTTGTTGTTTTATAAAAAATATAGTGTAACACACAGCAGCTGTCTGTTAATGAATAAATGAGTATGTATTATCTAGTTGTTTACTCTAGTTCATGTTTATACATAATCTGATTGTTACTATGATGGTGTTTGCCCTCTTGGCACAAGGCCTTATGCAGATGCCACCAAAATTATTAGCATCTATTTCCAATTAACACTGTATTGCTGCACAATATCTCAGATTTCAAAATAACATAAATGAGGCGAATATGTTTATTCTTTTAAATCAAATGGCACCTGCAGGGCATGTGAAATATCTGCAGAGAAGCAGAGAATATGTGTGAGACGAGAGCCAAAACAGAAAATATGATGTATGATAGAATACAAGCTGATACCTCAGAGAAAATGATAAAAAATGGTACATCGAACAATGGAGGTGGAGAAAGAAAGATAGGAGTCCAGAAGGGAGGACAAGTACGGGGAATGAGCGATGGTAGCTGATCAGAGGTGGCAGAGGAGAGAGGAAGAAGAGGGAAGGGCAGAGATGGAAGGATGATTAGGGTGGAGGAAGAGAAGGACGGAGGGACTGGGAGAGAGGAGGATCATCAGCACCGAACAGACAGGGAGGAGGAGACGAAGACAGGACTGGAGAAGGAGGAAAAAGGGGAGAGAAAAGAGTTTGTGAGGAGGACAAGCCAGGCCATACATCCGGCCCTGGCTGCTTGGCACAGCACTGGCATTGCCACATCTGTTGCCCAAAGCTGGGAGGCCAGGTGGTGTGTGTGTGTGTGTGTATGTGACTGTGTGCGTGTATGTGTTTGTTTGTTTGTTTTTGCGTGGTTGTGCGTGTGTGTTTGCGTGCGTGAACAACAGAAGTGGTCAGATGGAACAGAGATGGTACAGGCCTGTTCCCTGCAGAGGGACTCATACATACAAGCCTGTCGCGCGCGCACACACACACACTAACACTGCTACACAGTTTTCACAATTGCCTGCTGTGGCAAACAACCCAATTTCATTCAAACTTTACTTTTACGTGTGTGTATGTGTGTGTTTGTCTGTGTGTGGGTGTGAGTGTTTTTTGGCATCAACCATAGCATAACATTGTTTTCAGGCAACACTGCAGGCTGTATTCACAAGTCAGGTTGTAGCTTCTTTGTGTGTGTAGTTTTGTGTGTGTTTACATCGAAGCACTGTGGTCTTGTCATTAACCTTCCTGTCTATATTTAGGCAGAGCCATGACATGCTGTGCTGTGCCACAGTTAAACAGATAGCATTATAAGGAGGGGAAGGGAGAGATGAGCGAGGGAGAGAAGGTGAGCGGAGAATGACAGGAGACAAAAAGAGGACAGAGGGGAGGAGAAAACAGGAGAGAGAGAGATGGAGGGTCACATATGTAGAGCAAGTGGGGGAGACGAGAGGACAAAAGGTGACTCATTAGGCTCTTTTACATCAGTTCTCGTCTCCAAAAACCAGAGAGACTGCAAAGGGGCAATGAAGATGCATTCTTTCCCACAGCAAGCTCACAGCCCCATCTGGCTATGTGTGTATACGTTTCTGCTTTTGTGTACTGTAGTATGCTTTTGCGCAGTAATGGACTGCTGTATTGCCTATTTTCATAGAAATGCGTCTGTTCTGATAGTCACCAGATGCGTATGTGGTGCACCACATAATATCCCTTGGCACAGTCATTGGTTGCTGAAGTTGCCGTTTTTTTAAATCAACAAATTAAAATACAAAGTGCATGTTTTCTTAATGATAATGTTAAGGGTAATTTGTTACATGGCTTCTTTTTCTAGCTAAATGAATTCTAGTGTCACTGTGGCAAGGACTAGGCCTTTTTAACAGCAGAGGGCTTTAAGGGAAAAACACAGATGTTGCTAATAACAACTGCCTAGGCACAAGTGTAGAAAAAAAATACCCTGGAAAATCCAATGGCCAACATGCTATACGTGCATATTTTTAACTTGTCATAAGTCATAAGTAACTTTGACCTGAAGTCACTACATCTTAATTTATTTCTGGTAGAGTTAGAAGTGCTCTGACCTCATCTGAGTTTGTTTCTGCTTATTTGTTTTTCTTGAGTGCAAAGTGATTGCAGTCATGGTACAGTGAAGAAATCACTTTCCCCTGGTTGCCCATTTTCTTTCTTTTTATTTATTTATTTATTTATTTAGAATGTCAGCTGATGAAGACAGAGAGGCCGAAGCCAAACACCTTCATCATACGCTGCCTCCAGTGGACCACAGTCATCGAGAGGACGTTCCATGTGGACACCCCAGATGAGAGGTCAGTTTTCCTTTAGGCAACAATTCCTAAAGTGTTCAACAATCAGAGTTTGATCAGTGAGTATCTATGTCTCTCTGAGAAATGAGTGCAGCATGCTGAATGGACATTTTGTAATCTAGTTAAGACTTATTAGTCAGAATACCAAAAAATGTCTATTCTTCCCTTAAGTTTTTGGATTCTTTATTGAGTTTAGTTTGTATTATATAAGATTATTATACAGTGATGAAGGTGATTGAGGAACCAGTGTTGGGCTGGCACTTCTCCCTGTTGGAAATAAAACATGAATCAGAATTGTCCACAGCTTACAATTATTTAACCACCTCAAGTGAGTACAGAAATAAGTATTTCTAATACGTGTAATTCTATTCTACAATTAGAACCTGCGTGTTATTGAATTATTCGTAGTATCTATGTAAATACAAAAAAAAGTTATAGTACAAAAAAGTCTGAGTCACTCTTCATCTCTTTTTTCTGTGCTGTGAAAAATAGGTGCTACAATATATTAAAACATGCAGACATAAATTCAAAACTAAGTTTTATGTTTATTATTCTCATGTTGAAAAATGAAGCTGTTGCCAATCAGATCCACAAGGGGTATTGCATGCTGAATCAAACTGTGCCGGTACTTTTCTCTGTTAATTCCACCAGATTTTTAGAAAATCTCCAGCACTGGCTGAAAACCCCAAACCATGACAGAGCCTCCACCATGTTTTATTGATGACTCTCACTGTTGTACATCTGTCTTCTGTACATATTGACAACAACTTGCATCAAAAATGTGAATCCCACAGATTTTCAATCCAGTTCATTTCCCTTCCTTAAGAATTTCTTCTTGATAGCTACGCTTGCACTGAGACCATTTTTGATGACGCTTCAGTTAACAGTAGATGGATCACATATCATGAACGTCCTGGTGCATCCCTCAGGTTCTGTGTCAGGTCTTTGCTGGAACGCATGACTTTAAGACCCTGTTCATCCACTATCGATATGTTTTTGGGCATGCTACTGCCGCTTGTGTTCTCCACTCCTCCAGTTTCCTTATATTTTTAATGATACTGCGCACCATGCTGAGATATTCCAAGTTTTTGGCTAATAGCTTCTTCAATCACCTCATTAGTGCAAAAATATTATTTTTTGCTTACCAAACTGTGTTATGTTTGTCTTTTCCTTAGATTCAACTAAAGAAATGAGAATAAATTATACGCTTGTAAAAAAGTTATTTAAAATTGGTTCCTTGATAAGCTGACTGTTATATGTAGACACGACAGTGGTTCATCTCTTGAGTTAGTTGCCTTTTTATCCTTGTAGGATGCATAGGTTAGTGTTTCAACAAACAAAAAACATTAAACTGAAAATGATCATGTGGAGATACTGGACTAAAAATGAATGAAAACCAGCCAAAAAACCACTTTGAAAGCCCTTCAGAAACCCAGAGAACTGTTGCTCAAGAGCACTTAAAAAGAAATTTAAAATTGCAAGAGAGTTTGGATCATTGCATGCAAAATATAAAGAAATGACAGGCTGATTTTTGCACAGTAATGTATTCTTTGTATTACATTCCATTTGGAATTGATTTACACTCTCCAAATTAGGCTCTTCCCAGAAGAGACAGTTTGTTGCTTTCAGGGTCAGCTGTTGTTGCGGTGTTTTTCATGCCCCAAGTCGGTGCTTGAATTTTGCTTGAGTATCGTACCTCTTTCTCAATAACCTGTGGCTACCACCAGTCAAATTGACATCCACGACTGCTTGACGAAGCATTTTTTTTTTCATTAAGGGAAGCAAAAATAGCCAAATGAGTACAATTCATGTTGAAGTAAAATAAATGGAAAGTACATGGGTAAACGAATTATCAAGGGCAGGGATACAGGATGTATGAAGAGGTCTGTACTGTATTGCTTTTGGTGGTGTGAGAGAGAAAGGAGAGGGTGAGAGAGACAGAGTGGAAAGGAGACCTTTCAAGTTGCGTTGGCATAAATTCTCCAGCTGCTCAGTTCCTTTCTGAGGAGCTGAGGTGTTTATCTCCAGAAAATGAACAGCTTTGCCCAGAAGACCACAGATGCTTCTGTGCATCCTTTGAGTTTGTGTGTGTGTGTGTGTGTGTGTGTGTGTGTGTGTGTGTGTGTGTGTGTGTGTGTGTGTGTGTGTGTGTGTGTGTGTGTGTGTGTGTGTGTGTGTGTGTGTGTGTGTGTGTGTTCTTCTTTTTATTTATTCATTTTTTTTGGGGTCTGTGTGTGTGGGCTGCAGCTGTCTGTCTAACTTGGTGTTATATGTTGCTTTTATAGTAGTTTAGTCTCTAGATAATCAAATAAGCATTTGAGAGTTAACATTAAACTAATAACTTTATATTGATGGAGGAAGAGGAAGTAGATGACTGTGAGCTCCAGATGTGCCTGTGCTTTGTTGTAGAAGTGTGCGCAAGATTTTTTGCGTTATTGAAGTGGGTTGGAAAAAAGTCTGCGTGTGGGAGTCTGTGCTGTTGTGTGTTACTGTATCTGTTGTACTGTACCCGTGCTGGCAGAGCTCCAGCTACCACAGCACCAACCCAGAGAGGGTGGCACGTGTTGGCGTGGTGCCCGACTGTAGGCAGGCCCATTATCTCTCATTAGCAAAAAAAAAAACCCTCATTACACAAAAAAAAATACTCAAAATGAGAGAGCATTTATCTGCTGTCTGACCTTGAGAGAGTTCCCGTTGCTTTTCACGTAGCACACACACATTCGCACAATATGGATGCCACAAATTGAGTGCTCCACTGTTGTTGATAGAGTGTAACTTGAGTTTGCCCTTGTTTTGGAGTGTGTAGGGTATGCTAAGAAGTCTTTGCAGAAGAAAGAGATTCAGATCTTAAAAACACACTGCTCTGTTTAGGTTCAGATGAATGTTCCTCCAGATCCCTCAAGGAAACATATGGGCGTCTAACTCAAAACAAAACAAAGCAGACAGAGGTGAATGTTTATGAGTCAAGCAGGTTTCATTATTATGATCTCCTCACGGCTTACTCTGGGTAAGTGTATTTTCAAAGTGCATTCTCGTAAATCCAGATTTGCTTCTCCCGAGTCCAGGGGATTTCAGAATATTTGAGTATCATTTTTACTTCACCTCAGTTCAAGCTCTCTGGTGTTTTCTGCTAACATGTAACCCCTGCATGTGGCACAGGATTAACACTGTTTGAGTGAAGATCAGTGGCATAAAAAAAACTTCAAAGTACAAGTCATTTTGAACCATTTCATTCTTGAGGAAAACTTTCAAGTTGTGTGAACTTAAACTAATTTACAATTTTTGGATACTGCTAAAATCACAGAATCTTCTCTTCTCTTCTCTTCTCTTCTCTTCTCTTCTCTTCTCTTCTCTTCTACATTAGGGCAGAGGGAAGCTAGACCCTCTGTCCTAACCATTATATTCATCATTGTTAAATACAGTTAATGCACCTTAACATCTTGATGCATGGCCATCCATGCTGCTACAGATTATAATCACTCTCTCTCACACACACACACACACACACACACACACACCCACCTTCTCTGAACAGATGTTGAACATCACTGCTAATGGAAAGTCAATGGGGAGGAACAATGTTAGCAAACAACAAAGCATTGTTCCCTCTAATGCACTGGTGTGTATTTGCACACACTCATTCACCCTCTCGCCTCTCGCACATGCACACACACAGACTGGTAGGCATTAGTTCTGCTCTATGATCATTGCTCATTTGGTTGATTCTCTAGTTGACCGTGTTTCCACTCTGTTGAACAAATAGGTGTTTATGTTAATTGAAAACACTTTGACGCCTTTAAAAACCTGGTTAAATAAGTGCACTCAAATTTCTTTTTAATATTAGGACCAGTATAATGCATTACAGCAATTTAATGTTTTTATACATGTGCTAGTTACAGGTGTGTGCTTAAGCATAGTAAACTGGGCCTTTTTGGACAGTCAGTATATTAAGAAAGGTCTTAGTAAGGCTGCAAATGCTAACTTTACCTTTTTACATGCTTTGACTCCAGAGATGAGTGGACAGAGGCAATTCAGATGGTGGCTGACAAGCTGCAGAGACAAGAGGAGGAAAGGATCCAGTGCAGCCCCACCTCCAACATCGACAACATGGTGGAGGAGGAGATGGACATCTCCACTACACACCACAAAAGAAAGGTAAAAACTACACTTGCACGTGCATGTATTTTATACCCAAGGTACAAAAAATATTCCAGCCGTTATGCTGTTTTATGTAATAATTTTTTTCATGTTATAATACTCCAGCGAGTAAAAACAGTCCTGCTAAATATCTTCTGTGAAGGCACAGGTGATACTTGGGCACATTTCCTACTACATACATAAAAAATAAATTTAACAATCTACCACTAGCTGCCTCCTCTGGCTCTGCTGTTTATTACACCCCACTCTGCAAAGGTTTTATGTAATAATGTTATGGTTCAATAAAAATCTGTTTTCAGTGTCTATCGTAGACTAAAGGGCTTGTTTTGACCTGACAGTCGCACTCGGCATGGTCATGAAGATGACTGGGAGTCATCTCACGGGTGCCATTAACATCACTCATGAATTTCATGGCATTTAGCCCAGTAGCAGTCAATAAATGTTGTTTTTGGCTGCTTGAATTTAGATATCATTTACATTGAGGAAGATTGCCACTTTTCTGTTACATGAAAAAAGGCTTCACAGAGAATCCTCATTGTATTGCTTAAAGGAGAAAAATATACTTATTTCAAAATATTCACAGCCCTACACTTCCAATGGGATTTTAATGTTTCTAAATGCCAGTAGATACTGCATCAATTATTCAACTGAGGAACTCATGATATTGGCCTTCTCTTTTTTTCCTCTAATAGACAATGAGCGACTTCGACTACCTGAAGCTGCTGGGAAAGGGAACCTTTGGTAAAGTGATTCTTGTCCGGGAAAAGGCCAGCGGGAAATACTACGCCATGAAAATCCTTAAAAAAGAAGTCATCATAGCCAAGGTGAGTCTGGAAAATACATCAAGTATGTATTTTCAGTTGCGTCCATTAATTTGAATATTTTATCTTTTACTGTACTTTTGATTCTGGGTAGTGTCAGATGTCAGTATCGGTTGTTTTTATTGCACTGCTGCAGCACTGTTCAGCTGTCCTCTTTCTTAGTGGTTTAAGTGGACTGATAATGGTTTTCATTGCATGTTGTATGAACAGGATGAAGTGGCTCACACACTCACAGAGAGCAGAGTACTAAAAAACACCAGGCACCCCTTTCTAACTGTAAGTACCTCGTACACACTAAACACAACTGGTTTAAATTTATAGATCTTTACATATGGACCGTGTCCTGACATCTGTACACACACAGCTTATTGATCCTCCACATACCTGAGTCTTCTGAGGCCAATTACGATTTAGAAGCCACATTGTTGTACTTTAACAGCTGCATCTGTTAGCTTTGATGTACACATTCACACATTAGCTGCTGCACACATATATGCATGTTCACACACACACAGACACACACACACACACACTATCGAAAGAGCAATTACACTTCACATCTGAGTTTAGCCCCGTCACACCTGCAGCCACAAAGAGACTTCAACCAACTGTTCTTTTGTTTAGCAGATTTCTCCCTCAAAAGAGAAAGTGAACACACAGACACACAGACACCTACTTGCTTTGAATAAACAAATAGAGGCATAAACAGTTTAAAGCTTAGGCCGATCACGTTGTGCTCCTCCTGCTGTTCTAGCTAGAACGGCAAGACTTCCTGCTGTGTATGAAATCGTTCACTCACCCACTTCACTGTTCACTGTACAGGGAGTGCATACGAAAACAGGCAGATTGTTTGTGTTTTTTAAGCCAAATGAAGAAGGAGCATTCCATATTACCTCTCCTGTACAACCAGTTAGGCCTGAAATGTTATATTACATATATATTCTGAGATTATTTTATTTTAATTAATGCAAGGCTGATGCTTTCAGTGCCTCGGAGAATGATTTCTGTTATATAAATTGTTTGTGTGTGTGTGGTTTTCGTTTCAGTCTCTAAAATACTCATTCCAGACTAAAGACCGCCTCTGTTTCGTCATGGAGTATGTGAATGGAGGAGAGGTAAGAGACACACACATTTGTGATGGATGTGCTGTGTGTGGTTTCTCATCTTTGTGTTACTACTTTAAAGAGCCGGTTAAACCACATTTCCACCACAATAACTGTCGGCGAGTTACTTTCTCACAGTAACTGTCTTATGGTATGTAAACAGATACATTCCTGGATCTGTTATCTTTATTTTCATTTCAGTTTTTATATATCAGGGTTGTTACAAGTGTTTTAAATCATATTTAATCACTCTCCAGATGCCAGTGTTCAGCCAAACTAAAAGAGACTGGATTTAAATTGTAAATTAGTTGTTTTTGTGATTATTATTATTTCAAAGACAATTTCCTAAACAGTTTTTGGGTTCATAAATGTCTCACAGATGAATACAGAATATGTTGTAATTGTATGTGCAAAGCTGCAGCAGCAGTGCCGGGAATGATCGGTTGAACGTGCAAACACTGAAGAAGTGGCTAAAGTTTCGCTTTTGAATTGCTTTCTAACACGGTTAATTTTCCAACCAACTGGCCTCTCACTTGCCTTCTCGCCTCTCTTTTCTGTACTCTCCTTCTCCTGCGTGCGTCTATTTATGAACACACCTATGGGGAGGACACAGCCAGAATGACAGTCTGAGATGAAATGAGTTTGGATTCCCCCACTTTTCCATTTCTCAGATTTTTAATCGGGCCGTTTTTGCAATCTTGGTTCATTCCCTTAGTGTAACTGTCACCTGCTCCCCTCCCAGCTAGTTAAGCAGTTCAGCCAGCACCAGGCCTGAGCAGAACTCACTCACACACACTCACACACACACACAAACACACACACACTTACCCTGAGAACACAAGCACAGACACACACACAAAAGGCACACATACTTAGACAAACACACGCAGCAAATTTTTACCTCAACGGACAAATTGTGACCACACATGCCTCACACACACCACACACACACACCGAACCCATTACAAACCTGCCACAGTCACAGCTGCCAGTACACTGATGAAGGCCCACCTGTCGTGTTACCCCCTCTCACCACAGCTTCAACACATACACGCACACACACACACATGCACACACTTGCACACAAACAGACACCATTTGAGCAAGGTGGTCTGTGAGGATCACTCCAGTGGCCATTATGCAAACCTCCCTGAACAATTAATGGGGAGATATGTGCCCTTTGGCCTCATGGGTAATTTGTACGACTCGACTGTTGCGGCACAGCAGGCTGATGTCAGTTTGGTGCCACATGTGTAGCTGTGTGACAGTGAGAACTTGACAACTGACAGCAAAGGGGAAAGTAAGTGAGGAAGGGAATGTGAGGTGAGCCATTTAAAAGGAAGACAGAAGAGGTCAAACCACAGGGGGGGGGGTTGTACTCTTTAAAGTATGAAAATAAGCCTTGTGCCAAAAACAGAGAACGGTGGATATGAGAATGGAGCAAATGAAGACGGAGGCTCAGGGGGCAAGGCCAGTTAGGCCACTAATGAGTACTGCACCGTAGGCAGTCGGGGGGCTGTTGGCGACAGCGGCAGTCGGCCTGTCTTTAACTAGACTGGTGTATTGATTAAACCCTTGATTTGGCCCCCATCGCCGAACTCCACGCCAGCACCGTGCCAACCTAGCCCAGAGGGTAACGTGGAAGAGGTATGCGTGTCTGTGTATGTGTAGTGAGAAGGGGGTGTGGGGGGGCCACTAGATGAGGCGCCAGCTGCCGAGCGCCTCCACCCGCCGTCCTCTGAGACCCCCCCCCACACACATGCACCCCTCACACACACACACACGCGCGCGTACACACACCCCACTCACCCTCCCCTCCGCTATCTATCATCTCAATATGGTGCGGGCAGCCAGTTTGTGTTGTGCTAATTTCCTCCAATAAATCAGTAATTATTGCTGTGCCGTCCCTGCTGTCTCTCCCCCTTCTCTCTCCCCCGCCCTCTCTCTGTTCTCTCCCTCTCACCCGCTCTTCCCTTCTCGTCCTTCCTCCTTTTCCCGCAGCTGTTTTTCCATTTGTCCAGAGAACGGGTGTTCTCAGAGGAGCGCACGCGCTTCTACGGCGCAGAGATTGTTTCGGCTCTCGACTACCTGCATTCAGCCAAGATTGTGTACCGGGACCTCAAGGTAAACAGAAACAGGGAGGAAAAGCAGGCTGGGGGCATGGAAGAGAGTGATCAGATATTTTAGGGAAAACTTCTTTTGTTTTTGCCCCCCTCCCACCTCTTGTGTTTCGGTGTCCCTCCCCGTCCAGGAGAAGACGAGTGGCTCAGGATGTGTAGTAATTAAAGAGACGGACAGGGACAAACTCACACAGACATAAAGCAGCAAAGAATTGCAGGAGGCAGGGAGAGAGGGAAGGAGAGAGGTGCTGATGCCACAGAGGTAGAGAGGTAGATGGCTCCGTCTGAGTGCCTGCCTGGCAGCCTTGGCCCCAGCCCCACTCGCAGCAGCCAAGAAAACAGAAAGGAGAAAAAGCAGACAGAGAGTGAGAAAAACACTTCAGCCATTAAAATTAAAAGGTTGAGTGGCTCCACTACATGCCTGAAGTTTATTTCCCCTTTCAACTCGGTGTTTGTGTGTCTGAGTGTGTGTACTGCCACACTGTGGAGTAATACAATACAGCTTACTCGTCCCTCACTGCTTTCCTCTTCAAAGTGATAACAAGTTTGACTCCACAGTGCACAAAAAGTGTTCAGCCAGTTAATAAAGTGTCACATAATGACAAAGAGATTTTGCTTTCCTTCCAGTTGGAAAACTTAATGCTGGATAAAGATGGCCATATCAAAATCACAGATTTTGGGCTCTGCAAGGAGGGCATCACTGATGCTGCTACCATGAAGACCTTCTGTGGTACACCAGAGTACCTTGCACCTGAGGTAATGGTGTTTTTTTTTAAATGTGTGTATATACATTTATGTTTTTTGTCATCAGAGGGTGAATGTGAGGTGCCTGCACTGCACTGCAGTGTGGTAAATAAGCACACATCCTTGGTATTTGCACCTGGATGTATGCACATCTGTAATCTTGTACAGGAAAGGAGAAGCTTTTTTCTTTGATCTTCACTAATTGATCACTCACGCGTGTACCCCACGTGTGAAATTTGAAGTGTAACATGATGTGTGGTGTCAGAGAATTTGATGCATTTGTTGCTTAACTTTTTCATTAAAATTCTGTTTTTATTTATAGATGAGAAGAAGAAGAGTTGAGAAGCAGTTAAAGAAATTGCTAATATGTCACAGGGCACATTCCTGAGAGTTGTACTGTATAGTAGTTCTGGGCACCATGTAAAAACCATACACTGTCAGGACAATGTACGTGTAAGATATTTTTTAGAGGTGCAGGATATAGAGCTCAGCCTGTTTCCACATGCGACATTGATTCAGCACAGTCATCATGAACATGTTAGGTGTTCAAAGGCCAAAAAGCAAAGGATTCAAACCACCAGATCCACGAAGGAGCGTCCACTTTTTAAACTGATTTATATAATTGATCAACAAGAGAAATCTCAGTGACTGTATGTTATGTTCCGTAAACTGAGCAGATTGACTTAGGCCTCGTAGTACATAAAAGCATCTGTGGCATCCACAGGCGGCCTATCCATTAGGCAGCTTTTCTGCAGTGCTCAGGGTTCCACCAGGAAGGCCCCTGTGAACTGTGAGACTCATGTTGCCCACTGCACAGTTTCTGTTTATCTAACAACAGCCCTGGCTGATTAATTTAACTACCGGAATTATTACTGAGCTTTGATAAATGGGTGCCTGCAGGGTAGGTTCATGAAGAACCTGTAGGAGCCACACATACAGTATCCTTTACTGCATTACAAAAATCCATTGTTAATAGCAAAATGTATTTCTAAGTATTGAAACACACTGAAAGAGAGGTCATTCTGTGTTTCGTTATCATGAATTATCTTATTGTTTCATTTATGTGTCTGGTTGAGGCGGAGCTAATGCGCTCAGTACACTTGAATCACAAAGTGATGATCCAGAGACTCTCTCCCGACCCGTTACCCATAACACTCATGAGGGTGTTAGGAGTCTTCTTATAGTGGAATTTATGTATGTACAGTTTCATTTGCAAATTTCACAGGCAAACAATTTCCATAATATCAGGGTGAACAGTAAATATGCAGTTTTTGCGTGCGAAGCAGGGTGTTGGTTGAATTGGAAAAGGGCAAAGCACGGTTCCTCTCACACACACACACAAAAACACACACAAACACACAGCGCTACGATCTTGTAATCATTTTTTTCAACCATCCGCTGTCCAGTCATCAGCTCTGCCTCACTCGAAGGCCAGCAGATCAACTGCAGAGAGTGTTGCACGACTGTGGGTGGTGGAAGCAGAGCGATGGTGATGTGGAGATGAAGGCAGGAGGGGAGAGGCATAGTATATATCCCACTCAAAAAAGTATGGAGGACAATTTGGCGCAGCATTTTGTGCTTTTTTTTTTTTTAGTCCCTTCCTTTGCGTGCCAAAAGCTGATTGGAGGCTGTTGGTTATTTTTCACAGGATGTGCGTCTGTGTGTATTTATGTGTATGTGTGTGTGTGTGTGTGTGTGTGCGCGTGCGCGCTGTGTGTGTGTGATTGCAGTAGAAAGTGCAGGCTAAAGCGAGGCAGATGGCGGCAGATGGGCGAGGTTGGAGGAAGGTGCTCGGAAAAAACCTGGAAATCTACACCACCGCCGCCGCCACTCGCCCGCCCGCAAGCTCTGCTCGCCCGCCCGCGTGTAAAAATAACACAGTTTGCTCGGAGCCAAGTTACAGAGATGCAAAGTAGCCGGGATAAAAAAGAAAAAGGGGGGATGGGGGTTGAAGACAGAGGAAGATGAGAAGGGAGAGAAAATATTTCAGGGTTACAGGAGTGAAATTCAGACAGTTCCTGTGTTTGCCGTCAGTGAAAAGGGCAGATGAGAAGTGAATAAAGAGGGTTTCTGTCTGCTGCGTGCCTGAAGAACACACAAACAGATACTGCAGCAACGCAACGCTGAATAATTCTTCATCCAAACTCGTAAAGAATTAGATTGAAGTGTTATCGTTTGTTTCAAGGGAAGTCAACAATTATAAAAAAGATTAATGTAAGATTAATAAAGAATAAGCAGTGTAAGATCCTCGCAAAGGGATGGAACGGGATCAGAGAAAACACATGGAGAGTGTTTTTTTCCTTTTCTTTTTTGTGCGTTTGACACATTTCTTTGTGGCAAATTTGAAAGTGTTAAAGGGAATGGATTTGGGCCTTTTCCATTTATTTGTATGTGTTTGTTTTTATTTTGTTTGTATGTTGTATATGTTGGGTATTATTGCGACTCCTTTTCTATTGTAAATGTTTCACAAACATAGCGGCACAGTCAGCGTATTTCAAAATGTTAGCACAGTGACAGCACAAATTCATTTTCAAGTGATGACACTTTGGAGATGGAAGGCCTCTGTCTGATACCCACAATATGGGATGGTATGTTCACAGTATATGAACTGTGTATGTGGATGTGTGTTTGTGTTTCCTGCTGGGTATCTGGGCTGGTACAGCCTCAGGCTGTGTGTGCCCATCCCGTCCCATCTAGCCCTGTCCAGGCTGCCAAAGCCCTCATCCCGCGATCGGCAGCTAGCTGCCACATGGCTGCCACTATAGGGACCAGGACAGGACAGGACCTTCTCCATCACTGCTGCTTTAAATCACTCTCCTCCCCTCCTTCTCTTCTTCGCATCCTCTCCTCTTCTTCCTCACCTCCTTCTTTCCTCCTCTCCTCTCCTCCTTCTTTCCTCTCCTCTCCTCTCGATTTGTCCCATTTGTTTCTTCCTGTCTTGTCCTATTTATTTGCCCTGCCTCTTTTTAAATTATACACATAACCACACATGCCATAAACACACACACACACGCATACACACTCCAGTGCCTCCATGCCTCGGGCTGTGGGGCATCATTCTGGCTCTGTGTGGATTAATCTGCTCCCTGCCTGCAACCGAGCTGCCACCACTTTCTTTAGTCCCAGGACACACGGACACACCATTACACACACTGTTACAGACACTGACAAGCACATACATATACATGCCTAACTGGACACGCTGATCAGTTTGCATTTCTGTACCTTTTTTGTACAAAGATGCAAAATCAGCCTCGTAAGCTGCTCTGAATTTCATAAACGGTTCTGTGTGTGTGTGTGTGTGTGTGTGTGTGTGTGTGTGTCCTCGAGCTGCAGGAACTGAAACAACACCAAACATCTCACACTCAAAACTTTATGAATTTGATGAGGATGGATAAATATTCCATCTGCTGTGTGTGTGTGTGCGTGTGTGTGTCTTGCAGTCTCCCAGCAGTCTAAGCCAGTGTTATCCCTCCAGCCGTACCAGTCAGTAATATATCTGGAGCTGGCGGTGTGTTTCATTCCCCCAGCTCTTCTCTGCAGCTGCCAACTGGGTGACCAGCTTAATTCTCACCCAAACACACATTCACACATAAAATAGCACTCATAAGTCTCTTATTCACTTCCACGTACTGTACATGTTGACTTGCACACATTGAAGCAGTCCGCCTGCATCATTAGCAGTTTAGTGTCAAGTGCATGAGCTCAGTCAGTTAATGACCAGCTTTCCGTGGTATTGAACTGCTGTAGAAACTCACAGGCAGCTGTTTGGTGTGTTCTTCGTATTCTTTCTTTTTCTTTTTCTTCCCTGCGTGGTGCACTGTGACATTTGAATTCAGCCGTCTTATCTAATTGTAGAGCTGGAAAGAAACTGCCAAGTAAAAATGTATTCAAAATAAGCATATTGCATATTTTCTGTCTGCCTTCACGGCATTTTAGGCTGTGGTTACTTTAAATGACAGCAACTCTGTTTAGGATTTAAAATGCAGAAATATGCTAAATAAAACTAGATTTTTCTTCCTCGAGTTTCCTCATACAGTTGATTATATCACATCCGTAACATTGAACTGATACATTTAGAGTGGTATGGTTTGATTTTAGACACTGTTTTCACCTTTTGACACTGCTAATAAGGCCTATGTGAACATCAAAGCACAATTTGCAATTAGTATGCATCAACGTTTTTTTGTTGTTGTTTTTTAAAGTTTATTAAAAGTTTTGATATGTGGCCCTGTTTTCTGTTTAATATGAGCCAGTTATGTATTTATGACACCTGTCCTCCCAGCATCTGCCACACAATGTCTGGTGTTAGTTCAGAGTGGAGTATATGTTTTTAAATATTATGATATTATTAAATTCACTGTGTAATTGTTTCATGTCATTTTAAACAGTGGCAGTACAAACAGGCCTTTTGTGAACGTTTTAGTCTCTGTTAGCGTGTGCTCATGTCCACCCTGACTGGTCCATTATTAACAGTGAGTGAGATGTTGTTATTATTGGCGAGATGTACAACATATGCTGTTCTGGCTGCTCTCCAGCCCTGTCTGTTTGTCAGTCACACGCACATACACACACACACGTGCAACACATGCACACACTTGTACTCATCATGTTAATAAGCTTATTATGTTAATGAGGGCCTCAACAGCACCTGAAATACCTCTCTTCTTGTTTCTGCCTCCTTCTCTTCTCCTTCTCCCTTCCAGAGGTTTGCAGAGCGGAACATGAGGGGATGAAAGAGAGGAAAGCGAGTGAGGGAAGGCATGATTAGAGGATGGAGAAGGCAGGATAAGACAGGATGGAGAGGATAGTGCAAGGAAGGCAGGAAGGGATGAAGAGTAGGAAGGCGGCCCAAACGTGAGATTTAGATATAAAAGTGACTTACTAAACAGTACAATTTTCCTTAAAACACACACAAATAGACATGAAACACAGCAGTTTACCATGCAGTACTTGTGCCACCCAGCTTGGAGGTTGGTGTGGCCCTGACTTGGACTGGAGGCTGTTCCTGCCTTTTCCATCCAGGGACATTCTTGTCTGTCACTGCCAGGAGAGCTTAGTGTGCCAGGGAGAGCTGGCAGCAACCGGGGGGGCATCTGGTAGGCCACGCCAACACGCTGACTTTCCTACTGTAACAGGAGCCTCTGAAGACCTGCCATCCCATAATATTTGCCTCTGTACGTGGCTGTGTATTGAGAGAGGTGGGGGCTGTCGTCTACACCTTAGTCCTTGATAACTGTGCAGCAACTTCTGTTCATCTCAGACAACTTTTTGGTTTTATTCATCCCTGGAGCCTAATGGCATATTGACTGTCCTTTGGTGCCGTTCCTCGCTCATCTGTTTATTCAATGGATACCTTAAGCAGTCAATATTGTCCAATAAAATAAATGCAGACGTTCACTAGAAAAAGCAGATGCCCAATAAAACTAATGGTCCCATTTTAAAAGACAGAAATTCTGTATCTTTTTGTATGCTCCTCAGGTCCTGGAGGACAATGACTACGGTCGAGCGGTGGACTGGTGGGGTCTGGGTGTTGTGACGTACGAGATGATGTGCGGTCGCCTGCCTTTCTACAACCAAGACCACGAGAAGCTGTTTGAGCTCATCCTCATGGAGGACATCAAGTTCCCGCGCACTCTGTCAGCTGACGCAAAGTCCCTGCTGTCTGGCCTGCTCTTCAAAGATCCGAACAAACGGTGTGTGTCGAAGCTTTTTTTTTTTTTTTTACTTTCTCATGAAATCAAATTTATTCAGTAATGTGAAGCAGGACCTCTGTTAGAAATACTATTTTGATGTCAAATAAATCTCTTTATTCGTATCACCATGTCAGCGAAATTTAAATTTTTACTTTGTATCGCCAATATGGCCCGGTACTGACTTAATACAAGATATTAACAGATCTGGTGAATTGACAACCACCGGCAAAAGTGGGAAAAGTTGGGAAGATGATTCATATTTGTGCCCTTTGTGTAAAGTTATTTTTCAGTTACTACCTTCAGACACACAGAGGAGACTAACTTTAGTTATTTTGCTATATAAACAAAAAACACCCACTACTTTTAGTGTACAGCCACTAATCATACAAATATAGAGATGTGCTGATTCTTACTGCTGTTTTAATGGGCAAAGCCTTTCATTCTGTAGATCACTGATTAGCCACCATTTGTCGATATAGCAGCAGTAAGACACGCCATATAAAAAATTGTAGAAATCTTTCTTACATTCTGTTCACGCTGTGCTGTTCATTTCTTACTACGTTTGTCACTTCTGCTTCTAACAATCCTGTCTTCACCTGTCCTCTGCCCTAGGCTCGGAGGAGGGCCAGATGATGCTAAAGAAATAATGAGACACAGTTTTTTCTCTGGTATTGACTGGCAGGATGTCTACGATAAAAAGGTATAGTTTGCATGTCTAATTAAACATAATAGGACTGTAGAAAATAATGTATTCAACTTATTAAGACAGGCAGCTGTAAAGAGCACAGTGTTACAGAGATGTGTGACTTTGTATCCTGTGCATGTGTTTCTCATATAACACCATCAAGTGAGAGTCAGGTGGCATCACTTAAGCAGCTAAACAGGTGTCAAGCCTCCTCATTTGACTTTTTTAAAAAAGTTGTTTTGTTCTGTTGCAGAGTTTAGTAGAGTCCAGTGATTCAAAAGCATAAAAGACCTCCTTGAAATTATTCAGTTGGTTTAACTACTATTTATAGGGTTTTATGGTAATGATGTAAAGACAAGACACTCTGGATCTGAGGCTCGGATGTTAACTATGAATAATAACTGTGGTGAAAGGAGGATTTTGGTGGATTTATTTCTTCTTCTTCCTGGCCTTTTTTTCCTGACTTTTAGTTACAGGAATTTTTATGTCTGTCAGTCTGGAACAACAACAACGACCACTGCTGTTATTTACAATCTGATGTGATCTCTTCGCATCTCTGTCCCAGCTCGTTCCTCCGTTCAAGCCTCAGGTGACGTCGGAGACAGACACCAGATACTTTGATGAGGAGTTCACAGCTCAGACCATCACAATCACCCCACCAGAGAAATGTGAGTGTCTCCTGCCTCTTTCTTTTCCACACGCGCATATGAACAAATAAGTCAAGAATAAAATTTGACTAAATCACAAATTTTGTTTTTTTACAAAGCTGCAGATATTGTCCTTGGACATAATGGTGAAATAAACAAACACGCCATTCTCTGTTGTCGGGTGTTTAATACGTGTCAGGATTTCTGTAAAATGTTAGTGGTGAAATGACAGCGTTTACTCAAACAGATGACTGTTTCACACTGTGGAACAAACACCTTTGTCTGTTTATTCGAGTGTCTCTGTGTTAGTCCTCCGGCCACATGCAGCTCTTCTGGGCTTCTGGGATACAGATCGTGCTTTTAAAATCATTTAACGCTGTATTATACATGAACTGATGTGAGGTTCCACTTGTTTGTAGGTCACATGTTAGTAGAATGAAATTGGCACATCAGAAACTTACTTTTTAATTGTTTAACTCGACAGTAACAGAGAAGATGATCAGATGAGAGAGAGAAGTTGTATCTTTCCTGATTGATGTCATGTATTAATACAAATGAACTGTGTTATATAGTAAATGCTTTAAAAATGACCTCTGAATCTATACTTTTCATATTTTTTTCTTAGTCGATGAGGATGGGATGGACTGTCTGGACAACGAGAGACGACCACACTTCCCGCAGTTCTCGTACTCTGCCAGCGGTCGGGAATGAACTGTCCATCACAGTGACATCATCACAGCTGGTCTCTGAGGCCATCACTGTGGGCGCAAAGAGACCCACAGCTTTGGACCAACCCAGAACAACCATGACTTGAAGGATTTTTGCCCTTTTCCTCTTCCTCGTTATCTGTTTTTCACCTCTCCAGTGTGCTTCTTTTCTCTCTCTCTCTTTTTTAATTCTCCCCAATCCCTCCTTAGAAAAAACCTTCAGGCGAAATTACGGTCTAATCCTGCACTGCAACCCCAGGTGATCCGAACTGTGATGTGATCAGTTGTTATGTAATGACCCTTTAATGATGGGAGCACCTCCGGTGGCCTGCTGTGCTTTGACGTGTGTCGGGCCTGCCAAACTCTAAAAATGAACATCTCTGATGCACTTAGACAACAGCTGATGCATTTCTAAGGAGACGTTTTTGTGGCTTCTTTATCCGTGGGACGGAAACGCTCAAATCATTCAAAACCCAAACTGCCATTACCAGTTGTATCTCAGGCTTTTGCAGACAGGTCAGATTTGAAATCCTCAGTTACATAATTCTGGGATTTATTGAGGCTGCCTGGCATCGAGGAAGCAGTTGTCACCAGTGAGCAGAATCCTACACACCTCATGTTGTCGAGCAGGATTTGACTCAGGTTTTGCTCAGTGCAAGTCATTATCATCGTTGCTGCTATTTCAACTACTACAACAACTATTACAGGTACCGCTGTTCCTACTGCTCTTATACTATTACTGCTACTACTAAAACCCGGTGCTACAATACTGGCTAAATGCTGCTGATCATTATACAAGCGCCAGCAAAACATGAACCACACTTATGCTTATACAGCTGCAGAACAGCTGCTGCTCCTGATGCACAGCTCTTACACATCAGCTCTGTAGATCAAACGCGTGTCGTGTGTGTCTGTGTGCGTGTTTAAGGTCCAGTTATGGGTTTGTGTTTTAAGATCGCATCTCAAAGCACAGCAGTTCAGAAGGATGTGACTCTCAAACCATGAGCTTTACTACATAACCTACAGTGCAGTGCAAGATGGTCGATGCATATATTACTGCAGAGGTGAAAACAGCTGGTTTGAATGTTCCCCCCAATTTTTTTTTTCTTTTTTAGTTTTCAGTCCCGCTGAGTTTAAATCTCTGAAAGGGAAAACAAAAGCAAAACGGTACTTTTGTTTCGACGATGGAAAGCTTTACTGTGACGCATCGTTATAGCGGCTGTTGGATCCACGTGGCTGTACCTCTGTGTCTATGTGCAGGAAAGGGAACCTGAAGAAAGGAGCAGATTCAGCACAGAGCAAAAAAAAAAAAAAGTCTGAGATGGCAGGGTGAGTGCAGCGATGAGAAAAAAAATCAGGAAAGATGTGAAATATTTATAATGTGATAAGGAGCCGTGAGGTAACAGGTATAAAAAGTATATATGTTTCGTGAGGAGGTACACGTCTACTGTTATGGGTTTACAAGAATCACAGCAATGGTTATAATATATATATGTTTTATTTATTGTTCTACTCATCAGTTTTATATTTAACTTTTTCTATTGTTATTACATTATTCTAGAAAGAAATATATTGTTATTTCTTAGGGCTGAGAGGGAAAAAAAAGCACCTCAAGAAACAAAAATGGCTGAAGAATGTAGGAGGGAAAGCAGATAGCCTTCCTGCTCCATTTGTTTTTTTGTTTTAATGTTTTCGTGTTGTTTTGTGACCAAAATGTGACAGCCCAGAGGTGACAGGACATATTAAAGACAGACGACGAAAGTTTGGGAGAAACATCTAGGAATCTGCATAATTATCTCAATGAGATGTCAGATATGAAGACTAGTAGATGTTGCTCATATTTATTCTTATTACAGGTGTGTGTCGGTGATGGTTAAGGCACAGTCGGGTGAGAAAGACAAAGTGGAAGTTGAGCAGAAGGATAACAAGTGCAGCACAAAAGGCTGAATGCAAGGCTTTAGCTGTAAGTGTTTTGAGGAGAGGTGAGTTAGCACTCGGTTAAGAAATGTATGTTTGAAGGCGAGTCGTCGTGTTCCTGTCGGTTCTTTGGATGTTTAGAAGATCAAGTTTATTTAAAGATCAGGTCCTTACCACTAAACCATCCCCGCACTCTTCTGTCTATAACGTGCGCCGTCATTTCTCCCTTGTGGACTTTTCTTTGTTTCCAGTCGTCACGTTGTCGTACGTCTTCCAGTCTGACCAACAAGATTTGAAAGTCCCCTCAAAGTCACTGTCTTCAAATGGCCGGTAAGCCTTACGGTTTAGCTCAGAACAAGTCAAAGACGTTGACACCCAGCATTTCTGAGACAAAAATATATATATCGCCAGATGTGAGGTAATATATTTTTAAAATTTTAAAATAGCGACATGTTCATCTTGTGGGGGAGATGTCACCTTCAGTGTCAGGATGACGGATTAAAAGAGTACCAGGGGATGTGCTCTTATTAGCCGTGGAAAACTGTATTCCACTTTATTTATTTGAATGTTTTTATCTTTATTGATGGATAACTTGAATTTATTTTCTATTTAATTTATTTAATGTTGTTTTGGCGTTTAGCAGTAAGGGGATGTAGCTGTGTTTCAACACTTTGTGCTAGAAATAAATGTCTCCTTTTTTTTTTTTTTTTTCCATTTTCAGATATACAACAAATTACCTGTTTTTCCGCTGCTCTGAAGTCCATATGCTTTACTGTTGCACATCCATTAAACCGCTACTAGGCGCTTTATGGCAGAAAGTATAAAAGGATGGCGCTGGCCTGCAAGCTGTAGTCCTCCTCTGTCCGCTTCACCAGTCCTGAGTCAAAGTGGCACTCAGAACTCTTATGAAAAATACTGCTCTGTGATCGATTGAGCCTGTCTGGCACGGCTGAAGCGAAATGAGTACAAATCCCACCCAGCTGGCACCCTCGACAGGCTCAAGCAAACGCTCCCCAAGTATTTGGAAGGATTTCAGCTTTGATTTGACCCAGGTCTGCGAGCGACTGAGGAGTTCTAGCTGCATGTGCACGCTTAACGCCAAAAATCATTAGAAACCAGAGTTCATAAAATATCGCTTTGTAGCTTCGGCCATAGCACTTTCAACACCCATCACTTTTTATATGACTCAGAGGAGTCTGGTTCAGCTTTGCTTTAAAGGAAGACTTTTAGCTTGTTTTTTATGTTTGTAAGGAAATGAGGATTTTTCAAAACACATCTCCCCCTCCATCTACAACCACTAGCTTTGATGTTGCTCTGATGTTGAGAGTTGGCGAGACTGGATGAAGTGTGTCGCATGCTGAGACGAGTTAGAGCGGCCTGTGAACTGGGCTCAGTTGGAATTTTTAGTAAATTGGTCAGTGTTTGTTTAAAAAAACAAATCCACTGATCAGCCGTGGCACTGATGTCCCAGATTCCTGCTCTGATTCGCAAAGTTTTTTTCAACAGTAAGCCGCCAACTCTCCCACACTCCATCCTCGATGGATACAGGTCCATGTAGTGACAGCAATGATATCAGAGTCTGACTGTGGGGTCAGAGATCCTAAAAAAAGAAGGAAGGGTTTCCTCTGACTTTTAATAGGGGGGGGAAGGTAACGCTTTGTAACACACTTACTCAGTGTGGAACAGCAAATCAGTCGTGGACACGTGGCTCAGTTCTTAAACTGAATGCAGAAATTCATCGTTCCTCACAGCTTTACTGGTGGCCTCAGCAGTTTGAGATTTGATGCTGCGCTGATGGTGTTCCCTCTTAAAGCTGCTGCTGTTTGTACACCTATCACACAACACATAAGACCCCACTCGTGTTTCAGACATATGTAAAATTCTTTCAAGAACTGACCTCTTCCATTGTTAATGAACCCATCAGCTCTAAATGGCAAACCGCTCTCCGCCAGGTGATCAGTAAACGGCTCGAGTGTTTGGAAGGTGAAAGTGTTCGACCTCGTGTCTGCGGCAGATTCCCCCTCCCCTCTCCTCTCTCTGGTACTAGAGCGCTATCATCACATTTAACATAAACAAGCATGAGATGCATTTATTTATAAACGGCAAACAAAAAAAAACAAAACAGCAAACATGTACAAATATTACACAGTATAACTGGGTTTTGATGCCATGTCCATCCACTGTAGCTTTACAGTTGCATGAGACATTTGCGGACAGCTTCCAGCTGTTCGGCAGAGTGGGCCGCGTTTTCCCGAGTCGCTGCGCGGCCGAGGTCGTCGCCGCTCTTGTCGAAGGCACAGAGATGGCGTAGACTCTGACACGGCATCGGGGAAACTCTGGAGAGCTTCACAGAAAAGCGGATCAAACTGCCTTTTTCTGTGCTCCGTGCAGATGCAGAGCTGCTGGCCAGTGAGCCCGCCACGATGTGAAAACAACAAATTACCATCAACATGAAGCTGGTTTTTTTACTCTGTACATCCTTAGTATTTTTACACATAAAATGTATATGATAGGGATGCACATTATTTTCCTTCTTACAGACAGCTTCAATAAAGCACTATGTCAATCTGCTGCCATCGTGTCGACTTTTTGTTCGCTTTGTGGAGTTTCAGCTCAGTCTAAACGGAGCAAAAAAACAATGTTCACTAAAAACTCACAAAATGAGTGTTGGGGGTGCGCTTTGCACACATCATAACAATCTTTAATACAAATCAAGTCTATGTCCAGTATGGCAGAGGTTTACAGAGGCACTTTATGCTCAAAGTTTCCCAGCAAATAAAATCCTGTAATGGAAGTAAAGTTTGGATTAGGATCTTTACAGTTTTTAATCCAGGACACTTCCTATTGGACATTGAGTTGTGCATCATGTTAGCATTTCTATATAAAGAAGTTGTACTTCAGAAAGCTCATTAGTGGACTGAGCTTTTATTTATTAAAATGGATTCTAAAGTGGGAGGGAAAAAAAAAAAAAAACATACTTTGAATACTCACTTGACCTATCAATCATAATTACACTCTGTCATGAGACAAAAAAATGCCACAAAAAACCCAGTTACATGAACACAATCCACATTAATAACGAATAGAGGACATAAATATCCTCTAAGTAAACAACAGTTTGTTTTCCTGTTGACAAACGAACAGAACATCGTGATCCACGGAGCGATGAAGGGAAACCGGCGAGACAGACTCATGTGGACAGAGTCTCAGTTCGTCTCATGTTCGGCAGCTTGAAAGACAAACACACAACACATAGTGAGAAGTGTACGTGAACACACACAGAGGCGCGCACAAACACACCCTGTGATAATGAATCACAGCAGAATACAGACAACATGTTTTTCAGCAAATCCAGAACCAGACAGAATCATTAGTCACGAAGGGACAAATGTCTTCTTACTGGTTTTTATTCTTGGTAAACTGACAACTCTTAGCGTGCTCCCAGAGAGAAAAGACACGACTACAAATTCATTTAGTATCAGAACAGTGAGTCACACACACAATCACACACTCCTCTGTGTGTTCGTACCTCGATGCGTAGGCTCTGCATCTCCTCGCTCAGTGTGTTTCTCTCCTGCATCAGCTGGTTCTGTTTGGCCAGCAGCTCACACACCTGCTGGGCGCTGCTCTGACAGTGACGGTCCAACTGCTGCAGCCTGCAACACACACGCACACACACACACAATATTGACTGAAAGAGTGTGAGAAGAACGTACCCTCCTGGCTAATATAAAACCAAATGTTGTAAATATTGAAAGAGAGCTGGATCCACAAAGAGCTTTTAATATCACCGGACTTTGTTTTGATCAAGCAATCAACAGTGTTTACAGGGATACGAGTGCGGTCTAAGTTTTTCACTGTGAGTGCACATAGGGATGATGCAGTAGCTGAAATGTATCAAAGGACTGGATGCTGGCTAGATGTTTATATAATGACGGCTATTAAAAATTCCTCTTCCAGACAGTTTTTGAAAACTATAAAGTACGTTTAAAAAAAAAAAAAATGCTGACTTGAGGCATCGAGTCGATAAGCTTGGTGCATTAAGAGCTAATTTATATACAGAAGAAGTTTAATCCAGTAGGCCGCATTATCAACCTATTGATAATTAATGAGGAAGAGTCAACAAAAAACAAACAAAAAACCCACTCATCTTATGTGAAACTGGATGAAATCTTATCAAAACACTTATTCGAGGATACATTAGTGACACACTCGACCAAATATTTTTTATAAAATGAGTGACTAGTAACCAAAGGTACCAGTTCATGACTCAGCTGGTGTTTCTTATCAACAGAATCAGAGTGAAATAATTAATGAAGTTGCCGTGATGCCCACAGGCCTCAAACTTTCGTTTTTATCCAACAGCAAACATCGTAACCTGACAGACAGCTCCCTAAAAGTGCAACCACACGTCAAGTCGACGCAGCCCGCAACTATTCTGATTGGTCTGTTCAGTACTGCTGATTCCTCCTGTGAATTTAGTACGCAGAAGTCTACATCAGGCCTTACAGGCGTGTCACATTTTCCACCTCGTGGATATGCTGCACTGCAGATGTCTGCAACTGTAAACACTCCTTTGCAGAGACATTACAAGTCAACAGCTCTGCCTGCGGTCTTCAGAGCGATATAGCAGGAATGAGTGCTCGTTATTAACAGAGTATAATCCCTGCATGAGACACCGAGGGACACCGTGTGCTCACAGGGCAGCAGCTTGTCACTCATACAATCCTTCATCATTTTTGCTGACTTTAATGACTTTATAAGAAAATAAGCTTCACATGGTGTTCAGTAAGACTTCAAACTAGTGATGGAGCTCATATACTCCTCAGGTCAAAGATCAAATGAGCCAACGGTAACTTTCCTTTACACTTCTAAACAAAGTGCGTTAGTAAAAGAAGTCGCCCCCTGTGGGACACTGAGAGAAGAAGAAAAATGCTGTGACTTCATTTTTAGATTTTCAGACCTATAAGACACATGCATCGTTCCTACTGCTTGCTTTTTCAGGACTTCCAACATAGAGAGTGTTGTAGTATATCACTATATCACTATATCAAGATCATTACTATGGGCAACATACTGTCATACAGTTGTTTTTTTAAATTTAATGCTTTTTCACTCATAAATGATAATAATGAGAAAATTAACCCATAACTATAGATTGAGTTAGTGCAATAAAGTAAGATTTGATAACATGGGACAAAGTGATCAAAATACATGTTGACCATTCATTTGTTTTAGTCACTGTTTTCATCACTGCAGCGTACCATTAGCATCTCTGGATATTACATCTATCTAACGAGATCATTCAAAAGTAATTAATCTTTAAAAATTACTCGGATTTTCTTGGTTATATCATCAGTCTGTCATCCTGTAGCTGTCAAAAACAGTCAGTCTGGTGAGAAAGTTGTGTGTGTGTGTGTGTGTGCGCCGTTCTGAAGTTTTGATCTTTACTACGACATCCCAATTAGTGTGTCCCTCCCTCTGACACAGCCGCTCCTGCAGACAATGAACTCTTTCACTGCACACTAGGATTAAACTCAGAGTGTGTGTGCGTGTGTGTTCCAGCTGGAGTTCAAGGATGTGTGAGAAATTGTGTGTGTCGAATGTGTGTTTGGGGGTGGTGGATGAATGTGTGTTGAGATATTTCCCACCAGCAGCCCATTATTTCACTCATTCATCCATCCATGCTCCCCTCAAATGCAGTGGTGAACTCATTCATTTACACACACACACACACACACACAGATAATGAGAGCGATGTCACAGCACTGGAATGCACATTTACATATTTAACCAGCCATCTATAAAATTATACATATTTCTGTCTTCTATATGAGGAACTTTAGGATAATTTAGAGACTCTTGCACACATAAAACAATGCTTCAAAGTATTAAGTACAATTACTCGAGTACCACAACTTCAGATTACTCATGCTTTACTTATGTATTTTCATTTTTTTTTTAAATTTACTTCTGCTAGATTTCAAAAGGAAATGTATCATTTAGTCTGTCTATTAAATAAAAATAGCCACTAGTTAATCCTCTATAATATGATGAAATATTAAAGATTAAACCAGTTCTCAATGAATAAAACACTTTTGTGGGAGGATTTATTTATTGCTTTCGTTTCTCTCCTGTGTAGGAACCCGACCTTTAGATTACAAACCACAGACTAGCACCACCTCAAGGAGCATTAGAAGTTATATACTGCTCACATATTGATATGCAGCTAATAAAAAAGGAAAAAAAAATGCCCTACATAAGAATAATCATAAATCCAGTATCTCAAATTCTTAGAATATTATTAAAGACCAGTATAAAAGAGATTTTAAATACAAAAATGTCCAAATTCCAAAAACTGTACACTTGTTTGGAGCTTCTTTACCACAGTTTACTGTTTCAGTGTTTGTGGCATGGAGACGATCAGCTTAAAGCACTGCTGAGTGTTCCAGATTGCTCTGACAGTGTCCTCCATCCTTATTTTTGGATGAGGTGTTTCTCATCTTCCTCTTGAAAACACCACATAGATTCCTTAAGACTTAAGAGTTCAGCCTGTATTATCAGTGTATGTTTGTATTGTGGTATTAAAACTTTATTTACTACTTAGAGGGAGACAGGAGGAAAGATAAAATGGTTAATAAAGTTAAGAAAGTATCTGCTACACTTTTTGAATTTAGAAAACCAACATCGGTCTCTGCAGAGCTTCTCAGAGCTCATAAGCACCCTGTGAGGAATTTTAATTACTCTGATATGAATTATAAGCTAAAATTGTCGCCGTTTCAACAAGTTCATTAGAAAGCAATGATGTGGGGGGATACAGACAAGGAAGAGCGAAGAAGAGGAGGATGAAGAGGGTAGTGGCTTGGGGCAGAGAGAGACAGAGAGGGGGTAGCTGGGAGGGAGACAGATGCCCCTGCCCTGCTGGTCATGTTGGCAGTGGTAGCGCTGGCTGTGTGAGACAGACGGGGGAGGCGAACATCCCAACACTTCACACTGCTCTCCCCACCCACATGGTCCTCACTCCGCTCTGCAGGGTTTAATCCTTTTTTTTTTGCCTGTCCTTCTTCATCATCCCTACCTTCCCTCTTTGAGCCTCCTCCTTCTCCTCCATCCTGTCTCAGGGCCCGCTGAGTGGTTTATCCCAGACCTGGAGGCTCTGTCCAGTCCTGGAGGCTGAGGGCGATGACTCCCCTCCCTGCCTGGTGTTCCTCCAGCCGGCTGCCAAGCTGTCCTGACCAACCACCCCCTCACTCCCTCCTCCCACTCTGCTCTACCTCCTACGCCTTCACACAGCACCACAGCAGGACATCGCCACGTCACCCAACAACACAACAAACACACACACAGAAGCAGCCCCGCTGCGGTGAGCGAAGACACAAGGTACAAACACAACCAGTGCGGGGATGTCGGCCGCACGCACGCACGCACGCACGCACGCACGCACACACACACGCACACACACAGCGGAGCACCTAAAGGTCAGAAACAGAGCCTGTTGTTCTGAAGCTGTAAATGTTTGATGAGGGAAGTGTTGGGAATGTGTCGACTGAAGGCCTTTAGCTCCACACCACTAAACTAATCTGAGTCACGCTGGGAAAATGCCAGTCTTTATCCATTCATGCCCTCTGATATCGATACATGTAGATGCACCACTCCGAAAATCAAAGAGAATTTACGGGAGATTTTGTGGCGATGACTTGGCCCGCTTTGAAATCCACTCTATGATCCAACAGGGGTTTTACACTTTGTCTGCTAGTGGAGAAAAATGTGACACTGGAGTGAAAATGTTTTCATTCATTGATTAAAGCTGGAAGGATATTTCTATGAAATGATCCACAACTTGTTCACAGAGGACATCCTACAACGGTAAACAAAACAAAACCTGACATATCTTAAAAATCCCATTTTATACCAACTTTAACTTAAACTTTATTACCCAAAATAAAATATTTCTAGTCCTACAGAGAGTTCTGTTGTTTGCATTCAGAAGTTTAACTTAATCAAATTTCTTTTTTCCACGCACAAACCACTACTCTTTAAAATCTGTATCTGAAAACTATCCCTCTTCAAAATGTGGATATTCTTTCAAATGTGAGTCTGAATCATTTAAATCCTCTCTTTAAATAAACATTGTGAAATGACAACATACTAAATGTTTAAACTGAGAAAATGTCTTTCTTTTTTAAAGAATGTGTGCTCTCTTTGAGTTTGATCCCTGTGACGTGTTGGAAAAAGACTGGAAACGTTATTTAATTGGGAAAAAAAGTGGGAAAAACACCTGTTGGAATATCTTTAAAGTAATTAGGTTAATTGAAAACAGGTTTAGTAGCAAGGCTGGCCTACAAAACACATGCACTTGGAGACTATCTTATAAAAAGAATGTAAAAAGTCCGCATGGAGAGGGGAGTCACCATGTTTAAGGTGTAAGGTTTATCTAAAACGATAAAAAAAAAAAAAAATTGGGGGTGTACTACTAAAAGAGTGAGAGATTCTGGAGCAGAATGGGACGAAGTAGGGAGGAGGCCAAAAATCAGGCCTCCAGATAGCGCTGCATTTGACAGCCGTGCAGTGGAAATCCCTGCATCGACTCAGGGACGCTTCTAAAAACTAGTCTAAATTAGCATACACTCACCAGCCACTTTAATAGTCCTACCTGTTGACGCAAGTATCTCATCAGCCAATCACATGGCAGCAACTAATTGCATTTAGGCATGTAGATGTGGTCAAGACAACTGCTGAAGTTTAACCCGAGCATCAGAATGGCGAATAAAGTTGATTTAGGTGACTTTGACCGTGGCGTGGTTGTTGGTCTGTATTTCAGAAACAGCTAATCTGCTGGGATTTTCCTCACAAAACCATCTCGACGAGAGGGATCATCCAACATATCAGCACAGAGATCAAAAACCAGCATCGGTGATTGAATGTGAGGCATTAGAGCAGATGGCACACTCAATTAGCACATTTTTGAAGTCGCCATTAATACAGACAAAGTTCTGGAATATCGACATCTTGTTCAGGAAAACTTTCTTATTTTAGCAAAATAACCACACGTATTACAGCAGAGCGGCTTTGCAGTAAAAGAGTCCAGGTGAAAAGAAAATGACCTCCCTGTAGTCCTGAACTGACCCCGGCTGAACTTTTAACTACAGGAACTAATCGTCTCAACTCCCACACACATGCAGTGTTTCTGAAAGAAGAGGTGATGCAACACAGCGGTCAACATATATATGTTTTTATTGCGTTGCTACCCTTGAATTCAAAATGAGCTTTTACGTGTTGCATTTTCGTTACTTTCAGTTTAAAACAGGCTTTTAAATAGTTACGTTACATTTTACACTTCCACAAAAGTAACTTTGTAGCTGTTTTTTGTCAACACACTGATCACCCATTCCTAAAGCATAACTGGGTCACTCTGGAGTTAATATATCCAAAACACAATTATTCTGAACAAAATGGCAACAGCTGTACAAAATGTAAAATGCCAGCAGGCTTCTACACAACCCCCTGACGTGACGGTAAGTGAGCTAAGCAGGCAGCCAGTAAATCAGTCGGCCAGGTCGTGGCTCGAGATGTTTAAACCGGCTATAGGTTGTAAGCTGAAGGTTTATGTAATGCAGTAAGTGAAGGATTTGACCCCAGCACAGACATAAACAACCACAGACGCAGTTTGTCTGCCCTCAGAGACGCCAACCTCTGACCTTACACAACACACTTTCTCTAATCCACTTCACCTCACCTTGAAACCCCGCCTCCTAGGGGGGATGTGTGTATATGCGTGTGTGTGTGTGATTAAGGTAGCGCTCCTTCCAGCAGCTAAAGCAGCAAATCCAATAACTGGTCTCTATCGACTGGCACACTCATTAATTAGGGCTTAAAACGGCTTAATGCTCAGGCACTGCCCTACACTGAACACCCCCCCAAACACACACACACACACACACACACACACTGCTGGCTTGCTGGCTCAGTTCTGCACACTGCTTGGAATGGGTTTGGTTAGAAGGAAGCTTGGATTCACTGACCGACTGATGGGAGGACAGATAAACGGATGTTTGGGTGAAGGGGATCTGCAGCCGGTGAAAAACGAGGGCTGACAGTTTGTGGTGTCAGGTGAGGTGTCGGACTGAGCGGTGGTGGGGGCGAAGAGAAACCGAGGCTCCAAGCTCCAGCCGTCACCATCCCCTGCTGCCTGCTGATGGCCGGGCTGGCAGCTCAGTGACCGGGGTTAGAGAAGGAGAAGCTTCCCCGCTGACCTGGTAAAAGGACACCACCTGCTGGATCCAGCGCTTCACTGACACACACACACAACGCACACATCTACACTGAAATAATTCCCCTAAAATACCTGAAAACAGCTTCCAGAGCAGTCCTGGTACTAAGTGTGTATTCTGCTCTCCAGCAGACATGACAGAAGCAAGTTTTGCTGGGAGGCAGTTTGCAGTAATTTCCCCTGACAGCCCAATAATCAAACTCTGCTCACAATCTGCACCTCGAACCACAGCACTCTCTATTGACTGCTGCTAGTAAGGAGATTAATTACAACACACAAACACAGACACAGCTACCTCTCTCTGGTATACATCAGTCGTAGCCCACAGCTAGTGTCTAAACTCTGTTCTGTGTGTACGTGTTTGTCTGTGTTTGCATATTTATTTACAGGTGGGAGCATATGTCCTAAAGGCATGGTCCAAAGGGAAAGTGCTAACGTCACGTTAGAAAAACAGAGACACTGTAATAGATACAGAAGATCTGGAAGCGGCGTTCAGGTCTGTCACTCAGCAGCCCCTTATGAATGTGTGTGTGTTCCTATCACTAAACAAATCAGCCAGTGGAGCGTGCCACTTTAAGAAAATATTTATCGCACAGTGCATAGATTATCAAAATTACTCGAAAACAAACCACAGAGTAAACTGACGCTATCCTGCATAAACTGGGTTGTGAGATCAGGTATTTTACTTTTTTTTTTTTTTTTTAATAAGAGTAAAAAAAAGGAAAATCTGTCAGCGATGGCGAACGTGGGCTGTAATTAAAGAGTACATTTCAAAAATCTGCAAACCAGAGAGATAAAAAACACATGCTCAAACATCACAAAAAACTAAAGAATTGGACTCAATGTTGCAAAAAATTAAATCTAAAGACAATGAAAGATCTCTGAACCTACGTGTGTGTGTGTGTGTGTGTGAGTGTCTGTGTGCAGCAGGCAGGGAGCCTAGGGGGGTGAAGAACGCAGGCAGACGGCCTTGGTTTGCCTGGTTACAACAACACTGCCAGGGGCATGAAGGCTGCAGCTGCCACACACACACAAACACACACGCACAACACAAAACCATATTTCGCCCAACCCCAGGCTTGCCCACCATCACCACCCTCACACCCCAGCGCTCCAGCTAAATCTTGGCTGGCACAAAACCGCACTCGAGAATATGTGCGTGTGCCTGAAGGCCATGCCCCTCGTCCTCTTCCACCAACCTGTCATGCCAGTTGTTGCTCTCGCTAACATGTGCATTTGACATGGGAACGCCATCGCTGACGCTGCGGGGTTTTGATCGGGATGAGCCCGACATGCATTCCCTCACTGTCTTTTGATTTTCTTTGCTTTTTGTTTACAGCCACCTGGCAATTTCCAGAGACTTTATTCTGTAAAGGCACAGCGCATTTCACATGTGAGCGTCACGCTTGAAAGACACGCTAAGTCAGTCTTCATTTCCAGATCCACGACACAGAAGATCACTATCCCCTGAATAAACAGATAAAGAAATTACATATACTGGATATTAAAGAAGTATATTGTTTATGGGCAATTTCTAAAGCAGGATATAGTTGATATTTTTCTGTAATTTAGAATTGAAGAAATCCTAACAATCAAATCATTTGCAAAATCCTCTAAGATCCAGTAATCTTTAAATATGTACATTCTAACTGGAGCGGCTTTGGTGCACCGCATTTCTGTCAAATTGTGAAGACAGAAATGGCGATTAAACAAATGTCGGTTGAATTGGCATCTAATCATCAAACTAAAAAAAAATATCATCTGTGAAGCAGCCTCTGTTAAAACTGCTCTTTTCCCCCATTAGTTTCCAGCTCACAGCTGTTCCCCTGCAGTGCTGAGCACAGTGTGAAGATCACGAGGGGAAGAAAAAAAAAGTGTCTTAGATGTTACTAGTCCGCCAGATGTTCCATGAACAGTCACATGAAAGTTGCAACTCATCTGTCGCAGTCCTGCAAAACCAATATTCAGCACTTATTAAAGGAACAACATACACGAGGCAGCGATGCTATAGCTGTTCAGTTTTAATTCCTTTTACTTTGAGCACTGCACTGTGTACACATTTATATTCATGCACGCTGAATAACAGCGTGAATATAATAACCTAAAGTCTGTCAGGCCAGCTTCTTCTTCTGAGAGCACGGCATGAAGTGAAAAATACTTTTCAGCATGTGATCACCAACATTAAATAATACTTTTGTTAAAAATGTTTCTTTTTTGTTGATTGATTTTTTTAATTTGGCTTCTCTTGTGTTTGTTACTACAAAGTCATGTTAACTAATCATGCTTTTATTGTGAAATCTTTATTTAACAGGTGCAAGAAAATGAGTTTTAATGACATTTTTGTTTGAAAAAAATAAAAGATCAGCATGCTTAAACCTTTATATGAGATTTAAAAACACTAAAACAGCATTTATATTATTACTGGTTTGTTTTTTTTAATTTTCAAATACAATTACTTGATATTACTGCTACATTTACATTGCATGCTGTGGTACTTTACAGTTTTTAGCTTTACATTAAAGAGAACATAAAGTTGAGAGTAAAAGAAATTAAACATCATGTCTGCTTCTTGCGCTGATTGCAACAAAAACCATAAATATCCAGCTTACTTAAGCATTAAGTTATTATCAGTAAAATAAAATTTGAAAAGTGCTGTGCAAAAAAAATCTTAATTGCAGATTCTAAAGTGGGGCTAGTATTAGGCCGTCAGCTGTGCTGTACCCAATAAAACATCTGTAACAGACAAACTTGGCAAATCTGTTTGTCTTTTTTCGTCTTAAGACCTCCCAGTGCCATCACCTTCCGTATGATGTAATTTCATATTTTTAATATCAATTATTTTCCTTGATCATTTCAGGTGCTTTTTCTTTCATTCCCGTAAAGCGTCCCAGACAGCAGTTCACCAGCGTAAAATGAAAGGCTCCTGGCCAGTATCTATAATTAAAAATAAAATCTGGAAAGAGTTTAGGAAGGGATGTTAGAAATATATTCACGATCTGACGAAGCTGTAAACAGCTCTGAACGTGCACAGAAGTCGTCTCTGCTTTCATTTCTGCATTAACAGAGGTGTCGGTGCTGCTGCAGGCTGGGAAATCATCTATTTAACATCAGAGTTGTTTGCTGCCGTGAGGCCTCCTGACTGTTTTAGGCCGTGTGTTTGAGCTTTTGCTTTGCTGGCATTAAAGTGTTTCTGCTGATGTTACTTTTAACATTTTTTCTAAAGAAGGGGCAGGTGCTTCTGCTCGAGTTTTCTACTTGTAGTTTTATGAAGTAGTGTTAGAGTCACTGACTGGGGCTTGAGATGTGACGCTTTGCACAGTTAACGCTCCAGCTTGCAAGCCTCTGGCTACAGCCTGACATCTGAGCTGCAAATCTGTGCGTCTGTGTGTGCGTGTGTGTGTGACAGAGCTGTAAAGCCACCGTTTGACAATGCTCTTTCAGCAGGCCGCCCTGCAGTCGCTCCCGGCTACGGGAGCCAGCTGGGCCATGCGGAGACAGAAACGATGAGAAAAGAAGAAGAGGAAGATGAAGGAGGAGGGAGACGACTGATCAGCGCCATCCAGAGGTAAGAACGCAAGTATGAGTGAGGAACGAAATGGAGGTAGTGTCTTAAAACGGTTAATACTTCCTCGTGTTTGCTTTTGTAAAAATTTAAAATATAAATTAAATATTTGAAATGTTTGGAAAGTAGCTGCTAACAAACCACATTCTGACTACCCAACTACCTACCTGTGATCAGTGCTTTATGATAAAAACCTGAAAGGCAAAGGGCTGCTGTTATGTGAAAAATAAAAATCCATTTTTAAAAAAATCTGTGAAAAAACAGCTATGTGTGATCAGTAAAAAAAAAAGAAAAAAAAGAAACGCATGTGAAATGTAAGGAGGTGATGTTAATATTAGCGCTCTGTGGAAGATGAATACGAGGCGTTAACGACGCTGAACCTCACACTGGGCCTTCTTTGTCTTTATCCTCACTTTCTCCACATCTCACTCTTTTTATCGTCCCCCTGTTTCTCTGTACCTCATAGATCACACACATAGTGGCAACTCATCACACACAGATGCACGCACACACAAATATCTGTGTGTGCGCGTGTGTGTACGCGCGAAGACACAGATGAGACAAATGAAAGCTGTCCTGTTTTCTTCTGCCCAGCCTCTGCCAACTTCATTTGCAAATGAAAAGTTTTGCGAGGAGCGTCCTTTTGCTTCTGGGGCGGCATGGCAGCACACTGTGTGTTTGGGAGCGGGGGGGATGAGGAGAGACGAGGGTTTGACAGAGGGTGTGTGTATGTGTGTGGCATGAGCCCAGATGAAGCAGCCCTCGCCTGAGGCTCGCTGTCCGCCCGCGGTAGCAGCAAGCCTGTTCCTTCTTCCCTGGCCCGCCGCGACCATTTGTTCCATTAACCAATCTCCTGGAGCCTCTGGTGCAAACGCACACGCTCATAAACACGCATGCACTCACACACACACACACACATCCACAGGCATACATACTTCAACAACTGCTTGCACAGCTCATGCCACACATGGCCCTCCATCCTCCGCTCCATCCCTCCCTCCCTCTTCTGCTCTCCTCCAGACGCAAGCACCATCTTTCTCCGTGGAGGCCATATGGCCCAGTGAAGCCTGTGGATCTACAGACACATCTGCGTATATGTTGCTACTCTTCTTAAAGGGCTGCACAGTGAGCTGCGCTCGTACACCTCTACAGCACTCGCGCACCGAGGCCTGACAAACACACTCCGCTGTCACGATGCGTGGTTAAGCAAGCGTTGGTGTTGTGCTGGTCCGTCGTACATGTGTGCGAGAGTCTATGTGCGTGACCTAAGTGTGTGCATGCGTAGTGATAATTGGTAAAACAGCCTGCCAACAGCTGTGGGGTGAGAAAAGGTTGCGTGGTGTTTAGTACGGAAAGCAGAGGGGAGGAGGAGAAGAGAGGAGAGGAGAAAAGTTGGAGCAGGAAAGGAAAGTAAAGTGAAAAGAGATAAGAAGAAGAGAAGGGGGAGGTAAGAGGAGACGGAGGGCAGAAGAGCCACAGCTGAAAAAATAATTAATATGAATAGAAAACTGGAGAAGTTACAGTTTAAAGTCACATTTCCCAACAAACATTACTCTGTTAGAAAAAGGTTATTTCATATATAGAGAGATCGACAGATATGTTTTCCTTATTCTTGTTAAAGCTGCATTATAAGAGAAATTTCCAACTAAAATGGACTAAAGTGGATTAAAGTTTCAGGGCCAGCTGTACATGTACTCATGCAGCGTTTTCAGATTTTAATAATATCTTTGCTTTAAAAGAAATGCTCATTTTTATTTATGTATTGATTTTAAATATTTTGGAATAACTAAGAAATGCATGATTTGCACTGAGAGTTTAACGTTTCTATTAACTAATTCATCTGCACTGCAAAATGTTCACTTTTGTCACAGTTATAGCAAAATCTAAAACCATATTAATCCAAATAAAACATCTTTTTTCTTCCGTTTATGCTTGTATTAAGTTGTTTTCACATAATCCAAACTCACAAACATCACCTGCCCACTGACAAATGATCGGCTGTCATGAGTTAATAAAGGCTGATTTGTTGTTTGTATTTTTCGGACACAAAAGCATCTGAAAATGATCAAATACCTTAGTAAAAATGTTAAATAAAATATTCTTGAAAACTAAAAAAAAAAAAAAACTATTTAAACCTAAAATCCCAAACTACATTAAACACTAAACTAAATCAAAATGTTTTTAAAAAAGGCTGATAAAAATGATAATAATCGCAGAGCCTTTAAATTCAACATTTGCATCTATGCATCTTCTCTAACTCGCTGCTGTCCTGCTCCATCTCTCCACCCTCCGCTCCATTCCTTCATTTCCAAGCAGAAAAAAGGAAAAAGAAGAAAGAAAAAAAAGCAACAACACAGAAATAGTAAAATAAATAATTAAATGGTGCAGCAAAACATTGTGTGCTAAAACCCCTGTGTAGTTTGGCAATCAGCTTGCCCATGTAAAAATAAATCAAGCTGATTTTCCAAATGTTTTGTGCGTGGTGCGCTGTTGCCGCTCTTCGCAGCACAGATTGCAGGCCGATGGAGAGGCTGTGGGGAGGGGCGGGGCGCTGGATATTGAACCCACTTACACCAGCTTGTTAACACGTACACCTTAACCCCCGAGCGGCACGGCGGGGCGCCCACCGAACACTCGGGGCCTGTGGGGACCAGCGAACATATACCCGACATATAGACGTGCAAGCACACCGAAGATCACGACAACAAGTACAAGAAAAGAACCGATGACGTACTGGCTTAAACGCGCACAAACAAAACTGCATGCACACACACTCGGAAGCCACATCTCAAAGTTCGCGCCTGTCGCTAAACTTCCCAAACTCCAACAAATATTATTCTCTTATACTCTTATGATATACATTCTATAATGTTTACCTCAAAAAGAAGCACATATAGAGATAAAAAAAACAAGTTGTAGCAGCATTGTGTATCATAAATGTTAATCACACCTCTCTACCTCATCTCTATGTTGCACCTTTTTTTTTTTTTTTTTAAAAAGGCAGCTAAATGCCAAAACTACTCGTCAAACCCGTATAAACGCACTCTCAAACAAACACACCTTCTACCGGCTGAAAAATAAAAACGCGGTCAGCCGGCTTAACAGTCGCTCCTGAAGTGACCTCTTGTAGAACTGAACTTGAGAGATTTTTAAATATCAGGAGGATTCATCAACAAACTAAGTGTCAAAGCAGAAAATAAAACTCAGTAAATGCCAAGAGTGATTATCGTGGTTCAGTTGGGAGAAGAGAGAAGTTAGGTGCCAACTTCCCAGCCAATCCACTTTTGGCAGCCACATTCCTGCTCTGCTAAACCTCCTGAGAACATGCAATAGCAACCAACACACACACGCACACACACATACACAAAATACCGCAGCAACATATGCACAGAAACGTACAGAATATTCATACTTCACACTCCTTGTCAACTTAAATAGCTTTTCTTTCTCTAAACCACACAAAGAGTCACACAGAACCAGGAGACAGCTGTGACTTGGTAAACTTTGTTTTTTTGGCAGCGTGTGACTATCGACAGGTTAACACCGGTGGGAGGTAGACAATATGTAGTGTCATGGATGGAGCAGGAGAAAAGGGTGAGCGTGATTGCAAGTGTGTGTGTGTTAAGAGGAAAAGTGGGGGGCACTGGGGTAGAGATCCTGCAGAGTGGGGCAACAACACCCACACACCCTCTCCCACATTGGCAGAGCCAAGCTGTATGCCAGGCGCCCCGTGGAGACACACGCCAACTGGGCTCCGCACTTAAGGAGGAAGAGACCCCCGCATCATGCACACACATGTACAGATACTGTAGCATAAGCCAAAGATGGCGGCACTTTTAGCTGCAGCGTTCATAAGTAAAGAAACCCAACAAATCTTCATATTTAGGACGTTTGAGTAATTTTTATGCATTTTCACCCAAAATACATATACTAAACTATTACACTATCAGATTTATTTTCTCTTAACTGACTCCTCAGTTCATCAGCTCACTCTGATCAGCTTCGTTCTTTTCTTAAAATGCACACTGCCATGTTTTTCTTTGACTTGAAGACTATTTATGGTTTCTAAATTCCTCCAAATCTCACTTTACTGTTCACTGTAGTGTAATTAAGAGTCTATTAGAGTGTGACAAGCGCACGGGAGCATCGTGTGTCAGCTCCCGCTGACAAGAGATCAACTTACCGCTGCTTATTATAGGTTTTAGTCACTGCCGAGACGCACAACTTCTCACGAATTACCCACTTGTTAACTTCATAACTCATCTGAGCCACAGAGGTGTGAAGAAGCACAGCTGTAAACGAGCAATTTGATAAACGAGTACCTAACGTCCTCGTTTTAAGACTTTTTCCCCTTTAACATGTGTCCATTATCTGTGTTGAGCTGTGAGAGACTTGCGTGTGAACGGGGCGAACAGTCGCAACCGCGTAGTTATACCGCTATAACTACTTTACTTTCCTCCTGTCTGTTATGTAAGAGAAAAGTTTCTGATCAGAAACTCTTGGTGTGTGCAGCCTCAGTACAGACAGCAGGAGAATAAAGCGCTGACACAAAAAACACTATGTCAACAAAAAATTAAAACAATTCTTATATAAAAATAAACATCAGATGTGCAGAAGATTCACTGGTGAGGGGACAGAATGTGAAGAAAACTGTGCTTCTTTTTTTAAAAGGCTCGCTGCCATCGCTGCAGAAATGTAAAGAAATGAACATTTAAACACTCCGAGAGCAGGAGTGATTTCTATGTAATGTCACTGATGTTTACGGGACTCTTTCAATCAGATAAAATTCTTGACGGGGAGTTTACAAGACCAATAAACAAATTAAACAACCCCAAAAAGATGTCAGAAGATGTTTTGCCCTCTGCTGCACGGACAGTATGTGTAGCTGTGTAGTTATGTGTGTTATGCGCCCACCTGTCCTTCATGCGCTGGTGCATGCGACCGTGCTGGACACACTGTTCTTCCATATCCGAGCAGCGAGCTCTCAGATTCTTCACCGTTTCCTCCAAGTGTTGTTTCTCCAATGCCAGCTGTTCCAGCTCACTTCTGCACACACACACACATACACAGCTGCTATATTCACACTACCAACGTACGAAGCATTATACAACCAACAAACTGAATTCATCATCCACTTTTTTTTTCTTTAATATACGACTTTTTAATAAAGTATATCTGCGTAGTCCCAGAGAATGAAACAGCAGAGATAGCAGCAGAGTCTTTGTCAGTGTGTGCGCACATCTTACGAGAACGTATGTGTCATCAAATAAATGGCAGCGAGGTAGCTCAGTGGTTAGCATTGTTGCCTCACAACAGAGGTCACACACCTGAGTACTTTTCTCTGGTGTCCAAGAACAGGCTAGGTTCATGATGCCTATGTTGATCCAGGAAATAGAAGTCTCAAAAGGCAAAACAACAAATAAATAGTGACTTCATTTACTCTTCGGCTAATTTGGCAAACATGCCTGTTTTAAGATCACCATTTTCCACTCTGCCTACCTAACATCAACAGTAGAGGTAACAGCAGGAAATGCAGGGATAAAAATAGAGGTAACGGGCTGCATGTCCAGACGTAGTAAGTGTCACTTTCACAACATTACATTGGCCAATCTGCAGCAGCACACTCGATAAAAGGTGCAGAGTCAGCAGGACTACCAAAAACAGATGATCATTTTTCTTTTCCATCTTCCTGCAACTGTCTCACTGTAACCTCACTTAGCCCGAGTGAGGCAGTCCAGCAGGACTTTAACCGCTACGTTGGGCTTAGACTCCAGGAACTCAAACAGCCCGAGGCACCAAACACACCACCACGCTGCTGCTAAACTACATAACGCACACATCCAGAAGATGTACACAATGAGCCTTCAGGCCAGTGTGTCTGCATGACTCTGTACCTACAAAAACTCTATACGTGTACCTGGTACTCACGTCCTTCCAAACAAACAAAATACACAGTGTACTTTGGTGTGTGTGTTGTGTGCATGTGTCCTGTGGTTGGTGAGGCCAGTGCGGTCTGGCAGGGCCAGATTGGAGGCTGTCATGTGACTAATGTGCAGCACAGCTCCAACAGCTGACAGGACACTGAGCCCAGGGTCACTGTCATACACACACACCCAGAAGACAATCACACACAGACACACACGCATTCAGCCCAGATGGAGAGCTGGGCAGGCCTGCTGTGACTACTGTAGCATCAGGTTAACAAGAAAACAGGTCAGACTGGAAAGCAGTATGTAGTATGTTGACGTGCTCTGTTCAAACAGCCTGGATAGATGATGCTTTGTGAAATGATGACATGGATGTCCAGCAGATAGAGGGAATAAACAACAGAGTGGCAGAGCAAACAACTGTTTCATGGAGAGAGAAAAAAGCCACTGAGCTAGGAAGCAAACGGCAAATTAAAAAAAAAAAAATCCAGGCATAACTGAGCGAATAAATGTTCAAACACAGAGGAAACACTCACCTGCTTTTTTCAGCCAGCTCTTCCAGTTTGGTCCCCAGGTTGCAGCACTCCTCCTTCAGCCTCCCAATGAGGGAATTCTGGGAACTCAGGAGACCATCCAACTCTCCAACTGTAATCAATGATGGGAAAGCTGGCAGTCACTTTAGGTTTAACCAGCACAGGTGACGTTCCTCCAGAACAGGTGAAAGTCCTCACCTACCTACCCTTCTCTTTAAAAATTAAGTGTTATTTATTTTGGATGCAAACATAGTTTAATGCCATCAGTGATTCTGTAGCTGACTGGCTTTAATGATGATATCAACACGTGCCAGCTAAACACAGAGAAGAATTAGACACCTTTTTCTGAATGATAAATTACACATAGGTTATAGAGATACAGATGTGTATTCAGGTCCTTTCAAAATAAATCTCCAATCTGACCAAAACAAAACTGAGCCTAACTAGACCATTTCCAATCTAATACTTAAACACAACTGAATAAGTTGCTCTGACAGTGTAGCAGCTGTTGTTTACCTAACAGCGGTTACACTCCCTTTAATTAACTGCTGCTATATGTAAAAAGGACAATCTCAGTAACAAGGACATGATGGTTACATTTTTAAGCCGTGGAGCCAAATCAAAAAAATTGACAGCATAATAAATGTTTTATGCGTATGCAGGTTTTAAACACAAGGAACAGCGAGAGGCTTAATTTGAAGATTGTATCTATCAGTTTCACCTCTGAGAATATAAAATACTAAAGGTCAAAAAAAAGATTTGGGCGACTGTTTTTCACAGGTGAGGACGATATCTTAATGTCATAATCATTAAGATATCATCCAAGTATGTTTTTACTATAATGCCACCGCTCATAAAACTGAGCATGAGGAGAACATGAGGAGAGTAAAGCATCCATCCTTCAGTGGAATAAATTCAAGTACACCTGCATGCCCGCCTCAATATTATTGATATAATTAACAGACAGAGATCTGATTCCCAATCTGGAGAAATTATTGAAAGACATTTACAGAACCCTATAAAAGGCCTCCATATTTTGGAAAACCCTGAGATGCCCCTTTTATTCTAATTAGCAGTTTTGCATGCTCATGTCATTAAAAGTACAAAGGAAAACATAAAGAAGATTAAAATTATAATTAAATAAGTAAAAAAAAAAATGTGGGTCAGGGCCAGGGCTGTTCGATATAACGATATATATCGGATGACGATATAAAAACGTCTATCGTTTCATTTTATGCTATCGTTTGTTTCGTGGTGTCGCAAAATAAACTGTTTACAGCAATATTTTTTTCATCCTTTTGATGGTCACTGTAGTGCCATCCATCCATCCATCTTCATCCGCTTATCCGAGGTCGGGTCGCGGGGGTAGCAGCCTAAGCAAAGAGGTCCAGACCTCCCTCTCCCCAGCCACCTCCTCCAGCTTGTCCGGGGGAATACCAAGGCGTTCCCAGGCCAGCCGAGAGATATAATCTCTCCAGCGTGTCCTGGGTCTGCCCCGGGGCCTCCTCCCGGTGGGACATGCCTGGAACACCTCGCCCAGGAGGCGCCCAGGGGGCATCCTTGCCAGATGCCCGAACCACCTCAGCTGGCTCCTTTCGATGTGGAGCAGCAGCTGCTCTACTCTGAGCCCCTCCCGGATGGCCGAACTTCTCACCCTATCTCTAAGGGAGAGGCCAGCCACCCTTCGAAGGAAGCTCATTTCCGCCGCTTGTATCCGCGATCTCGTTCTTTCGGTCACTACCCACAGCTCGTGGCCATAGGTGAGGGTAGGGACGTAGATCGACCGGTAAATTGAGAGCTTCGCTTTTACACTCAGCTCCCTCTTCACCACGACTGACCGGTGCAGCGTCCGCATTACTGCAGCCGCAGCCCCAATCCGTCTGTCGATCTCCGGCTCCCTTCTCCCATCTCTCGCGAACAAGACCCCGAGATACTTGAACTCCTCCACTTGGGGCAGGAACTCATCCCCGACCCGGAGTGGGCACTCCACCCTTTTCCGGCTGAGAACCATGGCCTCAGATTTGGAGGTGCTGATCCTCATTCCCGCTGCGTCACACTCGGCTGCGAACCGCTCCAGTGCGAGCTGGAGGCCCTCACCCGATGAAGCCAACAGAACCACATCATCCGCAAAAATCAGAGATGAGATTCTGAGGCCACCAAAGCGAAAGCCCTCCGCCACTTGGCTGCGCCTAGAAATCCTGTCCATAAAAATTATGAACAGAACCGGAGACAAAGGGCAGCCCTGGCGGAGCCCATCACCCACCGGGAACGAGTCCGACTTATTGCCGGCAATGCGAACCAAGCTCTTGCAACGGTTGTATAGGGATTGAATGGCCCGTAGCAATGGGCCAGACACCCCATACTCCCGCAACACCTCCCACAGGACACCCCGAGGGACACGGTCGAATGCCTTCTCCAGGTCCACAAAACACATGTAGACTGGTTGGGCAAACTCCCATGCACCCTCAAGTATCCTGGAGAGGATAAAGAGCTGGTCCAGTGTTCCGCGACCAGGACGAAAACCGCATTGTTCCTCCTGTATCCGAGGTTCGACTAGCGGACGAACTCTCCTCTCCAGCACCCTGGCATAGACTTTCCCAGGGAGGCTGAGGAGTGTGATCCCCCTGTAGTTGGAACACACCCTCCGGTCCCCCTTCTTAAAGATGGGGACCACCACCCCGGTCTGCCAGTCCACAGGCACTGCCCCTGATCTCCACGCAACATTGCAGAGACGTGTCAACCAAGACAGCCCTACAACGTCCAGCGCCTTCAGGAACTCGGGGCGGACCTCATCAACACCAGGGGCTCTGCCACCAAGGAGTTGTTTAACTGCCTCAGTGACCTCGCCCCCGGAAATTGGCGGGTCATACCCCTCATCCCCAGACTCTGCTTCCTCCTCGGAAGACGTGTCAGTGGGATTAAGGAGGTCCTCGAAGTATTCCTTCCACCGCCCGACAATTTTCTCAGTCGACGTCAACAGCGCTCCGCCAGCACTATACACAGCGCAGGTAGAGCACCGCTTTCCCCTCCTGAGACGCCTGACGGTTTGCCAGAATCTCTTCGAGGCAGTCCGAAAGTCTTTTTCCATGGCCTCCCCGAACTCCTCCCACACCCGAGTTTTTGCTTCAGCCACTGCCCGAGCCGCATTCCGCTTGGCCTGTCGATACCTGTCGGCTGCCTCCGGAGTCCCACAGGCTAACCAAGCCCGATAGGCCTCCTTCTTCAGCCTGGTGGCTCCCTTCACCTCTGGTGTCCACCATTTGGTTCGGGGATTACCACCACGGCAGGCACCAACCACCTTGCGGCCGCAGCTCAATGCAGCAGCTTCGGCAATGGAGACGCTGAACATGGTCCATTCGGACTCAATGTCCCCAGTCTCCCTCGGAATGCTGTTGAAGCTCTGCCGGAGGTGTGCGTTGAAGATCTCGCGGACTGGGGCCTCTGCTAGACGTTCCCAGCACACCCTCACTACGCGTTTAGGTGCACCAGGTCTGTCCAGCGTCCTCCCCCGCCACCTGATCCAACTCACCACCAGGTGGTGATCAGTTGACAGCTCAGCCCCTCTCTTTACCCGAGTGTCCAGAACATATGGTCGCAGGTCTGGTGATACGATTACAAAATCGATCATCGACCTACGGCCTAGAGCATCCTGGTGCCACGTGCACTTATGAACACTCTTATGTTCGAACAGGGTGTTCGTTATGGCCAAACTGTGATTAGCACAGAAGTCCAATAACAAAGCACCGCTCGGGTTCAGATCAGGGAGGCCGTTCCTCCCAATCACGCCCCTCCAGGTCTCGCTGTCGTTACCCACGTGAGCATTGAAGTCTCCCAGCAGGACAACAGAGTCTCCAGGTGGAGCACCTTCCAGCACCCCCCCCAGGGACTCTAAGAAGGCTGGGTACTCCGAACTGCCACCCGGCGCATAAGCGCAGATGACAGTCAGGACCCGTTCCCCGACCCTAAGGCGCAGGGAGCAAACCCTCTCGTCCACCGGGAAAAACCCCAACGTACCGGCAGCAAGCCGAGGGGATATAAGAATACCCACCCCAGCCCGCCGCCTCTCACCAGGGGCAACTCCAGACTGAGACAGAGTCCAGCCCCTCTCCAGGAGACTGGTTCCAGAGCCCAGACAATGCGTAGAGGTGAGCCCAACTATATCTAGCCGGTACCTCTCACTGTAGTGGCTATATTAATTTCTTCTTTCTCTACGGACGGACAAGCGCCTGTTTTATGCGTTGTCATTAGCAACAACGACGGTAACACAATCCCGTGTCCGCTTGTTTATGTTTCACATAAACCTTTCACAATAAAGCTCAAGATCCTGTTGAGACTTTTCAAAATAAACTGAATCACGTGAAAGAGCAGATTATTTACGGATGAGAATTAAATTAAAAAGAGCCGCCAGGTGCTAAAAAATAAACCTTAGACTCAAACGTTAGAACAGGCTTTTCCCCGCAGCACGCCGTGTAATAAATACTCACAAAGAAAACGGCGGCCTTTACAACTTATGTCTAAAAATGTGTAGTTTCATGCATCGGTTAAAACACTCGACTCCAGCAACATGACGCGCAGCTGGAAACACTTCCCGCAAGTTGAGCTGCCCGAGATTCACAGAATTTACAGAAAATGCTACGTTTTTGTGATTTATATCGTTATCGGACGATAGAATTCTTATATCGGGATATGAGATTTTGTTCATATCGCACAGCCCTAGTCAGGGCCAATAATATCAACAAAAAAAGATTCGAAGTGAGCTGTACTAAAGGACTCTGCACTAGAGGATGGTCACTGTGACTTGTAAACTGGAGTCATCATGTGAGATCTCATCATGTTTTAGAAAGAAAAATCAATGTTTAAATGGTGTGTCTATGTGTGCTACTTGGTTCCTGTGCAGAATAAAAATTACACCGCGACTGACTAAATAAAATACAATAAACGAAACATATGTTGTTATGAAAAGTTAGTTAAAAGACATTTCCCAACTTCTGTGGGCACATAAAAAACCCCAAGTGGCCTCACGTCAGAGGATAACATCTACCTTATGGACAGCACAGAACAATGAAACTAAAGTCACATATAGATACATATGTCTCTTTGAATCTGCAAAAAATGCTTTAGTCAACAATCCTATTAAAATAAAAACTGTTCAATCGACACAAATAAATGTACAGGAAAAAAAAGCAGCCATGCACAGAAGAGAGAATTTAAATATAAAGTGAGAAGGGTAAAACAAGGTGGAGAAAAAGAGCAGATAGTTGTTTGAAAGCGCTTTCTTTCTCCTTTCCACCCTTCCTGCCACCTCCTCATCCGCTCATGGGGGCCTCTTTCTGAACAATCCAACACGGGGCTTTCATCGTTCCTTTGAAATGGTCCACGTTCAGCTCTCCAGCATATGTCTGCTCTTTTAAAATAACAATGGCTGCCGGTTGGATTGAGGGAATGATCCACCTGCTCCGGCATTCTGTTACAGTCGACCAAAAACCAAAAAACACCAAGGACTCGCAGTCTTTGAAAAGTAACTCAGACTTTTTTCCTTTTCATACAGCAAATATTGTGGAGAAAATAAAGATCTCTGCAGGCAGAAACTGGACTCTCCCCTTTAGACATCTTTGCTCTCTCCGAGCTACAGATTAGCTATTAAAACGGAAAGTTATACAAGTCTTGATTGGGAGAAATTTAAAGGGTAATGCTTAGGATGATGAGCACCTCATCCATTGACCGTGACTCCAAAGGAACCTCTAACCTATTTTATTCCACTGTCCACAGCCGCCTTCTTCAAATCACTACCACAGACAATGTAAGTCGAGCAGAAATTGGATGCTACTGAGCATTAAACTATTAAACTAAACTACACAAACTCACAGCCGTGCACACACACATACACTCTACAAAGTTTGGTCAGTGCTGGAAAAGTTGTATGAAGAATGCTAATTAGCTGAACAGGCTTTGAATGCGTCTGGCCATGCGTAGGCCAAAAAGAACCCTGGGACACAGAAACACAGCAGAACTGGCACTGGAAACAAACAGAGGAAAAATGAGGGAGGGAGGGATGGAGGGAAGAAGCGTGGCAGGGAGGGAGGGACAGAGAGAAACAAATATCTGATATCATCTAGAGGCTGCTCTGTACACATTTACTCAAAAAAGAAACATGAAAAAAAATTTCAGAAAAAAGAAAAAAAGGTGGGAGGGAGCGGAGAAGAAGTGAGAGAGGGGGGGAACGGATGGATGGAAGGACAAACGGATGGACAGAGAGGCGGGATTTGGAGAGCAAGAAAGCTAATTATCCAGCTCGTCTGTTGAGTTGCACGGGGAGAGGAAGTGATGCGAGCTACTAAAGGACGTCCACCCCTCTATCCCCTCCCCATCCACAGTTTCCTGCTGTGCTCTGATGTCAGCTCTCTTTAGACAACATGTGTGCTGTCGACACGCGCCAGCAAAAAAACTCTTTGTTTACCCCCCCCCCCCCACCTACACCGCCACCACCCCTCCCTCCCTCTATACCCTCCATCTTTGTTCTGCGTACCAGCAGGCTCCCGGGTTGTTGAAGGGAACCACAGGTAAATAAAAAGATAGGGGAAGGGAGGGAGGGGAGGGAGAGTGGCTGAGGGTGGGTGGTGGGTTATGGGGGGGGGGGGGGGGGGGGGGGGGGGGGGATATCCAGATGGTGCAACAGATGTGCTAGCAGCAGCAGCTCTGCTGTGCAGACAGACAGGGAGCTCTGAGCTGGGTCTCCCTGCTCTGCTCCCATCACCTTCCCTCTGCTCTGCCCCTCTTCTCTCTATTCTCCTCTTAAGGCTTCTGTTTGGCTCTTTCTGCTCTGTTCTGCACTTCTGAGGTCACTTCAGCCATGTTTTGTACAGTTCAGATGAATTGCTCTCCTCTCTGTGCCGTCATGGCGGGGACGAGGGGGCACAGAAAGAAGAAAGACATCCTTCAACTGGATGATGCAAGTTCAAGACCTTGTTTGAACAAAGATCCGCCATGCTGAATTGCCCTTGAGGAGGAGAGTGAAAATCATCCAGCTCAATGGATGTGAATGTGTAGCTGACCCTGGTCATCTCTGCCGTTTTGCCTCTTGTTGTTCTGGATATTTGACTCTAATTGCTCTGTCCCATTCAGTCCTGCTGCGTTCTGTAGTCTTGTTTGTCTCGACCGTACACCGACCTCTCCTCTGTGTTAGAACTGACGTGCCTGTGTACTGCGGGGTACTGCAGTAAACCTAGCTGCGATGCAAATCGGAGAACAGACGGCTGCGTAGCCATGTACAGTTTCACAAGTGTGTGCAGGCCTTCGCTGAAAACTTTTTAAACGATGAACCTGCTCTATCAGCATCGACGAACTCAGATTTCTTTATTCACATGTTGTACATATAACATTTAAAGATTCATTAGATCCTGACACTGTCTTTTCTTTTCGGTCTCCTTACTCTGAAGCATAAAACAGAATAAGAAACATTACAAGATTCCTTCTGCTAATATTTTTTTTAAATGTTTTAAAAATTATAAATACAAATTGCATTAAAAAAAACTATTGTAAAACAGTTTGTTGTAAGCTTCATAATGTTCAATGGTTTTTACGTTACAATACAAATTGCTTTAAGAAGCTTTATCATGCTTTGCTCGTCCAAGTTTTCCAGAAAGCATTTAAACTGCGGCATCGAGCTGTGGTGCAGTCTGTAAGTATTACGACAGCATGACTCTGAACGACAGGTTCTGTGGTGACTAAAATGCCGATGGGGAAGAAAGGAGGGGCTTCTTCTTTTGAAGAACTGACCTGTCCTGATGTGAGCCAAAAATGGCTGACTAAGTCAGAGAGGTGAAAAGAGGACATTGTGACCTACGCCACAAGTCAAAAGCACGAAGACAAACCCGTTGTCACTGCTGTGGATTGAAGCACTGACCTCTCTGCAGGTGTTCGGCTTCTGCTTGCTGCAGCATCACAGTTAGCTCTCGCTCCCTTTCCCGAGCTGAAAGAGTCACCGATGCCATTTCCTCTTCGTGAGCCCGGTCTGCACCCTCTCTGTCCTGTCTGAGGAGAAAAAACAAGAAGTTAAAGAAAAAAAAAGAAGAAGAAGAATCAGTGAAAGAAAATGTGTTTTCACTATTTCTACACACTTTCTAGTTTCTGGCACATCATATAAAAGTGCACTGCAAAAAATACACGCACAGCGGCCCATTGGTAGAACCCTAAAGACTAGATGACAGTGTTCCGATTCCTCCATAGCTGCTGTGTACACATGCACAGCATCGCATGTGAAAAGGAAAATAATGTGAAAAGTCTCCACAGCCACTCGCTGACATTCTGTGGCATCTTACTCATCACACTCTGCGGGTGATGGTGCATGAAAAAGGTTTCACTCTGAAGCATTTCAAGCACAATCTTTGTTTTTAGGTAGGAATTTGTGTTTTATGGCTAAAAACTGCAGAAATAATGGGTCTAATGTTTTACTCCTGCAACATAATGCAGACGACAATTTGTACACTTAGATCAAGTTCAAGTCTGTGCATTAACAGACATGTCAATCAGTGCATTTAAGTGGCTTCTGGTTACTAAGGAGATTAGTTTGTTGACACACCGAGAAAGAAATTTCTTGCGTGCAATCTGCTCTGGAAGGAGTACGTTAAATAACTGCACTCAAACTGAGACGTGGAAACTAGGCGTTAAGTTAAATGTCAGATCATCTTCATTACTGTTGATGTTTCAGACTTCCCACGCGTCCAGTAACAAATGCACAAAGGCTTACGATGTAATCGGGGTCATTTATCAAGTGAATCCCAGCAACCTGACAAGAATCCACCAGGTCGTATCTGCAGCCGTTTCTATAAAAAGAAAACGTTATGCGTCTGTGTCTATGTGTGTGTGTGTGTGTGTGTGTGTGAATGATGTCAGACAGGCTTTTTGCTAAAACCAAGGTGAGAGAGGGAGCAGGAGGAGAGCACATACTGTACAACATGAGAAAGAAAGGAAGGGCAGAAAGGACGATGACAGAAAAGACTTGGAGGGGGTCGAAGGGTAAATGTGTCAGGCCACTGTCAGCTTAGAGACCCCTGAGTGATACAGCAGCTGTCTCATTCACACAACACTCGAATAAACTGCCATCCCGCGCATTTTGATACAAGGTAAATCACTGTGATATATGCTACACTAATGCTGAGGACACACAACAGTGAGTCAGCTGATCTGTCATCTCTGTAAGTACGTGAAGGAGTCAAATAACTTTAAACTGCATTCAGATTTGTGTCAGTATCAGAATAGAATAGAACAGGTACGATTCAAGCTGAGGTGCTTCTGGCTTTGAACAGCGGCACATTTTGTTCCTGTCTGAACCAAACTTTCTATCTCAACTAAGTCCAAACGTACCCAAACAACAGAGAGACAGACAAAGAAGGAAAGAAAAGAAAAACTACAAAGAGCGGAAAAAAACGAACAAATAAACAGAACTCTTCCTGAAGTCCAAAGGCGCTAATGAAGAGAGAATTCTCCAGTTTAAGTGAAAACTTTTCTCCCCTACAGCGCTTGGCCTGCATCTCTAAAGTGACCGCGTCTGTCTGTTCCTTCGTGTGTGTGTGTGTTCTCCTGCTGTCCTGCTGTCTGGGGTGTGAAAGCGGGTGGCGGGTGTGCAGGGGACACAAGGAGACTGTGTGTGTCTGTACGCGTATGAGTGTGTGTGTGAGTGAATGAACCCCCGCTGGGCTTGAACAGCAGCCTGAGCCACCAAAGCGCACACCAGGGCTCAGCGGGAGATGGCGGGCAGGCGTTGCCAGCCATTTGGTCCTGCAAGAGGTTCCAGGGGGCCGTGTGTATTTGTGTATTTCTATGAGTGTGCGTTTGTGTGCGATTGGGACGGGGGGTGGTGGTGGTGGGGGCTCACACCAGACCTGTTTACCCACCAATTAGCATCAGACAGATCGCCAGAAAGTTCCAGCAGTCAGCAATAGAGTGGTGGTGAGGAAGAGGAGGGTGATAAAAAACTGAGGAGAGGAAATCAAAAGACAGAGAGCTTCACATTTGGCATCTGCTTGGTCGTGCTGATTTACAGAACCGAACCTCAGAAGTACGACCTAGTTAAGGACAGAGAATTGAACAAGCGGACTGGAAGCTTTCGTTCCTGGGTGAAGAAACCCCAAAGAAGTGCGCTGAGTTTAGGTTTCGGTTCGATAAGTTGGGTACGAGCACTTGTATCTCTGTGACAAGAGCCTGAATGCCTCACCAAAGATCAAACTGGAGCTGGCAGATCAAACTTTTGCGGTTGTTTCTCCCCTGCGCCATTTTGTACCTCTAATCCAGTGCAACATGTTTACTTGCAAAATGCTGTCACAAAATGGCTGCTGTTGAGCACTATCAAATTAAAGCATAAAAAAGAGAAAGCGAAGGCGAGGTATCAGCGAAAAGCCAAGCCCTGGAGCAAGCATAAGGAGTGACGGGTAGAGCAGAGGCTGAATATGTGGGGCTGGAGCTGTAGAATTCTCCTTGGGCATTAATCTGCCTTCCAGTTAATTGGTGAATGGGCTCTGGGATGCTGCCTGTGGCAGGAACTCTTGTTTGGGCCTAGGAGGCAATAGACTGACTGTTCAGTTAGCAGATAGCTGGGCCTGTTTGTATATGCCTGGCCTGATGCACAGTAGGACAGCTTGATAAGTATGGCGAGAGCTGCATGGGCCAGGGGCCTAAGGTAGGCTGGAATGGCTCTGGGGCTGCGTCCAGGTACAGTGGCTGCTGGGTAAGTGGGAGGTGGCAGAGGCGGTGGCTGGCTGACTAGCTGGCTGGAGTGGTGAGGAAGAAGAGGGAGCCCAGTCCACACTGCCTGCTTAAGTGGGCACTATTCAAGCTGTTGCCCATTAGATGTGGGGTGCCAGGGCCTGACCAAGCGCGGAGTTTGCAGCACCCCATGGTGCAGCCGGCATCCCACGCCAGAACCACCAAATGCCGTGGTTTATCACAGAACGAGCACAAATTGGAGTCAGACGGTGGACTTGGAGGAATTGGAGACATTCGCTAACGCCAGACACAACTGACCGCTGTTCTGACTAAAGTAAAAACAGAATCAACTCTCCACTATATAACTCACATACATATACATGCATATTTAAAGCATAAAAATACGAACACACACACACACACACACACACACACAGATGGGGAAAACAATAATTTAGTTTATATTTTGCTGTAATTTCAAATCCTTAAAAAGCAGTCACAAGACTGATGAAGGAAAAACTGGAGCTACTTATTCAACGCACTGCGACGTAAAGAAAGTGTAAAATATTGACGTGTATCGTATATTAATTATCTACATAAAAACAAGCGATAAGCTAAAAAGAACAATTCCTCAAATGAATGAATATTCAGATTTATGCTCTGCAATAGTTATGTGGTGCAAAATAACAGGTGTGAAATTAACATACAGGTGAACAGACTGCGAACTGAGCCTATAGCAAAAAACATGTGAAGACGCAGGCTTTGTTTGCAACAAAAAGGACTGAATGTTGCAGGTACTGATGATCCCTGCAAAGAGTTGAAGAATCAAGACAAAGACAAATAATAGCATTTCTACTGCGCAGGTAAAATACCTACGAGAGCCCAGAACCAGAAGATGCTATCAATTATGGAATTAGCGGTTCAATGTAACATTTTAATTGCAGATTTACAGATTTACGTAATTCACATGCAACTAGGATGTCATTATAGAATAAACAATAAAACACACTGATTTCTGAATTAGATTTTTAAGCACCTATAACATTAATTAAAGGAAAATGTCGGCACTCCCTGCCACTGATTCATCGAGTCTCTTTAACTCTTCTGGGTCCCTCCAATTATCATCTCTTTATGATGCAATCTCTCACAGGTCCTCAAAAGGATTAACTGAGGTGGCCCTAACACCTTTTTTTCCAATTTACAGCCTGTACAGTGACCCTTGGATAGGGAGCACTGCCATCTTTGAAGAGACCTCCCTCACCAGAATAGAAACGTTACATTTAGGAGATAGTTTCTTTCATTTTAAGGCCACAAATGAAGTCAAATCACCCTAGCAAAACACAGCATACCAGATCTAGGTCAGGTTTTTCCCTTTATTTTGCCTCTTATATGAACATAGCTATAAAAAACCCACAGTTAATTTCCACCCCATTTATCGAGTCAGTAAGATTTTACTGAAATAAACTCATAGTATACTATAAAATGACAACTGTTAATTATTTGCTCTCCAACCGCTCAAAACGGTGACACTCGTGATGATTCACTCTGGTGGAGGAATTCCAGTAGATACACGGTTATTTATGATAGACTGCATCAATCAGACTATATTAATATTCAACAGTTTGATACGCAAGACTACAAAGATGATTTCTGCTTATGTGCGAGTGCGATGTTTATGTGTGCGACAGAGAGACGGTGAGCGAGCGGCCTCGTGTAGGCCCGTCTAACCGGTAACTGCCAACAATCGATGAGCGCGATACAGAGAAAATAATGTGACATATTGAACATTTGCAGCGCTGCGTATCGGTGATGTCGCACACAATAAACATCTGAATTGTTCCGTGTGGCAGACCACGCAGAGTGTCACACGATTTCCTGTCACACGCACCTCAATGTGTTTTAGCACATTTTTATTAAACCTCTGGGTGATGCAAGTCAATCACTCTGCTCCCACATTTTTCCTTGCGGCACCCCTCCCTTCATCTTGCTGTCCGACTCCGTGAAGCAAGCACATCCAACACAGAGGCGGCCTGATGCAGCCTCACTGCTTCTTTACTCTGCACCCAGCCTTATATATATATATATATAGATATATCTATATATCTATATATATATAGATATCCGTCCATCTATCTGTCCAGAGCATTCTCATCTCTGCTCCGATCCTTTTTTTTCCTCCCGTTCCCATCTCTCCCTCCTCCTTCCTCTTTTCCCTCCCACCCTTTTTTTCCTGTAACTAAACTGGCTGTGTCTCTCTCCATCTGCTGGTTCTTCCTTCAGCGGCCCTGCACCTGTTCACACCTCCTCTCCTGTTGGCCACCTCTTCTCTCTTCTCCCCTCTCTCTCCCCCCCCTTTATCTCTCTCTTTTTCTCTTTCTCTCTCCCTCCCTCCCTCTCTCTCCGCTCGGTGCGATGCTGCCAGGCCCATTCCTGGCTCAGTTAGCCTCTCTGTCATTCAATCCATCTGTCGGCAAGTCAACTTTGTTTACAGCGGGCGGCCCAAGCCTCTTTTCTTCTTCAAGGAACACTAAAGCCCCCCCGCCGACACCAAGGTCAGTGGTTAGCAAATCGTGCCCGAAAAGCAGAAAGCTGCAACTGTTAAAAGTAGCGCAAAAAAAAATAAAAAAATTTATATACCCCCTCGCCTCCCAAACTGTAACACACATATGCAAAAGTATGCACAAAAAAAAGTGTGCAATTTCGCTCATCTGAAAAGCTGTTTAATCTCCCATGCATATGAATAAATGTATGCATATACACACAGACGGCTACAAATAGACACGACCCTGCAGAAACAAACATTTGCTGTTACAGCACACATTCCCTCAGAGAAAAAAACCCAGCTCTAGATTGAAGCAATTAGTGGCTGATTGGCCTCTGTCATCATCTATCTGCTCACAAAACAGAGCGAGAGAAGTTTAAAAATCTTAATTGGCACAGATGACTGATGGTCTTAACACAAGAAAAGCGGCCTGGCAGCGCAGGCATCTGTGATTTTTAAAAATAAACACACAGCATACGTACAATATGCTCTCATATTGACCCAATCCAGAAACCAAAGACCTAACGTCAGTGTCAAATCTGTGCCCCGCAGAAATAGTTGTGGGTAGCATATGTGGCAGTGCTCGAGGTCAAATCTATTTTAGCAGAAAAGGTAAACGACTGCCTAAAATTAATTATTTCAACCAGGCTACCTCTCATTAGGCATCTTTTAAAGTGTATGTCTAATACCTGTTGTGTGAATTTTATGGGACAAATATAATAAGAAAAGGTTCTGGTTAATTACCCAAATAAACAGAAAGAAATCTGTGATTACAACTGTCTTAATGTTAAATGCTTAACTTACATGCAATGCAACAAAAAAAGAGAGAGAGAAAAGAGAGAGGAAAGAGTGAGAAAGGTACTTATACTACAAGTCCAAATCTTGTGTACTACAGCAAATTTATCTCTGGTGGCGTGAGCACCGTCTACCTGTGACGGAATTCACTTCTTACTGGAGACATGCATGATGTTATTTAAAACACCCACCAGCCTTCACAGTGGGTCGTGTGCTTGGAGGTAACAGGCTCAAAGGACTATGCACCACCTTTCTCTCCTTATGCACCCAAATCATCGTCAGTGAATTCAATCATCTCCTTACTTTCATACCTCGTGTCTCTGACAACGTCTCTCCTCTCCCCTGGGCTTTATAATCAGATGTGTCTTTACCAAGTAGCAACCACTAGAGTTGCCAGAAACTGCAGTTCCCCTGGTGGCCACTTGAGGCTGCCTAAGAAAGTCGAACAAATTCCCAGAGCCCCCTCTTCTTAAAATACTTTACAGTTATTTTTTTTTTTTTCCTTTTTGAATTCTTCAGAACGACTTTTAAAGTTTAAATTTTCATACATTTTGCATCTGGAGTGGTTGCATTGATTAACTGTCCCGGCACAGGGAGCTGTAGCCGGGCAGGATTTGCTAGGCTTCACCTCTGCTAACTGGTATCACTGATTGCTGCCGATGCAATCCTTAATGCAATTATCTGACAAATAATACAGCTTGCTGTGTACAGACTATCCAAGAAGTTGTGCTTTGGTGAGTGAAAATTATTAGTACCTTATCATTAGTCATTACGTACTTAGTACTAATTAGCAGATGTTTGTCGGTACATTGCACCTGTTCAGTTTATTAATACAGCTTGCAAAACAAGCTTCCAACTTGTCCAGATATGGTTTTATGGTAAAAAAAATAAAAAATAAAATAAAATAAAACTAAATAAATAAATAATGTGCTGCCAAAGACAGCAAATCTTGAGGCTTCAGAATACAGAAATCAGAAAACTATGCGTGATGTCACAGTCTATGGTCTCAACTAGATCACTTTGTTTGTCAGGATCAGGTCAAGGCGTCTTTAACCTGGCTCGCACGGCACTTTGTTTGGAACGAGCAGCACATCAACATACACTGCAGGGAAATTATATTAATTCACTTGAAATGTAGCTGCAAGTGCCAATGAAGAGGCCTAGCAGTTACAGAGTTGTCACCATGGAGAGTTGATTGGATCATGTTAAAAGTATGGCTGTAAGTACCAATAGCAAAAAGCTTTTTCACTCATTAAAGTGGCCAAAGTGGTCAAATAATGCAATTTTTTATATTACCTCAGGAAGGGGAGAAATCGTCCTTCTTCATGTTTTTTCTGCTAGTTCTGCTGCTGGTGTCATGTATAGACACCAAAGTGGACAGCACTCCTTCATGGGCTTCTCCTATTAGTGCTTATAGCCACACTGATCAGATTTCTTATTTTGTTTTGGGGTTTTATCAGCTTTGCCTGATTTGATCTCTCAGATCTAGCTTGCAGGAGTAGATCCTTCTGTCTTCTCCCAGTATATAATTATTATTACTTTCCTATGCCGTCTGAACTCTTTGACACTCTTCCCTTTCAGTATTTGTCCTGCTGTATCTTCCATCGCCACTTAGCTGCTACCTTGCTCCAATCTTATCTTTCATCCTTCTGTTCCTTACTGCTCTTTGTGATCAACTCCCAGTACAATCTGCTGAGGGCAGCACTGGCCCACTACCTACGTGGCACCGGTTGGCACTGCTGTGTCCACCCAGGGTAACAGAGAGAAGCTGATGGAACGAAGGCAAAAGAAGGGGAAAAAAACTGAACAAAAAGCAGCTATGCAGAAAAAAAAAAGAGGATGAAACGACAAAAGGATAGATCAATCAGGTAAAAGAGAATGAGAGAGGTAAAAGAGAAAGGGGGGGGGGGGGGGGCAGAGAGAGGTTCTGTCATGTTGGATGAAAGCTGTGCCTACTGGGTAGTGGGCACTGGGTAGCGCCACTGATCCTGCCACCCTCACAGCAGGGGTGTGCAAAGGCACAAAAGTTGAACAGATGACACGGTCACACAAAAACAACACACACTTTTAAACACAGATTTCAAAATCGACCTGCACTGGATCTTCAGCACAATCCTCTAAAACGTATAGAGCTACTGGTAAACCCTTCTCACCATACCTATTTAGAAAGATATGCAAAAGATGAGTACAGAATGAGGTGAAGGGTGGATGGTGGATGGATGGCAGGGGGCTGGTACTCCCTTTCGTTTTGTCCTCTAGCAGTAGTGTGTGTATGTAGGCCAGTGTCCCAGGGCACACTTGGCTGGGGTGGCAACAGTTGTAGCCGACAGATTTGCCTCCATCTTGCCTGAGGTCTCACAGTCAGCGATCTGTCTTTTCTATCCATTCTCAGCCTCGCCGGATGGATAGATTACAGTCCTGCTTAACAATCTTCATACTTACAGTAATGAGTGTGAATATTCTCTGGTGAATTTATAGCATCTACATTTTAACTGCGAAAGACATAAATAAGCTCCTGAGTTAAGAGTGAGAAGGACAGTATACCATGGCTGCACATTATCAGTTATCAGCCATAACATATAACATGTTTATATATAATACTTAGGTTGCGAATACTAGTGAGAAATGCGTGCACTGGCTGAGAACCTAACAAGAATGAATTCTCTCTGTATTGCAATTCTGTAATGCTCAAACTACTGTGTTTCCCCACATAAACTATCCACACTTGCACCTAACTGGAAAACTGTTTTAAACCTACATGCATGATGAAAATAATAGTATTTAATCGTATAAAATCACTGCAGAATACAATCGCAGCACATGAAACACATGTTTAAGGGATCAGGGAGTACCTGGTAAGGCCAAAGCCATAAAGTCATATGTACTAATGCAGTAGTAATGCTGTTCTAAGAACCATCTTAGATCTATTACCTGATAGTCAGATGCCTCAAGTCTGGTAAATTTCCTTTAATGTTATCCACACTCAGGTAGAATAAAGGGAAAAGACTCATAAGCAGAGCATAAGAACCACCAATATAGAAAGAAGATACATTTATTAAGATCAAGGGTGAAAACGAAATATGTTAGTGACTTTATGCATGATTTCAAAAGGCATTCAGACACTGACCTACTTCATGAAGTCAATAAACATCAACATAACAGACATGTTCCTGCTCAAGGGGTCACATTTTTATACGTATAGTGCCAATTCCATTAAAACTGTACAAAAATGGTTTCAGTATAAATTTGCTAGTATTTTAATAACTGTTTCATGGCAAATTAACATAACCTTTGAACAGTTAGCCAAAGAAATACAGCAGTGACAGGAAGATCAAAGGAGACAGTTAAAAAAGCTAAAACGAAGACACAAACAAGTAGGTCTCAACAGATTGAGCGAGAGAGGCAGGAAGAGTGCAAGAGAGAGAGGCGAGGAGGCACGATGGCAGAGAGGGCACTCCGACAGCGAGGAGAGAAGAACACGGCAAGGTCTCGTCACCGGGCCAACGGGCCCACCACTGTCAACATCATGGCACTCTGTGGTACACACACAAACACACACACGCACACACGGCTGGCCGACGGCCCTCCCAGCTGCCCTATCCGTAACTGTCTGATTAGTTGTGCTAAGCAGCCCCTCCCCTGCCAACCATGGTGCCATCTGCTACCCAACAACATGGCCGCCGACCAGACAAGCACACACACACACAAACACACACACACAGAAACACACACACACAGAAACACACAGCGAGTCTCATACCTGGCACTGCACTGCTGCTGTCACACAGAGACACACACATCAAACTTCACAGACACAGGTGTAGCCCAAAGGTATCAACACATAACATTCACACACAGGCGTGCACGCACGCTCGTCTAATTGCACGCTCGCAAACAAGTCAATACAGTTCACGAAACAAGAATACTCCAAGCATGTGCGCACACACAAGAATACATGCACACAGTTGCCTTAGAGGCAGAGTGCATTCATGTTCGTGGTGACAGTGGTTAGACACTCTTAATGCCAGGTAGAAAGAGTGATGCTGTGCTCAAGTGGTGTGTGTGTGTGTGTGTGTGTGTGTGTGCTCGCTGGCAGCGCTTGAAGGTTCATTATGGCCCCCGCCTCTCCTGAGCGACTGCAGCCCGCGTGGCGCCCCGGCCCTTTTATTCCGGGCCGTGATTGGACAAGGGCCTCCCGCCGAGTTGGTTTGCAGCAGTTTTGTCGCGCCCAGATTTCACTCGCTGCTCAAAGCGAGCCTCTGGCGGGACGCGGCATCTGCTGCCTCACCTTCCTCATTTACACTTCTCCGCCCTCGCACACACACACACACAGTTCTGTTCACCGCCTTTCCAGACCTTGCTATCACGATGTACAACAGAGGGGAGAAAAAAATAGAACGAGGTAGAGGTACAGAGGGAACGCAGCAGCGTGACGTGTTTAATAGAGTTTGGGGAACTTCATTTATATAAGTCACAGCGGTTGGTCCAGAGTTTTGTCTGCCTAACCCTCTCGCTCTGTGTCTCTTTGCACCCATCTTCTGATTTCAGGGTCACAGAAAGAAGACTGTGGCCTTAAAACACAGAATGTATGCTTCTCTCCTTGCCCGGCCTATAGGGTTGCTTTTGTATTTCCCACACTACCAATTTGGTGCATTCCATCATTTTACAAGTGACTTAAATGTCTCACATTTTTGCATCTCTAATACATCATCTCTTATGCCCTAACCAGATAACAAGACCTGGTCTAGTACCAAATATATATAAGTTTTCTGCAGAAAGCAATGCAGTCATGGCATGCATAACATAGCTACAACAAATACAAGAAAGACTTTAATAAACAACTACACAATCAGAAAATATTAATCAGCCCTTTCACTTTTCTTTCTATTTGTGAAAATATAAAGTGATGCCAAAAGGCAGGAAAGATGTTAGTTCATGCAGTACAAAGTCTACCAAATCTTTTCTATTTACTGCAACTATTTGTTGGTTAAAGCAAGAATACATGGCAGATCAACAATGGTGTCTTCACCTCGCTGTTGGATATGCTCTGAATACATCAGTGAACAGTGAATATGCACCTCTGTATAGCCCCCACCAATGGAAGTGTTTTTCCAAGGTCTCTTAATAAGATTATTTCCAAACCTAAGGCTTTGTGTAAAGTGCCAACAGAAGCTTCAGCCTCATGGCTTACATAGTTAGGTTCATAAATATCTGGACTAGAGATGGTACGATACCACTTTTTTTATGTCCGATACCGATACCGATATCATAAATTTGGATATCGGCCGATACAGATATGAATCTGATATAGTGTGTTTTTTAATCAATAAAACTGTTTTTTTTTTTATATCGTGCTGCATTTTGTATAAGTTCATACTCAAGTTTAAAAACAAACAAACACTAAAGCTATTGTTATACCTGTATGCAAAAAAATACAGTGCACCCAAAATATTTCATAGTTCAGCAATGCTGATCAATCTAATAAACCTACTCCATCCTCCCTATTCTGGTATTTTAAAGAGTAAGCAACCTAACTAATAGGGTTGCAAACTCCCAGCAAAACTAGCTTACTAGGGTGTATTAGACTTAATAGTTACTATATACAGTAATGAACTTCTATGCATTTTACATCAGATTAAAACTTTGGGTGTAAGATTCAGATAATTATTTATTAAAAGCTAGATATTTTAAATGAGAATAAGAAAGAAAAGTATGTCTTTGTGCCCCCTTTTCCCTGTTCATGCCCTATCGGCCCCCCTGGCTAAACTTTGCTAGATCCGCCCCTGCACAGTTACCAGCCATCAGCTGCATAGAAAAAGATCCTGGTGTACAAAGTAATATTAAATACATTCTAACAACAGATTATCAAGCTGTTGTTCAGCCACTGGTTTCCTCTTTCTGGCGCGAAGTGGGCGATAAACAAACAAGAGAGATGGACTCGCGACAGAAAAGCCGATCAGCTGATCATTAATCAGTTTCATGATTTAAGTAACAGCAGGAGAGGGAGGGGGAGAGAAGAGGCAGTCGCTCCATATATCGGTTGTTAAGCATAAAGCTGGAATGCTTTACAAACATTCAGAGATGAACTTATACACTTGCTTTACTTCTCTCTGGGATAACTTCCTCGGAGATAAAATGCCGGTTTGGTAGCGAGGCTCCAAATGCTCAACCAGACCAACCAGCTGACAGGTCTTGCACGTGTATAGGAATTTCTTTTATTTATGTATTAATCACATTATTTTATTGTACAATGCCTTGGTGCCACTGGATTTAAACATGTTCCACACTCATACATTAAGACAAATGGTGGGGGGTGTAGTAAGGAAGTTGGGGGAAGCAGACCACTCCACAAGAAGAGTCTTTTGTCTCTTCCAGAACTCTGAGAGGTAGCAAGGGAGTGTGAACTTTAAGGTGTGAAACAGCTGTGCACTGCCTTTTGTTCCTGAAGAAGATATTTAACTGAGAGCCATGCTAGGCTCAGGGAGACTCTGCTGACTGTCTCCCCGTGGTCATGCAGGCTCTCCACCAACTTGGTTTTCTGTTCTTTGTGTGTTTGGATTAAAGAATGTTAGCTACCGCTCACCGCTCGTCTGCAGGCTTTATTTAATGGAAAACTTCCACAACACACGCCACAGCCGCTCTATCGCGTGACGCATACTGCTTCGACGTGCTACAGTTATGAGCCGAGTTATGCCATGTCGCAAGTTTTGTGAGCTGCTTTTGTGATATTTAATGGATCGGATTAAATTTTTTATTTCTCTCCGATATCCAATCCAGTAATTTAGGTCAGTATCGGACCAATACGATACGTAATATCGGATCGGTCCATCTCTAATCAGAACAGAGACAACCTTTTTCCTAATTTTGGTTCTGTACATTACCACAAAAATTTTTAAATGAAACAACTCAGATGCAGTTGACTTTCAGCTTTGATTCAGTGGGTTGAACACAAAGACCTTTACTGCAGCAGCTTTCAGTTGCTGTTTGTTTGTGGGCCTAAGTTTAGTCTTCAGCAAATGAAATGCATGCTCAGTTGGGTTAAGACCAGATGACTGACTTGGCCATTCAAGAATAATCCACTTACTTGCCTTAATAAACTCCTGGATTGCTTTAGCTGTATGTTTTGGGTCATCATCCATCTGTATTATGAAACGCCATCCAACCAATTTGACTGCATTTACCTGGATTTGAGCAGACAGTATGTCTCTGAACACCTCAGAATTAATTCAGCTTCTTCTGTCCTGTGTCACATCATCATTAAACACTAGTGTCCCAGTGCCACTGGCAGCCATGCACACCAAACCCATCGCACTGCCTCCGCCGTGTGTTACAGATGATGTGGTATGCTTTGGATCATGAGCTGTTCCACACCTTCTCCATAGTTTTTTCTTGTCATTATTCTGGTAGAGGTTGATCTGAAAACCGTGTTCAGTTTTATTAGATGTTTTTCCAATCTAGCTTTTTTATTATGAAGACTTATGAGTGGCTTGCACCTTACAGTGAATCCTCTGTATTTACTTTCATGCAGTCTTCTCTTTATGGTAGACTTTAATACGCCTACATCCAGGAGAGTGTTGTTCACTTGGCTGGGGGTTTCTCTTCACCATGGAAATGATTCTGCAATCATCCACCACTGTTGTCTTCCATAGACGCCCGGGTCTTTTTGTTTTCACCAGTGCTTTCTTTCTTTTTCAGAATGTACTATACCAGCGGTCCCCAACCTTTTTTGCGCCACGGGACAGGGACACCGAGTTAATGATAAAAACGATAACAAAATAACGCTGAAAACTGATAAAAACCCTGAAAACCATACATTTCACACCTTCACCTCAACTCTCGCGGCCCGGTACCAAACGACTCACGGACCGGTACCGGTCCGAGGCCCGGGGGTTGGGGACCACTGTACTAAACTGTAGATTCTGCCACTCCTAATATTGTAGGAATTTCTCTGATGTGTTTTTTTTTCTGTTTTCCCAGTTTAAGAATGGCTTGTTCACCTGCATGGAAAGCTTCTTTGACCGCACGTTGTCTGTTCACAGCAAACTCTTCCACATGGAAGCACCACACTTGAAATCAACTCCAGGCTTTTTATCTGCTCAATTTAAAATGACATAATCAACGAATTGCCCACACGTGCCCATGAAACAGCCTTTGAATCAATTGTCCTATTACTTTTGTTCTCTTTAAAACGAAGGTGGCACAGGTTAAGAGGCTGAAACTCCTAAACCCTCCATCCAATTTGAATGTGGACACCCTCAAATGAAAGCTTAGAGTCTACACATTATATCCATGTACATCATATAACTATAATTGCAATATGTTTTATCAAACAAATTGAAAAAAACAAACTAAACTTGCGTCAGTGTCCCAATATATATGGACCTAACTGTACAAAACTTAGTTCTCAATTCCACCTGCATGCTTGACTTGTGGGATAAGCATCATTTTATCATCATTTTGAAGGTTTCAACCCAAACCAATTTTTCTAGCTAATCCTAATCTAATACTTTTTAAGGGCCTAAACCTCACAAGCAAATGAAGGAGCAAGTTTAAGAGAAGACAAGACATAGCGCCAAGCACAAAGGTCCTAATGGAAGGCAAACTGTGGCCTCCTGGGTCATAAACATTTGACTCTTTCAAATAGGACTGTTAGCATGCAATACTGCTGCAGTGGGTGCACTTAGCACAACTGCCAAAGAACAGATCAGGACACGCTGATCCAAACCCAAAAGACCTTCCTCATCTCACAGCCCGCTCTGCATTATCCAGTATCAACCTTTGGAAACTGTGACCCCAAATGCATAAAGATGAACATTTGCTGATAGGATTTTTAACCAGATATTCACAGATAATCATCACTGCAGATTTTCTCATAAGAGGTTTATTCAGCCTCTTCGACAAATTTGCTGCCAGGACAATTTCAACTGAAGACTCATTCTTCAGGTGTTTGTCACATACAGGCACAGATTATATGGACCAGCATGTTCAGATATTTCCTGGCTGAAGACTCCACACTCAGAAGTTTTAGGTGGAAAAACTGAGCGCAAGTAAACTTATTCACAGAAGCAGTTTGAAGCTCCAGGTCCATCTACATCTCTAAGCAAGCACCCTAATGAACATGGATGCTTGATTTCATGGGGATAACAAAACCGGTGGAAGATCTGGAGCCTCAGACATTCATCTCGGCTCAAACACAATGCAGGCCCACAGGTCTCAACTAACCATGGATACACTAACGCATGCAAACACACATCTCAGTCCTATCTGGCGTGTGTTGAAAGAGAAGTTATGCTGGGCAGTTTTCACTATGGCCTTTGGGATGTGTGATCACAACATGGGGAGAGATGAGGCCGGATGGAGACATGGAAAGAAGAAAAGAAAGAAAGTGAAGAAAGGCAGGAGCAAACAAACAAAACAAACTTAGTAAAGCCCTCTGCTGGGTTGGGGCCGGGACTGGAGAGTGTGTGTGCGCATGTGAGGCGATGTGAACAGAGTGGCGGGGATTAGGACAGATCCTGGGCTGTCCAACTCACAGCTGGCTGATGATCCAATCCTGGAGCACAGCGCAGCGCACCAGCCGCCATGGGACCCCCGGATGCGTGCTTGCATCTGTGTGTGAGCGCGTGTGTTTGCGTCTTTGTGTACAGGCATGTGGGTTAGACTGATGTGAATATCGGCGTGCACGTTTGCAAAGATGCCGTTGTACAAACAAATATGTGTGTGAGTGTGTGTGTCCATATTATATGTATGTGTTTATCAGGAAGGAAGGTAGGGCTATCAGAAATCAAACAGAAGCTGTCTGCGCTTCATGTCCCCCCTGTTTGAAGGCGAGCTGTGATCATTTGCGCCACGAGAGGTGGACCGAATGAAAGAGAGGAGCGAGCAAGTTGCAAAGAGAAAAATCAAAGAGCTGCCTTCGAAGGCTGGCCATATAAATGCCTTCCAGCCTTGCTACCGTGAATCTCACCCTCTCCTCTTACTCTCCAACAACACACACAGACACACACACACACCAACAAAAACACAGCCCAGTAAAGCTACAAAGACTCTTGGATGGCTCTGTAGCGAACAACAGCAGAGGGCATGACTATGAATGAAATACATGTAGCTCTGCATAACCCCTGAAGGCCCACAGATGGACAGAAAGAGAATGACACAGAGCTAGTGAAAGAGCAGAGAGACACAATCGCTTGAGGTTTATTTGTTTCATTTTGAAATGGCAAAAGAAAAAAGCGATGAGGACATGACAAGTAAAAGGGGGGGGAAAAAGAAAAACCAACCATAATGCAGTGCTGAGGAGGGACAAAGGCTTTGACCAAACTTCAACAGGTGTGTACGATGCATGTATGCTACCATCTTTGCATGGATACATTTTTGTGCAGAGCCATTGCACCGCTAAGACTTGGTTTTTACCATCACAAATTTGATGAATCTTTAAGATGTGAGTGAAATATACCATTCTCTAAAGCAGTTAAATCAACAGAGATCCCATATCCATGTATGGATGTTAAGACTTTCCACACTTCTAAGAAAACTGCTTTTTGGAAACAGGCCTGCTGGACAGCTTTCTGTGTGTCCTCGGCAGACTTTTTCCTTCAGAGCTCAGAGTAATGATTAACCAAATATCAAAAGTAATGAGTTGAAACTGCTTTAAAGTGCATCTCAGACGGACAAACCTTTAGTCTGTACAGTCAAACGGTGTTCAACGTTTACTGTAACAGCACAACAACTCGTGGTGGATTGATACCTCTGTGTTAGGAAACTGTAACTGCAGAAACATCTGAAAAACTACCATTTAAACTACGCCTTAACCTGACATGCACCTCCATGGAACTATAACTAGACGTCACATCGACCCAGCCTGCAGCTATTGTGATTGGCCTATTAGGTGTGTTCCTCCTGTGTGTGTTTCTAGCTATTTTTCACTGCAGTTTCTGAATGAATCAGAGAAAGAATAATAATTATCATCTAAACATGAGAAATTACAATCATAGCCTTAATATTAGTACTTACAGATGTGGTCAAATTCTTGAGGGGAGACTGCCAAACTATTGGGAGTGGGAATGTACAAAAAAGGGGGGAAATCTCCCAGGATTTTTGGGTAGCACTGCATTTAAAACACTGAGCCACAACCACAAGATAATAAACACATTGCAGAAGGCCACTTGCATTGGTTACATTGTAGAATCAACAAAGATTTACAGCACAAGTGGAAATCAACTGTCAGCCAGCTGCTATAAAAAGCAACTTTCAGCTGCTGCCTTATTCACAGGAGAGTCGTCATAGCAGGTAGCTCCACAGGTTTCATTGTGTCTCCTTTCAGCGTCAAACCAAGAATCTTTCAGCTGTCAGAAAAATGTGCAAACCACCGCACTATTATGGAACCATCCAAGCTTAAAACCAGGGGCGGTTATGGGTATTAATCATTTTTATACTCTTATACTCTTTTGCCTTTAAATGTGACTAAAGGTGTTACTGTGTGCAAAAAATTAAGACTTCTTCTCATCTAAAACTGTTTAAAAAAAAAGAAGCAGCCATATTAAATCTCTATCAGAAGTGGTTTTCACTGCTAATGACCAAAATTGAATCTGAATGGCTACATGCTTAGCCAAGTCAACAGCTGTCAAACATCTCGTATGCAACTGAGGACAGATAAAACTATAAACTCTCTCATGCACATACAGGCGCACACATGGCAGTAAAATGGTTTCGTCCAGTAGCTCCTCTAGTACAGGTCAAAGTCATCATGTAGCCACATTAATATGCATGTCATTCTCCACAGCTGGCTGCAAAATGCACACACGTGTGCACGCACGCACACACGCTCATTACATCATCTTTTTAAAAAAACAAAAAACACACAGCAGCCAGTCATGAAACCAGTGTGTAAATGCTGGCCAGCTGACAGACAAACACACTTAAACACAGATCAGAGCCAGAAGCAGCAGTGGACACACACACTTAAACCAGACACACATATACACACTTAGATTGCACAAACTTGCATCCCGCAGCCTCCAGCACCACGGGACACCGCCGCCACATCTGTGCCCATCTCAAACACCTCGGCTGTGGGCAGCGGGGGTGAGAGAGTGCCCTGAGCGGCTGGCATTGGCTGGCGTGGCCTTGGCGGTGAATGGTGTGGAAGGAAAAAGCAGCCAGAGGATGACAGGAGGGACAGAGGGAAGAAAAAGACAAGACCGTAGTAAGAAAGGAAAGAAAGAATAACGTCAAAGGAAGGACGGCGATAGGATAACGTTACAGGGGAGATTAGTTTCAATTAAAGAGGAGACAGAAAGGCCAGATAAGGACAAAAGAGCAGGTGGCAGTAAATATGAATCTATGCCCAAATAGGTGGGATGAAATCATAAAGAATATCAGAGGTCTTGATATAGAGATGCTGGAAAAAACAGGACAGAATGGTGCAAAAATAGATAGAAAGATAATGGAGGGGTGCCGGTAGTGCCCGTTGTGAGGACGGGTGCAGGGCACTGGCAGGTGGCACTGAGGCCAGGCTGTCCAGTGACCATCAGCCGCACTGTTGTGTGTGTGTGTGTGTGTGTGTGTGTGCGCCAGGGACAGAAGAAAGGCTCAGGCGCCATTTTGGCTCTGTTGTAGCTGTTGCTGGGTTGGGCACTGGCCTGGTGGCACAGAGTGGGCAGTGTGTGTGTGTGTGTTGTGTTGCATTATGTTGTGGCATGCTTAACAGGATTAGAGGTGACCTAGTGAGGTCCAGTTGGTATCGGGACCATGGCACAGCGGCGCGCATGTGTGTTTATGTGTGTGTGGTTTGTATAATAGGATTAGCTGTTACCTGGTGCGGTACAGTTGGTGTGCTGATCTGAACTGGACTGGACTGGGCTGAGCTGGGCAGGAGCTGGACAGAGGGGAGCACTGTGTGTGTGTGAGTGTGGTGGCATGTATAATAGGATTAGGTACTACCTGGTGAGGTGCAGTTGGCGCTGGGCATTTGCCAGCTGTTCTGCTAGGCTCAGGGCTTCGGCCTGCCATTGGCTCCCATCCTTTTGGACCGCCTCCAGATGCTGCCGACAGCCAACCAGCTCTGAGCTCAGCCTTTCCACTTCCTGTCCCGCAGAGATGGAAGAAGAGAGGAGGTGAGGAAATCTTTCACAACAACCCACCCTGTGCCCTCAGATGAACGAAACATTAAAGCCTGGTTACAATAACATGTAAAAACTGAGCAGGACAAAAAAAAGACGTCAGGTTTGATCTTCTGAACCTCAAAATGGAAACACAGAATATCCTGCATTCATTATTTAAATTTAAAGGGACAGTTCACCCCAAAAATCAATCAGAACCTTTAATGCCATTTAGTCATATAGATTGTTTTGGTGCGTCTTGTCCAGTTTTTGAGGTGTGTAGCAATGTCTGACTTCTTTTATGGCATTTGCCTTGTGGTGCTCAAAGCACACGAAATACACTTAAAAGACATAAAATATATTTCTAGAAATCATGACAGAGTTATCCCAAACTACTACCAATACTTCCTCGTGTAGAGTGGTGCGTCTGTCAGCTTTCTTTTACTAGCCAGGTCATGACTTCTTTAAAGAGAAGTTAATGCCAATGCCGTGGGGCTTTGAGCACCACAAGGAAAATGTCATTTAGCTGTATTATATTCAAAAGAAGGCTGTCATTTCTACAGTGGAAAAGTTCACACCAAAACAATCTCTATCGCTTAATATCACTAAAGGCTGAAGGAAAAGTATGCAAATTTGATTTTGGTGTGAACTGTTCCTTTAACAGTTTGGATAATTGATGCTTGTGCAAATAACTTGAGAATAATTTGGAAAATTTGAGTTTTAATACTCATTTTGCTTGCTATGCTTCATTGCAGACCCTCAAAAAAAGAAAAATAAAGACTATTTATGAAACAATCAACTCTACAAAATACTGGGTCAGTAGCCGACTTAAACAAATATCAAATAAATCCTAACTAATCAATACATCGGCACATACCTGTGCTGCCTTTTCCATCCGTCTGCTGGTCTTGGCGTTGAGCTCTCTGAGCTCTCGTTCAGCCTCCTGTTTCTTCAGCGCGGCCTGGCTGAGCTGATATCTCAGATCCACACATACCTATAGAGGAATAGTCCTCATTAAACAAAGGCAGTCTTTTAATTAACAAGTATGTCACATTCAATGCTTCATCATTTATTGATTTTCTTTTTATTGTCCTATCATGTCCTTACTTTGAAAATCACCCATCTAAATCATCAGACTGTCTCGTTCCCAGGCTCAATGTTTTTACACTCGTGTATTTGACTAGTTTCACATTTCATCATCCCTAAAAGCACCTACTAATTCAGTCTTTCACCAAAAATATAAAAGCACTGTGATGTTTAAGCTCCAATCCTCACCTAGAAGGATTAAGAAACAAACACAAATAAGACGCATTTGAAAAGTTTTGAGAATCTCTTTGAATTATTAGAAAGATTTGAATCTGGCTGTTTGTTGTAAACTAAGTTTTATTTTTTTTAAGATTTGTAAAATGATACGAGGGTTGAATTTTGTGTGAACCCACACACTTTGTTTGTCTTTTTCTGAAGTCTTTTTCAGCCTGTGGGTTGCCATGTGTCGATTGAGAGGAGCAGATTGCTGTTCGCTTTTTCTTTCGATTCACTTGGTTTATTTTTGTTTTTGTTTGTGTTCTTGAATTGTTCAAAATAAATACAAATATTAATGAAAGAAAAATATGCTCTTGCATTTACGTGTTCAAAAACTGAATATAAAGTTGGAATAGATTATCTTTTGCTGCCATCCAGTGGATTTAGAAATTAAATGCAAGCAGATAGTGAAGCATGTGGGTCCTTAAAATTAATAGTTCTACTTTTTTAAACAACAACAAAAGAGCTTTTTGCTTTTTCAATCCCACACTTTTAAAGACAAACCCTGGCTGATGCTTATTTGAAATGCTCATCATGCCATCAATAAGAAATAAGAAGACATACTGACACAAAGTTTTCTTGCGCAAACAGCATCCGATACCTTTGTGTTTTCTTGTTCCTGGCTGGTAAGTGTGCGGAGAGTGTCCTCCAGCTGACTGGTCAGTGAACTCTTGTCTCTGAGAGCTCTGTCTAGCTGTCCTTCCAACTCAGCGACACGCTGGGAAAGGCCAGACACCTGACAGACAAACACAGTACACCATTTCAGTGGCCATTTCACTGCAGCGTCACTCAGAACTCAAGTAAAATGTCCTGCAAATACAAACATTTTTTTTAGGGTATCATTACAAAACATAACAGACATAAACTCTAAGTACAAGAAATATACAATAGCTACTGCAAAAGCAAACAGCAATGATTCAATTTCCTACTTTTTACTACTTAATGTTTCATCAAAAGAGTATTTTTTTAAATTTGTCTGTTAATATAGTTATTTACAGTATTTTACAGGCAAATGAACAGACTCATTCTTCTGTAATCCACTTCTTCTGTGAATTTCCCAATTCTGCGACTAATAATCATGTACATGAAAAGTAAGACTAACTATATTCGTCAGCTCCTCTTTTTGTTTGCGGGCCTCTGCTCGGCCCTCCTCTCTGGCCTCAGCCAGTCTCTGCTGCAAACCGTGTGCGTCTCGGTCGAGCTGTTCTCTCTGTCGAGCCAGCTCCCTGGACAACTGCTCGCACTGCACCTCCACCTGCATGTGTACAAAAACAGAAGGGTTAACAGAGTAATAACCAGCTGTACTAGAACAAAGAAAACAAAAAATGATGTTGTGAGTCAACACCGAGGTTGAAGAACATATGAAAGCTGAATATGTCCTTAATTTCAAGTTACTGGCAATGTTTGAGCACCCTCTAGTGGACGCATGATGATAGTGGTATTCCCATAAGCTTGTATATGTATACAGTGTGTGTAGCTTATAAATAGGTAAATCTGAGCATTAACAAATGCAATGCATTCTAAATATTAACTGTATTAAGCAAAGATGGCGGTCAGCTGGAAAGTTGTGTGTGTGGATGTTTCTCTGACCCTAGCTTTCTGCAGGTTTGCTTCCTCCGCCATCTCCACAGCCTGTTTGACCTGGAGACAGGCTGACCACTCCCTCTGTTGTGTCTCTTGCTGACTGGTCCTCACAGCACGCAGAGCCACCAGTAACTCATCACGCTCTCTGAGAAAAATCAGACAAAAAGGAATTAAAAGCAGAATCTGGATGGTACACTTAACTAAGTCTAAACTAATGCTATGGTTTACGCAGTCAGTATGCTGCTGCTAACGTCTGATTGATTCTGCACGAAGCATTTGTTACCACTGACTTTGTGAGCCTGTCAATAGCCTGGACATGCAGGTTTGTGTGAGTCCCAGCCAACACTGCTTCGTGCTGTGCACACTTCAGGCACAATCCTGCCACACGAGGAGCTCCATCAGCCTTCAGTGCATCTGCGGCCTGCTTCTCCCTGTGTCTCAGGCGAAGCTTCACCTCCTCGCACTCCTTCTGACTGACTGACAGATCCTTTCTGAAAATATCAGAGAAGGAAAAGTGTTCTAAAAAGAATTAAAGATAACTGATTTTTACAGACATAAGGTACATTTGCTAGGGTTAAAAATGACTAAGGTTTTGAAACGGAGGGGATCAGAGATGGGCTTGGTATAAAAATGTAGGTAAGCTATGACTTATTTTGACCAGCCTACAAGAAATGGACTTTTTACATTTTTCTCCAGTGAATTACCAGAAGACAGATAAAAAAAAATTCAGGTCAGAACGTTTCTGTGACACCGCGTCATTGACAGCAAATAACAGTTTGGTTATTGAAACTATATGTTGATGCTCAAAGTTGGTTATTCAAAAACTCATGCTGAACAAAAACGTTTTGTGTTTTGCACTGTGACACTGAGTGGGTGTCCACTTGATCTGGTTGCAGTTTTAAATAGAGCATAAATGTCTTTTTCAGCCCTGAACATTTTATGTTGAGCTCAAAAAAAACTAGAAGACAATAACTTGAAAAAATGAGCATTTTGTTTTTAACCAACTCCTCTGCACTTTTAACTTGGAAAATATTTAGTACAAAATAAACATTTTTTCCAGGGTATCATTAAAAATACTAAAGTGACTAAACAAAAAACAATCTGCAGACTCTGAGGGCGTCAGTGGGAGGAACTGACCTTTTCTTCAAGGAATCACCCAGATGAGTTTCTGCTCGTTTGATGCCGCAAAGAACTAACCTGAGAGAGATGACCTGCGCCTCCAAGCTTTCCATCTGGGCCTGGTAGATCACCTTCAGTTTTTCCTGATGAGCACAAACATCTGAATCTAACTGGATAACTGGATGCAATTAAATATATTGCAACAGCTTCCTATATAAATGTACTAAAAAACAGAATTCATGTTTCTACTGTTAAAGTTTTATTGGAGGAAATTAGCAAAAAGACAAATCTTAAAATACAATCTGGGACCATTGTGCATTATTGTGACGCATAAAATCTGATGAACACTGAGGCAAAAGAGAACCGAACGGCAACCAGTAGAGACTCATCTTTCCTACCAGCTCATTTTTCCATGTGTTGTGTTCTTCTTTCTGTAGCACACTGTGGTCTCGAATGGAGGCTACGTGGCTGTTGTCGATGACTTCATTCATCTTAGGAAAAAAATTGGAACGGGTGACCAAATCTTTAATTTGAAAGATGCTTTTATGATGCTTAAATTCAGCCTGTTGAACTATAAAAACTTTGCTACGTTAACTTTATATTCTAGTGTCTTTCTACTGAAAGTGTCCAGAGAAAAATGACTAATGCAACAGTCACAATATAATAAGAAAACAGCGTTTGGAGACCATAGCATGACTACGATTAATGCAAGCCTCAAGCCTCAGTCGCTGTTGTCAAAGCTGGAGTGTCAAAGCTGGAGTGTCAAAGCAGCAAAGAAATGACCGTCCTATTTTTATTTAAGTGTGACTGAGCCATAAGGTAACCTCAGTCTTTATTATGTTTGTACTATACGTGCCTTCATTGTTACATGCGTTACCATTTTCACACACACAAAAATCAAACCAATGATTTTCACACACGCACAAATTACCGTGGAGTTTCGGATCGTGTAATCTTTTAGGGATTCATCCACAGCTTCGGCTTTCAGTTCTGAACGTAACTTCTCATTTTCCACCACCACTACTCTGATCCGCTGTTTCATTCCCTGCAGCTCCTCCTGAAGTCACACAAACAGAGAAGCCGATTAACATCCGTTCACATTAGCACACTGGGAATGAAGGACGCGCGCACACACACACACACACGTACATTTGTGCACACAGACCTTACAGAATTTAACCTCAGCTTCCAGATGTTGGATGTATTCTGACTTGTGAAATACAGGAACCAAATCCTGAAAGGCAGGTAAACTGGACATCCCCTCCTGCCATGCAAAAGGGAAAGAAGAGTAAAAAATAAAAGCCAAAACACAGAAGAGCAGCAAGTGAAGTCAGTTTTAATTCCATTTTATTTCAGTTTAGCTTTCATTTGTTTTCAAAGCGGCTTTGCACATTTCACTTTTAGCACATTTTTTTTAATTTTACTTTTTTATTATTAGAAAGTGAGTCTGTGACAAATTTTAACAAATTTACAAGGCTTCCTGATGCTTGCTAGAATGACAAAAACTAAAACTGAGGGCCTTTCCTGTTTATTTTTAGTTTATTTCACTTAGTTTTCACACCTACTTTTAGTTTTTTCTTTCATTTTAGTGAACTATAAAACCATGGTACATTCAAGTATGGAGAATTGCTCCTAATCTGAGTATCAGTTCTGTAACAGGCCTTCGTCAGATCTAACGCATTTAAATGTTAAACCATGCACAACTGCTCATTCTACCTTGGATGGAGACTGTTTCTTGGAAGGGGAGACAGGTGTGGGAATTTCTCTGCCCTGCTTCAGCAGAAGGCTCTTCAGCTGATTAACTACAAAAGACATAAGAAATAAGTATGTACACAAACACATAGACACTTTATTTAAACTTTGTGTAAAAAGACTGTGAGAGGGGAAATCTCACGATACCCCACTGTAAGGGCTGAGTTTTATCACATAACCGACTTCCAACTAATCAGAAACATTTCATCACTCATCCAAGTAACTTCTTCGGTCTCAGCTGACTGCACGTTTCCCAGCCTTATAAGCAGTACAAGTGCATACCATCCCCACGGACACAGCAGCCAGGGAAGCAAAAGAACATCATATCAAAGAGCGCCTTATTAAAATGTGGTTATCACAGGTTGGTTAGTCAAAGATGGGAAGAATGCTATGAGCGATCCAGGAGAGAAGAAGGACAACTGCTGCCTAAAGAAACAATCTGATCTCTTATGTTTCGGGAGTATCAGAACAGCTGAGATGCATTTTTCTTTTTTTCAAAACACCATGTCTCTGTGGTTTGAAACACCAAAAGATGATCCATCAAAAAGTGGTCCACCTCAATGATCGGGTGCCCCAGAACAGACACAGTAATATAGTACATGCAGCTGCCAAGACGACTGCAGTAAATTATACATTATCAGAGAACCCAAACAACCACTGGCAGACGGGACAACACAGAACATTCAGTTTGTCAAGCCAAGACTGCATGTAATTATACCTACAGGGTACTGCCCAATCTTTCAATGTTGAGGAAGTTTGCATCCCAGGCTGGTAGGAACACTTGGTTATGTAAAAAGAGAGGTGACCATTTTTTAACACTGGAGGGGGCCTAAGAGTACATCTTTCACAATCTTGCAATGCTATGATTTTAGCCACTCCTCACTGATCAGTGGTCATGACAGTTGGCATATTAACAATCACGGGACTGAGCTCATTGCACATTGTTAGTCAGTTGCGCCAATTTCTGTCATTATGCAACTATATTGTTTATAAGGTTGAGAAAGCCTGCAGTCAGCAGAAAAAGTTACTTGGTTGGTGTAAGGTTTCTTCCAATGAAATGCTTACAAGTGAACAGAATCAACTTTCTATGTATTCAAGCAGTCACCTGCTTCACTCTGTGACTTTTGGTTCCATGCAGCCTTGTCCTCTTCGGCCATGGTTGTATAATGGTCTTCATCACCACCTCTGACCTCCTCCACCTCATCTCCATCAGGGTCCAGCTGCAGCGGAGCACTGCTCAGATGCTGGATGCTTTGGTTGGCCCGCTCTGAATTCAGCATACACATAGATGCCAGTGTAACATAGTATATCATTTATTTGATGAAATGCACAGACAACCAAAGAAGTCATGTCTATACAGCAAACAAATACACCACCAGTGTTGTGTTCACGAAGGTAAGCAGGTGGCACTTGCACAAAAACTAAGCTGTACAATCTCAATTTCACCCATTTATTTTAGCCAATCAGAAGCCAAATAATGCAAAGCTTTTATTTTGCTTAGGGCAGGCAATGCATCCTAAAATGAAAGCTTTAGAGCAGTGGTGCCAATCATAAGGCCCGGGGTCCAGAATCAGCCCAGCAAAGGCTTCAAACTGGCCCACTAAATGGCTTTGGAAAGGAGAAGGAGAACAGAAATCTTGGACTTTTAATTGTATTTTCACAAGTTTTCATACTGATAAAGACCTCCTCCATGGTCATTCATACTACACCAAAGTAATTAAAATTTAGATTTCTGCAATTTTACACATTTACTTCTTTGACTTTCAGCCCAAAGAGTCATGCTAACAAATCTCGGGGATTAAATATGTAGTTAAACTTCTGTACACTGGCAGCAAGGGCAGTTTCCCTGGTCCGGTTCACATGAGATCATAATGTCTCCTTTTTAGCTGCACTTTGAGCGCCTGGATTCAGAATCTGAAGCTTCATTTTATTGTCAGCTTGTGTTTTCTTTTGGTTTAAGATTGCATTGACACTTATGTTCTGTGAAGTGTCCTCATCTGCTGCCCCAGCAGCAACAGGTGGCAGTCATGTGCCTGTCACCTGTACTTTTCCACCAATAATAGTTCTCTTCGGTAACATACCTATAGAGATAATGCTCTATTGGGCTCTGGCGGCATAAATTTAATACACCAAGTCGGTTTCATCTTACTATGTGCTAACTAACCATCCAACGACGCTCTCTTGAGCTGCCCATTCAAACAGGTTAGCAAACGTAGCACGACAAAACATTAACATACGCCTCAGCTCCTTCTGCGTGGAGCTTGGGTGCTCTGCTTCATCTTCATCCGAGTCTGTCGGTTTCATGGATGTTTAATCGTCGTTAAATCGCACTGTTAACTAAGGAAACATGCTAGGCTACGTACAACAATCAAAGCAACAACCATCACATCGAGCACGACGTAACGGTCGTCAAATCCCAATGGAGGTGTGCTTAGTTCATTAACCAGTATCGCCCGAGAACAGTTCCCTTTAAGTAGTGAATTTTAGATTTTACGTCACCGCCCCTGCGAGAAATCACATCAGCTTGTACCCTAAAAGCAAAACGAGGCAACCATTAGCTTACGGGTCAGGCTTCCGTAAACACACGTAGCTGATGGGAATTGTAGTTGTTTTTTGTAGTCATGATACAAATGCGAGCGCTTAAAGACGAAACGTTTTTTGTTTTTTGTTTTTTTAATTCCCTAAACCCAGTTGTGAGATTACAGAAATGTTTTAATCGACGCCAGTAGGCAACACTTAATGTTAAACTACCTTCCTTGGTATTTAACACCATTAAACACCAAATACAAGTAATACTCCATATTTTAAAGTAGTATTTCTTATTGTCCATTCATGTATTTTCTCAGTAATTGTAGGGAGTTTTGTTTTAAATGGTTTGGTATCTTTATAGCACTTTCTTACTAGAAGCCTCATTCACACACATATTCATATAAGTTCCTTTTTTTCTACACCTAAGGACTTTTAACACAACATTGGCACACTCGCAATTTAGTGGATGCACTAGGGGTAACTTAGGGTTCACTATCTTGCCCAGGATACTGAATATGTAGACTGGAGGCCAAGACTCAAACCAGTTTACACATATGATATTCCAGTTGACAGACGACCGACTCTGTCTCCTGAACCACAACTGCCTCAGTTATGCAAACATTTTAGAGCTGTCTATCAGTGCAAAAATCCCTTATTGCTCTTTTAGAAAGAAATATAAACGTGACTAAGTATATGTTGTGATGTTAAGACAACTCCCTTGTTAGATGTCATAAAATAAAATGTTTAATCATCTCTGTGGGGGAAATTACTGCTGCAGTGGAGACTATGATGTAGATGAAAATATAAACAACCAAAATAGTTAAATGCAGTTTATTTTGTTCAGCTAAAATCACCTTAGGGAAAGTTAAGAGACCTGAAACGGCAAGGTTAATGACCTGCTGCATGGTGTTTTGCTGTGATCTGTAGCCCATCGGTTTCACTTCTTTTATCATTGGCATCTAGACAGTCCAGTGACGCACTGTTGAGCACTCCTACAAGCATACACATACTTACACACAATGATAGGATTAGAGATCCTAGATTAGAAAGATTAATAACTGTGAGACCGCCTGTTGGATTACTCAGAATTACTTTTATAACACAGGACTTTGGGTTATGAAACTGTGGAAATTTCACAGATGTACATCTGTAACACTTTTACTTCCTATATTAAAATAAGTAGCTTATGAAGGACTCTAATATAGCTGTAAACCAAAATGAGATCATTTTTAGATATCCTTTACTGCATTTGTCATGTATGAGGTAATTGGGGGTGAAATGTAACACAGCTATATCACATTAAGCATTTTAATAACAGGAAATGTAAATACAGCACATGTATGTGTTTGTTTTATATTTTTACTGGTAATCAAAACTTACTTGAATATTTACAGTAACATGTTTAAGTCTGTTCACGAATGACAGTCATGAGATGTGGCTGAAAGCACAGAGGAAATCTGAATGAGAAAATCTAGCTTTCAGTTAGAAACATTTATTTTAAGCTACCATTAATCAGGCTGGTTAGGACAAAACACATTTATATGAAGGACAATTCTGATACTGACACCTCTCTGTATATACTGTGAATTTTACACCTGTGATATTTTATTGGTAACTTATTAATTTACTTTTAACCCTGGAGAACCCATGGGGTCAGATCCGACCCCATTGGTTTACTAGGGAAACCATGGGGTCAAATTTGACCCCATGGGTTCTCCAGGGTTAAATACCATACATAGCTAACAAATGAATGAGCAAACACTTTAAGTGTTCCCTTATCTGTGGCTTTTTTTTCAGCTTATGAATGCCAAATAAACAGGGTTAGATCATATTTCATGTGGCATGTACAAATTGTACTTTATATACTACTTAAATAATAATTTTAATGGTTTATGTGAAGAGCCTGAGAATGGCATTGATAATCAGTCAAACAAACTGTGTTCTGCGTATTTCACCTCACTCTATAACCCGAATCTGAATCCCGCCTCAGTTTCCAGGAATGTTACAGTACTTGAGAGTTTTAAATGGGCCAAAAAAAAAAAAACCTCAGTTGGTGGGTGTTTATGTGATACTGTTAGGGTGAATGGGCGTGCCTTTTGTTTGCTGCTGTTACAAAAGGGTCAGACAAAGGTAACCATGGATACACCCTCTTCCTATTGCACAACAGCAGATAACTTCCTGTCGAATGAGCTTCAGCTGTACTTTTGAGTTTTGCGACATGTCAGTTTTCAAAAGAAGAGGCAGTGAGTCAGATTCATTCATGAACAGACATTGTGCAGCGATCTTGGTTTGACATTTTCATTCATATTTTATTGATGACTGCTTAAACACAGAGTTTGGGCAGCTGTTTTTTTTCCTGTGTAAATCAGGGCATTTTGCAGTCTTGCGAAATACCACAAACGTCAAGATGAAAACTTTTCTCGTATAATCCTTGTAGTTACATATTTGAGAGTTTGTAACGGCTTGATAAAGAGGCTACAACTAGAAGGTCACCAAACTTCCAAGTGCACCAAAGCTCCTCTTTCACTGCCTTTTTAAGGAAGTTCTGGTAATGACTCACCTTTTTCACTACTGCACAGAGTGCTACTGTAACCATTTCGTTCCACTATCTATATTGGATAGTTGTAGTTACAAGTTACTTGGCTGATTAGGATCATTTTGTTCTACAGGTATGATTACCTTATAAAAAAGTGGTGCTTTCTTATAGATTAATCTATCCACTGGTGGATAGATTAAAAAAGTACATATTTGAATGCTTGTCTATTTTAGCACTGCGGGTTTTAGACACATAACCAGTGACGCAGTGGTTTTCTTTATTCGGAATAACATAAATTCACACCTCTTTAGCAGATGCCTCTGGTTCTGAAGAGCCATATCCCTGGTCTGCTTGTCTTACTGGTCCCAGCTACCTTAGGGCGAGAGGCAGGGTCCACCCTGGACAAGTCGCCAGACTGACACAGCAGGGCCTCGGCCAAATGGTGGAGTCAAACTCAGGACGTTCTTGCTATGAAGCAATGCTGCTAACCACCATGCAGCCCTAAATTAATAAATATAATGCCTTAAATAAAACTGAATTTAATTAAACTGAAGACGATGTTGTTGCTGCAGCGTTAAAAGGTACACAACAGCACATTTTTGCCCCAGGCCAACTTGACAGGTTAATCAAACCTAGCAGACTGGAGCTGTATAGCATTTAGTCATGTGTTGGTCCTTACCCTAAATAAGAATTTTAAGAATTTACTGGGTCTGGTATGTAACATTTTGATTGATTTATGTATTTATGTATGCACTTGCATACATTTTCCTAATTGCAAACTTGTTAATATACTTTTTGCCTAAGTCATCTCTCTGTCAGGAGAAGCTATTCAATGAAGTCTGGCAATAAAAATAGGCTATTTGTAATCTGCAACTAAATTTGCCTCACTATATTTATTCATACTGCGTATGAATAGAAAGGTCTGCTGCACCACACTCATGAGAAACCTCAAGTGAAACACTTCTTGCCTGCTTGTCAGAACGGTTTTACAAGAGCGTTTGCATGTTGGGGTATTTCCAGGAAACCGCATCAGCCTACCAATCTCCCCACGCACAAACCTTGCAGTCCCACGTTTGTTAAATGTCACCTCAGCCCTACCATATATAAGTATTGCCAATTCCCCACCTGTAACTGCCATATCTCCCCTTACTCCAAATTCCCCCCTCCCACCGTGTGACCCACTCCTCCTGAGTAAACTGCGTTTTCTTTTGTGAGGGTGGGGGTTCCCTTTTTTCTTTTCTTTTCTTTTTTAGCACAAAAGCCTTACAATAACCTCGAAACAAGAATATAGTGACCAAAAAAGAAAAGAAAAAAAAAGCACAGAAGGAAAAAACCTTATTGTTTGTGCTTCTTTTATGGAAATCTGCATAACTGACAAAAGAAAGAAGAACATCAAAGGCGGAAAGAAGAAGAAAAAAATCTAACCCAGTTAAGCATATGGGAAAATGGTGCAGTCTGCCACATCTAAACCAGGCCTCAGTAGTCATTTATCTGATGTTTTTGCAGCACCCACTATACTTCCTACACTGGAGATGGATTTGGTGCCAACAGAGTGCAAGTGCTTGTCTGCAGAAACAGTGTTAAGCAATATCCAGCTTAGTAAAGAGAAGCAATAAGAAGAAGGTTGAGCATCTGAGAACACAAGCAGACTCCATATGCAAGTGCATGCAGGCTAGAACACATTATAGTGTTTCATATACTGTATTCTCCTGCCCCCTCCTAACCAGCCACAAGAAAATAATAGAAAAAAATGCCGAACAAACCCATTTGTAATGTTACTAATACTAATTTGAGAATTATGTCTCTCTTTTCTTTTTTTCTTTGCCTATTTTGACAACTGTTTATCCAACCCAGTTCAAGCTTGGTGAGTGTGTTGCTGGGGACTTGACTAAGTATGATGCCAAGTTTGACATCATTTGGATGAACACTTCCCATATTTTGGCTAAAAGTACTCTCTTACCACTGTTTCCCCTGTGTGGCTGCCGCCTGCTCCACTCTCTGTGTGTGTTGAGGCATATACATACACACAAGGCCATATTTAGCTATCTTTATAAGGACCTTCACTGATCATAACATCATAACTAAGGGCCCCAGGCTTTACCCTGACTCAATTATAATTTTAACACCGAAACAGTATTTAATGAAGTATAGGGAGTAAAAAGCAATAACTTTTGCATTGTTCTAGCTTCTTTCAGCTGCTCCATTATTCACAATAGGTCACCACAGTAGACGGACCTGCGCACTTTTACACCAGATGCCCTTCCTAACACAACCTTCACAGGAACTTGTGCTTCCTACTGGTCTGGAACTTTCACACATTAGGAAAAGCTGTTAACCACTATACAACATTACTCATTCGGGACAAAACTCTCCTCACAATGACAGCCTGACGTGCTTTTTTTTGCCTTTGATGTCGAGTTACTGATGACCTCAGTCACTCATGCATTGGTTGAATGAGCTGTTCTCGAAAACCCCACAATGTTCCCTTTCTGCAAAACCTCATTTTAAACTGGAACCATCATACACTTAAACATAAATGCAACAAGCTCATCTTTACAACTTTCTTTTCCAAACAGCAACTTAACCCAATGAAGTTTAAGTAATCATAATCCCATCCATAACCCTAGCACTCCCCTATAATTGTATATTTTGGAGACTTTTTTGGGGGGAAACATAGATATTTTTGATGTATGTCACTTTGAATAAACGCTTTCTTTGTTTCCCAATTGAAAATATTTTGGAGAACAACTTAATAAATCAATAAACATATTCTAATTGCCTAGTTCTAGAGTTAGGGTCATCACCAATGATGTTTGTGGTGTTGTTTGCAAGCAGGTGATGCATTTGAGACTCATCAGTAAGTTGTAGCTCCAAAAGCTTATAATAAACTCTCCCCTGACAGCGATTGCACTTGTTGACATGGGGCTGCACGTTAATATGATTTTTATCAATATAGTAAATGTTTGACGCCAATCCTCACGCAAATCAAATTCTACAGTTCCACCTGATGTCAAAATACATCCACACAAGTATATGCACACACACACACACGCACACGCACACACACACACACAGTAAGTACAGACCCAAGAAACACATCAGTCAGATTTCAGATTTCTTAATAAAAATAATTCATTTCAGGACGACATATAAATAATTATTGAATCACACAATACAGATATTTTGATATGAATAAATACTTAACAAATAAAACCAGGCTTTTTTCATACAATACCCTATTGTCAAAAAGTCACACAAAGAAACTTCCACACCATTTGCATGTTTTGTTACACCTTCTGCTCTTAAGTCGATGCTCTTCCTACTGTTGGAATGTCCCTACACAGGTCGGAGTACCATTCCTAAATGCCTCAGCAGCTTAGACAAGTCATGTGCAACTTATGTGATCTCCTCCCAGTCAAACTCAGTCAGAGCCCCTTGTTAAGAGGTTATGATGAGCTGAGCACTAATTGGCCTTGAAGTGATTAAGGTTTGTCTAGAGGTGATTAAAGCACACAGAGATCTACGTCCAGGCCGTCAACACGTGGGCTGGCCTGACAGCTTTAGATACAGTTGAATGAAAAGGCAGACCAAGAGCCTGGTTGTCTATGCTTTTCTAACTAGAGCCACAGATGGATATCTGCCTACAGCTAAAGTAAGAGGGGAAAGAGGTTCCAGTTATTACCAAATTTGAGTCTGATAAATGTTTCACGTTTGAGCTTATCTTTACAGACAGACATTTCTTCGTATCTGAATAAAAGATAAGCTCACGGAAAGATGGTGTCCATTAGGGGGTTTTCAGCATGAGAGATCTGGATTAGCTGAAGTCTGTGGTTGCGCAGAACAGGAGATGTCAATCTGTGGCACTCTGGTTAGTTTAGAATGGTCCAGGCTGGCCGTTTTTAAGGAGGTAACAACAACTGTTTGGCAATTGATGGCACGTTTTTTTGTTTTTTTTTCCTCTTTTGGCAGAAAAAAAACAAATATATCAAAATACATTTGAAATTCAAAAAAAAGAAAAGAAAAAAAGAGGAGGAATGTCAGTTTTTTGTGTACTCCAGACGCACACACGCGTACGTTTTATCTGTATGTGTGTATGTGTGTGTGTGTGTATTGAAGATGAGGCATCGGGTTGGAAGGTCCTACGGTATGGACTAAGATCCATGTTCACAAAAGCATTTTTTATAAGTGGGAGCACTGATCCGTAATCACTGATCAGGCCCCTCTGGTCCATAAAATTTCAATCACTATGTAAAGGCAAAACTTATCGAGGATCAGCCCCAATACTGTGCTGCTGTACAAGCAGCACAAACACATTCAGATAGACAAGATTAGCCAAAGCAGGCAACAGGATTGCTCTCTGAAGTTTTGAAAGTGATGCCTTGGCACATCCAGGAGGGTGAAGCAGAGAGGAATGCATCTTTACAGGCTCATTTACCTACACATTACCTCAGGCTGGGGTGGGGACATACAATCTCACAAAGCTGTGTTTGCATGTGTGCGTGTGTATACGGTAGTAGGGTGGATAATTATCCAGACTTCGCCTGTCCTTGTAGTCTCAGTTCTCCTCACAGTTGCCAATCCCCTTTTAACAGGACTGACGATATTATGTTGGTGTATACATTGTGTAGATATGTGTGCGCATGTGTCTATGCGTTTCTAGGTGCTTAAGTGGTAAGTAAACAGGAAAACAACGTCCAAGGCAACAGATTTGTTTTGGAGAAAAAGGGAAATAAGAGGAAGGAAAGGAGGTTTTGAAAGAGAGTGAGTCCTGTCTCTACTGTGATCTCTGCCTTCTGTCCGCTGAAACCACCAGCATGTTGGCTACAATGGAGAGGCTTGTATTTCTGTACATGTAGCACCAAAACTAACAGGGGCCTGCCCTGTCTGTCCTGCACAGTTTATAATTTGTTTGTTTTTTTACTTTCCATATCAAGCAATTTACATCAGATATGTAACAGTAATAAGGTTAATTAGCCTCAAAATATAAACTAACCCTGCTATTGTCTGGCTAATGGAAGAAAATCAATCTTTGACCATTTTTACAATATTGACTGCAAGAGAATCTTTTTGAAAAAAAAAAATCTTTGTCTGGGTTGTGAGGACATAGATGAGTGATTTAGGAGATTTAAGCAAAACAGTGGTGAATGCCATTTAACTTAATTTCAAGCACTTTGCTTGCTTTCCTTTGGCCCAGTTTTGCACACTTCTGCTGACTATTTTCACAGAGATTTGCTGTTGGGCATGCCCAACTACCGCATCTCTCTTTCTTCAGAGCAAATGCTAGACAGACAGGCAGACAGATACACAGATGGGTTAAGACAGACAGACAGACAGACGGGGGGTATAAATCCTTGGCTGTGGTCTAGAAAGCAATGTCAGATGCTTCTTGTTATGTCGACATACAATCATTTTGTCCGGCACGATTCACTACGTACCTCTAAATACATATTGTACACAAGAGTTAAGTCAGTTGCTCTGACATGTAGCCAAACCTCTCACCGTGTAAGTACGCAGGGCATGTCAGATGATAATAATTGCACAAAGAGGTATTCTGGAGGCCATGTCTACTGCGAAAACACACACACTCACCACCACCCCCACATACACACACTCTCTCTTCACATTCTACATGGGGGGTTTGATTTTCAGGCCATAAGGTAACTAGTTAGTCACTAGCAAGTTAGTTAGTTGGTTAGTTAGTATCAGAGGTGCATTGACTGGCATGGAGAGCCCACAGCAGGGCGGCGGCTCTAGCGTGCTAGCGATGTGTCATCATCGCTGTCGTGTGCATGGGCGCTAAATGTGGTCAGCCGCGGTAAATCTGTTTGAAGTGGTCACACTCGTTGCAGTAGCCCTGTTTCTCTTGGTTGGCGTAGTGGTCACAGCCTTGTGTCCGGCACCGCTGCTTCGACTTTTCTTTGGGCGCCTGCGCCCGTCTTCCTGGCTCTCTGCCCTGACCACGCGTGTGGCACTCTGGGCAGAGGTCTGTGCAACCCGGGGACACATTACTGCAGCCACTCCGCCGGCACTGAGTCTGGGTCTGGGATTGCTGCGAAGATCTGGGTTTTGCTGCTCGTTCACGCTTTTGTACAGAGAAGGAGCGAGAATGGAAAGAACTGTCAACAGGCGAAGAAGAAGAACACACGAAAAAAACAAGACATGTGAAGAACAGTGAGGAGTTATGAAGGTATGGCAGGTACCTACCAGAGGAGGGGACGTGCGATTTGCGACTTGGTTAAGTCTTGCACTTTGCTCTTTTACATAGCACTTATCACAGTAGCCCTCCAGCATCACCTTGCCAACTGCACCACACCCAGGCCCACGACATCGTGAGGCATTCTGGAAGCCTGTCTCCAAACCATGCCGACTCTGGGCCGGGGCAGGAGGAGGAGTCAGGTCTGGAAGAAACAGTGGCCAACATAAGCAATGTGCCATATGACATTTGAATAACAACAAACAGAACAGTTAAATGAGATGTTTATTAAGACAGCTATACGGCTTTTATAATAAATTTTATATATACGAAAAGCGTGCAATGCAAGAAGTGTTTTCTAGTTTTGTTTTAGGACTTACGGTGATTTGTCTGATAGTCTACGTAGCAAATAGTGCAGAAACCCAGTTTCTCAGGTGTCCCAAAGAACTGGCAGCCAGATCTTTTACAAGGTCGGGCCACAGGGCCCTGCCAAGCTGAGGTGTGCCCTGGAGTTAGAGTGAGGCATGGCCGCTCAGTGTCCCTGGCCTGGGTCCAAGCTGAAGATGAGGCTTCAGTCCTGGGATTGATCTGTTGTGGCTCTCCCCTTTCTGGAGCCTGCTGTCTCTGCATGCAGGGTGGACACAAGCCATTGAATATCCTAAACGCCTCCTTTCTGCACATGTTACATCGCTCTGTCTCGGTCTCACAGCCTCCCCACTGGTTCCAGCCGGAGCCCTGGGCTGGGTGGGGAACGACAGGCCCCCCATTGGTCCCTGGCAGTCCTGTAGCGGCCGTTCCAACTCCAGGGGGTCCATGGTTTTGCCTGGAGTTGAAGCAGCGCTCACAAAGTCCATCATGCTCCACACTTAGGGTGAAGAGGCAGCCGGGTGTCTTGCACTTCATTGCATGTGTTTCACTGTATAGGCTGAGGCTGGGGGCGGTGGGCGGGGCTGAGCGGGGACTGGATAACACTACTCCTCTCCCAGATGAAGAGCATGGGGGGCTGCTACTTCTGGCTCCTCTGGAGCTCACCTCAGTCTCTGATCCCCCTATGACTCCTACCCCACCTTGTAAACCTCCTTCCTTAGTCTGAATTACCCCTTCTATCCTCGCTCCTCCACCAGTAGTGGCCTGCCGCTTTTCAAAGCATTCATGGCAATGAGGCTGCGTGTCCACAGAGACATAGAAGGTGCATCGTGGTGTGGCACAGCGGATCTCAATAAGCGAGAGCTGGGAGACGGAGAAGGGTGGCGGACGCTGTGGCTGGGCGGCCCATGCCTGCTCCTTGTCCTCCTGCCAGCGCTGGTACTCATGGTTCACAAGCTGTAGGTAGTCCTCCATCAGGTTCATGTCTTCAGGAAGGTTTCCCTCATCCAGCCTTAGGACAGAGACATACAATGTGGTTCTTAACTGCATTTTATTACTTTTTTCCCTTTCAAATTCATAGTTAATAAAAGTAGTTTGGCTAAATTATCTTTGATAATCAGTCAAAAACAATTCTTATGCCATGAGCTGTTCAAAGCTGCATTTAACAATGGATGGAGCTTATAATGCCCAAGTACCTTGCAGCTTTCATAATCTGTGTAATGTCATGGCCCAATCTGATAGGGATCTCTATCAGGTGCAGGTACTCTTTGAGGAGCCTCTCTTTCTGCTGCTGCTCCTTCTCCATCAGAAAATGAACTTTCAGTTCCTCAAAGCCATTCCGCCTCGGATTGATCAGCGGTACTGCTCGGATCTCTGGGAAATTCAGTTAAAGATACACAGAGCCAAATCCATGAACAGGGGTCCTGCTTTGTCCCTTTATCGTGCCAAATATATAACACCTATTTCTTTGTGATTTGTACCTGGACCACTGTCTTTGATGGTGATGAGGGGTGCAAAGTGCTGGGAGTCGTAGCCGAGCACTATTGGGTATTTGTAGCACTCTGTGGGTTGCCAGTGTAGAGGCAGATAAATCCCACCCACATTCAGAGGAGAGATGGAGGTGCCGGATTTCATACTCCTGACCACCTGGTCTGTTGAAAGAACAAAGATTTAAGAGTTTATAACTCTCTAACAAATGACAATGAACAACTTTTATAGAGCTGCACCCAATTCAAGTGGAATAAATGGAGCAATGTGCAGTCATTTTAGGATTTTAGATCCTGAAAAAGCAAGCTTTGCTCAAATATGACTGCAAACATGTTTCTGCATATTTATTTTTTTATATTTTGAAGTTGAGAAATCATCAGCAGTCATTTGAGATTCATTATTAAGATAGACAGTAAGTGACACAGTGCAGTAAGAAGACTTCAAAACAACCGAGAGCAAATGTTGAGGAATGCTGTTGATATATTATACATTACAAGATGTGCTCTTACAAAACCAGTGAGTCTTTGAGGGCTAACAAGGATAAATAAGCATAATTTGAGATGATAAAAAAGGGAGTACCTGCAATGACGATGATGGGTCTGCGGAGAATGTTGGAGAGGATGAAGATGTGGATGTCCTCCAAAGAATCAAACTGGAGGCCATTGCTACTGGAGACTGGCGATGCCATCTTCACAATCTTTTCCCACTCATCCTCCCAGTTCTGGAACAAATGCACACAATTAGGAAATAAACTTCTGCATGAGCACAGTTTTCTCAAAGCAAAGTAATGGAAAATGGATCTAGTTGAAAATTCATACCATGGTGGTGTATCGGAGTCCAGTTTGGGTGAACTCCTGAGATTGGAGCAGCTCTGCCTGGAAGCGAGCTTTGAAGACGCCCGTGTCAGTTTCTTTCAAAACACCATGGAGAGCTTTCCGAAGAACCAGGTCTGTGTCCTGAACACCCAGCATGTACTGAGAGGCTGCATGAAGCAAACAGTTCCCATCTCCTACAGACACACAAAGAGGAGGCAAGAAAACACATGTGTTTTTAGTACTATGGTTGGTTGATTTTGTACACAGGACACAAAGTTCTCCTTCTGTGAATAGGCACATGCACACGCACACATACAAAGGCTATGCACATACAGCATAAAAAAACAGGCAACTGCAGTGTGTACACACACACACACACACACACACACAAGTGTAACTAAAGTCTGGGGATTTCCAGGCCGCTGGGCTGGTCGTTAGTATCTGGTGTTTCGACTATTATATGACCCTTATACATCTAACAGTACACACGCCACAGACAAGGCTGATAAAAATGACCCGTAATTTCCCCGGAACATGTTTTTGAAAAACGGAATCTTTTTACAATCTAAATCTGCATAGAAAACCAGAATTCTCACATACATATATTTGTTTTTGCCAAAGTATGTGCCTTTACCTATGTTCTACTGACTGGCTGCAGTGATAAAGACTTGGTTGCTGAAAAGACGAGTGTGTGAGAGCGTGAGCGGCTAAAAATCCTGGAATTTTATTTATTCTCCTTTGGCAGTACTGGGTCTTTTTCTCATTGTGAAACAGCAGAGCCCATATTTGTTAATGTGTGCAGCTCTGAAAAACCCTGTTGCCACACTAAACACAGGAATTTCCCTGTACTAACTTCTGTCTTTCATGCGAGTGCATGTGTGCGTGCTCCCCTCCTATGATCCCAACTCATCAATGCTACTCAGCTGGTCCTGTACTTTCCACAAAGGCGTGACTTGGACCGGATGGAATGTTATCTTTTTAAATACTACTATCAACACCCGATGAATGCTGTGATTAATGAGCAGAGATAACATGGGTCCTCACATGCACAAGCATATACACATGAACTGTAATGTGTACTTCTTTTTTTTCCCTCCACAAACATTTACCTGGCAGTAACTTCATACACATAAAGCATCTGCACCCTTCTTTGTATAATACTGCTGTATTAAACAGGCATTTTCAAGATCTCTCCTCTATACAGGAAAAGTTTAAGTAAGTTTAAGTTTAAGTAGGTTTAAGAAACAGCTAGGAAAAAATTTCTAAAAAAAAAAAAAGGATCATAAAATGTTGTTTTGTTTTGATGCAAGTGTTAAATAGGCCAAAATCTGATCTCAGTGTAGCATTAATTGTTGTGTGGCTCAATTAATGCAATCTAAGCTACAGTTGTTTTCTTTCAACTGAAGGAACATCTCACTGTATTTAAAGAGAGAAAAAAAAAAAAACACTTCTCCATTTCAGACCAGCTAGATGTTGTTCCATTTCAGCGCTCTTGCATCACTCAGCAAAAACATAAAATGCAAGGCTTTTTTAATAAAAAACACCAGACATATGTAGGCCCAAAGGTACACACAAATCCAAACAAATGTCCACACACGTAATCACTTCCTCTTGCACGAAAAAAAGTCATGATCACAAAGTGAGGTGCCTGAAAACTAAAGATGAAAGTGGTTCAGCAGCTCCCATCAGGTTATATATAGATACTTCCTCTGTGGCAAGCTGGGGAACTTCCTGAAAACATACCAGTGCAGAGCCAGGCTTAAGTTGATTTGGTCACTGTCCAGGTGACAGCACAAGTTTGCGACAGTGTGCTTCCAGCAGGGCTGCACTTTCCCACACCTTGTCTGCAGGTCGTTGTGTGAGAATGGCCCAAGATTTGTGACTGTAAACAACTGCAGCAATTATTACCAAACTAGAAAAACGCTCATAGATTATCCACTAAGGCCAATGTCCCATTTTACAGAAAGTGATATGGAAAATTTCACTGGCTCATCCTTTGCTCATGCGTCGCCTCCTCATCAAGTTTTTCCTTGTGTAGTCTTGCTTATAAAAACAAAGTGCACATACCACATACCCCAATCTAGGAGGAATAATGTGGATGCCCCAAAAGAAACCTAAAAGCTTTACTTGTAAGGCAGAACACTGCAGCAGTGTATGTGTCCTCCCAGTAACTTAACCATGAAGTTAGTGTATTGTAGCTGAACAAATCCTTCCTGATGGGGACACATGACAGACATGGGATACTGTTTGGGAAAACCCCACGGATGTGTCCGAGACATTCAAGACAGAAGAGAGACTGAATTCTAATAAAGCCTTGTTTTACTTGGAGGAAAAGTTGGATGTATCAGGAAAACGGATGTGGCCCTGTTATTTTAATTGAAGCGGAGTGGAAGTTTTATGAGTCTGGGTTTCTTTTGATGGTCAGTTATATTCCGTGGTCTTGCTTCGTAATTAAGCCGGGCTCGGGGAAATTGGTTATGGGGTTTGGATCTTTAGTGCATTTGCATAGACCAAATGAGATAAGGATTTTGGGTTCACTGGTAAATTCAGTTCTGAGATGATGTGGAGACAGATATCCGACAACAGCGCTGGACATCAGTGAACAGACTTCTTCTCTCTCACGTTTTCGTTCTGTATGTGTGTGTGTCTGCTGAGCTCCAGTGACTCAGCAGCAGTCAGTCAGCCCTGTGTGTGTGTGAGTGTGTGCGTGCGTGCGTGTTGTCCGTCCTCTGCTCAAAGTCACGTCTGGGTCCTTCAGAGTTAGACGCTCCGGCACTAAATTCTGTCTCCTCTTTATGACATCATCTTCGCAAACCAGGAAATTCCAGCCAGGTTACTGGCAGCAGAAGTCATCCATTTTGGTCATCAATTAAGGGGTCTTTGCAAGGGGGAATTATGTGCTGATGACAGTTACAGTAAGTCCTTCAGTGATTACTAACTTCAGAATTGGCAGGGACCCTTTCAAAGAGTTTCACTATTTTAAAAAAAAAGTACTGTAGGACATAACACATCCAGCAAGTTCCTCAACCATCCAGTAATTATTCAAAGTAACTTCTGATATGTGACCAATGTAGGAATTTCTCACATAAGAAAGAAACTATTTCCTCTGGAAACTCACATGTTTAGCACAAAGCTGCAATTATGACTGATTTCCTCTTCCTCCTTCTGTTGTGAAGCTATAGCTGATGATTCCTCTCAAAAACCTTCCTCCCCATTAACTTTAAAATAGATCTGATGTACACAGCAGCTGTGTTTAAGCTACTGCAGTATAGATGGAAAAGGCCACCAGAGACACACACGTTTGCTTTAACAAGGTCTGATGAGCTCTAACAGATCATCACAAACACAAATCCATAAAGTCACATAAAGTCAGGCAGGTGGGGAATTTAAGGTAAAACGGTGTGTTTTTTTGACATCCACTGACATTCACTAACACACACCTACACAGAAAAAGAGGGGGCATACCCCAAATGCAGCAAATGAAAAACTGTGGAAATAGTTGGGTCTGAAACATCACAGACAGTAAATAACAGTCCTGCATGTGACGCCAGAGAATTTCCCAGTACACAACTATGATCAGAAGTAATCAGGCCCGAGTCTACATGTTTGCCTGCCCTGGGATGTTCCCGTCTTACAACATTCACGTAACAGAAAACATGACTTAGCAGTGGGGTGCCTAAAGTCAAACACTAAGGTCGGCACAGTAAAACCAAGGGGGCTGCTAAATGAGTCTATGTGAAAGCGGAACTCGCGTCCCTCGATTGTTGTCATTTACAGTAACCCTGCCTGTGAGTAATGACATCTCAGAATTTGCATATCAAATAGCCCTGACTCATAAGAGCTCACCATCTCTCTCATAGAAAATGAAACAAAAGCAAAACACATCCTGTGTTGAGCGCAATATGTTTTGCTTCTAAAATCAAGGAGAAATGGTTCAACATTAGCTCTGTGACCAATCTGCTGAATTGTTCTATTCGTGTTGAATATCACCTACTGCTCCAACAGCAGTTATTTACGGTGCCCTCTGCTATACAACCAATAATATAAAACATCTTTGAACATCAACAAAGCTTCGTGGAGCTTCATCCACTTACAAGACCACCACAGAAATCTGGTTTACTGTAGCCTCCATATTCCAGTACAGCTCCTCAACATCAGCATAATCGTTCTTACCATTGGTGCGTAAGGGCACCATCTTCTTCAACTCCCCACACCAGTTGAGCTTTTTCTCCTTCTCTAATGAGGCCTGCATGGCTCGGTCCAGGATGGCGGCCTGAACCACCTCCCTGAAGGCCTGGGGGAAGTGGTTCATGGCGATCATCTCAAGCGTGTACCGGTGCATACCCCGCAGGTGGTGCATGAGGCCACCGCTGGCAGCAGGCTTCACCACATCGTTAGGCACTCGCTGTCGGATCTTCACTGCCTTGAGCAGGTTGGAGACAAACAGGAATTTGGGGAGGAAGTTCTGACCCTGCGACATGGCGGATGGCTGGCCAGGTGAATGGAAGGAGGGGAGGAAGAGGAGCAAGGAGGAGAGGAGGAGGAGGCACCAACCACCGATGCCGGATCAACGTGGAAACTGGATGGAGAGAAGCGGAGAGGACATGTTATTTCACAGCAGGGATTTGTGGGAAATTTTCAGTGGAGAGTCCCCTTCCTAACAAATTAAGACTTAAGGCACAACTTAATTTACAGTTTGTTTGGGAAACTACCCATCACAAAGGATGATTCCAGTATGGAGGCTGTATGGTGCTTTTTCCAGGAGATTCTGCTGGGCCCAACTGAATAAAGTACACAAAGACCCCTTTGTATTCTTGTTTGTTCTTTTAATTCTCCTTTTTGTCTTGATGGTTTTTGAGAGTTTCCCTCAACAGGGCTTCCTAGTGTCCCACTGAGCTCAAAGACTTCCAACAATAAACGGGTGCTTTCCAGACCTTAACCGAAGGCCACCCAGGGCTTCCCAGGCTGATGGGAAGGTCACAAGGCCTCCTCCCTCAACAGCCTGCATAAAGTCTCAGTTTAAAAGGCTGGGAATCATTAGAAAAATTATAGGCTTTCAGTACAGACACTAACACTGCTCTCAGTACAGGAGGAAGATAGTCTAACCTGGGTTTACGTCACTCCCTGAAGTCATTTAAAAGACAAGCAGCTGCAGAATTATTTCCCCTAAATAAAATACAACTTTAATTCAGCCACGTTTCCCAATTTGTTACAGTAATTTGAAAGCTAGGAAAATTAGGGAAACTTTTGGCAGTTTTTATACTTTAGGTATAAAGGTACTGAGGTTCAATGCACAACCTCTATACCCAATTTGAGTCAAGTTTGCTAAAGGGAAGGTTTTAAAGGACTATTTCCCCTCACACTTCAACACAGTGAAGACGCATTAGCAGTTTAGAGGAAGTAGAAAGTAATGGTCAGCAAGTGGGTCTGGAGTTTTGCTGACTTTTAAACTTCCCACAACATCCTTCTATCAACCTCTCGCAAGCTGGCAGTCAGGTCGAAAGATACTGTTCGAGTCCACAAACACCTGAACAGCGAGCTTCTATTGGCCTCTGTGCCTTTACTACCCAAACAGCAGCAGGTGCAACAACAGACTAGGCCGTGCTAAAGGGCTAGTCAGTCACATGAGGGACCAGACAACAGACACCTGGATGTCAGGGAGCATGTTGACACGAATCATTAGCGTGGCGTGCTGTCACAGCGGGGCACACTTTAAGGCAGACAGACAGCAGCACCCGGGTGGACGCTGCGGTTTAGGATGGCTGGCTACACAAAAACACAATAACAGGAGACTTTGCTGACGTTAAAGGCTTACGTAATTCCAATGACAACTACCTTTGGAACAATGTAGCGTTCAATCGCGTCTAACAGCGCGGGTATCGATACACTGTAGCTTCGCCGATGCCACATTTGGCTGTTTAAATGTTCTGCTATCCGCTCGAGGGTGACGTCTTTGTAAACAATGGCTGTCAAAGCCACTGTCGTGAGCAGGCTTCAAGCTTCCTCCGTGTCCCCAGAAACACGACCATACATTACTCAAGGCCCAAACGTGGTCTTACCCACCAAGTCTCACCCAATTGCTAAGAAATGTGTGTCCACATGGGGAGGCACAAGGAGGGAAGGCTGGCGTCTTACCTGTGTAATATGTCGGGGTAATAACAAAAGCCTCCCGGATGCTCAGGCTAGTCCTCTCTCAGCCACTTCACTCAGCCTCACCGCAGCGGTCCTCGGCGCCATTCAACCTTCTCTTTCTTTCAGTATCAGATCTATTTTGGAGCCCTCGCAGCCTGCGAAGCCTTTCAAAAGAATACACACGTACGATAATGATAGTTTTTTTAAAACAAGGAAAAAGTCCAAGTCAAAGGGGATTTCCACACGGGGACTTTCCGTCCACCCATTTTCCTCTCTCTCTCTCTCTCTCTCTCTCTCTTACTCACTCACACACACACACACTCACACACACAACCGCTGTAGTTGCAGCTCATTGCCACCAGGGGGTCTTTACTATCTGTCTGACTCGATACTGAAAAGCATATCCCACCTACTGAGCACAAAGGAGCGTCACTGAGGGAGGGAGGCAGTTCGCGTCATACTCTATTTCATGAGACAGCCTTAAAAAATAAATCATTAACCTTCAGAATCAGCAAATGAGTAAGGAAAACGAAGCTCGTTACCTGATTGTGAAATGGATTTGAGTTGTTGACTGCATGCACTGATATGTGTATTCATGGTCTGATGACTGTAGCTATTGAAACAATGATGCGATGGTGCTTTAATTGTTAGCAAATCATGTAAATATAATTAAAGACTTTCAGGTTCTTGGGGATTCCTGTCTTGCTCAAAGATATTTAAGAAGCAGATGTGAGCTCTTTGCTAACCCGCTGGTTCATTCACTACATTAGTAAGTTAGCTCAATGTTCATGTAAAGTGAAGTTTTCTTTTATTTTGGCAAAAGTTTCTAGCTCTTCCCACCCAAATCACAAAACAAAAATTGGTTTCCTCTTAAAGGAAGCCTCTTAACCTCCATATGTCTCCACCTAATGGAAACGTAAACTGACACTTGGTTAAATTGTGCCTCTCATTTTCATGTGAGTTCAATACTAAACATCAACAGATGATCTTTGCTCTAGTGTACCAAGAAAAGTGTGCATCTTCCATCATCCAGCAACCCACCTGACTTTGGCTGTCAAGGCGGCTAAAGCATTACAGCAGTCAAGTCACAAGTCTGTTGTGTACCTGTGGTTTGTTGTGGTTGACAAGTTTTATTATCTTGACTGAGCTTCTAGTATGTGGCAGAGCATGCTTAACTGTTTTACTGCGGTCTACCATTCAGAAGCTGCAACGGAAAAGTAGTCAGAGCTTTATGTTTTATTTCCAAGTGTAGCGTTTGCTTAAGTTATGCATGATTCTAACACATGCAACTTGCTGGAGTTGCATGTGTTAGCATTATGCACGCGAAAAAGAGGTGTGACACATTTAGATGACATAAAGAGACAAATATTTTTAGGCTTTGTGTGATGGGTGTGTTCCAACACAAATAAAGTTTCAGTTTAGCATTTAGGAGGAGGTGAAAATACAAAAGTTGGAAAAGCCCACATGCTGCAAGTTACAAAAGCAAAGTTTTTAGATGGTTTGATTTCCTTAAGTCAATCAAAAACAAAACATAAATTCAATTTGCAGTACTACTGGGACCAAAAAGTTAAAGAACTACATATAACTTAGCATCGACTTACTATACAACACACTGGGGCCAGTATTTTTTATTTTTTATTAAAACATGCATACACCCCCTGATTTCTTTTTTGATTAACTTGTCAGTTTAACTTACCAAAGTCTTCTTGACTTCTTGAATTAAAGGAAAACTGAAGTTGACTAAGTCATTAGACAGGAAGGAGCGGTAAGTTTATACTTCTCTCTAGTCCTTTTGAAGCATAAAATCAGAATTGCTTATGTATATATATGTATGTATGTGTATATATATATATATATATATATATATATATAAAATTAATATATTTGGGATTTTGTTTTGTTGTGTTTAAAAATATGGATTGTACATTATTCCTTCAATTGTTTGAAATAGGCATATCTATCTAAATTTGCAATGAAAAAACAGAAACTCACTAAGTGAGCGGGGTAAAGCAAATCAGAGAGTTTAATAAAGGAGCTGACACTTTATTTGCAACTTTAATTCACACACACACACGCAGACGCAAATATGCACATTCACATTTAAACTGTGTCGTGTATTGCGCTGTCCTGGGCCACTTAAGATTAGAGTAATATGCCATGACCCATTCTGTGATTCCCACCCCTAATTTCTAGTGTCGTAAAATAGATAACTCAGAAAAAATAACCAAGTACAAATAGTATATTTTGCACGGCGTGCAAATACGAGTATTCGGTCCAAATCCCAGCTGTCATGGGCCGAGAAACAGAGCACAGTTACCACAGAACTGTCGCAAATTAATGTCGGTCTGTAAATTTGTTCTCAGTTAAGTGATAGATAATTTATAATGTCATCTTTTCAGTGTTGAATCAACCATTAGAAAGACCACAGAAACTTGGTTGTCATTAGATTTCAAAAGAAGATTAATCCAGCCAGAGTCACAGTAACTGAAAGTAGCTTTAACAAGAATTTGGCATCCCAACAAACATGTTTATTATGTAAGGGCAGGATTCACGTAAATCTAGAGTAGGCCTGAAGCTGAGGTAAAACTTTATTCTATATTTTTCCCACTGTGGACAAATATCCACTTCACCGCTGTGAAAGAAGATAGTTCGTCTTAATCTTGCGGTTGTTATCCTGTGCTGATCCTCACTTTTTATTTCCTTTCTCCTACCTGTGGAAAGACTCCTACTGCTGTGTTGAGCTGCCCCAACAGTTGAAACTACATTTCAGTTTTCTACCTACTTGGGGAAAGAAACTTAAAAAACACCTGACAGCATTCACGAGGAATGAGCTCTGTGAATCAGTCTTACCTTTCGAAGTTTCAAGCTGTTGCCCCTGAGGTAATGCTTTGCACGCACCGGCTGTCAAAATGAACATCTATAAAGTCACTTTGACTGACCTCAAAAATGCCTTTGACTGAGTAAGTGGGCACTTAAGAAAAACCCATCTAACACTGGTCTGTTTTGACTGAATGCTGCTGAGGGGGATATTGTAGATAAAGCTAAAAATTTCAGTTTCCAAACTTTTTAAAAGTTCCTTACTGAGTCACATGCTGGCTGAGTCATTGGCCGGAAGTCAATAATCAATACTAGCCGGCTGTGGAAGTGGTGAAAGCTAAGTAGCATAGTCATCAGCACATGGAAAACCCCAGAAGGGACAACTGGCCCACTCCGCTGTTTCAAATCACCAGTATGAGCAATCCTCTTTTAGTCACTGCCCCCACCACCGCCACCACTATTGTCTCATATCAATGCTGAACTTTTCCCTCATTAAATGACCTATATTAGACCAGCAGATGATACTGTAATAAAACCACCTGACCGTTGTACTGCAGTCCACATTTCCTTATAACGTCTGGAAGGATTTATGTCTGTCAAGAAAAGGTCAAAGGATTCCACAGTAGTGCATACTTTTATAACTTTCTTCTCAAAACTGAATAGTTTTTCAGTTAAGTTACATTTTTGAGGATATGCTGCACACCATGCAGAGATGGGGCAAGTTTTTGGCTAATAGTTCTTTGGGAATCCCATTGTTGGTGCAAAAATAGAATTTTATGTCTGTCAAGCTGTGTTATTGTTAGCATTTTTTAAAAATATATAGAATAGGAACAAATGTGTTTTTGTGACAGGCTGCTAGTAGCAAAGTCCCAGGAGATGCATTTTATAATGGGGTCTTTGTTAAGTTGTCTGTTATGTGTAGACAGAACACTGCTTCATCCCTCTATAGTTGAATAATTCATAGGTCAGTGCTTAAAAAACAACAAAAACCCCAAATATTCTTTTCTTAAAATAGTCAGGTACAAGGACTGGACTGAAAATGAGTGAAAATAGTGAAAAAGCAAAAAAACAAAACAAAAAAAACCAACAACAAATTAGAAACCCTTGGAAAGATCTGCAGAAAGTCTGGAGAGTTATTGCTTAAGACCACTTTTAAAACATTACACACAAGTTTAGCCTTTCCCTGGAAGCAAAATGTAAAAATTCAGGGCGACTCAAGATTATTGCACAGTATGTTTCCATTTCATTTATTTTGGACTTTTTTCTTCACCTCATTTATTTGTCAATATTCGCTTTAAATAATTAACACACAAGAGGCCTTTTAAAACAATTAAAGTAATAAATATAATAATAATTTAGATGTGTACAATGCTTTTCAAAAAATCCAAGGACACAAATATGTTGCATTGATAAAATAAATTGAGATGAAAGTACTGGCAGTATGCAGTGCAGTAAGCTCTAACTGGATTGGCTGCAACAGTAAACTATTGCTTACAAATAAATGCATCAGCAACAATAACTTACTAAAAAAGTAGATGTCAGCTTGACACTTTTAGCCTCTACAGACATGATGGCTACTTACTTTTAATTGAGCAACTTCATCAATGCAGGACTTTTTTTCGCAGAGGTAAAGGTCTTGAATACATCCTACAATGTTGCCATCTTGAAACATCAAAGTTGAACAGCTTTTGAAAACCCATGAACATGCAGACAGAGGGGTCTGCAAAGATTTCACCCTTTCTTCAAATTAAAAAAGCATAAAGATGATCAAATTCAAATAAATATTGCTAGTGTGCATTATATTCCTTGGCAGTCTATTGAAACCTTGCATATTAGGGGATTTTGTTGATGCTCTAAAGGAAGCAACAGTTGCTAACATGAAGTAGAAATCTGACTCACTGAGACTTTGATAGTAACCTTTACTTTAAAATGTGGCATCCACTTTTTGATCTTAGCTGGCAGCAAGTCCGTGCTGCTGCTGCACTTACTTGCAATGCTTTTGTTGCATGATGTATGTGCTTTGTTTTAAAGCTTGAGATATTTGCCAAAACAACAAAAACATGAGCTTTGCAAAATCTTAGTCAAGCCTAATAATGTTGGCATATACACCCTGCCCAGTCTCCTCATCTGTGTTAAAAGGCGGAGCACAAGTGGAATTGGGGATTTGTGACAGGTATGTCGGATATGTACATCCTGCTGGTAAACCATTTACTTTACATTAATCTATCAGCCTCATTCTTACCCATATACATCCTCCAGAGTCAAACGTCTCTTGTGTTCTGACAGTGCGGCCAGTCCCTCAGAGTGACTTCTGAACCCGGATTGTTCCATCAGAGCCCCAAAAGCTTCGGAGCCCCATCCTGGTATGAGGTGGCAGAAGAGCGGGGAGAACCCTGGAGAGAACTGTGAAGAGGAACATCTCAATGTTCTTCTGACTCTTCTTCTCAGTGGAAAGCACCTCGGAGGCGGATCGAAACCAACCCCCACTAAAAAATTAGTATACACAGCTTTGTGTAGGGGTGAAGACTGACATTCACATTGTTTAATTGTGATATGTCCCCCCTTTTATGGGCCACTACTCCTAAGAAAGTAGTAAAAGTTGATGCTGACTGGTTCAGAGAAAGCAGTTGTGGATTGAACAGCTGGTTGATGACGCAGCCACGGAAGCTCTTGTGCTGATCAAGCCTGACCTCCAGTGGCAATTGTGTGGAAACACAAACTAAAGGGAACCAGTGAGCTACTAAAGCTGTACTGGTAACCTGTGGCAAAGAGTAATTGAGCATATTGGTTCAAGAATTGTACCACAATAAATCTTTGAAGTATTTACTGTTTTCTTTCTTTAATTTCTGCTTTGGCTCCACTACAATACAGAGGGAAATACAGCACATTTCACACCACAATTACTTACTAACGTCAGGGACTTTCCAGAGTCGTTGTAGAACATAAAATTAATATAAAAACTTGGACTTACATCATAAAGTTAGTAAATAGTATTTGTAAATCTAAATATTTTGTGACCCTGAAGAAGCTATAAAAATGGTTCTTCTGATGAGAGTGCATGGGAAACTGAGGGCTGAATTTTCTTTTCACCAAATGCACTTGACATTAGACAAACAACGTCTTCAAATGCTCAACGTGAATTCACCCATATATTCCGGGTTGTGTGGATATTTGCACGTCAGTTCACACATCAAGCATTCATTTGTGTTATGTTCGATGCCTGCAATGTTTGTAAAGTAACTTAACATTTAAATAGTCCATTATACAACATATGTTGTGATTTGTCAACTTCTGGGCACTTCAGCATGCTCACACTGATGGTGAACTGTTAGTAAGTTGGAGATAATAGTAGAAACATTACCTGATCTGAAGAGTCTCAATTTCTGCAGCTGTATTTGGATGGCAGGGTCAGAATTGGGCAGAAACAACATGAAAGCATGGATCCATCCTGCCTTGTTTAAACAATCAGCTCACATTTTTTGTGGTTTTGAAATGGTGTGGGCCTCTTAGTACCAATTAAGCATCATTTAAACATCACAGACTAAGTGAGTAATGTTGCTAACCATATCCAACCCTTTATGACTGCAGTGTATTCATCTCCAAAGAATAAAATAATCTCTGAAGGCAAACAGGGATCGACTTGAAGCGTACCTATTAAAGTGACCAGTGAGTGTATAACAGCATTAGAAGTAATGTACCGTTTAATGTACTGATATTGCTTTCATTTAATTTCTATAACAATATTTTTGCTACTTTCCTTGTGGAATCACTCGTTTTTAAACTTCAGGGCTTACAAAAAACATGTTGACTTTTAATTTTAAATGATGTGCTGAATTAAAAAAAACAAAACAAACTTTTACAGAGATAAAAACAGCAGCTGAGAAGTTTTTCACTGTTAGAATTTCCTGTTTATATGAACCACATTTCTATTCATTTCTATTCTCTGTTAATATCTCATCACCAGCATGTTTATTCTGTAACTTCTCAGACCTGAGGGGGTCAGCATTGTGCAGATAAAGACAGCAGAAAATCGAGCACATAAATTACAACGATGTGTTTAATGTGTTAAAGATATCATCTTACAGTGCTGCTTTTTCTTAGAGCTGCACTTTCGGGAGATTTTTACAGCAAAGAAAGGAAACAAAAGTCTCTTCGTCTCAAGTGAAAGTTGTTGATACTTTCTTGTTATGCACAACTGTTGAGTAAATATTACTTCTTTTTGTCTTCATGCTCAATTATTCACGGAGACTGAAGAAGTCACTCCCACTGAAAAGGCTATGTCCACACAAACAGAATCAACTTTTTGGGATCTCTTCATTTTGTGTTGTTGGTCAAACATGTCAAAAAACATTTAAACACGATCCACCAACGAAAAAGGAATAACTGTGGAAGTACTCAGTAGTTTTATTAAGCACCTATTTTATATGTGTTTATATTGTAGATGTACTGTGTAGCAAAATACACTGCAAATACCCAAGTTTGACTATCATGAACTGTGGTGCTACATGAACAGAAAACAATGGCGCAGCAGATTTTCGCTCTGTGACGTGAAGAAAAACAGAAACAACACAGAGGAAAAATAATTATAGTCCATGGTGTGGATTAAAAAGTTCCAGTGTGATACCATTTGTTTCACTTTCTTTCTCTTCCTGCTTCAGTGCTGTGTTGCTTTCCCTTACGATCTCTACCTTTGTGTTGTCTTTCCCTTCCCCTACCTGTCTCTGTTCTTGCCACTCCCATTTTACAGAGAAACCAAACTTGCCACAACATGCTGAGCAAAGTCTAATTCCCAGTCAGGGAGGTGCTGGGTGTGTACACCAGAAATGTATGACTCACATCGTTGGATCTCTGAGCTGTTTATCACCTATGTGTGTCTCCACTTGTATGTGGTAACAAATGCTCTGTGTGTGACGATAAACTACGAGTGGCAAATTAATGTTATGCCGCCAATAACACTGAACAAAAACTCAGGTTGACATGCACATTTAACTTTAATTTGTAACTTTGAAGTTACCGATGAGAAACCCACCAGTCACTTTAATAGGTACACCTTGTAAGTACTTGGTTACAGAACTGCCTTTATTCTTTGTAGCACAGACAAGCTGCAGATTTGCTGGTGGCAAAGTGTTTGATTGTGTTGACTGTGATTAGTGACTGTGAGTACTGTGAACTCACTGTCATGCTGAAGAAACCAGTTTGAGATGACATTATCCTCCTGCGAGCAGCCATCATAAGATGAGTACACTGTAGTTAGAAAAGGATAGACATGGTCAGCAGCAATACTCGGGTAGGCTGTAGCATAAGGCTGTCCAAAGCGTGCCACTAACAGCCTGAGCCGTTGATATAAAGCAAGATAGATTCATGCTGTCATGTTGTTTGAGTCTCACCCTACTAACCAAATGCTACAGCAGAAATTAAGACTCATTTATTTTTTCAGTCTTCTTTTGTCCAATTTTGCTGAGCATATGCAAATTATAAGCTCAGTTTCATGTTTTTAGGAGAAGTGGCACCCTGTGTGGTCTTCTGCTGCTCTAGCCCATCTGCTTCAAGGTTCAACTAAGAAATGTAGTAAATATGTTTTATGGATGTTTTATTTTAATCAGTGTCACGCAGATGACTTTCAATTGTTTATTTCTTTTAAGTCCAAAGAGGTTTATAAGTACAGACCTTGCACAAGTGCTTTCACTATATTAAAAGTTAGGTTGACAATTTCATCTTAACTTAATAAAGGGAATAAAGAGAAATCCTTGTTTGTGCCCCTAACAGAATTCTGCCGAGTTGCGCTTCATTCTGTCATCCCCTCAATTAGAAATGTTACTGATGCCTTTATTCCATTACATCTTAGTAATTACAATTCATTGTTTGCTTGTCTTAAAGCTTCCTTGGAACATCTGCAGGTTGTTTAGACCAACTAATGTGAGGCTTATGACTAAATCCAATGACTCACAGGTCACACCTCTGCTAATTCAGCTGTGCTGGCTCCGTATTACCATCACAGTCCACTTTAAATTTATGGATTCAACTTCTCCATCAACTGATCAGGACTCAATACTCAAAGAGTACTAAAGGAGCTCCCGCACCCTGGAGCGTTCACTTTATTAGCCCAGCTCTGTTGACTGATCTATTATTGTGTTGTGATATTTATCTCAAAACTAAAAATATTTCAATTTGACTTGTTTATGCACACAAACTTCACTTTATCATTTTGTCCGTATGAGCAATACAAAAATAGTCACTGCATTTCAACAAACACTCAGAAAATCTTTCCAAAAAAACTCTTTATTGCATAAAAATACACACGCTACCAAAATTATTCAAACTACAGCAGAAAACCAGCTAGATTTCCAGTGAGACAGTCCCTATAGATCCATACAGTTACTAATGATATATAAAGCTGGAACTAAAAAGAAAAAAAAAACAAGAAAAAACAGAGCAAAAACATGTTTTTGTTGCAATAGAGTTAGGAAGAGTAAACCTGCCCTCATTAAAAGGTATAAAATAATGGTTGTTATTTAGCAACAACTTTATACAATCTACAATTAATGCGAAACACTTCAACTGGGTTGTGGCCAATAATCGAGAATCAATTACTAATAATTACTTCTTTGGAACTCTTTCTTTAATTGATTAGAAAAACTTCATCTTGCTTGGGCATGAAATTTGTCTCAACACGAACAGACTTGTCATAAGTCAGTAAAACCTGACTTACCAGTTGGATCGAACATTCAAGGATTCAGAAACACAACACTGAAGAAGCTAAGGCACAAGTTGTCCACACAGTAAGTCAGATGATTGTACAACATTGTTTCTGTGTCTTATCAAACAAGAAAATGTCGGCTAAAGTGGCATCATGAGAACTTTTGGCGGCCTTTAGAAAATACACGTTTGGTCATCTGTCAGCAATCTGCCAGTATTAAAAACACAGTAAACCTACTGAGTTCATCGCGAGTCCCTTTAAACAAAGATTTTGACCACCTAAAACAAAAATGTTACCACATTTAGATGTTCTAAAATAACTATGATGTGGACGGGGATATCAGTTGTTATCAAGTTCAATAAAGGTTAAAAAAAAAATCTGGATACGAGTTGTTCTTTTTTGTTGTTTATGTTAAATTAATCATTGTGTTCAGTGGAAATTTCTTTATATTGTCTTCCAGTTTAGAGCGGCACGCAGAGAAGCAACATGCACTGTGAAGCCAGAAAACAAGAAAACAACTTTTTCCGGGATCACAGCAATCATCAAACTGCCGCCCTACTCGAGAAGTGTATCATTAGCGGTATTCATGATGGGGTATTGAAGGTGTTTTTGGCCGACAGAGGTGGACAGGTGAGAAGTGACGCTAAGAAAAATCTCAAAGAATTTAAAGATTAAGTTCCTAAAATCAGGTGAAGATTGACTCTGACATTGTTTGTAATAAAAATTACAAGAAACAAAACACATTTTTCAGAAATTGCTTCACTTCACAACTGTGTCAGTGTTTCCTACACTGTTGTTCGCCAAATCTGATTGCAATTTAGGCCGTGATTTAATTAAGTTATTAGAGGCATAATAGAAGGTTTGTGTTATAAATAGGTTTTTTGTGACTTAAGGGGAAATTATGAGCCGTTTCTCAGAATATTACTCCCTTCCTGCATATTTTTTAAAACATTTTTACTCTTACCTTCAATCGCTCTACTTAATAACACATCCAGACAAAACAGCAAGTGAACTCCCCCAGTTATATCCCTTTGGTAATATGGAAATTTAGAACAGAACTATGAAGACAAACAGCAAATGAATAAGAAAATGTATAAAAAGTTACAAACAGGAAAGTTGAACCACACAGACATTTTCTGTATAACTTGATTACATTCCAGAAGCAAAGTCTCCTTCTTATCATCTATACACAGCAACATACAGAACAAAAGACACAGAAAAACTAATGATGGCACACAGGACAAATCCAAGAAATGATACTGAATGATTTGATATCCTGTGCAAAATATTTGACTCTAGATTGCTTATCAAGGAGATACAGACAAATCAGACAAAAAAAAAAAAAAAAGCTTTATACCTAACCTCCTTTAAGTTGAGTGCACTTAGGTGATCTTGCATTGACAATAAAGCACAGTCTCGTGGTCCATTTGTGAAATATTCACAAAATGTGAGCTATTTAGTTGACTATATGGTCATTATTTTATTTTTTATTTATTTAACTTTTCTATACCATCCTTTTAGGGACACATAAAAACATGTAGTAAATATAGTAGGTTAACCCAAGCGATACAGTTTTCCTAAATATAACCAGGAACTTGTGTAACCAAACATATAGAATTATAAAAAATATCAAATCAAAAATCAAAATGAAGTGTAAAATTAATGTTTGTCTGTTTCTTGGTCCTTTGATTGACGTTTGCAACTATTTCACAAAGTGATGTGAGACTGTGTTAGAGAGTTACAGTTATAAAAGTACAGGTAAATTGATAAGTGTGTTTTATATGACAAAAACAAAAAAATAACATCATGATTATTATTTTTTTCTTAATAAATCTAAAATAGAGATCTGTGTACTAAAGTAGATGCAGTTCCCAATTGCAGTCCACTCCCAGTAGGAATTACTTCTTGCCTATAACTTCACTCACAGATTGTAGAAGAGTGGTTTTCCCATTGCTGGACCATATTAAACTGAATAAGCCATTGGAAATCTTTGGTGAAACGGCACAGTGTAAAAATGTTCAGTGGCCAGTCCAGATGCAGCTCAGAGCATTTTCCTTACTTAGAAGTATAGAGGTATCTGATCTTTGCCTGGCCGTTGAGTTCATCCTCATATCTCGGCAGGCAGCAGAAGAGGATGGCGCAGCCGATACAGATGATGGTGGCGCCCCAGCCAAATCCGTAGGCCCAGGTGTAGTAATAGTTACCCTCAAAGATCAGCTCATTGAATTTGACTGGGTAGATGATCAGAGCGATGATTTGGATAATCGCTGCAGAGAGAGACAGACAAACAAGGCTTGGTGCACAGTGTGAGGTGATAATCTACACTAATAAATCAACTAATGCCAAACTGCCTAAACCAGCAATGGCTCAAACTAATTGTTTTTTTGTTTTTTTTACTTTACTAGAAATGTTGTCTAAAGTCATTGTTAATGGTCAAAAGCTAATTCAGAAATTAGGGTTTCAGGGCTTTAAATTACAACATGATGAGAACTACTTCTTTTCCTGGGATAATTAAGCAAAGTACATATTTAAGTTTTATTTAAAAACTGATATAAAGCTATGTGTTAACAACTGCAAAATGCCTCCGGGTTCACTCCACTAAATTAGATGGAAAATTAAACAATGCAATAATAATAACCTATTATTACATTTGATAATTTATGCAAGATCTCATTTTGGGGATAAATTGTTTAGAAGCTGATAAATGATCTATTGCATTTTTTATTAAGCAAGAAATAGAGGGAGATTTTATATAGCAGATTGGCCGAATAACTTACTCTCACAGACCAGTCAGTGGAAAGTAGAGTTCATTTTTACTGTGTAAATAAAAACTTACAAATAAAAAATATATTTAAACCATAAACTAGATGAGCAGAGTTTTAAAACCATTACAGAACACAAGGAAGTTGAACATACTTAGTCAGTCATGCAGTCAACACTACACTGATGGTAACAGCAGGGTGTGAAAAATACCTTCACAAGCTTGTGTAAGAGTTTCATCAGCATATCAACATCTGGGAGTTCGAGGTGAGTTTTGGCAGACCTGTCTTTATTACCAGGATTTATTCATGAGAAAGGTGTGACTCTGACTCAGTTAGATACACTTTCCCATGACAGATGACTATTAAAACAGCATTATTTTGCTTAGGAAAGACAGGGAGTGAACATAAACTACTCTGTTTCAACACGCACTTTCACATTAATTGCAAAGGCAGGCCTGAATTTTTGAACACTGCATTAACATATTAAAGGGGACGGGCCCCACAGTTCATCTACTTGACTGAAGCAAGCTCTTTTATCTCACTTTCTGTTCCTAATAGGCCAAATTTCTTCAGAGTCGCTCGCCTCATTAAAAAAAAAATGCTTTGAATGGCAGATGGGTTGGGCTGCTGTGCTCACAGCCAGAGCCAACCACAGTAGGAATGACCAAATTAGGGATATCCGCTCTCTTTGACATCATACAGACACAAGAGTAAAGACTTAACAAGTGAAGAAAATATAGTTTTGAAGGAATGCTTGCCAAAAATCATCAATATACTCTTTTTTTTCTATATTTCATAAATACACAGTTTAAATCAAACGTTCAAGTTTAGTTTGATTTGTTTGATTTTTAACCACCACCTCTTTTTGTAAAACCCTCCACCAGACTGAAACTGAACTTCCTCACCCCACTATTTTGCACATTTTGTTCAAACACCCGACTTTATTTTAAAACTCCTGTATAATCAAAATCTCAGTTGCAGGCAACTGCAACCGACAAAGTGATGTATCCAATCCAATTCAACATATTTCTGTAAAATGCAGCTATAAAATAAACCCTGAATCTTGGATTTGATTCAATGTAGGATCATATCTTCAACAAGGAGCTGTGTGGGCTGAAACAGCAGCTGGGATGCCGTCGAATAAAAATAGGAAAATAGATTTTTGAGGTGGCACATTTCTGTGCCAGTCATTTCTGCTATCTTTTTGGTGACTATTACAGTGTAAAGCAACTTAAAATAAAAAATAAAAAAAACCACCCCACCACCTGTAACTGTGTCAGGGTCTTTCGTCTGTGAGGTGAGTCAGTCTGTCTGTCTGATAAACACACCAGCTGTTGCCACAGCAGCGTCACGCCTCAGGGGAAAAAGGCCTTTTCCTACGCTCACCCTCTTAACGCCAAAACACGCAGTCATTATCAGCGTCACTAGTTTTATTGTGTGATTGTATGCAACTCCCACATATTTCCCTTCCTTATTTTACAGTTTTGGTGTTGGTATAAAATAATATTTTCAGATTATTACTTTTTTTTTAAACCTATTTTGCATATTGCTTCTATTTGGGAAGCTGCTGTCTGAACATTTGCAAGCTTAAACATGTTATTTGAAGATTAAAGCATCATGTAATGGACCGATAAGACCGGAGGCATGTTTGGTATCAGTTTCAGAGATTCTAATCTGTGGTTGAGTGTTGCTCTTCACGTAGTTAAAGTTAATTTCATTTACCAACAAAGAATATCTGAAACGGAGGATTTTTTCTTCTTCTCAATACATGTCGCCAGCTCCACCTGACTTTGTTTACAATATTTTTACTGTGTAGATGTGGAAGTAATTATACCTGCAGAAATTAGGTGTTTGTGTGGATGCAAGTTTTTGTGCATGTGTGTGTGTGTGTGTGTGTGTGTGTGTGTGTGTGTGTGTGTGTGTGTGTGTGTGTGTGTGTGTGTGTATATCTTACCCACAACGAACAAGAATACTGCAACAGCAACCATAAGATGAATGTTGACGTTACACATCGCCAAAATGGCCAAAATGAAGGCGAAGATGAGGATGATTAGACCAATGATCATTAGAGCAGCGACTGCCTGGGCCCAAGCTAGAACGAAACATAAGCAAAAACAATTGTGACACTCAAGAAGAAACAAAAGTCTGAAAAGTTCAGTTTTTTAAAAGGAGTCTTTTTTAAGATTTTCAAACCTGGTATATGAACAAGTGTTACAACAGTGTATGTCTTATACACCGCACAAGGTACAACTCCCATTTCCATTTTTAAGTTAATTTTCTTAAAAACAAAACAAAACAAAAGAAAATCTCTGAATATGTTCTGTTAAAAATGTTGGCACATGTTACCATTAAGCCCTCAGAGAAAACAGCTGCAGAAAGTTACAACTGTAAAGCTGCGCACAGACTTTCCAGTCTTAGTGGGAAGGTTTCGGCTGCTTTATGCCTCAACACAGCTTTGGTTTTTCTATTTATGGTTAATGTTCAGTAAAAAGATTCATGAAAATGAAGGAGGCAGCACTCTTTCTGCACTATTTATTCTAACTTTATTGTGCACCTCTGAAATCAAACCACCACCTTTTTGTAGAAGCTCAGGATTTGAAGCATTAACTGCTTACTGGGTCACATTTTATGCGTTAAAATTGTCCAAAAACAACAGTTTATGACAGCTCAGGATGCAGCTTGGTGGTAAATCCAAATCCCTCTCACTTTTGTTTGTGGAACTAAATGAATCATCTATTGTTCAATATGTCTACATGGTGCTTAGTCATTATTGCAGCTCCCCTCCCCAAGGCTGTGCTCACACAGATTGCAAAGTTACTAAGGTTCAAGTTGTGACAAATTTTGTTTTGCTCACACACACACACCACACCCTTAAAAGCACTGGAATTCTCTAAAACTCTGTAACGTCGGCAGACATGCCTCTGAACTTTAGCAAAGATGAAAACCTCCCAAAATGCAAATTTTTCAATCTTTTGGACAAAAACTGATATGAGTTGTTGGCCAAATACTCGGCGCACCACCAGCCTTTGAACAAATTATCATGTGACACTGCTGCTGTTTGCAAAGAAGCACCAAGAGGTGTTCATTGTATTGTGAATAGGTTTTACTTGCATCAAGGATTAAAAACAAAACTTCCTGAGAGTTTTAGGCTTTACGTAAGCTCACCATGTGGATCAGCACAGCATTACACCCAATTTACTGATACTGGATAAGTTACACCCTAAATTATTCACAGCGTTTTGCCTGTGAATGTGTTCAGGTCATGCCCTACCTGCCTCAGCCCCAGGCAGCATCACATACACATCAGACTAGTCCAACTGGTTCAGCCTTTTATACCCATGTCAACATCAACCAAGCTTCAAGCTCACCAGTAACACAGTGTTCTGCTTTTCACCAAACTAGACTGGTTATCAACAGTTTGATGACTTCAGGCTTATTGTGAGATTCAGTCCAATAAACTTACTACAAGTATTTCTTCAAGAAGCAAAACTCTCAAAATAAAACAAGTGAAACAAAGGAGACAGTCACAGAGAGACATGCTACTATTTCAGCTGTTTTACATGGTGTCTTGATTCATTATTGGTAGAAGAAAAAGCTTTTGAGTTTCTGAACTGATACTTTTTGCCATACGAGAATTAAAAACTGTTTAATTTAAAAATATTCATGGGTGTGTCCTTGTTTACTGGGTGAGCACTCGAACTGCGTGTCCCAATCACTCACACTTAGTACTATCCAGCTGCTCAGCATCTGCTTTCCCCATTTAATCAAAACACAAAGACATTTGGCTGCCCTCCTACATTTTTACACTATCGCTACCCGCGTGCCTGAAACTGCCTCTAATTGCAAATTTACTAAAATGCTCCTATGAGTATGACTATGAAAACATACACTGACTTTCCCATATTTGACAAATCTAAACCTTCAGATAATAAGGATAATTTAATAGCTTTTATTCTAAAAGCTATTAGAATAAGGCTTTCACAGAGGCAGCTGGGATCAACAACACCCTGCGCTCTCCCTGAAAGAATTTTAATGGCACACTCTCTTAACCAGAAACTCCAGTGTTAGAAATGCAGTAAATCGTACTAAAATAGCTCCTTGGTTTTGTTTTTTTTACTTGCTGTTTGCGCATTTACATTTTTCACAGTTTGGGCTCAGCTAGAGAGCGGTGACAGTGAGTGGGCGATAAGCATTAAATCTCCAAATGCTGGTATTTAATTGAGGGCTAAAATGATTACTTGTGTGATTGCGCAGCTACTCAATTTT